>NC_059347.1:3629166-4373333 GCF_019703515.2 Myxocyprinus asiaticus
TTGTAATCAACTATGAAAATTCAAACAAGATTTATCCGGACCAATGGATATTTTGGTATTATCAACACTCAAAACTTAAACAGGCCTCAGTGTTTTAACCTTAAAGGTATACAAGTGTGTATTTTCTGTGTCACAAGTATGATCAAACAGAATTGCAAAAATGATTCAACAGGTTTCCTGAACCTGAAATGTTTATTTTTGTTTGTTTGCAGGTGGGTGCATGTCACAGGATGCCTCCTATCATGTTAGGAAAACCTAGAGAGGTATTCCAGTTAATGTGTTAGAATTGATGCAAGCATTAGAACTATTTTAGAAGAATCACATAGTATAAAAAGTGTCAGTGACTATGTTTACATACACACCAGAAAGCGGCTTATTTTGAGAAAGTGGTGTTCCTCTATATATGCACTGTATAAGTGGCGTACTCTTTACTCCCGTATACATGCGGCTCGGTCAGTAAGCATCTTTCTCCACAGCAACGTAATTTCCCTGCGATGCTTGTGTAAACAACAAACATGGCATCCAAGCAGACTTTGCTATTTTATTTCCAGATATTACTTTCCAGATATTACAGAGTTGTTGCTGTGTTTGTTTCCTTAACTTACCATCGTGACCTGCAGCAAAATTGTGCTGCAATAGTGGGGTTACCCTCTTACGTCAAACTTCAGGATTCCCCCAATGTACTTGAGCGCAGACACGCAAATGTGAGGGACAGTCGATATTTTACATTGGTGTTTATAAATGGGTATAGTTTAGAGTAAAGTGCCTTTCCCTCTGTACTCACTGAAACATTGAATTCTTTCCACTGTGTTGACTTGTTGTTGGGCTCCATCCTGTGATGTTTGTTATCCGGACTGTTCACACACATGCGCACTCTTCAAAAACCTGCAAGAAAGCTGTATATGCGTTTACATGCCCACGAGTTGCATTCTCCAGGAAAAACCCAGGTGTGTTAAACCACTTTCTCTTAATTTCTTAAGCGGCCTAAGAAAAATCTTGTTTACATGACGTTTCAGAATGCAACTTTCTGCAAAAACCCTGGAATAAACTGTTTTCTTAAGTGCATGTAAACATGGTCAGTATATTTCTCTTAAGTTAGGCATAATCCACCCCCATGGAAATGCCACAGTAAATGCTTTTAACATCTATGCAGAACAATAATGAAATCGTTTTTATGAATGATGTGCATTCACATCATACTATTTTGATATAGCAAGCACAATAGCATCTCAAAAAAGTGAAGACTTACTGTAATCGCATGTTTTTGCTGACATCGGAGGCTCTTTTGTGAATAAAACAGTTCAAGAAGTCAATAAAATGGTTTGACAGGAATGTAAAACATTTTTAGTTCACACTGGTAGTATGATGTCCAACACCATTAACCTTCTATGTTTCAGTTCCCAGCGCATCGCCAGCGCATCATTCCTGAAACTTTGAGTAAATCATGATGGTTGTAACTGGAAGAATCTTCAGAGAAATAAATAGAATGCCTGAAAAAAGATCTTTGACCGAAATATTGTAAGATATTACAGAATTGCAAGCTATACAACAATGTGCAGGCTTTTTCTATTTTTTTCTCCTCTTTGCACTATTCTGTACACACTTTTCCACGATGTGTTTCTTTCTGGGTTTAACAGCATTAGCATTGACCATGCGTTATTAACAGAACGCGATTTACCGCTGCCTATACAAAATTCTGAAACCTAAATTACAGAGCTCATATAAAAATAAAATAAAAAAGGCATACATTTTTTCGAGAAAATCAAACGCAAACTTTTGTATACGCATGTCTTTCCATGAACTTGTCACACCATGTCAAGCACTTCTGTTGGAAAAACGATAAGCACACTTTAAAAAAAAAAAAAAAAAAAAATATATATATATATATATATATATATATATATATATATATATATATATATATATATATATATATATACACTATATTGCCAAAAGTATTCGCTCATCTGCCTTTAGATGCATATGAACTTAATGCATCTAAAGGCAGATGAGCGAATAGCTGCAAAGAGCCCACCCTTTGCAGCTATAACAGCTTCAACTCTTCTGGGAAGGCTTTCCACAAGGTTTAGGAGTGTGTTTATGGGAATTTTTGACCATTCTTCCAGAAGCGCATTTGTGAGGTCAGACACTGATGTTGGACGAGAAGGCCTGGCTCGCAGTCTTCGCTCTAATTCATCCCAAAGGTGCTCTATCGGGTTGAGGTCAGGACTCTGTGCAGGCCAGTCAAGTTCTTCCACACCAAACTCGCTCATCCATGTCTTTATGGACCTTGCTTTGTGCACTGGTGCGCAGTCATGTTGGAACAGGAAGGGGCCATCCCCAAACTGTTCCCACAAAGTTGGGAGCATGGAATTGTCCAAAATCTCTTGGTATGCTGAAGCATTCAGAGTTCCTTTCACTGGAACTAAGGGGCCATGCCCAGCTCCTGAAAAACAACCCCACACCATAATCCCCCTCCACCAAACTTCACAGTTGGCACAATGCAGTCAGACAAGTACCGTTCTCCTGGCAACCGCCAAACCCAGACTCGTCCATCAGATTGCCAGATGGAGAAGCGTGATTTGTCACTCCAGAGAACGCGTCTCCACTGCTCTAGAGTCCAGTGGCGGCGTGCTTTACACCACTGCATCCGACGCTTTGCATTGCACTTGGTGATGTATGACTTGGATGCAGCTGCTCGGCCATGGAAACCCATTCCATGAAGCTCTCTACGCACTGTTCTTGAGCTAATCTGAAGGCCACATGAACTTTGGAGGTCTGTAGCGATTGACTCTGCAGAAAGTTGGCGACCTCTGCGCACTATGCGCCTCAGCATCCGCTGACCCCGCTCTGTCATTTTACGTGGCCTACCACTTCGTGGCTGAGTTGCTGTCATTCCCAATCGCTTCCACTTTGTTATAATACCACTGACAGTTGACTGTGGAATATTTAGTAGCGAGGAAATTTCACGACTGGACTTGTTGCACAGGTGGCATCCTAACACAGTACCACGCTGGAATTCACTGAGTTCCTGAGAGCGGCCCATTCTTTCACAAATGTTTTTAGAAGCAGTCTGCATGCCTAGGTGCTTCATTTTATACACCTGTGGCCATGGAAGTGATTGGAACATCTGAATTCAATTATTTGTATGGGTGAGCGAATACTTTTGGCAATATAGTGTGTATATATATATATATATATATATATATATATATATATATATATATAGTTTTTTTTTATTTATCTATTTATTTACTTATTTATTACTCATTTATTATATTTTTAAGGTTAATTTCACTCATTTAATAATTAGTTAATTTTTTCATTACTTATTTAATTTAACTTCTATCAAAATATAGTCATGTCAGTTTGCCTGAAAGAACACAACAATGCCGGATGTTTAACGCAAGATCTACACGTGTTTGGTAGCAGGTGTAAATTTTTTTCGTACCAACTAATGTTTCGAAAATATGAAAACGTTCATGAATCCGAAAATGTACATCAGAATGATTTTACGAACGATTTACACACACACACACACAAAATTGATCTGCTCGTGCTGGTCTTCACACACTGACTGTGGAAAATAGGAAATATATATGTAGTGCATGTTTATTCTGGTATAATTGTATACCAAAAAAGAGTACTCTCTCTCACTCGGTTTGTCTTAATACAAATAATAATAAAAGAGATAATAGAATGAAACCTTTGTTTAGTGTGCACAACAATCCTGAAATTCCCAGTAAAATTTAGTCTCCCAATCTGACCCTGAATATACAACTCGTGTAAAAATTGTACGACTTTTATGCTGCCTTTACAGTATGTGCTTTTTTTTAGCTTAAAAGTTTTGGGTGAGTTATGAGATAATTCATTTTTTTACAATGTTGCCCTTAGCATGGACATGGTGAAATACTTATTCCAGCTTGTCATTTTCTAGTAATTTGCCAAAGAGGCAAATTTTCTTCCCTGTAATCTAAACTGAAAAATGTTTGATATATTTTTTGGGTAAGCAACCATGCAACCATAATAATACAAACTCTGAGAGATGTGCCCTTGTATTTACTGTACTATCAACTGCCCAAAAGACATCTTTCATGATATACACGCTGATAGCTCTTGCCTGGACTTGTTTATGCATTAATATGTAGTGATGCTTCATATTGTATACGAGATACTGTCATCCAGTTTAAGGAACCATAGAAAAGTATGACACTGTCAACTGTAAAACAACATCAGTCACAAATTTGTTTTTCCAAACATCTGTTATAACAGCATTCAACCTGACCTGTTCCAATTTGTGTTGAAGCCATACACCAAGTACTGTAATGCATTGATATTTTTGTAGCTGTCGCACTGTCTGTCACTGACTATATCACACAACACTTATATTCATGAGCAGTTGATGCAGCGTTCTAACTGTTTCAGCATGACCTCTGTGATTGCCATGCTGCAAACTGAGACAGAGAGAAAACAAGTTGTTCTGTTGAACAGACCAGAGCTCATTATCATGAAAAATAAGCAACCAGATATTTGGTGTCAACAGACCAATTTAGCACTAGAAGAAAGTCTGAGACAAGCATCTGCACTTACTGATAAGTCTTCAGTATGCTGTGTTTTTGTCATCATTACAGTATTCATTAAGAGCATTATAGTATATTAAAATGAGTTTCTTCAAATATCTAATCACTCAAAACTGTTTTTAATCTCAAAACTTTTTTTTTCTTTATTAAGAGTGTTAGCTGAAAGTTTTCTGTATGTTTGTCCTTCATAAATTTTGCATTGCAATGTCCATGACACCCACATGCCAGGTTTAATTACAATAGCAAAACATTTTTAATGTGGTGTATTTACAAGTGAACATGAATGCATATAATAGGTTGTTCAATAGTATTACTAAGTAACTACAGTGTAATAATATTGTAATATGAACATAGTAAAACATAAACAAAAAGTTTAACAGCTCAGGTTAACAGCTTAAAACTTTGTAAAGCATTTATTAACAGTTGTTTCTGTGAATTTTTCGTCATGGTTTTCCTCAATTTTCGTCATAGTTATTATAGGTTTAGGGTTTGGGAATAGAGTTAAACTTAAGAAAAAAAAGAAAAAAAATCCACATCTAAAAACATTGCTTGTTGGTTTGTTTCATTTTCTCTATTAGAGTAAAACTCAGACATGTTCGTACAATCCATCCTGAACGATTTTGACATCTTGTACTTTTATCACAACTTGTCATAAGAACAGTTGTCAAAATGAACTGTAAGGGTTAGTTGAGGTAGACACATATCCTTAAGGTAAAAGTTGCATCACATTTTATGGTTCAATTAAATATATAACAAAAAGTAATGCAACAAAAATTTGTGAAATATTTGTATTTATTTATTTATTTAGAAAGGTTTTTTTCTCTCTCTCTCTCTCTCTCTCTCTCTCTCTCTCTCTCTCTCTCTCTCTCTCCATTGTTCATTGTAACAGTTGTGGATTGATTTGGCTCATGGGTAATATTGCATTTTGTTTATTTTATAAATTGTCTGTAGTGTTGATAGCTTTGCACATCTGAAAATGTGGCGCATGGCAGTCTCAGGTAATTTTAGCTGTGGAGTGGAAGCTTCCTGGCTCTCATCAGCTGGAGAAAACCACATCATTTTTCTCTTTCAGATTTTACTGTCTCCCCTGCTTAAATCCATTTTCAGTCTGACAGGCGTGTTGTTTTTGTGTAGTGCAATTCTTTTAAAACCACTTTTTTTTCACTTGCTTCGTAGCTTTGAGTGCTGAATAATAGATTATCTTTTTCTTTGTCACAGGAAATAGTCGGACATGCTGGTAAGCTATTGCAGTCTGAATTACACCTTTATTCACATTACTTTTGGCATTGTAAGTTTGAAATGAAAGCCTCAAATCAAATGCAACTTGCCACAAAAATGCTTTTAACTTATTAAGGCATTACAGACGTACTGTAAAACATACAGAGCAGACATACCTGTATGTGAACCTGTCCAGACATTCCCAAATAAGGCATAGAATGCATTAAATTTATACATTTGGTCAAATGATTCAAAATAAACAAACACCATAGCAGCAACAACCTGGGAATGACCTCTATCATTATATTAAAGGACTAGTTCACTCAAAGTTCACTAAAACTATATGCTGTTATTTTCTCCTGTAAAAAAAAAAAAAGAAGAAGAAGAATCTTCACGTAGATCTATTTTCAGACAATATTTACTTAAATTTATGTCTGTTCCTCACACAAAGCTATCAAATGTCTTCAGAAGACTTGGAATATATTGCAAAAATATTGAATAGTTTTACTGTTATTTTCATGGTGTTTGCTTCTTTCTTAATTTCTTTCTTTTTTTTTTTTATTTGTCCTTTTTGGAGCTTGACAGACATGGTCACTATTAATTGCCATTGTATGGAAAAGAGTTGCATGAAGATTCTAAAAAACATTGTAGCCTTTGTTCTGTGAAAAAAAAAAACAAAAAAAAAAAAAAACACACACACACACACACACACACACACACACCAAAACATTTTTGGAACAGGTTTGGATGAGGGTGAGTAAATGATTAACATTTTTGGGTAAACCATTCCACTGATATATTAATTGCAATATATTAGTAATTACAGTAAGATTTAAAATCATGACATTATGATGTGACCCATTCATTGCACCGCCTTGTTTACATTGATGTAGTTTAATATTTTATGCCAGATCAGATTTCAGGTCAGTCTGAGATGAAGATGAAAATTAAATATTGTTCTTGAGGATTGTGAGAGTAATAGCTAAATCCCATCGGTCTGTGGGCTTATCTGGCCGTGTAGCTGATTGCGATCCAGTCGAGTGTGTCCCGCCGCTCCGGCTCTCAATAGGACATTAAGTGATGTGTACACTGACAGAGCAATTCCCCCTCTCAAACCATTTCATATGGATTTTGCTTAGAAGGGCAATCAGGACAATCCTCATGGAGATGTTTGGGTGAATATTATGAATATAATAACAAAGGCAGCTCAAAATGTTTTCAGTTTGGCTAATATGGAGTGAAAACAGTCTCGAAACCTCCCACAAATGCACACAACAGATCCACACACACAAACACATCAATCCACAAATGCTTGCAACAGATACACACACACAGTGATCCACAAATGCACACAACAGATACACAAACACTAACAAATACACATAACAGAATGCACAAAATAAATGCTAAGCCTTTTTCTATTGGTGTTGTGCCTCGAGAATATGAATGTGAGTCCATGAATGTGCTTTTGCCTTTGTGGATCCTTTTAAAACTGTTGATCCACAGGCTTGATTCACAAATGTGCAAGTCTGGATTCAACACTGAGCAAGCTGATCTCCATTATATTAGGATCGTCCTCTACATTTATTTGACACAGTGATGATGTGTGATAAAGGTCTATCCACCTTATTTTGCAACAAGCGGTCGTATTTCACGGTCACCTGGAAAAAATCCCGTGCAATTGGCTCAAGGAAATAAATAACTATTTATGTTAAGGAGAATAACACCGAATATAGTGATGTGGGGTTACTGTCTATCACACAAGCACGTGATGTACAGCCTAATAATATATTAATATGCATCTAAATAGAAGATGATTTTCTAACAACTGCATTTATAGTAATTAGATCATTCAATTCCTGCCATGTTTTATGTGCACAAACTGGCGGGGCTCTATGGGAGACACAAGAGATGATGTATCATCATCAATATCAATATCTCAGCTCTGTAGGTCCATACAATTCAAGTGAATGGTGGCCAGAACTTGGAAGCTCCAAAAAGCACATAAATACAGCATAAAAGTAATCCATATGTCTCCAGTGGCTAAATCCATATCTTCAGAAGTGATATGATAAGTGTGGATGAGAAACCGATCAATATTTAAGTCATTGTTTACTGTAAATTTCCACTTTCACTTTCACATCTGTAGGTCACATGTGGCGCCTGTTTAGTTTCACTTTAATATCTGAAAGTTAAAGTGGAGATTTATAGTAAAAAAGACAAAGACATAAATGTTGATCTGTCTCTTATCCACAGAGCTGAGATATTTATTTATCTTTTTATTTTTTTCCAAAAAAATAAATAAATAAATAAATAAATAAATAAATCATTATTTGTCTTCAGCAGAAGAAAGTTATACACATTTGGTATGGCATGAAGATGAGTAAATGATGAGATAATTTTCATTTTTAGGTGAACTACCCAATTAACTAACTAACATTCTAACATTCTAACAATTAACATATCCACATAGTTCAAAATTAAAGAAAATTACAAGATGTGGATTGGAATTGAGATTTTTAAAAAAAAGGATAAAAAAGAAGAAAGCCAGTATTGTACATTGTGGATAATTTTCAGCTCGAGTGAGGTAAAAATTACACTCACAGTATTTGCACTTTTTTATTACTGTTCTTTCCAATATTTAACTAATATTATTAGCCTACTTATATTTAAATTCTTGTCTTTTCTGTATGTAGAACCACACACACATCTAAACCTATGAATATAGAAAATTAAGAGCTAGCCTGTTCTGATGTAGTGAAACGCATTAAAGAATATTTCTAACACCTTTAGACGGTTCACTTTACAGTGATTTAGTGCCAATGAATACACACACACACACACACACACACTTGTATTGCATCTAAATTGCGCATTGTTTCATCTAGGTAAAGTAATAAGCACACTATTTCCTCCATTCTTGAGAACATTCTCTCTTTCTTCTTATAGTCCATAGATATGTTTATCTCACATTCAGTAGCCTATGACTTATGAAACATCACCTTTGGAAATAAATCAAACAAAATCGAAAGCAGTATGAGTGAGATAATCACAGTTCAGATTAGCACCCTCCAGCAATGGATCGTAGAGTTTATAGAATGAAACACACTGCGGCAGGTGCACCCCATCAGCACTCAGCAGCTCTGCAGGTTCCCGCACACCTGAGAATAATGAGAGAGAAAGCGAGAGAAAAAATAATGACACAACACAAACATACACTAAGACCAAACAATAAGGCCGAGAGGGCACTTTCATTTTAAAATAAGAAGTGGGTTTTATCATCATCTCTTGTGTCTCCCATACAGCCCCTAAAAACATGCAATGGTGTAGATTTTTCTTGAACAGTTTGCAACGTGAAGCATTAACATGATTCCATTGATCATGGTATAAATATTGGGGTGAAAACACGGCAAGAATTTTATGATCTAATTACTATAAATGCAGTTGTTAGAAAATAATCCTCTATTTAGATGCATATTAATATATTATTTGGCTGTACATCCTGTGCAAGTGTGATAGACAATAACCCCACATCACTCTTTTCTGTGTTATTCTCTTTATAGTTATTTATTACCTTGAGCCAGTTGCACGGGAACCGCTTGTTGTAAAATAAGATGGATAGACTTTTATCACACGTCATCACTGCGTCAAATAAATGTATATAATCATTTTTAATGAAGCTGTACGAATGGAGAAAAGATGTATTGCCTTGGAAATACTGGTGACAGTGGCTATTGTGAGTGGATCTGTTGCGTGCATTTGTGGTTGGCTGTGTGTGAATCTGTTACATGCATTTGTGGATGGCTGTGTGTGGATCTGTTATGTGCATTTGTGGATCACTGTGTGTGTGTGGATCTGTTACATGCATTTGTGAATTGGTGTGTGTGTGTGTGTATCTGTTACGTGCATTTGTGGATTGCTGCATGTGGTTCTGTTACGTGCATTTGTAGGCCACTGTGTGTATCTGTTACATGCATTTGTGGATTGCTGTTTGTGGATCTGTTGCATGCATTTGTGGACCGCTGTGTGTGGGTGGATCTGTTACGTGCATTTGTGGGATTGCTGTTTGTGGATCTGTTACGTGCATTTGTGGATGGCTGCGTGTGGATCTGTTACTTGCATTTGTGGATGGCTGCTTGTGGAACTGATGCGTGCATTAGTGGATCGCTGTGTGTGTGTGTGTGGGTCTGTTGCATGCATTTTTAGGAGGTTTCGAGACTGTTTTTACTCCATAGGCCAATGGTATTTTGCCAATGAGGTTACTCATATATTGCATCCTGAGTGATCTTTGCAACCTAAAAGGTTATTTACAGACTTGATTTAGCAATTTATCACTGCTATGCTGTTATTTTTGTATAACATTAATGCAATGTAGGGCTTTACTGGTTGTTTAGATCAGTGTTACTATCAGAAATAATTAATAATTATTTATTTAGTTATTAATTAATATTTAAATTAATTAATTGAATCTAACTCATTAAAACCTCATATGGGGCTCCAGTAAATGTAGTGTGCTATGTTTAGGAGCGGGTTTGGTTTTTAGCAATAATTAATAATTATCAAAGATAATTATTAATTATTAAAATCAATAGAACATTGATGAGAATCAATGTTAGCTTTTTTTAATCCTTTAAATCAACAGTTATCAAAGATAATCGTTAATTGTTAACATCGATGAAACATTAATAAAAATTAACACTAGCTTATTGATCATTCAAATTCAACAATCATCAAAGATAATTATCAATTATCAAAAATCAATAGAATATTAATAAGGATTACAATTGACGGGGCACCACCCTGAAATCAGGGACTAATAACCAGATAGTAAAACAGTCTCAATATTAGATTGTTTTCTTAGGAAAATCGACATCCGAAGAATATCGATTTTCCGGAAAAAAAAACAATGAATGAAGGTTTGAATCCGAGCACTGACATCCCGTCAGCATGACACAGGCGTATGCAAAACAAACCAAAACACTTATCTTTGTAATATAAACAAAGTTTATTTATGCAGTAATATCAATTAATAATTAATACAATGCAGTCAATAAACTACAAACTAAACAGTGATATGATTAGATATGGAAATAAAAATAATCCTATAACACATAAGGTGTGTGTGTGACAGTGTGTGTGTGACAGTGTGTGTGTGTGTAAGGAGGGACGCGCACAAAATGGTGGATGTGACTCTCGTGGAGTCACGTCCAGGGAA
This sequence comes from Myxocyprinus asiaticus, assembly GCF_019703515.2. Taxonomy (NCBI): domain Eukaryota; kingdom Metazoa; phylum Chordata; class Actinopteri; order Cypriniformes; family Catostomidae; genus Myxocyprinus; species Myxocyprinus asiaticus. The sequence goes on from NC_059347.1 coordinate 3,640,180, forward strand.
TATGACCGCGAATGGGGGCGGCGAGAAACCAGTCAATGGCGTCTACCAGTTACCGCGTGTATCCGCTTGTACGATAGCTTATGGACAAAGCTGGGCTTTAGCATTAAGATAACTAGGAGCCAAAAATGTGTGCCAGAATGTTTGTGAGGCGTCGCGTGTGTGTGTGTGTGTGTGGTTAGTACGAGAGAGAGAGAGAAGTGACAGCCCTAAAGCCGATTTCGCGATAGTGGGAGAGAAAGCAGCTGTTAGTTCATCACTCAGAGATGCGGTGGACGGCTCGTAAACAGTCCCGCGTACTTTGACTCTTTAATGGATGAACTCAGTTTACCTGTCTCACCCGCGATGGCGAAATTGCACTACAGTCCAATTTGGTTGGACAACAATACAGCAAAACAAATTCGTGATAATTAATACCCTGAGTATTAATAATGAGCGGACATGGAGGTCTGTAACCTGTACAAGCAAAAAACCTTGAAAAACAAGAATAACACACTATAATATTCTATCTCTGCCCAGACGTAACCTCTTACTTGAATCGCATGAGGACACAGATAGAATGTGTTTTACTCCGTCCTTTAACTCTGACCCGGTTCCTTGAGGCTCGGGTGATGACGGGAGGCCATTTCCTCGCTCTGTCGGCGGGCGGTACGGCTGTTGATTGTCGGCGGGCGGTACGGCTGTTGATTCTCGGCGGGCTGGCAGAGAACTCAGAAATGTCGACTTGCTTGAAGATGGAAGAGAAATTTTTAATCTCTTCACTTCTGTAGGCAAACGGATGAAGATGCGAATTGCTCGGCGGTCTCCTTCGGATCCGTTAGAGTGTTCGGTTGAACACAGAGTAATCTCAACTCATCCAGCGAGATGGAGATTGTATGGCCACAGTTTCAAGTCAGACGTTACTTCCTTGTGCCACGAGGTTGCACCTGAGAGCAGCGACGAACAAGGACAAACAAAGTTGCTGGAAGCAAATCCTGGAAGCATTTCAGAGGTATTTCAACTCCTGATGATGTCATGTTTGAGGGACGTTCTGTTGTGTGCCTCATTCAATAGGAGTTGAGAGTTCGATCCTTTAGTGAGCAAGGCTTCATGGGATTTGTAGTCTGTTTTGGACTCCCTTTGTTTGATTTTGGCGCGATTTTTATCAGTATAATTTATGACTTGGAATGTGGGGGCTTGAGTTAGGTTTTTAGGACTGTGTTAGGCCTACCTTTGTCTTCTATCTGAATATATGAGGCCTAACAGCAATGATTGAAAACTTTTAGACTTTGGTAGAGATGCGTATGTTCCTGACTGTGGGTATAGTTCGTGTGTAGTTGACATTGTTGTCCATGGACCTCAATATCAATATTTTAAGTTAAAGTTTATATGAATATATACGGGAAAGTTTATATTTGAGGTCATGTAACTGGACACCATTTTAACCACTTGAAAACCAATTGCAACAACGTGAGACATTACCTCACATGTTTTAAATGCTTAATAACATACTTATTAAACATTAGTGATCTCATTGGGTATTTTTTGAGAAATTTACACTGTGTGTAATGCACATGTTATCAAGTAAACAACGCTGAAGAGACACTGAAGATTTACTTGATTATTATCAGTGTAGCTTTTCTATTACAGCATACTTAGATTATGTTTAAATCGAGCCCACAAGCACAGCATGGAGTTAGATTAATGCATTTATTTGAGGTCTAATTGGCTTACACAAAATGTTTATGTGGTTCAGTCCCATTTACCCTCTTCCCAGCATGCACTAGAACAGTGTTTCTCAACTGGTGGGTCACGACCCAAAAGTGGGTCGCAGGTCTATTCGGACTGGGTCGTGGACAGCATGGAAAGAACAATACCATCGTTCTCACATTGAAGATATTTTGGCGGCCGCCCAAGTGATAGCCTATTTAGGACAGCCGAGGCAGATTTAATGATAATCTCGCAATCAGCTTAAGGCTTCTCATCTGCACTATCCACGAGTGTAATGGAACCAGCTCACGATTATGATCTACTCTTCTCTCTGGTGCGCGTGTGCAACAACCGGGCTTCCCTCGTTATTGCGGAGAGCAGACCTCAAAACTGATGTGACCAATGTCAATTCTAGTGAGACTTTTCTAGTTTAAAGCATTTCAGAGGAACAGTAGGCAGCCTTAACATGCCAAACAGCACTGAGGAGGAAAAGAGCAACACTGTGCTATGCGCAAATGTTTTTTCACCTTTATAAAACTGTTTCACGATTTTACATGAGTAAAAGTAACTGTTATATTTTGACAAAATGTTATAGTTTCATATGAAATAATCTAAAGGTAGAATCTATTAGACCTCATTTTATATCGACAGTGGCAGTTGTAGTTAAAGTTTCAAGATGTGTTTTAGCTAGCATTTATTTTTTCATAAATACTATAATTTATTATTATTATTATTACTATTATTTAAGACTAGCTACACTGACCTAACCATGGTAATGAGGAGCCTTTCCTCCTGTGTAATATGTATGTTCTGTTTGAATTATGTTTGAAATTAGGAAACAAACGGGATAATAATGGGCTCATATAAGTAAATATGCTCTTCAATTTTTAAAAGGGGGAGAGAAAACTTCATGTCACTTTTGTTGTTGACGTCAACAACAAAAATAATGTCACTTGATGCATGTCCTTGTACTTGAAAACCATGAACAAAACTATGCAACATAAAACGAAATGCGACCCAGGATACATTAAATACAGGTTACGTTTTTACAATGGTGGGTCGCCACTTGATTTCCAATGTAAAATCTGTGTCCTGAAGCAAAACCAGTTGAGAACCACTGCACTAGAATATGAATAATATGGTTGCATTGTTTGGCTATTTGCATGGTTTTATTTTCATTGTTGTTGATTTTGTTGTCATTGTAGATAACTTGTTGTTTTGCGGCGTCAGGATAAAATAAAATTATTAACCATTATCATGTTTCGATGAACCAGTTCTTGAGTTCTGTGTGTGCCGTTGTAAAATATATATATATATATATATATATATATATATATATATATATATATATATATATATATATATATATATATATTTTTATTTTTTTTTTCATGTAAAAATTTTATATTATTGGTTTAAGACAGCAAGCACACCGCTCTCCATGAAATACATGTTTATAGAAATGTACAGAAGATGCTCAAAATACTGCAGTTAGAAAAAACATGTGAATAAAGGAAGTAATTGTCATAGGACTAAACAGACCGATTTTAAGAAATCTTTTCAAAGTTACTTAATTTTAATTTGTAATTCTTAAATATGTAAAACTAATATGTACAGCTAATATGTAAGTGTCATGGCAGTTTGTTTTTTAAGTTCAGTTAATTTATTTAAAATTAAGTAGATTTATTTAACTTAATTTCTTTAAGTTCTACAAACACCACTTTTATAGTATTAATATTAAATCAAAAATATAATAAAATGTCATAATGTTTAAAATGTCACTTATAGAAATTTTACTTTCATTTACTTACAATATTTAATAAATTTTCATTTTATAGACCTTCATGGGAGAACACTTAATTTCCAGGAATGCTCTAATGTGATCAATATATTAAACAATCAAAAATTTAAATTATTAATCTTTTTTTTAATTTTTTTTTTATGAAGTTGAATGTTCAACTGAAAATCAACCATTGCTGGTGCTGTACAGCAAGCTGTACTTTTGATGACTATGTTAATTTAAATATTTTTATTGTTTTTATTTTTTTAGAGAGAGAGCAATGTTATGTCTATAAGTAAAAAATTTATATATATTCTACCTATTAGGGAATAAATAGGCATACATATAATAATGTAACTATTTGTCACTAAATGTTGTGAGTGGTGAGTGCTTGGTCACTTTGCTATAGCTAGCACAGCAATTGCTGAATGAATAAAGCACTGTACTTAAAATGTATTGGTCCTCAACCTAGGCTCAATGTTGTAAAAAATATTGTGCTTGTTTTACTAAAAGTTTGACATATTAGATTTCACATGTAATGCCAACTCAAATGTATCAATTTACAGGCCATTTTTTTTTTAGTTATAAAGGCAATATTTATCTTGTTTGGAACTATCATTATCAAGTAATATTTACTTATTTTTTCAGATAGGTTACACAGATTTTTAAGTTAGTTACACTTGATTTTCAAATGCATGTAATTTATATTACAATTTATCTAATATAGCCTATTTATTATAAAAGGTGTACTCAACAAGTGTTTCAAAAGAAATTCTAAATATGTGTTTATATTACAATGTTACAAATTCATTAAATATTTCAACAGCAATACATTTGCAAATGTATCCAAGAAAAATAGAAAAACAAAAACACCTACTTATACAGACCAAAACACAAATGGTAGGACAAAGAAACAGGTTTGGTATCAGTACCTATTATTTCTCCATTTCACCATGAACTACAGTTACATTTGGTCTTAATGTTGAACAATAAAATTTTTAAAAATAGTACCTGTGAAGTTTACATTGTTGCACCAACATCACAAAAATTTAAAAACAAAAAATTACAGCAACAAAGACAAATGCATTTTGCAAACTTAATAATTAAGCGGGATTGAAAAAATTGTTAGCTACTTATTTAATTAGCATTTTTTACATAAAAAAACAAAACAAAAAAACATTTTGAACTAATATGCCACACTAAAACACATTAAAACATGACTACGTACTTGAAGACTGTGAACACAAATTAATATATATATTCCCTATATACCAGCCCTGGCCTGAGTGATCGTGTCTACCACTGCATGTATCTGATCCAGGGGACAGACGTGGAGATTCCAGAGGTCTGGGCGCGGGTGCCAGATGGTGCCCCGTCCCTGAGAGAGGAGGTCCTCCCTCAGGGGAACTCGCCAGGGAGGGGCTGTCGCGAGGAGTGTGAGTTCCGAGAACCAAGTCTGGGTGGGCCAGTACGGCGCCACGAGGATGACCTGTTCCTCGTCCTCCCGGCGGGCGAGTTGCAACATGCGACGCGAGCGTAAGCCACCTTGGTGGTGTATATACGCTACTGTCACCGTGTAGTCTGTCCGGACCAACACGTGCTTGCCCTGGATCAATGGCCAAAGCCTCCACAGGGCCAGCAATACTGGCAGCAACTCGAGGCAGTTGATATGCCAACGCAGTCGCGGTCCTGTCCAGGTGCCAGCAGTTGCATGCCCATTGCACATGGTGCCCCAGCCTAACTTGGAGGCATCTGTTGTAACCACGACGCACCTGGACACTTGCTGTAAGGGGACCCCTGCCCGCAAAAATGTAAAGTCTGTCCAAGGGCTGAATGTGCGGCGGCAGATCGGTGTGATGGCCACGCGCCACAGCACCATGCCCATTTCGGGACTCGAGTCTGAAGCCAGTGCTGGAGCGGTCTCATATGCAACAACCCACGCCATATGCCCCAGTAGCCTCTGAAAATATTTCAGTGGGACCGATTTCCTCCGCCTGAACAACTTCAGGCAGCTCAGCACCAACTGCACGTGCTTGTCTGAGAGACGTGCCATCATGGAGACCGAGTCTAACTCCATCCCGAGAAAATAGATGCTCTGAACCGGGGAGAGCTTGCTCTTTTCCCAGTTGACCCAAAGCCCCAACCGGCTGATGTGCCTGAGCACCAAGTCCCTGTGCACACACAACAGGTCTCGAGAGCAGGCTGGAATCAGCCAGTAGTCGAGATAATTGAGGATGCGGGTGCCCACTTCCCTTAGTGGGGCAAGGGCTGCCTCTGCGACCTTTGTAAAGACGCAAGGCGACAGGGACAGGCCGAAGGGGAGGACCTTGTACTGATATGCTGACCCTCGAAATCGAACTGCAGGAAGGGTCTGTGCTGAGGTAAAACCGAGACACGGAAGTACGCGTCCTTCAGGTCTACCACCGTGAACCAATCTTAATGCCGAATGCATGACAGAATGCGTTTCTGGGTCAGCATCTTGAACGGGAGTCTGTGCAAGGCCCGGTTCAGTACTCGCAGGTCCAAGATTGGCCACAACCCACTGCCTTTCTTTGGCACGATGAAGTAGGGGCTGTAGAACCCCTTCTTCATCTCGGCTGGAGGGACCGGCTTTATCGCGTCCTTCCACAGAAGGGTCGTAATCTCCGCATGGAGGGCAGCAGTGTTCACACCCCTCACTGAGGTGAAGCGGACACTGCTGAATGCGAGAGGCACCAGGGGATGACTGCGTTTGACTTACCTGTGGCGTAAGGCCTCTTTCAATGCCTTGGCCTGGTGTACTTGCACAAGGGCCATGGCATGCAGGGCGGAGGCGACCTATCCAGCGGCACTGTAAGCCTTGGCCGCCAGAGATGACATAGACTTACAGGCCCTGGATGGGTGTCTCGGGCAATTCCGCCAGGTGGTGGCAATTTGAGGGCACAAATGCACTGCAACCACCTTATCCACCTGAGGGATCACCGTATACCCCCTGTTCGGCCCACCGTCGAGGGTAGTGAGAGCGGACGAACCCAGAAATTGGGTCCAGCCAGTAAAAGGTGCCCGCCACGACTTCATGAGTTCTTTGTGCACCTCTGGGAAGAATGGGACCGGGGCAGGGAACGGCCGTGAGCGGCGCTCTGAACCCAGGAACCAATCGTGAAGCCCCAAGGGCTCAGGGAAGGGTGGAGGGTTCCACTCCAACCTGACGCTTGCGGCGGCCTGGGCAAGCATGGTGGTCAGCTCTGCATCAGCCTCAGACTGGGCGGTCACACCCGAAGGTGGAAGCCCAGTCGAGTCCTCAGCATCCGACTGCGCCAACCCGCTCTCCGATGCTGCAATCGAGAGCTCATCCTGCTCACGAGCTCTGAAAGAGACATTAAATTCACCCTGAGGCGAGCTGCCGGTCTCATCCCAGAACTCGACCAGGGCAAACGAGCGTACCGGGGAATGGGATGTCCGTGGGGGATTATCCAGTGGAACCACTCCCATTGAGGTCCCCAAATCACCCCCAACGCTAACCGACCCAGCCTCGTACCCATAGGTAGAAGGTCCAAAGAGGGGAGCGGCTGAAGGAAAGCCGCGACCACAATGTTGCCATGGTCATGTTCTTGCAATGAGGACACGAACCATCCACAAATGCCGCCTCAACATGACTATGGCCCAGACACGTGAGACAGCACTCGTGGCCGTCAGAGGCAGCGAGATAGCGACTGCATCCAGGAATTACACACAGACGGAAAGGCATCTTTAAAAAGATGCTCTCCGTCAGTGCGCACTCTTTTAGAGGAAATACACACTTTTATTTGCAAGAATATATACTCTCTCAGCTGTCGAAGCGCCCAGGGGCATACTCTGCATCAATCGCGCAAAGGGGAGAAAGCCGCTGAAATGCGCCGTATATCCAGCAGCATACACTTCTCGATGTGAGGTGAATGGAATGGCAGTGGAACTTCCTGCTCAACGCCACTCAGCTCTGAAGAAAAAATCTGAATGAGTGGTTGCGAGCCAGCTCCTTTTATACCCGTATGTCCAGGGGAGTGGCATGGAAATTCCACTCACCAATTCCCATTGGCCTTTTCTCAAAGATCAGAGGTGTTTGGGGCTCCCAAGAGCGACCCCTAGTGTCACTACATCAACAAAGCGTTGAGTGAGTGACAGATAGGGAACCGAGCATTCGTATTGAGTTCGCCTAAACACTTGTGTATCATAAAATAAGAAACAGAGACAAGTTAAAGTTTGAACAGAACTTCTCCCACATTTATTTGATGCAGCACATTGCAACTCTCGACTGAAATGCCCGCCACGTATCTGGCACACATGCATTTACAACCCGCCAACGGTAAGCCCAGAGGGAAAAACACACACACACACACTGTGCACAATCACTTAGCGTTACAACAATACACTCCATCAAAATTAAGTCTTTTACAGTAATAAGTGCAGTTTCATATGTTAAAACTTCAAAATTACTTTAAAATCGCATGTATCTCATGGTAAAGTCCACTGTAGAGGCGTGTTCCCTGCTGTTTAAACCAAATTGCATCATTCAAACAGTCAAGTCTTTTAAGTAAATGTAACTTAAATACTATATCGAAAATCCACATGCCTATAAAGACTTGTAGAGATTACTCAAGATAATACATACAATATTTAACCATAAAAATTATGTGTTTGCAACTATTGATATTAAGTAGGTTATTTAAAATATCAAAGTAAATTAACAAACATAGATTCATTTGTTGAAAATATTCTCTTTTTTTGTTACAATTACAACCCCACTGATTCATTGTTTACAGTGAAGCTCCACTCTTCATCATGATAATAGCCCCCAAATCTACAAGATATCAAAACATTGGACACCAAGTAAAACATTTTTAGTGCATGCAAATAATACAAGCTCACTGTTTGGCAAGTATTGCATGAAAGTCACCCTTTGTATTCATGTTGTTATATAGTCAATAGATAACATATGGGGTTAACCTTGCTGAGGTCCATATCCGGGACATTTTGTGAAATACTGTAATGATTACATCCTTGGAACTTTACTGCTCTGTGAAAGGCTTTAACTGAAGGCACAGATGGCTGTGTTTGAAGATAACCCAGCAGCACACAGACTCTTAAGACTGTCCATGAGTTTGGCTTCTATATACATCAGAACAATGGCATTGTAGAGCCAATGACTGTTGCCCAGTGGCGTCCCAAGGCCCCGTTACAGCAATGGCAACCTAAACACACTTGGATGAGAGCTAGAAATGAGAGGATCATGAAAATGGAGTATTGAACAAAGGTTTTACTGCAGCCAGTTGTGTGGGTGCTTTCACTCTCTCTAAAGCAATGGCTCTGAATCCAGGTAGACTTCAAGTGGCCAAACAACACAAACCAAAATTGTTTATTGTACAACAGTAAACAATTTGTCTTTAAAATCAAAAGTGTTAAAGTTGAAGTGTGTAATTTCTGCACCACTAGCATCACCAAATGTAACTGCAAAAAAATAAAAAAATAAAAAATAATAGGCCATGTGAAATCCAGGAAGTAATTGTGTTCACATAGTCAATGATTAGCGCGAGAGGCGGAGGTTGCATTTTCCCTACAAGATTAAATGTTTACTCCATTGAGTGTTAGGTTTAAGGCTGTGGTTTGGATTGAGTCATAGTGAGCAACAACTTGCTATGACCAAATAACGAAGTAAATCATTTAACTACGTTTTCAGAGGCAGAAAGTCATAGAAGTATGCCAAAAATCAATGCAAACGCCTTTATGCATTTTTAAAATATGAGCAATCAAACATAGTGTGCCCTTTTTTTCTTGCAACTCTGTATGCTTAAATATTTTAACTCTATATATGGTTAGTTAGTTATACAGTATATAGTTATATGTAGTTCATATCCACCTTTTTCCGGGGGGTCTTACTGGGGAAATTAATGTGGGTGTGTCTTTTGCTGGAAGTCATTCAATAGCATTCGCTAGCTCCGGCTACAGTCATTTTAAACCCTGTTTACAACTGGTATTAAGACAAGTTTTCAGATGATCCGATCGCAGATGTTCAGCACAAAATATAGTTATAAATGGGGTGCAAAACGTTTTGTGATTGGATCACAAAAAACACATACAGAGGTAGTCAAAAATGCATGTGGCCACATTGCATTTGAGGTTTAACCAAAATAACCATCCAATTGGACAGCTCGCAATTACATACCCTAGCACAACTTCACGGCTCTTGCTCAGTATGTCTGTCTGATTTCAACATGCAGCGTGACAAGATGACAAGCACACACATCTAAAGCTGAACTAACAGAGGTACTCCAATAAACAACAGATAATTCTGCTCGAAATGTTGCATTAGTGCTTGTTAGTGCTCGTTAGTGCGTTAGTACCTCGCATGACCTTTAGTTTTGGTTGACCACGTGACTAGCTTTGTTATATTGTTTTGACTTGTTCCAGGGTATTCACTGCTAGATTTAGAACTGTTTGTCCAGTGTGTAAATCTATCATTATTTTTAGTGTCTATAAACAGTGCTTCACTTGTTTTAGAGTATTATTTTTTGCTAAAGTGTAGCATAATTTATTTGCGGTGTACTGAAGTCGCGTTTGTTCCCGACCCTTAGTTTCAGTTGCACACGTGACTAGCTTTGTTGTGCTTAGTAGCATTAAGGCATGTCCAGCTTTTTTCACGTAACGGCTCGTTAGCAGCGTGTATATATTTGACTTGAATGCTGACGCAGAAGTGGTAGCCCTCGTGTAAAGCCCTCCTTGTGTGAAAACCTACTTTTGTAAAGTCCACCGAGCAAGGACACGACAAGGCGCCACTCACCATAGCACTTAAGTATCTTTAATTGTATCTATTTTCTTATTTTCCTTCTACATACTAACATGTCTACTTCACAAATAACATATGCCTTCAAGCACATCCCTGTTATCTGTTACAGACAATTTACACAATATAGACGCAAGACAAAATGCAACCCACACAACCTACGGCACTTCAGCACCTGCTCCACTCTCTTTCTCATTGAGACTCTGTTCCAAAGCTGGCTTCATTCCAGCCTTTGCCACACAGTCCACCCTCAGCATCGTTGCACTGACAGAAACATGGATACGTCCAGAGGATACAGCAACACCTGCTGTTCTCTCTACAACTTCTCCTTCTCTCACACCCCTCAACACACCAGTAGGGGTGGGGGAACAGGCTTGCTCATTCCAAACAACTGGACATTTTCACCACACTCTTCTCTATGTAACAATACTTCTTTTGAATTCCATGCCATTACTACAATGCAACCCACAAAAATACACGTTGTTGTCATCTATCGCCCTCAAGGTCAGCTGGCAAACTTTCTCGAGGAGTTGGATGTCCTGCTGTCCTCCTTCCCGGAGGATGGTATGCCACTTGTGGTACTTGGTGACTTCAACATACACCAAGACAAGCCCCAGGCCACTGAACTTCATGATCTTCTGGCCTCATTTGACTTGGAAAGACTAAGCACTACAGCAACTCACAGATTGGGCAACCAGCTGGACCTCATTTTTACATGTAACTGTACCAACTCAAATATTCTTGTTACTCCTTTACATGTCTCTGATCACTACTTTGTTCAATTCAACATGACTCTCCCATCTGCATTAAAACAGACTCCACCTTTGGTTTCCTTTCGCTGTAACCTCTGTTCTCTTTCACCCACATGCTTTTCCACTGCTGTCTCTACCTATCTTCCCACACAAAATTTATTTTCCACCCTGGATGTAAACACTGCCACAGACACACTAAGCTCTACATTAACAACCTGTCTAGACAGCATCTGTCCTCTCTCCTCTAGGCCAGCACGTATTACACCAACATCGGCCTGACCTCAGGGCAGCTGAGAGGAGATGGCAGAAATCTAAAGATCCAGCAGATCTGGGTAAGCATCAGTCTTTGCTTGCAACGTTTTCAGGTAACGTTAAATCTGCAAAAACTTCTTATTACCAGAACAAGATCAACAGCATCACAGAAACTCGCAGCTTGTTTAGAACATTCAACACACTTCTCTGTCCTCCCCCTCCACTGACTGACATGTCGCTGACAGCAGATGTCTTCGCCGCATTTTTTACTAATAAGGTTACAACCATCAGCAATACATTCTCAGCACCACACCCTGTCAAACACCCGTCTCCTGTATGCAACTCTTCTGTCTCTATGTTCTCTCTGACTGACACTGAGGTCTCTAAACTCCTCCTCTCCAACCACCCCACCACCTGTTCCCTTGACCCCATTCCTTCCCACCTTCTCCAGGCCATCTCTCCGTCAATTCTACCTGCACTCACACACAAAACTAACACATATTTACTTACAGGCACTTGTCCCACTACATTTAAGCAGGCTCAAGTAACCCAACTGCTGAAAAAACCTGCACTTAACCCCACACAAGTAGAACACTACAGACCAGTCTCGCTCATCCCATTCATGGCAAAAACATTTGAAAGGGCAGTTTTCAATCAAATCTCTGCCCATCTCTCACAGAACAAGCTGCTGGATGACAATCAGTCAGGCTTCAAAAGTTGACACTCCACTGAGACTGCCCTGCTGTCTGTCACTGAGTCGCTGAGACAGGCGAAAGCTGAATCCAGATCATCCATCCTGATTCTGCTGGACCTATCTGCAGCCTTTGACACAGTCAGCCATCAGATCTTACTCTCCACCCTCCCTGCATGTGCAATTAGACCCCTGCAAATGATCCAGAATGCAGCAGCACATCTGCTCTTTAATGAACCAAAGAGAGCACATGTTACACCACTCCTTGTCTCTCTTCACTGGCTGCCGGTTGATGCACATATCAAATTCAAGGCTCTGATGCTGGCATACAGAACAGTCACTGGGTCTGCTCCAGCATACCTAAAATCATTTCTGCAGAGGTACACGCCCACTAGAACCCTCCGATTGGCAAAGGAATGTCTCCTCTGACTGACACTAAGGTCTCTAAACTCCTCCTCTCCAACCACCCCACCACCTGTTCCCTTGACCCCAATCCTTCCCACCTTCTCCAGGTCATCTCTCCGTTCATTCTACCTGCACTCACACACATAATTAACACATCTTTACTTACAGGCACTTGTCCCACTACATTTAAGCAGGCTCGAGTAACCCAACTGCTGAAAAAACCTGCACTTAACCCCACACAAGTAGAACACTACAGACCAGTCTCTCTCATCCCATTCATGGCAAAAACACTTGAAAGGGCAGTTTTCAATCAAATCTCTGCCCATCTCTCAGTGAACAAGCTGCTGGATGACAATCAGTCAGGCTTCAAAAGTGGACACTCCACTGAGACTGCCCCGCTGTCTGTCACTGAGTCACTGACACAGGCGAAAGCCATCAGATCTTACTCTCCACCCTCCTTGCATGTGCAATTAGACCCCTGTAAATGATCCAGAATGCAGCAGCACCTCTGCTCTTTAATGAACCAAAGAGAGCACATTACACAACTCCTTGTCTCTCTTTACTGGCTGCCGGTTGATGCAAGTATCAAATTCAAGGCTCTGATGCTGGCATACAGAACAGTCACTGGGTCTGCTCCAGCATACCTAAAATCATTTCTGCAGAGCTTACACACCCACTAGAACCCTCCGATTGGCTAAGGAACGTCGCATTGTTGTACCAACACAAAGAGGCACCAAAACACTTTCCCAGACTTTCGGCTTCATCGTACCACGTTGGTGGAATGACCTTCCCAACTTTATCCATGAAGCTGACTCACTTTCTGTCTTCAAAAAATGGCTAAAAACACACCTTTTCCATGAGCACTTAACCAGTCATTAAAAAAAAAAAAAAAAAAAAAATTCTTGTTGCACTTTAATCTGTTTTGAATAGTACTATTCTGATGCTAGTGAAACTTTGTAATATGGCATTTTTCGTACCACTGATTCCTTAAGATGATTTGCTTATGTTTTCCTCTTTTGTAAGTCACTTTGGATAAAAGCATCTGCCAAATGAATAAATATAAATGTAAAATTTTATTTCAACTGCATCTGGGAGAAACAGCATGGCGGTTTTGTTGGCTCTTTCTTTGTCTTTATTACTTTTTTGCTGTTTATTATCATTCAGTAACACACTGACATAGTGATTGATGTATGTCCTCATGAAATCAGACACCTTCTCCTCAAAACTCCGACACCGCAATGAAAGAATGAATGGAAGTACGCAACAACAACTGTGTTTACTTGATAATGGAAGTAATGCCCACATTTTGTGCTAAGCATCACAGGACGTAGGACAAAGGTGGATATGGCCATTTATGAAATTTCAGTATGGGGAACTTTTAGGAAAACTTATACCAGCTGTTAAACATCATTTTACTGCCATTGGTCAACATAATTGGTGGGTAGACCCGGTGTTCCACCTACTTTGATGCCAATATCTTTTTCCAGTAATTTTTTTTACTCAGTTAAGATCATTCACCATGAACACACTGGAGTGCAGAGTTTGTGCGTACATGTGTACAATAGTTCGTATTGAGGCATTTTTCAAAATTATAAAATTATAAAAATAATAATAATACAAATTTAAAAAACGCTTTAATGGTCTTAGATTCTTTTCACAAAATTCATCACAAAATACATTAACAGAAGGTAACTTGTGCATATTATGGCCACGTATAGCGTGTTAGTATTAGCATCAGAGCCATGAATGCATAATGTAAACATGACAAACTACACATTTTCCACTGCATGTATATTGTATATTGCTTTGATTCAACTGCATACACACACACACACACACACACACACACACATATATATATATATATATATATATATATATATATATATATATATATATATATATACATGTATATATTACTCACTGATTATTGAGATAAGGGACAAAACATGTCCTACATACAAAAGTCCTATTTATGTTCAAAACCAAGAAATGTATAATATTAAAAATACTGAAAAAGTTAAATCTAAAGGAAATGTGTATACTCAGGGCATTTTTTACTTATGTTTTTAAATAATATCATTAGAATATTTTAAAATGCATGCACTATACTTGGAAGCATACTTGGAAGTACTGTAAATCAACCTGTCCTCAGCAAGAGGTCACAATATTAAACTACAAAACAAAGTTTTTAAAAATGCAACAAATTCATAAATATGAATATCAAATGAAAGTTAGGGATCTGTAAGATATCAAACAATACATGAAGTACAATTTTAATAATTGTTTTCCATAAAAAAACTGCCTATCAAAGTTGTGTCCTCACTTTGCATCATCTCCATCAGATATTTTAATAATCCTGAATAAATCAGTGTCATGGTCAGATATAACTCTGAGTACCCCTTTCCCAATTCCTGCTCATGGTGGATGCAACAGAAGGACATGTGATCTGGTCATTTTTATATTTTTATAGATTTCAAACAAACAGTGTTTAAGTCTTTGTTGTCACAGATTCAACATGGTCAACACCGTCATCCCATTGTGATCATTTCTGTTAAGAATTATGGAATAATTTTGCCATTTTAGTTTAGGTTATAGATGCAGCTTCAATTGAGGAAAAACACAAAATGGTTCCAGTGTACAACACATATTTAAGATGGAAAAATATTCAATTTTGTCAACTCCATCAGAATTTTCAGAATAGTGTGAAAACAGAAAAAAAAAAAAAAAAAAAAAAAAAAAAAAAAAAAAAATATATATATATATATATATATATATATATATATATATATATATATTTCTGGAATGTATTTTACCACTTAAATCCTTTTCTGAATACTCTTATTAGATAATTAAAGACTTTACACTCTTGTAGGATGGATCAAATTAAAATAGCATGCTTTAAGTGTGCCTGACAGAATTGACAGAAATTATAGTAAGATTAAGTTATAAAGTGAATAAATGTCAATTTTTGGAAAAAAAGTGTTTTAATAAAAACCTGTTCCCTCATGTTTCATTAGATGAAATTTTTGTTTACAAATATATATATTTCAAATTAATTTATTAAAAAATAAAAACTCAGATTTTAAACATGTTTAGTCCCTTATCTCAAGAATCAGTGTACTATGATTTTTATTTTTTTATTTTTATTTTTATTTTTTTTTATATAAAATGAAGCATGTAGTAATTAATGGATAAATGAATAAAAAATAAAAAGAATCTCTGTAGTCAATTATACTGCACAAAAACACATCATGGCTGGCACAAACCATGTTTATCCTCCCTGCAATTGAACCTGTATATTATGTGCTCTGGGTTGTATTTCCTTTAACCTTGTGTATTTTTTTTTTTTTTTTTTTTTTTTTTGAGGATGAAGGGATGTCACACAACATCAGAATATGTATAATTTGGCTTGATTCAGCAAAGTGGTACATTTGTGCCTAAACATTGTGGAGTTTGACTGGGCAGGCACATTCTTTGACATAAACAACAAAAGAGGAAATGTTTTCTACTCCCTTGTTAAGTGGATAGGCCTATTTATTGTCTTAGTTTAAGAATACATGATTAAATGGTTAATTGCATTTATTATTGTTTTTCCCTGTTGTCTGTGACCCTATCAGAACAGACCTTTTGTCAGGAGCTGGTCTTGAACTTGGGTCTCTGGTGTGGTAGTGGTACTAACTTTCCACTGAGCAGTTAGGTGGACCCAGAAAGGAAGACAAACACAGCATGTAAAAATAAATCCAATGGTTTGTTCCAAAAAAAGAGAGCAAAAGGCAAATGTTCAAAGAGCTTAATCCACAAGGGAAAGAAAACATCCAAGCATCTTTTGAATCCAAAAAAAAAAACAACAAAAAAAAACACCCCACACACACTTGGAAAGGAAACATCCAGAAAACCCTTTCAATCCAACATGGGAAAAACTTAGAATACAATCCATGTAGTAACAGGGCAGGCAAAGGGAGAAACACTAGGGACTGATGGCTAGCACATTCAGAAACCAAGTGACAAACAAGGGAACTGAGGTAACTTTAATACATAGTACAAAACAAGACACAGGTGAAAGCAATGATGTTAAAAAAAAATGGCGGGAAAACAGGATACAAAGGCAAATAAAAAACAAGAACTAGGGACATCTAGTGGGCAACATGGGAATTACAGGTAAATACATGACAGCCCCCCCCACTAGGAACGGATCCTGATGTTCCCCACAGGATGACCCGGTCTGCGAGCGCAGAACTCGAATCAACTCAGGGTTGAGGATGTCTCTGACAGGGACCCAGGTGTGTTCTCCACAGGACTGTAGCCCTCCCAATCCACCAGATACTGCAGGAATCATTGTACCTAATGGGAGTCCAGTATCCGATGGACGGTGTAGGCCAGCTGCCCATCAATGATACGGGGTGGAGGGGGAGGTCTGTCTGGTTGAGCAAAGGGAGAAGACAAAACAGGTTTTAGGAGAGACACATGAAACATGGGGTTAATTCTTAATGAACTAGGTAGGTACAACTGGTAAGTAACTGAATTGACTTTCCTGGCAATGCGGAATGGTCCGATGAATCGCTGGGAGAGCTTACAGGATTCCACCCGTAATGGGAGGTTCCTCGTGGAGAGCCATACTCTTTGACCTGGGCAAATTGAAGGGGCAGGTCTGCGATGACAATTGGCCTGTCGCTAATAGATTTGAGAGGCCCGGAGAAGTTTGGACCGGGCTTTCCTCCAGGTCGACCGACACCGCCTGACGAACTTTAGGGCCGAAGGGACCCCAAATTCTTCTTCTTGCTCGGGAAAGAGAGGGGGTGCGAATCCAAACTGGCACTCAAAAGGCGACATGCCTGTAGCAGAGGATTTCAGGGTGTTGTGGGCATATTCGGCCCACACAATGAATGACGGCCAGGAGGACGGATTGCTGGCGGCCATGCACATCAGGGTTGCATCCAGCTCCTGATTGACTCTCCGTCTGTCCATTAGACTCTGGATGGAATGCTGAGGAGAGGCTTACCGTCGACCCCACCAGCCGACAGAAGGCTTTCCAGAACCGGGAAGAGAACTGGGGTCCTCGATCAGAGACAATGTCCTGGGGAATACCAAAGACTCGAAAAACATGTTCAATGACCAATTCAGCTGTCTGCTTATCGGATGGTAGTTTATGAAGTGGAATGAATCTGGAAGCTTTGGAAAATCTGTCTATGATGACAAAAATGGTGGTATTACCATGGGATGACAGGAGACCTGTGATGAAGTCCATGGAGAGATGAGACCAGGGGCATCGAGGAATAGGAAGCAGTAGCAGAAGACCCTGAGGAGCACGGTGAGATGCATTGCTCTTGTTGCACGTGGTGCAGGACTTAAACATCTGTGTCTTCCTTAATCATAGGCCACCAGAACCGCCTTTGGAGGAACTCGAGGGTGTGACCGGAACCAGGGTTACAGGTGAGAGGAGATGCGTGAGCCCACTGGAGGACTTGAGAGCGGACAGAGTGGGGAATGAACAGATGGCCAGCAGGGCCATTGCCTAGATCAGGTTCTTGGACTTGAGCCTGTCTGAGCACATCCACGATCTTCCACTGCACCTGGGCCATGATCCTCTTACTGGGGATGATGGACCTCACAGAATCTCCTCGGACTGAAGGGGCATAGGCTCAAGACAGGGCATCCGGCTTGAGATTCTTGGACCCCGGGCGGCAAGTAAGGGTAAACTCAAAGGGGATTCAGACGCTTAGCTTGCTGTATGTACTCAAGGTTCTTGTGGTCCGTAAGAACTTGAAAAGGATGAGTCGCACCCTCGAGCCAATGTCTCCACTCCTCCAGTGCCAGTTTTACTGCCAAGAGTTCCCGGTCCCCCACATCATAATTCCTTTCGGCTGGTGTAAGGTGATGGGAGAAAAAAAAAAAAGCACATGGGTGAAGCCGCTCATCCTTCCCCCTTTGAGAAAGCACAGCTCCCACTCCTAATCTGAGGTGTCCACTTCCACGACAAATGGAATTTCAGGGTCAGGCAGAGAGAGAATGGGTGCTGAGGTAAACTGACACTTGAGCTTGGCGAAGGCGGCCTCGGCTTGGGGGGTCCACTGGAAACGGGTTGACTTGCCTTGGTGAGTGCTGAGAGAGGTGATGCCACCGAGCTAAAATTATTGATGAACTTCTGATAAAAATTTGCGAAGCCTAGAAACCGCTGGACTTCCTTGACTGAGGCAGGAGTGGACAACACCGACACAGCCTTGACCTTGCTGGGATCCATGAGCATGTGACCGGGTTTGACTATGAATCCCAAGAATTGCACCTTAGTGGCCTGAAACTCACATTTTTCCGGCTTCACGTACAGGTGATTCTCCACGAGGTGTTTGAGCACTAGTCTAACATGCTAAATGTGCTCTTGCAGGGAACTCAAGAAAATCAGATTATCATCCAGATAGTCAAACTTGAAGAGGTTGAGCATATCCCGGAGAACATCGTTAATCAAAGCCTGGAACACAGCTGGGGCATTGGTCAGGCCGAAGGGCATCAACTGATATACATAGTGACCGGTAGGCATGTTGAATGCCGTCTTCCACTTGTCCCCTTGCCAGATGCGCATGAGATGGTAAGTGTTGCGCAAATCGAGTTTGGTGAAGATGGATGCTCCTTGCAACAACTCGAATACTGTTCCCAACAGTGGCAAGGGGTACCGATTTCTGATGGTGATGCTATTTAATCCACGGTAATCAATGCAGGGCCGGAGACCCCCGTCCTTCTTCCCCACAAAGAAAAAAACCGGCTTCTGCAGGTGAAGTGGACTGGTGGATGAAACCAGCAGCAAGGGCCTCCTTGATGTACTCGTCCATAGCTGCATGCTCAGGAGATGACAGGGAGAAAATCCAGCCTCTGGGGTTACATGTACCAGGGAGCAAGTTAATGGCGCCATCATATGGATGAGGTGGCAGTACTGTGGCCCTACACTTACTGAATACCAGCTTAAGGTGATGGTACACACTAGGGACTCGGGAGAGGTCAATGGACTCAGGGGACTCGGGAGGTGAGACAGGACAGTCAGAGTGTAAACAGGTGGCTTGGCATGTTGGGCCCCACTGAATCAGGGATCCGGTTGCCCAATCAAACTGTAGATTATGAATTTGCAGCCAGGGGTGACCAAGAATGAGTGGAAATTCCAGGAACTGGATGAGATGGAAAGTCAGCATCTCTTAGTGATGATGGACTGAGAGAGAAAGAGACTCTGTGGCCCGAGTGACATCTTCCACTCCCAGGGGTCTTCCGTCCAAGGCTGTAACTGCAACAGGTGCAGGGAGGAGTCCAGATGGGATTCTATGTTGTTGGCCCAAGCTGTATCCATAAAATTTCCCGCTGCTCCCGAGTCCCCAAAAGCCTGAAGAGTGTAACTATGGGAGTTCCACTTGAGGGTAGTGGGTGCCAGAGAGCAGGCTGATTACATAAGCAATCTTGGAGCGATCCGTGGGTAAACTGGAGGGTTGAAGATCAAAAGTTAAGGAACACTGTGTCAAGAAGCTTCTACATGCACTCAAGTTACCTGAGAACTGTTGGGGTGGAGGTAATTTTGGCTCAGGAGCTTACACTAGGGGTGGAGGAACAGGAGCAGATTGGACAGCCACTGAAAGATCTGCTTCAGAGCAGGAAGAATCTCAGCCAACAGCTCTGAATGTTTGGCCATCAAATCCTTTTGATCCAAGATCCATTTCTCATGTCCCTGGACACAGGTTTCAAGCTGGGTGGAGTACTTAGGAGTGCTGGTTGTCTCTGGGTCCATGGTGACTTAGTCTTTCTGTCACGAGCCGGTCTTGAACTCGGATCTCTGGTGTGGGAATGGTACTGACTTTCAACTGACCCACAGAGCAGTTAGGTGGACCCAGAAAGGAAGTCAAACACAGCACGTAAAAATAAATCCAATGGTTTGATACGAAAAAATTGGAATGTTCCCAAAAAAAGAGTCAGTTTAGCACAAGAGAAAAAATCAATGTAGAGAGCAAAAGGCAAATGTTCAAAAAGCTTAATCCACAAGGGAAAGAAAACATACAAAAAAATCTTTTGAATCCAAAAAAAAAAAAAAAAAAAAAAACTTGGAAAGGAAACATCCAAAAAACCCTTTCAATCCAACAGGGGAAAAAACTTAGAATACAATCCACATAGTAACAGGGCAGGCAAAGGGAGCAACACTAGGGTCTGATGGCTAACACATTCAAAAACCAAGTGACAAACAAGGGAACTGAGGTAACTTAAATACATAGTACAAAACAAGACACAGGTGAAAGCAATGACATTAAAAAATGGCAGGAAAACAGGACACAAAGGGAAACAAAAAAACAAGAACTAGGGACATCTATTGGGCAACATGGGAATTACAGGTAAATACACGACACCTTTAACCCATGTTTGGGTTGCAACCCACCAGTTGGACTATACAAATACATAATCCTGATTCTTGCAGTTGTCAGTCTGTTGGTTTGTATTGATGACTAAATGTGTTGACTTTACCAGAACTACAACTCTTGCTTTTTCTCAAGTCAATAAGTATGAGAATGATGTTGAGATTTGAACTGCCCAGCCAATCCTCCTAAATCAGAGATATCTCTATTGAAAAGACTTACAGAAAAAAGTAGACTTGAACTAGTCAAGTCATTTTCCCTCAAAAAACACAACAAGGCTTTAAAATCTAAAAATGATGGTGCCATAAACAGAAGAATATTAGGATCTCCTTGAATAAGGCATAATGTGTTTTACAGGAAAATAGAAAAGATTCTATTTCAGTTTTCTAGAGGTAAAATGCAGCCCCATTCATGCTGGGTTATTGTGATTTTTCCATTCAAATATTTATTTGTAGAGAGGGTGCAATAATATATTATCGTGACAGCTTTTGAAATGAGTTTTTAACATTGTGAGACAATCTGGTGTGGATGCAGCAAGCATTTTGAAGGCTGATGTGTTCTGCTTTTCAAAGATCACGTGTAGCATAATCTCGAAGCAATGCTTACCTTTGTAGCTTAATACATAATGGTGACCACTGGCAAAGAATGAATGATGCAAAGATTAACCTTTAGCCCTTGTGAAGGACACTGATTAAATGTGTGTATTAGTGCTTATGTGTGCTGGGATGAAACAGTCATTTCTTATGTATGATTGTGTTCCTTTATCCTGCCTTTCTAGATTCAAAGGCAGCGGACCCCCGAATGGTTCCTGAAAGGCTGCACGTTTCCTGGAATAAAGGCAAGCACTAAAAAGACCTCATCTGGCCATGGGATGCATTAATCATGCGTGCCCACTCCATTCCCAGCCACACTTGAGCTTTGAGCTCTTTGCAAACTGCCTGTGATCAAAAGCTCCATTAAAAATCTGTCAAGACTATAAAAGCCAAATTTTGCAAACATGCTCACACCGGCCTTATTGACTTTACAGCTCCTGTGGGCCTACAACAAGAGTCTTAAAGTCCCTCTGTTTTCATGCAGTGTTCAGTTGTACTCTTAAATACTCTTTTCTGAGTGTGATCACTCAGATGAACAACAATTATAACGTATGTCTTTTTTGTGTGTTTCTCCATCCTCACAAACTGAATGCTCAGAGTGTGCAGAGCTGTAATAGACAAAGGCAGAGGTTGGGTAGTAAAAGATTATATTATGTACTTCTCTGTGCAATTTTAAACATTGTATTGCAGCACTTCTCTTGTTATTGCCTCCTTCGGACAAAATACGTTTGCTGTATTCCTCATTTGTCGCTTTAGATAAAAGCATAAAAGCATAAAGCATAATTAATGTAAATGCAAACAAGCAATCTGGATCACAAAATCAGATTTTAAAACCCAAGTAGATTCCACTTTTGATCACAAACAAAAATAACTTGACTTTCAAAAGGAACGAGGCAATATTACTGAGCAATGGAATCTTTGCCTTAGACAAATTCTATCCATTGAAAAAGACTCTACCATTGGTCAAACAAAGAGTTAGTTCTGCCCCAACTCACGCCATTTGTTGAGTAACATTGTTGGGGCTGGTCTAAATGGGTCGCTCAAAACAAACTGAGCAATTTTCATAGTGCAACAGAAACACAGAGCTCACAGTTTTTGAGAAAATTAACTTACGATTACTTACTAATAGTTGTCTCTGCATATTAAGCTGGCATAGGAGAAAGTATCTGAACACAAAAAAAGTTACATACTTTAATACATAAAAAAAGAATAATTACATGTTCAGCAAAACGTGCAATAAGTAATCCAAATGTTATAAGATGAAAAAAATATAATCTAAAAAAATTACTGATTACAATTTTAGTTGTGTAATTTGTAATCAGTACCATATTACATTTCAGAAAGTAATCTGACCACTTTCTACACAATCACATAAAATACATGCTGTTTTTCACAAATAGGGCACAAAACAGGACCTGAAAATATTTTTAGCAAATAGTCAGTGAAAAAATTTGGTTACCCTTCAGACTGATCTCAAAGAGAATTCGGAAAGAGTAGGTTGACTTTTCGGTAACACTTTACAATAAGGTTCTATTTCCTAACATTAGTTAGCAACATTAGTTAACATGACATACCAATAAACAATACTTTCACAGTATTTATTAATCTTGGTTAATGTTAATTTCAACATATACTTACACATTTTTAAAATCAAAAGTTGTTAACATTTGTTAACATTAGTTAATGCACTATGAACTAACATGAACTAACAATGAACAATTGTATTTTTATTAAAGGGGACATATTATGCAAAATCCATTTTTTAATTGTTTTTGAACATAATTATGTGTCCCCAGTTTGTGTAGACAACCACAAAATATGGTAAAAGACCATCCCCTCATTTCTTTCCTTTCCCCGTCAATAAAACAAAGGCAATTGTCTCCAAATGAGCCATTCAGGTTTGCAGCCCCTTATGATGTCTAAAGGGGAAAGGTACCGCCCATGGCTGGCGAAGAGATCTGAGTAGCTTAGATCCACCCTCATTAAAACCTAACATAACCCAGTGGATTAGTTATATTTTTGATGGCAATGTGCCCACAACAGTAGGAAAATCACTATATGTTTGTGCAAACCATTTTACATCGGACTGCTTTATCAATGAGGGTCAACACAAGGCTGGATTTGCTTCCAAGCTAAAGATCAAGGATGGATCGATACCAACTGTCCGTGACCAAACTTCAGATTTGCAAGTCATAAGTTTCGCACTTTATACTTTATTAATGTTTGCAATTTGGCTTTCTGAATTTGCTTGTTTGCACGTTGCATGAAAAACACTTGTTGTGAAAACATTGTGCTTTGTGTAACTACCTTACTCCATAACAATGAAGCTGTTGCTCTGTTTCGGTTACAATATAAACTGTTTGGCATCATCCACAGTCCCACTTGCAATGAAGCTTTTCCGTGTAATAAAACCGGTCATTATTTCAAAAATGAATATGAAACGATAGTGGTATTTTCTACAACTATAGCTGTTTTTCATTTATTTCATAACTTGACCTTTGTTATGCACAATGCAGTAAGATGATTGACTAGACAATTGTTGTCACTGGGGTATCCATGGCACCAGCAGGAAAGGCACAGCCCACTTCTAGAAAGGGGTGTGGGGAGCAGCAGCTCCTTTGCATTTGAAGCTACAGACACTAAAACAGCCCATTTGGAACAGGGCTACAAAACAGGGGTATACAGGCATGGTAGAATAAACGACCTGTGGGCTATTTTGAGCTGAAACTGGGCAGACACATTCTGGGGACACCTGAGACTTAAATTAAATTGTGTAAAAATGGGCATGATATGTCCCCTTTAATTAACTTACATTAGCAAAGATTAATAAATCCTGGAAAAACTATATTGTTCATTGATACATAATGCATTTACTAATGTTAACAAATGTAACCTTATTATAAATTGCTACGGATTGTGGTGAGAGAACAGAGTTTGAAAAGGCAAATTAGATGAGTTTATGTGGCCAACTATAGCACTTTGGGACTCTCACACAAGGAAATATTTAATTACAAAAAACAACAACATAAAATATCAAGAGTCACTGATGCAAACACCCAGTCAATCCACATACCTTTAATTACCTACACACATTTAGCAAAATAAATACTTCATTATTGACCTCCAGGGAGGCAAACTGCACTGGGAAGGAAGCGCTCGAGTGCAGCTATCACAGCAAAAATTGACAAGGGCCGAGATACCCAGTAACCAGCTTCCCTGGGGCAAACCCACAGCACTCCCTGAAAAGATATACATTTCATTTAAATTAGTTCCGAGAACAAACAAATGACAGCAACTTATGAAAGAATGTTTTCACAGTACCACAATCAGTAACTCTACAAAAATGCTCAGCTGAGCTAACGAGATGTTGGGAACTGTTTGGGCACTCCTCAAAGTAAGACAAACAAATAAAAAAAAGAAAAAGAAAAAAAAGAAACTGGATTCCCAAACACCAAATTAAATGTAGACAGTTGAGTTCACCAACAAGAAACAAGGTAATATAAAAAAAAACAAAAAAAAAAACAAAAAAAACAAGGACAAACAAAAAGATAAAACAAACAGATATAAACAAAAATATTACCGACTTATCTTTAGCTGAAACCGGTCTGTAATTACCGAAATTCAAAACACTGCCCCAAGTGGCCAAAGCGGTAAGTGTTGTTGGGTGTGGGTATGGGCACGTGTGAGCTCCAGTTTTTTGGGTGTTATGTCCACAGAGGGGCGCCAAAAGCAAGTTGTGAAGCGAGTTGTTTTCAGCTGTAATACAGTGAAGAGGAATGCATATTTTATAAATGGTACCCCCAACCCAAACCCCAAACTATCCACATCAGTGGAGTAAAAATGTAACGTTAGAGGGAAAAATGCAATCTTCAAATCACGCTCTTCACTGACTATGTGAAAATTATTATTCCTGGTCTCAACGCAGGATTTGAACGCAGTTCTCCCACACTGCTGATGCAACGCACTTCCAGCCACGCTGCAGGGAAAGGTAAAAATCTCTGATAGGAGATGGCAGTTGTCGGTGAGTCGGCATAATGTGGCTGATTCTAAGGTACTGGAACTCTCAGAAACAATTTGCTGATTTCCTGTGTGATCATGTTGTACCCATTCATAGGAAAGCTTATTTTATATTAATATATGTTACCTAAATTTGTGAAATGTCTAAATATTGTTTATTACTTAGTGATCAGACCTTAGAGATTCACCTGGCGGACAATGATTTTTGTATGATATTTATTTGTAAATACATTATTTGTCTTGACCTTTCTTCAGTTAGTTGGATAGCATTTTAACAAGTGATATGTGCTGAATGCATGGATAAACATGGATATTTCCTTTCAAAGCTTCAGTTGACAAAGGTAAAAATTATTTGCACCTTAATCTTAAAGAAAGAGTATTACTGCACCTTTCCTTCGTCTGTTATATAGTCTATTCACTGAACCCCAACAAAGACAAGTATTGTATTGTTTAGTTGTTTTAAATTAATTAATTAATTAATTAATTAATTAATTTATATAAATGGAGAAGATGTGTTTTTTCTCTTTATAAAGTAAATGGATTTTTCAATCTTCTTTTTGAACACAATTGAGAAAGCATGTTCTTTTGCAGAGACAATATAAAGAAGTTAGCTGTTCTTGGAGTTCTTGTTTAGCTTGTTTAACACATTGTGGAATCTTCTTGAACTTAAATGAAATATAGCACCTAAACAAAGTATAATCTCAGCCTTAGATTGCACGCATATGTACTCTAGGTACCGAATTGATAAAATGAGCGCTTTTGAGGAAGAACTAATTGCCGCAAGGGATCTTGTATCAGCATGAAGGGGTTTATTCTGTGATATCAACTGACTGATAGTACATTATCTCACTTATTACATGGCTACTAAGCACATAAATAAATAAATGGACATAAAATATTGATTTGCATTGAAATTATGTTAGAAGTAATAAATCGCTGAACAGATGAAAACCACCTCTGGTTTGCATTCTGTTGGTGTTTATTTTGTAATTAAAGACCGCCTGACTCCTCATTATACACCTTATTGCAATACCACTTGCAAATAATTAAATAAATGCATATGAAACATTGATTTGAGTTGAAATTATTTTATGAGCTTACTTGTAGAGTTCGCACAGTGATCCAAGAAGCAGGAAAATGACTTGCAATACCCGGTGAGTGGTCTGATACATCTTAATCCCCGGATGTTTGGTTGTTACTCAGAGATATTAGACTGCTAGATGGTGCCATTGACCAATCAGAATCGAGTATTTCAGGGCACCGTGTAATAATTTGACATAGTGCACTAATATTTACATTGTAACAAAGTCATTGATAGTTATTAAGCCACTTCACTACTTTACAGCACATCTGCTGTCAAAATCAGAGTGATCTCATGAGAAAATTGGTTCCAGGAGGTTGAATGTTTTGTCTGTTAAAATCTGTCTATGCTTTATGAATTTCTGAACTGCCACCCATTGGCAGTAGGTGGAAATATTATTATTATTATTTTTTTTTTTGTTTGTTTGTTTTTTTTGTATACGCAACAATACTGAAACACAAACTGCATTCTTTCACTGACTTCTTTAATTGGATGTGACGTGAACAGCACACAAGATTTGATTTTCTGAAGCATTTGAGTAGTTATTACACTACGATAATTACCTTATGCTAACATGACATACAGTAAGATCAAAACAGTGTTATTTCCTTTGCTACTGTGCAAATGTAGTATCTTGTGAGCTGGAAATCAAAAAGGATCTGATGTCAAAGGCACAGTGCAGGCAATTGTTTGGTGCATGAACAGTCGTGCTTGTCACATGGGGTCCGAATTTGGGTGGATTTATTTATTTTATTTTTTTTTTAAAGATTTCCTGTCTGATAATGTTGGGCTTAATACTGTATTTATTAGAATAAAGTCCACTTCAGTGTAATGAATATGCTGGTGTTCTATGTTTAAAGTGAATTTCCATGAAGATCTGTGTTATTGTTTCTAAGAGCTTGGCTTTTCATTAATACTGTAGATTCTAACGGGGAAACTGAAGAGAACCAGCTATTTTCAGAGTGTAAATGAGAATCTGGATATTTTTATACCAGTGTAAAATTCCTCTTAATTGCTGTTATGTTAGAAAAAGTTGCATTGCAGAATGAAAGTAAGAGAAAATGACATTTGTCTCCGCAAAAAAAAAAAAAAAAAGGGAAAAAGGAATGACACCATATTCAAATTCTGTACACTGAATCGTTTTGTTACTTTCAAACATGCTGAGTGTTGCTTATATCAAAAAAGACTGGTCATGTGCTGAGTTTTTTTTTTTTTTTTTTTTTTTCTTTTTTTCATGCTTTTAATGAATTCAATACATACAACACTCATTATTTACTATTATTACACAATGTGGAAAATATATTAATAAAGTCATCAAAACCATAAAATTACACAAATGGACTGATGGGAAATGTGTAGTTAAGCAAATCAAAGCTATCTTAAATTTATGATTCTTTGTCTTGAACCAACTTTTTCATTCTGGAATGCTTTAACATTTGTTTTAACATTCTACAAAACTAATTTCAAGCATTTAATCATGAGCCTTTTGATCAAAAGGGTGACGAGAAACACATTCAGTCAATTGTGTCCAAACTTTGGACTGGTAGTGCATTATATATCATTATATAAGTTATATTTGTACATCTGCATTGTTGAAGAAAAAACATTGACTTTCCCTGCGGCAAGACTGAATAACAAGCCAAGAAATGACCGCTGGCTTGAATAAATGAATGAGGGACGAAAAAAGAAACATAAAAGGATGAAATAAGTGAAGCAATGACATAACAAAAGGCCAATTTGTTTTATACATGACAACCACACAAGCTGTTATAGCAATGTATAATGGTTCAGGGTTTCTGCTCCTCTTTGCGATAAAAGTTCATTTGTTATTTTATGGCAATATAACTCAGCACAATGGAGCGCTGCTCGCACCAGGTGGAAATGTACCTAATACTTATGGAGCAGAGAAAGTACAGGCAAGAGTTTTTGGTTTTATTTATTTATTTTTCTCTTTTTTTTGTCTACAAGTGTGTATGAAATAGTGTTGTGAAATAGAGTCATAGCACATACAGTGGTGGCCAAAAATATTGGCACCCTTGGTAAATATGAGCAAAGAAGGCTGTGAAAAAAAAAAAAAATCTGCATTGTTTATCCTAGTGATCTTTCATTCAAAAAATTCACAAAAATGTAACCTTTAATTGAAGTAAAACAATTGAAAGAGGGGAAATATCTAATTATTAAATAAATATTTCTATCCAAAACACGTTGGCCACAATTACTGGCACCGCTAGAAATTCTTATGAGTAAAATATATCTGAAGTATATTCCCATTCATATTTTTTAGTCCACCTGGGTGACTAGGAACATTAACTTCCTGTTTCACAGGGGTATAAATATGAGGTAACACACAGGCCAAATTCCCTTAATCATCAATCACAGTGGGTTAGACTAAAGAATATAGTTCTGGTGTGTGGCAAAAGGTTGTTGAGCTTCACAAAATGTGAAGTGATTATAAGAAAATAGCCAAAGTATTGAAAATGCCCATTTCCACCATCAGGGCAATAATTAACAAGTTCCAGTCAACTGGAGATCTTAAGAATTGGCCTGGAAAAGGATGTGTGTCTGTATTGTCTCCATGCACAGTGAGGAGGATGGTTCAAGTGGCCATAGAATCTCCAAGGATCACAGCTGGAGAATTGCAGAAATTAGTTACGTCTATAAAAAAATTATAAAAAAAAAAATCAGACATCACCTACATCACCACAAGTTGTTTGGCAGGGTTTCAAGAAAAAAAGCCTTTGCATTCATCCAACAACAAACTCAAGTGTCTTCCATTTGCCAGACACTACTGGAACTTCAAATGCGACCGGGTTCTATGGTCAGATGAAAAATAAAAATTAAAAATGAAAAAAAAGAGATTTTTGGCAGCAAACACCAGAGATGAATTTAGCGCAAACAGAGATGAAGTACCAACCAATGCCCACGGTTAAATATGGTGCTGGATCTTTAACGTTGTGGGGCTGTTTTGTCCTGGACATCTTGTTCGGATACATGGCATCATAAACTCTATCAAATACCAACAGATAAAAAATCTAAACCTGACTGCCTCTGCCAGAAAACTTACAATGGGCCCTGGTTGGATCTTCCAGCAGGACAATGATCCAAAACAAACATCAAAATCAACACAAAAATGGTTCACTGACCACAAAATCAAGGTTCTACCATGGCCATCTCAGTCTCCTGACCTGAACCCCATAGACAATGTGTGGGGTGAACTGAAGAGGAGAGTCCACCAACATGGATTAAGTGTGGAAGAATGGTCTCAGATCCCTTGCCAGGTGTTCTCCAACCTCATTAGTCATTATAAGAGAAGCTGTTATCTTGGCAAAGGGAGGTTGCAAAACGTATTGAATAAAAGGGTGCCAATAATTATGACCAATGTGTTTTGGAGAAAATATTTATTACATTTCCCCTGTTTCAATTGTTTTACTTCAATTAAAGGTTAGATTTTTGTGAATTTTTTTTAATGAAAGATCAAATGGATAAACAATGCAGATGCAGATTTTTTTTTCCACAGCCTACTTTGCTCATGTTTACCAAGGGTGCCAATATTTTTGGCCACCACTGAACAAAGTGAAAACAACATTTGGATAAAGCCCAAGCCTGTGTGAGGTATGGCTGCTACATCATGCAGTTTTCAAATATAAACCCATATAAAAATATAAATAAAAAAATCTTGAGGTTATATCTAGATATGAATAATTTATGGTTTGATAATATAAGTTTTATGGTTTTAGTTTAATATAAACAGAGTTAATAGGTTATGAGGTATGTCCCTGCATGTAATGAAAAAAGTCTGAGACACTTCTGACTAAATTTGCCTGTACACGTACAGTAATGCACTCACACTGAACAGAGACTGTCAAATATGCTGTCAAAAGAAACAAAAAGAAAAGAAGAAATTCAAGTTTAAATTCTCTGAAAAGAAATGCTAGTTGTGTTTTCCCATGCAAAATTGGGCTACACAGTGCTAGGGTGTTTTGAGTGTTTTTATTTATTTGTGCATTGGTATGCAGTTGCTAGAGTGTTCTGGGTTTTTGCTAGGGTCTTTTGGATGGTTGCTAGGTCATTGCTTGGGTATTATTAGTGGTTGGTAGGGAGTTGATAGGTTGGGTGTTTGCTTGCTAGGGTGTTGCTAGTTTTTTGGGGGGGTGTTGTGAATGATTGCCAGGCAGTTGCTAGGGTATTTTTGGTGGTTCCTAGGCAGTTGGTAGGGTCTTCTGGGAGGTTGCTAGGGTGTTGTTGGTGGATTCTAAGGTGTTTTGGATGGTAGCTAGGTGGTTGCCAGGGTGTTTGGGGATTGCTAGGGAATTGCTAGGAGGATGCTATAAACTGGTCTTTAGCAATGGCTCAGGTCTCTCCTTTAATGTAAGTCTATTGTAAAGTCCTGTTCACACCTCCAGCAACATTGTCGCTTGATGTCTCTAGTCCTTGTACTGTATGTCGCTAGTGGGCATTCCTACTGCTGTTACTGTAACGTTATTGGTGGACTTAACAACTGGCCATAGCTTTTGACATTCTGATCACAGATGAGATGTACTGCCAGTAAAACTATGATTTCATTCTAATTAATAAGGAATCAGGTTTGTTGCCGCTAAAATTTGACATTCTACAGGGTGAAGTGTTTTTATATAAAATGCAGCAGTGCTCATTGCATCATATTATTAACAAGATGAATGATTTATAAATGCAAATCATATTAATCAGTGAAAACACTTAAAGTAACTTAACTTTTCCTCTGTCTTATCTGAACTCAAATCTAGTTCTTACAGGAGATGATAAGGTGAGCTTCGCTCACTTCACTTTCATTGATAGTTGCTCCTAAATGTTGTTAATCATCACTCTTGGGGCTTTAAGAGTTTGTAATTTTTGTATAATCGTTTTATTGTCTGATAGGCGACAAGTCTGCGTGGGGAATTCACTAAGAAAGAACTGCAGCAGGTAAAAGCGCAGGTTATTTGCACGTGCTGTCTGCACTGGTTTAGCTCCCAATTCACTAAAGGAATTATCCTGGGCCTCATTTCCCAAAAACATCGTAAACTTAAGTAGATCATAGAATCCAACTTACGATTCATCTTAGTTTTGCAGCCCATTTCCCAAAAGCATCGTAACTTAAGAAGCACTTGAAAATTCTCGTAGATTAACGAGTGTTCTGGAGTAATTGTACACCGCTAAGAGCATCGTAAGCACATAGCTTTATGCAGACACCTGCAGGACAAACATGAAATTACACTTACACTTACAATTACAATATACAATTTAAATATCAATAGCTACATTTTATGCTGAGACATTAATATCAGGATATGTATATTTTATTTAGTTCATTTTAACAGACAAGTCTAATAATAATAAAATTATTATTATTATTATTATTATTATTATGAAATACAATAGATAGTCTAAATTGATGAATAGATTAATTAGTAAAGAAATACATTTATTTGTGTGGACTAGTTGGACAAGTTGGTAACAACAAAGTTGTGGCATGATTGATGCAGACAATTGTATAAATTAATATTAGAAGATTACGGCGGGGGGGGGATGTGGTTGTCAGCTGGATCAGGTTCTGAGGGGTGAGGAGAGAGAGACAGATAGTGAGGTTTCAGGAGGGAGACGTGGAAAATAGGGTGAATGTGGTATTCGGGGGGAAGTTGGATTTGGTAGGTGACTGGATGAATTTGTTTAGTGATAGTGAAGGGACGAATGTAACGGGGACTTAGCTTTTTGCATGGTAGGTGCAGCCGGATGTCCTTAGTGGAGAGCCAAACCTTCTGCCCGGGTTGGTAACTGGGGGTTGACGATCTCCAGGCATCAGCAAGGATCTTCTGGTGGTGCACAGCCCTCTACAGGTGATGGTGGGCTAAGTCCCAGACCCTCTTGCTCTCTCTAAACCAATGGTTGACCGCTGGGACATCAGATGGCTCTCCGGAACAGGGGAAAAGAGGAGGTTGGTAGCCGAGTACGCACTGGAAGTGTGTTAAGTTGGTGGAGGGTTGACATAAGGAATTCTGTTCGTAATCAGCCCAGGACAGAAAATTACTCCAACGGTACTGGCGGCGATGAAAGAAGGTTCGAAGGTTATGGCTGATCTCCTGAATTTTCCTCTCAGTCTGCCCGTTTCTCTGAAGATGATAGTCCAGAAAGAGGCTGATGGTCACTCCCATGATGGAAAAGAAAGCTCTCCAGACTCTGGAAATGAACTGGGGACCTCTGTCTGAGACAATATCTTTGGGAATCCCATAGTTTCGGAACACATGGTTGAAGAGGGCTTCAGCGGTTTCAAGGGCGGTGGGAAGACCCTTGAGGGGTATCAACTTTCAGGCTTTGGAGAAGTGGTCAACGACCACCAAAACACAGGTGAATCCCTCAGAGGATGGCAGGTCCGTGATAAAGTCGACCCCAAGGTGTGACATGGGTCAGCATGGGATGGGTAGCGGAAGGAGCTTGCCAGTCGGTAGATGTCGAGCAGTTCGGGACATGGCACATTCTGGGCATTCCTGGATGAACCTTCTGACATCTTTGTCCATGCGCGGCCACCAGAACCGGTCCTGGATAAGCGAGAGGGTCCTATCGGTCCCAGGGTGGCCAGTGCCCAAGGAGGAGTGAACAGAGTCAATGAGTGATAAACATTGAGAGGAGGGTAAAAAGGTTCTATTGGTGGGACAGCCCGGTGGAGCAGGTTCAGTGGTGGTTGCATCAGAGATTCTATCACCAGGGACCATTGGATTGGGCTTACAGTTATTTGAGGAGGAAGGATGGTGTCCGACTTCTCAGGGCTTTCCTCTTGAGCGTAAATTCGGGAAAGGGCATCCACCTAGATGTTCTTGTTGCCCGAATGATAGGAGATGGTGAAACTGAAGCATGTGAAGAAGAAGGCCCAACGTGCTTGGCAAGGATTTCGACAACGAGCCTCCCGAAGGTCTGTTAGTACCTGGAAGGGGTGTTGGGCCCCCTCTAGCCAATGTCGCCACTCTTCCAGGGCCAACTTGACAGCCAGGAGCTCCCGGTTTCCGATGTCATAATTTTGCTCCGCCAGGGAGAGTTTTCGAGAGAAGAAGGCACGTGGATGGAGCTTAGATGGTTTCCCCTGCTGCTGAGAAAGCACGGCTCCTATGCCGTTAGTGGAGGCATCTACTTCAACCACAAAAGGCTTACTAGGATAGGGGTGGATGAGAAGTGGAGCCATGGTGAAGGCCTCCTTCAGATGTTGGAAGGCATAGGAAGCCTTGGAGTTCCAGGTCAGAGATTTTGGCTTGGATTGAAGAAGAGATGTTTAGGGGGCTGTGAGGGAGCTGTAATTCCTGATAAAGCGATGATAGAAGTTGCCGAAACCCAAGAAGCGCTGCAGTTCCTTGATGGTAGTAGGAGTGGGCCAGGATCGCACAGTCCCAAGGTCGGTGACGAGGAAGTTGTGAGGCGCGGAGTGGGCAGAAGACGTCCTGGAAGTGGGAGTAACAGGATGGAATTTCCACAGAGGTGGAGCGGATAGGACACTTGATGGAGGTGGAGATGAGACAGAGAGGAGGAGATTTCTTGGTGATAGCCGAGGTCCTTGGAATGGGAAGATTGGGGAAACAGGTAGGAAAGCATTGGGAGCCCCACTTCAAGACGTTGCCGGAAGACCAGGAAATTATGGGGGAATGCAGTTCGAGCACAGTAACACACCTCAAAACAAAGTGCACTTCTTCAAACATTGAATTGGAATAGTTAATTTGTGGCAGCTGGAGGTACGATCTCTCTCATTCTGTGTTCTTATTTCTGTCATTTTGTTGTTATTTTACTTGGAATATTTTGAATAATCAAATTTATCGCCATCTGTGCCGTTGGCTGGGCAGTGAAGTGTTTGGAATAAAAGTGCATTTGACTGATCAACTGTAACAAATAACCTACACATACAGTATACTTTTCTTTAATTCAAAATGTTGCCATGGAAACACATTTCCTAAATGAAAGCATCCTCTCTTAACCTCAAAGCTTTCTTGTGTGAGGACAATTGTGTTACCTTGTAGATATTTGATGCAGGTTTACATCCACATGCATTCTGCTTTTATTTCCCTTTTTTTATTCTAAGGGGATTCAGGTGTTTATTGATGCACATAACCTGACAGTTTGGGAAACATTCGATTTTCTGGTTAGATTCACCTGAATTATAGGACATTAATTCTCCATTCATTCTTTGTAATAAGTATTATGAAGCCTATAATAGAGTGTATTGCTCTTTATAACGAACAGCTTTGGCCAGGTTTCTCCTCACGATTTCTGGCATCCTCTGGATCAGCTTTTGCAGGAAACTGGTTAAGTACAATCATTCAGACTCCAGGCAGCTAATACAATGGAAAAGCCCTGATGTATGGTGTCCCACATATGCACCTGCAAAATATCACAAAAGCATCCAGAAATCTTTTTTTATTAAGGGTGTCATATTTATTGTTATCATTCTCTCTCTCTCTCTCTCTCTCTCTCTCTCTCTCTCTCTCTCTCTCTTTTTTTTTTTTTCTGGTGTCCTTTTCTCCAATATTACATAGTATTCTTCAATACTGAGGCAAACTTTCTTTAACATTGTTAAAGAAAAAAAATTATAATAATAATAATTAATACAACCTTGTTGTACATGAAAAAATGTAAAAAAAAAATTCTATACAGAAATGTATAGCAGACTGAGTTCATTGACACTAATAAAAGCTTATAAATTGACCCTTTGCTATGCTCTTTCCCTCTCGGTTACTGTTGCTCACTCAGTCAAGCTTTACACAACGTCCCATTGAATGAAATGGAGATTTCCAAAAACTTTGTGTCAGTTACAGTAGAATAATCACTACTGTAATTGTAGTTCAACTATGGTATTTGTAGTAAAACCATAGTTATATTCATGATTAAAATATGGTTACTGTAGTAAAACCATGCTTAATATTGTGGTGAGAGAATGCAACGCTACTCCTAGAAAATACAAAACCATTCTGGATAACTTTTGTCACTGTTATAAGTATCTTGTCAACAATGTTTTACCATATAAAAAAAAAAAAAAATACAAAAAACTTGTCTGACATCATGCTGGTTGGCAACAGTTGCTAAGGTAGGATTGGTCAATAACATAATGCGGGGCTTTTCAAAGGATTATTTGTGTCTTTCAGGTCACTGGACATATGACCTAGAAGCTACATATCTGAAATCTAAATGAAATAACACACTTATATTTCATTCATATTATAACACAATTCAGGTGTGTGTGTGGGTGGGGTTGGGTGGTTTACGAGGACTTTTTTAGGTTACAAACTGGTAATTACAAGGGTATAAGGGTGTTATGCTATAAATGTGGTTTATGAGGACATTTCTTGTATGCTTAAAAAATATACTAAACAATGTTTTTTTGAAAATGTAAAAATGCAAAAAGTTTTTTGTGAGGGTTAGGTTTAGGGGTAGAGTTAGGGTTAGGGGATAGTATCTATAGTTCGTACAGAATAAAAATCATTATGTCTATAGAGAGTCCTCATAATGATTACTGCACCAACATGTGTGTGTGTGTGTGTGTGTGTGTGTGTGTGTGTGTGTGTGTGTGTGTGTGTGTGTGCATGAATGCATGTGTGTGTGTGTTTGTGTGATCATGATATTTAAGTTCTGAAATTTCAACAGATCCAAGGCCGTAACCATGTCTTGAACACTGGGGGTCGTGGGTGTTGAGGTCACAAATATAATGGTCCTCTTTGGTTCTTTAATACAGTAAAGGCTCTGAATGCAATACTTTTCTGAATAAAGGCTTTAAATGCAATAAAGGGCCAAAACTGTAAAATTTTTGGTTTTAAAAGATTATTTTATTTATTTATTTATTTATTTTTTCACACAGAAGTGGACACAGTACAAGACTATTCCACTATATGGAATAGAGCTGATTAAAATATCTATTTTCATGTTCCAAGAAAAAGTAACAGCATGTGGGTTTTGAACAAAATAAGGGTGAGTAAATGAGTAGAAGTTCATTTTCCATTTTTTGGGTGAACCTTTAACATCCTCAAAATAAAATGGTCTACTTTTAAAAGAAGACTCTTAGGAGATGTTGTACAAAATTCAGAATTAATTAAAGACATAAAGAAATTATTTAGAAAATCTTAAATTGATTTTAAATTATTACCCAATAATATTTACATTAATAATATATGACACTGTCCTTGCCAAAACCTAAAAGCACAATAAAAGTCACAAGTCACAGGTCTTTCCATGTTCTAGTTTTAATCTTAGGGTGAAAACACTCTACTTTGTATTATAGATCATTTTCTAAGACAATATCAAATGAATTTTCTAAAAAGGTACTTCAGAAACTTACCAGATAACCACATTCATTCAGTTCCTTTATAATATACACACATTCACTCTTTGTCTTAAGCCTGACATGCTGAAATCTGCTCCGTTAATGTTTTCACCTTCAAAATTATGAATGACATACAAATCAAGTACTACACATGACATATTTTAAATTCAAAACGGCAAATTTCGCCAAATGGCAAATACACTGCGTGCCCAATTATTAGGCAAATTGTATTCCTCAGGATTCATTTTATTGTTGAACAAACACAATGCTCTCAGTCAATCCAAATTGTTATTGAACCTCAAACCTAATGTTTAACAAAGAAAAATTGAGTTCTGTCTTTCTCAGGGGAATATATAAGTGTGCACAATTATTAGGCAATTATTAGTGTGCACAAAATTAAAAAAAAAAAAAAATGTCTCCCAACTCAATTGTTTATTCTCAATTTTTAGAGTAGGTGCAACAAATAAGTAACACAAAATGATGATTAAATACAATTTTTGGTCTAAATATTCAGTGACCAATATAGCCACCCATCCATGGAGTCTGTCAGTTTCTTGATCTGTTCACGATCAACTTTCACTGAAGCAGCAACCACAGCCTCCCAAATGCTGTTCAAAGAGGTGTATTGTCTTTCCTCACTGTAAATCTCACGTTTGAGAAGGGCCCACAAGTTCTCAGTAGGATTTAAGTCAGGTGAGGAAGGGGGCCAAGTCATTATTTGGGCATCTTTGAGGCCCTTGCTGGCTAGCCAAGCAGTGGAGTACTTGGATGCATGTGAAGGAGCATTGTCCTGCATAAAGATCATGGCCTTCTTGAATGCTGAGGACTTCTTCCTGTACCACTGCTTGAAGAAAGTACTTTCAAGAAACTGGCAGTAGGTTTGAGAGTTGAGTTTTAGTCCATCTTCAACTCGAAAAGGTCCAACTTCCTCATCCTTAATGATAGCAGCCCATACCAGTACCCCTCCTCCACCTTGCTGGCACTTGACTCGAAGTGGTGCCCTTTGTCCAATAGTGATCCAGCCACAGGCCCATCCATCTGGTCCATCAAGAGTCACTCTCATTTCATCTGTCCATGAAATGAGAGCTGCGTGGAGCTGGAATAATCAACAAGGTTCCCACTCAGCTTCTTAAATTTGAGTCCCGCCTTGATTGATTTGATTG
This sequence comes from Myxocyprinus asiaticus, assembly GCF_019703515.2. Classification (NCBI taxonomy): domain Eukaryota; kingdom Metazoa; phylum Chordata; class Actinopteri; order Cypriniformes; family Catostomidae; genus Myxocyprinus; species Myxocyprinus asiaticus. The sequence goes on from NC_059347.1 coordinate 3,678,080, forward strand.
GTCTCAAATTACACTGAGCAGCGGTGTTAGACTACTGTGCACGCTAAAAATTAAACTTTTTTTAAACCATTATGCTATTCCTGCAACAACTTAATGACTATTAAACAGCGGTGCATAATGAACTGCAGCAGTACAGCAACAAGGAAATCAATTATTGGGGGGGACAATCTGGCCATATCTGATTATTGGGGGGACTTGTTCCCCTCAGTGTATATTGTGGTTACGGCCCTGAACAGATCTAAAACTTCACCTTCACTGAACTGTTCTGGGGTGCGTCTCCCAAAACTATCGTTAACTAACTATGGTCGAAAGTTCCATAGTTACCAAAATTGGTGTTTCCTGAAACCGTAGTTGCAATGAACAGCTCTCCACCTGTGGTTAAAAGCATAGTTCCTTGTTAGATTGTAGTGACAACGTCATTGACTTCGCCGCGGCTGGGGTGTGTTCTATTCAGAGTGTGTTCTATACCCCTATGCCCTATTCCTTTCAAAGACTTCACCATCCACTCTGAGAGCTTTGAAAGGCTTGACATTGTGGTGCGCAAAGTTATATTTATTGGAAATTCAGTTTGAAACGATCTTCCAGCGGGATTGTCACAATTGTTCTTCCTTCGAAGTGCCCTCTGAAGGCATTATTTATGCCGTAAGGAACACAGGATTGGCTTTGTTTCTGCATAGAAAAGGTGAGTTATTTTATTATTTACAAGTGAATATCTTTATTAAAACATCTTTATTAAGAAATTTCACAAATGGCTATATATGTAAAACACAATATGCATGTTAATGTTTTTCACTGATATAAAAAAGTTATCTGTACTGTACATACAATATATGCAACATATCTGCAGTACTTTGAGTATAGTGTCAGAAAAGCGCTATGTAACTGTAAAATTCATTCATTTACATACTTCAAAATATTACACTTTCATATATGTAAAACATAATTTCTCAAATCACAGTGTAATTTTATATAGCCAATATGCCCAAATAAATTATCAATAATTGTAGAAATATACATGTATGGACATATATCTGATTTCTGTATGGGATAGCAAGTCTGTGTAAGTGGTTTTGTGTTTAATGAGTGTGTTCACAGAAGTAGAATATAATAGAATATGGAATATTCTCAATAGGCTTTGTTATAGCAAACAAATGTATACTTCTTGTTTGCAGTAGTCTTTCAATTAATGTTTGCAGGGAAAAAGAAAACATAGACCAAGATAGGAAATTACACAAAATGTTTATCAACACAAGTTATGTCAGATGAAATAATAGAAAATACAGTTACCAAACTGTATTTAAAAAATAAATAATAATAATAATAAATGTATTCTGAATTAAATGTTCTCTGACTTGCATTCTGCCTTGATGTGGGTTCAGAGGATCATCATCATCGGCAGCATCATCTTCATCATCATCAGCACCAGCACAAACCCCCTCTTCCTCCTCAGGAAGTTGAACATTTTCCCTGACTTCAATGTTGTTGAGAATTGCAGTAATCACTACAACAGCACAGGTTTTGGAGCGGTTCAGCTTCTGGCTGCCACTAGACTTGCTGATGCAGCGAAAATATTGTTTCAGCACTCCTATAGCCCTCTCCACTATAGAGCGTGTCCTTCCATGGGCCTGATTGAACCTTTCCTCTTCAATGGTGGCTGGATGCTGCACAGGTGTCAAGAGGTATTGGTGAAGAGGACATTCACTGTCTCCCAGCAGCCAGCTGTCACCAAATTGCTGAATTTGCCCACTTAAAAGAGTCATGTGTGCTTCCAGGCCATTTTGCCACAATGTCAGTGAAGACCCCCAGGTGATCACACACTACTTGAACATTAATGGCTGGATAGCCCTTCCTGCAAATGCACAAGGGCTCATTCACCACAGGACTTGCCACTGGGATAAGGGTGCCTTCAATGATGCCAGTCACTCTGGGGATGTTAGCAATATTATGGAACTGTTGATTGGCCAGCTGGATATCTTGAGGAGGAAGTCAGCATGGTGTTCATAAGCTGTAACAGCAAAAGTGTTACTGCTGTCACAGCCTTGCTGACCGAAGACTTGCTGAGTCAAAGGCCATCACCAACCACCTCCATAACAATCCCCACAGCATAATAACACAGTTCAGCTAAGAACTGCATTGCTGAACTTAAGGCGTAGTTTCTTCTTGTGGCCCTCTCAAGGATCTGGGTCCTTGGAAGCCGGAATATACTTATGATGTCGTCATCGGATAGAGAGTCAAGCAGGGTGAATGTTGTCCTTTTGTAGGCATTCATTTACACTGCCTGAGTTCTGCGTCACCTTCTGTGCTCAAGCTGTAGAATACTTTGTAAAGCCGCCATTGTTGAGCAATTGAAAGATGCATAAATACTGTTTTTATTAGGAGAGTCATTAGTACACCTGCTACTGTTGTACCTGACGGAAGGATAGAAACACCTTGGTGGCTTATAATCATTCTGAATTAACTACATAAACATGAGTGATTCAACAATGATTTGTGACATTAATAGGGCACAGTTTAATTTATCAATTTCTCATAGTGTACTTCTATTCATCGTTTAATGGGTTTTTGGTTTTAAAATAGGCTCTTTTCATGCTGTTTTTTCATAGTTTGCATGCTGTGGCTCGGGAGAAATGAGAAGTAAGCCTCTCTTGAGAATCGTCTGAGGATTTAAATAGAGGATAATATAATGATAATATATATATATATATATATATATATATATATATATATATATATATATATATATATATATATATATTATCATTATATTGTGTATTGAGAAAATATTTACATAGTAAACTTTAGTTACTTGACTGTTGTAGTGTTTGTGATGGTGGGTCACCACTGCAAAACAATAAAGGTTTGTATTTCATTCCATATGATTCATAATCATACTTATTTAAATTATTAATGAGATCATTCTGGTAGTTGATAATGAAGGGATGACAGGGATTCATGGCAGACATGATTCATACAATAATTGCTTACATTTTGATCTGACATACTACTATGATGCATCAAGTCACAAGTATCACATTTATGTGCTCATTTCCACATCTTAAACTACTGGATAAATGCCATGTGCATTAGAAAAGCACCAACACAAAACACATTGCAAAAAGACAGAGTATTTTTGGCAATAAAATAGGATATTATATTTTGTATTTAAATTCAGATTGTAAAGGGTTTTAACTCCTCTGTCACTGAAAAGCAAGTTGCAAATCTTATTTTTGTTGCCATTCAACACCACACAGCTTCACCAGAGCCCCATTTGCCAGACCCAGTCTGTATCTTTCACTCCATTTATATTTAATTATATATCTCTCATTGTATCAAGAATAAAAGTGGCGTTCTTATTGGTTTTTGAAGAGTGTGCATCTGTATGTGCTCAAGTGTGGTAAAGTGAGGTAAGAGGGAACAGCCTGATCTCACATAAAATTCGACAAGTGTGTGCCGATTTTTCTTTAGCCGAAATCGGTATACGTTGACCGAATTTGAAAACACTGCCTCCAGAGGCTAAAGCGGTAATTTATATCCAGGAGAGGTCACCAGAAGCCAGTTGTAAAAATTATTGTTTTCAGCTGAACGTGATGTAAAACAGTGAATAGAAATGTTTATTTTATTTAATCTAGCCCCCAACCAAACCCAAATCTAACCATAACTATTAGTAGAAACAAAATGCAATGTTAGGGATAAAAATGCAACCTCCTTATCATACCTGTGAGTGTTTATACAAACGTGATTACTTCTTCATTTGAATGGGGATTGAACTGTGGTCTCGCATGCAACTGACGCAATGCGCTACCTGTCGTGTCATGAGGGAAAGTAATTGTTGTTTAGCCATTCCAAATATGGCTGATGGGAGATAGGGCATGTCAGTCGGCATACTGTTGCCGATCCGAGGGTACCGGAACTTTCGGAAACAGCATGCCGACTTCCCGTGTGATCATGTTGGAGGGAAACCCCACTACTGCAGCTCAATGCTGCGACAGGTCGCAATAAAAACAAACACATGAGCAGCAGAGGAAATGTGAAAATAAAGCGAACAGAAAATAGCGAAGTAGTCCTCAGATGCCATGTTCGTTATTAACAGCAGTGTCGCAGGGAAATAATGTTGCTATGGAGCTGCTTAGTGCTTACTAACCAAACTGCTTGTATACTGTAGTAAAGAGTACGCCACTTACAAAGTGCATATAAACGTAAACGTCTATTTCATGTCTTAAGCAGCAGTCTCACAATAAACGGCTTTCTGTCCATGTAAATGAGCTGTTTGGTGGTTCAGCAGCGAGTTACGTCGTTGTATGGGAAACGCACCCCTGTTTAGATATAAATAACATTTTATGTCAAAATAAAATTTTTCCTCTTTTGTCCATGTTTATTTTGAAAAACCTTTACATGGATTTAAGATGTTGATTCTTCTTTAAATTACTGATGTCGCTGCACCTGTCGATATTTGACCTACTCTGCAAAGTACTCGGCATTACAGCACTGGAGTGTAAAATTCCCTGACCTGCAAGGTAAGGCATTATTATTTATGTTAGCATTAAACAACCTCTCATTCCATAATTGAAATGTTTAAAATGCTGGTGCAACCCAGATATAAGCCTATTAAACTAGGTATAAGTGGAAACAAAAACAAAATAATAAATAAATCTGAATTTGCTGTAAGCCTTAGGGTTATGAAGTGGGGAACATGCTTAGAGTATTTATGAGCAAAATGTCCCAAGGCCCTAAGCTTAATTTTCTCGAAGGAAAATAAAATAAAATTTTAATAAAAAAACAAAAAAACATATGGGTGAATCTCATGAAACATGTCATGAATAAAAACTGAAAAGTATTGCAGGTATCATGGTTTTAAAAGTTTTACAACCTTTAACTTATGCTGATTTAAATAGGTCATGTTTAAATATAAGTTTAATATATGAAGAAAAGGTAATACAGTACAAAAGAATACTGTAGTACATCTATCTAATAGGCAATCTGATGGAAGTAATCACTGATATTTGTAAAAAAAAAAAATATATATATATATATATATATATATATATATATATATATATATATATATATATATATATATATTATTATTATTATTATTATTATTATTATTATTATTATTTTGGAACGAAAATTTACCTGGACAAGTTTTTTTTTTTTTTTTTTTTTTTTTTTTTTTTTTAATGATTTCTTGAGATTCAAACCCATATATAGCCTACTTTTCTTGAGGAGAAAATGTTTTGGTCATATGCGGCTGAAAAAGTGTTTTATATGCCTCAGATTCATATTACACGCTTATCATTTTTACAGCAACAGCCAAAAGCTGCAGAGTATAAATTACTTTATAAGCAATAAATAAGCTTTGGCCCTCAGACATCAAGCATGGTGTTCTGGAGCCAATTGGAGACTGTACTGTACCAGTCAGACAAGATTAAAGGAAGAAAGGAAGGACAAATTGTCCATTTATTTGAGAAAATCAAGAAAACATGTATGGTAGACCTATTGGTGAGATGGAGAGGGTTGGTGCTGAGACTCATTACACGCAGTAAACCTGTTTAGACCATCTCTGCCTAGACCGTCACTTGTTGCCATGTTGTTTGTCAAATTCAATTTCCCAGAATCAGAGGACTTCTCGGCACAGGGGTCAGTGCAGTTTCGAAGGAAATAAATCTCATATACCCAATGGGGGAGTATGTGTAAAAGCCTCCATTAGCTATTAAACATGTAGTGTTCTCTTTTCCATACATGCTGAAACACCGCTTACCTGACACTTGTGTATCATACCTCTTGGTCTTTTCTGGATTTTCAGCTATTTCTATTTTATGTAAACACTTTATATTTGCATACAGCACTTTACTATTCTATAATGATTATATTATTATTATTATTATTATTGTCAAAATACACAGATACTTTTGAATGACTATCAATGGAGAAAGAGGCTTTTTGGCATCAGACTGGTGTAGTTACAACATCTACCAGCAGGGGCGAACTGGCCCATGTTAGTCAAAACTTGATCCCTAACCTTCATAATAACACATGCATAAAGGCACAGCAATTTGAAGGTAACTCTGTTGTCCCCTTGAGTACAGATGTTTGTTACTGCCACAATAACACACAAATATTGAAATAGGTTATGAGTTTATTTCACACTTTGTTTAGATAATTTTTTGATGACTAAATCAGTAAAATATGTGCATAAAAGGAATTTGAAACGTCCCAAAAATAAATGATAAAGGCCTGGTAAATAGGCCAGGGAAATAATTCTAATTCAGTTTTAACGAGAGGTTCATAAAATAATAATAATAATAATAATAATAATAATAATAATAATAATAATAAATGTTTAAATCGCTTTATTCTAATAAAAATCAACCCCTGAGACATGAAATTGCCTGAAGCTGAAATATGGTGTCAAAATCAAATCACTATATGTTATTCATGCATATGTACTGAAACCAAAAGTTATTTTTTTTAATTTTTTTTATGATGAAAGCACTTATTTACAAACACACACACACACACACACACACGTACACAAACATGCGCGCACACACACACACACGCACACACACACACAAACACACACACACGCAACCACACACACAAACACACACACAAACACACACACAAACACACATCCAAACACACACACACACACACACACACACACACACACACACACACACACACACACCACACACACACACACACACACACACAAACACACACACAAACACACATCCAAACACACACACACACACACACACACACACACACACACACATACACACACACAGCTGCAGAGGAGATCTCGTGAGGTGGTGTGTTTGATATTTGTGTGAACCAGACTTTGTGTGTGCTGACATCGTCACTCTCGGCTCGGCTGTTTCACATGATGTGAATTACGTTTATTTGAAGACTTTAATTATTAAGAAGCATCCCTAGATTTTATCATAATCTATTAGTTGATGAAACCCAAATTGTCCTTACAGGTGTCATTTTCAACAATAAGATGTTATATTCAACAACATAATACAACAGAATCTATTTCAATTTCTAGTGTGTGCATGTTTTTTTTTATTTTTATTTTTTTTTAATTCTTTTTATTTAGTGACTTGTTTAATACAAAGGGCCTTTATATTCACTGCACTTTAGCCTGGCCTCCTTAACTCATTATATCAAAGAATCTCTTGCGTTACATCAGATCTGTGACAGAACCAAAAACTGAGTAACATAACTATGCATGCAGTATGCATGTTGAATAGAATATATGTATTTTTGTAAATTAATGCATTTGTGGGACATTAGTGTGGTTACAGAGCACCGGGATCTCCCGAGAGCCTTCAGTGAATATTTGTCCACTGTAGTGGACTGTATTATAATTAAAATGAATATAATCATAATGATAAATATGAATTCAAATAATCTTTGTAAAAGGCATGATGTGAAACATCTAAATGTCAAATGCCTTTTTTTTTTTTTTTTTTTTTTTTTTTTTTTTAGGAGGTAATGTAATAGTTTTCATTATTTTGGACATATTTTGGTTTAACTTGTTCCAAGAGAAAGTCCTCTGATGTTAAAGTGCTGGTGGTGTGGTCAGTGACAATATAATACTTATATATGATATAACAACAAGAGGATGTGTGAAAAAAAAACAACAATAATAATGAAACATATTAAGTAAAATAATACACAATGAAAATAATAATACAAATAATAACAATTAAAAGTTAATAAACCTAAAATATGTATTTGTAATATACATATAATGTACCATACACTACAATTATGTGAAAAAAGTCATTAATATCACATTATGAGATGGACCAAATACAGAAATACATATTTTTATTTTTTTATTTTTTAAGTATTTGTTTATGCGTGAAACACAATAACCCTAAAAAGGGCTAGAGCATAAAGAAATTATTTCCAAACACATTGTAAGGCCGCAATAATACATTTCCATGTTTTACTTATGAACTTATTATGAATGTACTTATTAAAAATAATGCTTTCATTTTCATGAAAAAAAAGGAAAAGATATTTGCCCCGAAGCATTTATTTATTTACTTATTTTAAGTGCTGACATATTACTTATAAAGAAAGATTGTGAGTTGAGGTTAGAGATGATATATAGTCACATGACCTCAGTGTTTGTAGGGGGCCCCCTGTTCACTGACTGAACTGACTCTCTCATTTTTCCTCTCTCCAGCTGCCCAAATGTTTTCAGGGTAAATATTTGAAGAGGTTTATTTTATTTTATTTTATTTATTTATTTATTTATTGCAGTCATGTTGTGAAAGTTATTGTGTATTTGTGTATGTCCGGCGTCTGACATTGTATAAATGTTAGCTATTAACGAGTGCTGCCGCCTGCTGGTCGCTCTCATCACTGCCGCTATAAACCATCAGCGCCTAACATGAGCCACTCAATCCACGCGCAGCGGCACCGTGAGCAGAGCGGAATGACACCGAGAGTCGCGCGTGTCCTGCTGCCGCTGCTGCTGGCGCTCTTTGCGAGCGGAACCGGCGCCGGAGGAAAACTGGACGAGGACCGGGACAAGAGAAGCGACGCGGAGAGCCCTTGTGAGGTAAAGACCGTGACCGTGTCCACGCTGCCCGTGCTCCGGGAGAATGAGTTCAGCTTCACGGGCGCAGGTTCCGGGAGTCTCGCTGGAGGAGGAGAGTCCAGACTCCTGCTGTTCGTGAGGACTGACCTGCCGGGGCGCATCGCGGTTATAGATGATCTGGACAACACGGCGCTGCCGTTCTTCACCCTAGGTGAGCACAATTCGCTGTCCATCACATCTAGTGCTGAACTGAGGGATGAGAGAAGTGAGATGGTTTCGGGATGTTCCTCTCCTTGATCCTTTAATCTGTTTCATTTGCACACTCTGGATCGAAGCAGGAGAAAGTGAGATGGTCGGCTTTGGAAATTTTTGTTTTAATGTCTTTCTCTGAACATGCATTCTTCCAAAGCAAACAATCAGAGTCTGACCATTGCATGGGCACTCTTCACAAATAAAGGCTCTTCAATGGTTCTTTGGTTCAGAAAAGTACCTCTTCTAATCTAGAACCATTGTTCAATGTATTCTTGAGGGTCCATGGCTCTTGAATTGAGCTATAGAGCTATAGATGATGTTACAAAAGTTAGTATTTTTTCTTTATTGGTTCTTCAGATCAGTGTTTGGTTTCTGGCTTCTCTAAAGCACCAGTGTATTGATGGTTTCTAAAGAACTACTGAATGATAAAAGTTTCTGGTTACACTTTACATAATGTTCCCTTCGTTTAGGATTTATAAAGGGGTTCATTAATGATTAATGAGTAATTTACAAATGGATTATAAATCACTGCAATGCAGTTATAGCAACATGCATTTATCAGGCAACTTTCATGCAGTACTTACCAAATAGTCAGAATTTTCACTTATGTGTTATAAATACTTAGTAAATATACTTACTCATGCTAATAATAATTAAAAACATAAAATACCCTAATTCATGATTTATATTACAGTGCTGCAAACAATTATTACAGTAAGATTACAAAGAGGGATTATGTGTTTTTATTCATGACTGTAATGTCTTGACTCACTTGCGTTGTCACTTTCCTTGCAATGTTGTTGTCAAAAGAATGGTGTTACTCCAAGTGCTCTCCCAATATACCTAGTTCTAGTTACCTAAAGTCCTCTGCAAAAACACATTTCAGCTCTTCATGCTCATTCACAGTAGATATCATCTAATAAAGCCTGATGCCCATTAAACCATACTCAACTTTATGTACAGGTTTCTAATGTTGGCAACTCATTAATTAAGGCCTTACATGTGTCTACTTTACATTAAAGGTGCAATATGTATATATTTACTGTACTAAAGCATCAAATGATCATAATATGTTATCAGAGATTTAGGAAACATGCTAAACTGAAATACTGGCTTCTCCGAAAACAATGCTACAGCCAGTATATTCTACTTTGAAATGTCCATTCTCGGCTGGAATTTCTGTTTGTGTTTTGGCCTGTGTGATCCCATCCACTGCCCATTTCCCAATATTATTTCAACACCCCTTCAAACACAGCGTGCTGCAGCCATGAAGGCCAGCGATACGTCTAGCTAACACTGACAGAGTTATAAAAAATCCACATGAGCTGGTTTATAATTAGCAAACAATAAAAACATTGCAAGCATATATATTAGCTGATCAACTTACAGTGTAAGGCTCGGCGCTTGCCATTGTCAGTTTGTTCATTCCTGTTGCGTGTCCTCAACCAGGCAACCAGCGTGAGCTTCGAGTCTGGGGAGGAGGGGGCGGGGGAGGCATCGCTCTCTAATATTTTGAATTTGGACTGCAGTACAGAGCGGAGGGGTCATGTATAACCCTGAAGGGGTTTATTTTGCGATAAAATCCAGCTGACTGTACATTATCCCGCTTATTATGCGGCTACTAACCAAATAAATAAATACATGGACATACAATATTGATTTGCGTTGAAATTCTGTAATTTGAGAAGAAAGAAATCACTGAACATCTGGAATCAACCTACGGTTTGCATTGGAGTTCTGTTGGTGTTTTGTGAAAATGACCATCTGACTCCTCAATATTCAGCCTATTACAAGGCTGCTTGCCATAGCTTGTAGAGATCGCACAGTGAGCCGAGAAGCAGGAGAGATGGCTTGCAGAAACCGGATGAGCGGTCTGATACATCTTAATCCATGGATGTTTGATGTTACAGAGCAATATCGGACCGCTGGATGCTGCCATTGACCAATCAGAATCGAGTATTCCAGAGAGCCGTGTGATAAAAACCCTTAACAAAGGGAACATTAATATAAAGTGTTACCTTACAGTATTTTTTTCCCCTGGTGTGCACCTCATCTGCAGAGCTTATGGAAATGTTTATAATGTGCTTGTTTGTTTGATATGGCAGTGAAGATTCCCACTATACAGTAAATCACAATTGTTTCCAACACTTGATATGAAGTATATTTTAATGGCTTTATGGTACTGTAATGTGTTCCTATGCTGATCATGTTTCATAACTGTTTATTTTATGTAGCAACTGAGCACTGGCATTTTTAGTCATATATGGTTCTTGAGTTGCAGCTATAGTGTTCTTTGGATATATATTGATGCTAATTTATTTCACAGGGATGTCTTACATAAAACTATTTTCACTATTTTTCATATGAATATGCTGTGCACATCATTTGTCATTTTTAAGTGTATCTCATGTAAAGATGACGTAGAAATCAGCAACTTTTTTTTTTTTTTTAAAGATGTTCACATATACATAGATTTCTTTATAGAAACAGCATGCAATCCTATACATTGATTGAGATAATAAGGTTGTTAAAACTTAAATGGGTTAAAATAAATAAAAAGTTTCATAAGGCAGTAGGTTCTTCAGATCATTTTATTGGTTTCTGGGTTCTAGCACCACTATATACAGCAGATGACTTTCTGAAGACTTCGAGAAGAAAAGTCTTATTGTATTAGACCGAAAATGATAGACTTTTTGGCTATAATTGTAACTTATATTGAAAAAAAAAAAAAAAAAAAATAGAAGAAGAAAAAAAAAGTTATAAGTACTAAATTAAAGCTGGTTTCCTGGTGTGCATTTTAGAGAAACATTAGTAAAGATTCTAGAAGTATAATGTGCATGTTTGCTTTATAATGTGCATATGTGTTACACAGTGTCCTAACCAGACGTGACACACAACGAGTGAAAGAGACAGGGCTTTCTATTTTTGGAATGGTTTCTATTTCTGCGACGTTGCACCAGGCAGTGCAGTCAACAAACGAGTCTAAAATTATTCTTATTGTGGTATATTAAAGCCGGCATCTCACTAGCCGGTTCAGAACAACTTGATTTTGGGCGAATGTTGTGCTTGAGGTCTCGTTCTCTTCAGTCGGAGCTCTGTCACACACACACACACACACACACACACAAACACACACACATGTTGGTGCAGCTATCATTATGAGTACTCTCCATAGACATAATGATTTTTATACTGTACGAATTATAGATTCTATCCCCTAAACCTAACCCTAAACCTAACCCTCACAAAAAACATTTTCAATAAAACATCATTTAGTATGTTTTTTAAGTGATTTGAATTGTGGGGACACTAGAAATGTCCTCATAAACCACATTTATAGCATAATACCCTTGTAATTACCAGTTTGTAACCTAAAAAAAGTCCCCATAAACCACTTAAACCTGCCCACACACACACACACACACACTTTCAGAATGGCAGAGGGGAGACATACCGGCTCATTCTAACGTTCTCTCCATCCCTGTCATGTGGAGATTGGCAAAATAACAACAGGAGATCTATGTGAACATACACAGTCATAACAGACTGAATAAGGATGCATTCATAAAGTAACTTTTCCCTTTGTGTATGTGTGTGATTGTGTATTTGTCCCCTTAGGGGTTTGCCGTAGAAAACGTTACGGCGCTCATGTGAGAAAATGAGTTGTGTTCAATAAACAGACTGTTCCGTCTGTGATTATTCTGTTTTCTACATTTCATTGTCAATTAGCCTCATTTTAGTGTATGAATATCGTGGTGTCGTGTCGCACCTGGTGTGGACAGACAGATTGCTTGTTGCTGGAATCTTATCGCATCGCGTCTGGTCAAGAGGTCCTCACTGCGGACTGTAGCGCAATGACGTAGTTAATTAAATCTACTACGTCACGGACATCCATTAAGTAGTGGATTAAATCCATGTTTTAATGGATTAAAAACGTTCGCATCTGTGATATACTGGATGTCTTTAATGCAAACATTTTATTCAGCGTGTACAGTATGTAGCGTTATATGTAAATAAAAAGTGAGTGAGTGCAATAATGACTATATTTCCTTAAAAAAAAATATGTGAATAGTATAGCGAATTAATAACTTTTGAGCTTCTGGGATTTCAGTCTTCTAAAGAATGAGAGGTTGCTGACTATATGGAGTGAATTTGTTTGGTATGGATGATAACTATTATATGATTTTTTTTTTTTTTATTATTCGTTTGATTCTGTTTCAAGAACATATGCAGTCCTATTTCTTCTTTTATTTGATTTGGGATTAAAATCTTAATTTAGTATAACAAGTCTTATATACTTAAGATGACAGGAATAAAAAGAAGAAAACATTTATCTTTATGCATCCTGCAATGGTCGATTACAATATATGGCACAACCAGTTTCGTGGAGATAAAAAACTAAATGATGCATATATCCAGTATTTCAAATAAACATCAAACTTTGAAACTTCCAGAGAGAAAATAACATTTGTTATATGGATGAATTTAAACATTAAAGCTTATCCAGACACAGATGTCTACCGGCAGTTAAACTAATACATTTTAGTAGCCACTAGGCTAATATAACCTGTCAAAAAAAAAAAAAAAAATTGTATAGGCTATATGCCACACTGACAATACTAAATAATATAATATCACATACTGATATGAAGTATATTTTGATGACTGCACTGTTTTGTAATGTGTCCCTGTGCTGATTAAGGTCCATGACTGTATTACAGTCCCTATTAATCTGTTTAGCATGCAGAGTTTATTGTGCATAATGCTAAAGTTTTACTTGCGGATAAAACACTTTTTGTCCTGCACCTGTACAGCCAGTGCAAATGATTAGATACAGAGCAGTAATAGAAACTGCTCTATATTGACCACTGTGTTGCCCTTTCACCCATATATCGAATTTCAGTTTCGCTCAAATACAATATTGATGTTGACTGATACTGTGAATATCACTGTACATGTGTATCATCTGATCCCATGTGGTTTCTGCATGTTGTGCAGTACTTTGTTTAGATGCAATGCATGGTTTGCCAATGCCAAACCGATGTTTAGATGTTGCTTAAAAGCACCTTGAAGCCATATGTGGGTATATGACATGGGGCACATAAAAAGACACATAAATTGACTTTTCTTTTATCAACATCAGTATGTTAGGTTAAATTGTATACCTTTGGTGCTCTAACAGGTTACTATTTCTTATCATCTTTTTTGCCTCCGCTAATTCATTTTAAATGATCCTGGAGTGTGACAAATTAATTTTTGAAAGTACAAATATTCCATGTGGTCTCTCAATTAGTATGAGCTCATAAAAGCTGCATGAATAATAATTATATTAGAATGAATAAAACCCTGTTTTAAATAGGAGTGTCGTACCACATGTCATGGTCCCAAAAGGTTTTCACAACCCCTCGACTGTACTAGTACAGATACTGTAAAACATGAATCTATATGCTTTATGTCAGTAAAGCACTTGTGTTACCACGATCAATTGGCTGTTCAGTTTTCTCAATCATGTCTGTTGGCCATTTTTGGTTTTGTTGCTCATTGTTTTTTTGTTGTTTTTTTTTTTGTTGTTGAGTACACAGTCTAACACACCCACATCTCCCTAGCAACCTCCTAGTAACACTCTAGCAATGGCCTACTGACGCCCTAGAAACCACTTTGCATCTTCCTCTGCAACCCCCTGAACACTCCAGAAACCACCTAGCAATACCTTAGCAACCACACAGATCACACTAGAAACTGCATAGACATGCCCCAGCAACCACAAAGATCACCCTAGCAACCACCCACATGACCTTAGCAACTACTTAGCAATTCCCTAGTAACCACCTATCCATAAACTTCCTATCTAGAATACATTTAGGAATGTAGAGGCGTCTAATAACTACATTTCCATCCAAGAGTTTTTTTTTTTGTTTTTTTTTTGCGACAAAAAGTGTAGCGCATCAAAAAGTTTACTGATATATCTGATGGAAACGCATTTGTGTTGGCTAAAATTTCACAAGTGTCGACATAATATTTTTCCGTTTAACTCTAGTGCATGTCGATACTTCAAATGTCGCGATAAACTGGTTTGGAAACACTTTTTGTTGAGAAAATAGGCATTAACGCAAAAATATAGTGTCACATGACAGAATTTACCCCAATCATAAGCCTGTATTAATCATGACGACAAGGTATACATTCTTGAAAGCCAATTTATTGTACGTGAAGCATTACTCGCACTGTTATGGATTGGTCTTAATGGCATACCTGCACAGATCCGATGCTGCAAACACATCTGCATCATGACACTTCCAGGAGTGCCAACACAATTATCTTGTATCATGCACCTGTCATTGATAAGTGCACAGAGAACAAATGAATGGCCACTCTTTGCGATTAATTTAATCACAGTAGACATCCGTTTATTTATTAAAGTTGCTTTTCCACACCATTCAAAATAATAGACAGCAGTCATGGAATTAGCCGACAATACAACAAACATATCATTTCTATGCACAAATAATGCACAGATGTTTTCAATTAAAAATAAATATACAATACTAGGATAAATGCTTCAGTGGGTTTTTTGGAACACTAACATTCTACAAAATTATTGTTTAGCTTACTTTTGAAATAAATCTGGGCAAAATTCCCTGTATTAAATTAAATAAATTACCAAATGAATAAAGCATTAAATTAAAATTATTAATTACCAAACGAAAAAAAAAAATATTTTTTTAGACCTATATAATTGCCTTTTCTTTACAAAAACTTAAATTAGCCTTACCCTGTTTTGTAGACAAAAAAATGTTGGCTGAATGACATTCTCAGAATGTTCCTTTTTTTCAAGAATATAAACTATCAGAACTATTTGTCCAATGCTGGAGTTCACTTTCAGAAAACGAGCTTTTGAACATTTTAAAACTTTTAAATATTTTAAATCCCTCTTTGCTGAGCTTCTTCAGAAAATGTAAATTGCATTGTGATGCTAAAATTAAAGTTCAGTTGGTCATTAAAAGTTGCTGGACAAATATGCAGGACATAGTGCAGTTGTGATGGCAATGCTTTAGATTAGATGATTGTTCAAAATAGCTTATTGAATATCAGTAACGTATCATATGTAAATCCTGATATTGCCGCATCAGTTTTTCTTTAATAGCTGTGCACACAGCATATACACATAGATGGATGGTCCTTATACTAAGACTGAAAGTTTCCCCCACTACTTGGTGCAGGTTGCCAGCTTGAACACGGCCATGACGATTCGCTTTCTGGTCGGAACCCGTGGCAACCTGCGATAGGCGCAACATCAGGACCAATATTACAGTCCTATCAGAAGGGCAACTGCTCCCTTTTGATCACAATTCCTCCTCTTCTGATTGCATTTATTTGTGAAATTAAAATGACAGTAAGCTGGCTAATTTCAATGAATTGTTTCAATACTCTCCCCATTATACCAAAACTTTGGGGGGGAAAAATAAGGGACGTCTGGGAGGCGAAAAGTACACAATTAGCGATAAGCACACATTTCTGTATGGAAACGGCTTAAGGGCAGATTTCTTTTGTGATAAACCAAAACGTATGCAACAAAGTGTTTTTTTTTAAGCATGACATCATCACGCACCCATTTTTATAGATAAAATGACATTTTAATGGAAACAGGCAGAAGACAACAAATTTCACAAAACATTTTTTTTTACGCATTTTCACTTTGTTGATAACAAAACAGCATGAAAATTGGGTAGAAACTAGGTTATTGATGCTGAATTCATTTCATTTCAGTTCAGTCTTATAGAATGAACATTACTATAACTGAATTTTTGAAAAAATTACTTGCCACATTCTTCGTTTTGAGTACAATGGCTGATTATGACAAACACTTATTTTTCGCTCTATTCTTAAACACTGCTATGTTATGATATCAAAACACTTTTAATAAAATGCATCATTTGAAAAATGATACATTTTAACACTTGTATTACAGACCCACCTACATTTACACACTTATTAAATTGTGATTAGCTTTCATGATAGCTCACCTGATATAGTGTTGGTCTATGAACTCGAAGGTCTGCGGTTCAAGCCAAGTCAAATATAGAACCTGACACCTGAGTTGAATGTGTTGTAGAAGTGACACCAAATGATGCGTTTGCTTCAGAAAATGTACCCTTCGTTTTGTTTTTGGACACTGTCAGTTAGGTTTAGGTGTTTGTTAAGGGTAAAGATATCTGTTTTGTGTCTACTTCTCATTTGCTTTTAGTAAAAATTTTCATAACTCCCCTTAAAGTTATTAATGAAATAATTGCCCTAAGATATCTCAACGGTCTCTGTGACAGCTGTAGACTTTGTAAACAGCAAACAAAAATGTGTCCGCGGACATAATTTTGCTCGTTCTCATAGTGTTGAAGTGGATCATTGAGGCTATGATTCATAAAGTTGTCAGTTTAGGGCACTATTGTGCCACTGTTGAATTTGACAGCTACAGGAACAAACAATGCTGCTTTTTTGCTCAGTTTTGGTCTCAAAATTTTCTTTGGAGGGTGGGGTTTTGGAATCAATGGATGTGGCTAATTCAACGGCTCAGTCACGTGAAAGCTTCAGAATGCTAAAATTGCTTACAGCACCTTTAAGGTTAAAGTTTTAGGTAAGGGAGGTACGTTTTACTCATTAAAACATCCATCTAATATTCACATTCAAAGCCTTGTGTGATTACAACACCATTTCACTCACTTTTGGCGCCCCCCGCTGGACATTTCACTGACATTAAAGCATGGAATTTTGTTTCACAAGAATGTTGCCACAGTCATGTAATGTTCATGAGATCAGGCTGAGTACATTATACCTCCTGCAGAAAGTAAAAACAGACTAACAGTGAGTTGAAATAAAAGCAGTTGGCAGCTTCAAAGCATAAGCAGCTGATGTGAATGAGTGTTAATCCATCCGCATCTCACATTATTGACAGTTCTCTATTTTTTGGAGTCCAACCCTTCAAGCATCCAGTGAATTCGCTGACCGTTTCCACAATGTCTCTATGTCAGCCCTTGGAAAACGAATTTAGGCAGGACTGTCTAAATCAGGTTTGCATTGGTGGCTAATTTGGTGGCTGAATCCAAACTGCAGTGCCAGGATGATCAGCTGGGAAAGAGCCAAGAGTTTTGGGGTTGTGGTGATGAAATAGCAGTGAAAGCCAACATAAGAGGAATGCTGTCTTAAAACAGAGGTTTAGTTTTGAGTGTCAACTGCTCTGTGATTGAAATGAATCTGTAGGACTATAACGAAGAACTACAGTCTGATTCCATCAGCAGTTCTTGCTGAAAAAATAAGCGAAAGGTTGGACATATTGATCACTGGCAAAGCAGCACTGCTCTTTTTTGTATTAACTTCATATTTGTTGTCCATCAAGATTTATGCACAACAGATAGTACTGACAATGAAAATGGCGTGTCAGGAGAAAGCAACTTGCATCTTGAAGGTCCACAGCATTTTAATGGTGTTTGCCAAGTCAAGCATCACTTTTATGAATTCTCATACTTATTTCTCATACGACGAGTTACCCTAAGTATTAAATTTAAGTGTGTAACTTGTTGTGTACATAAACTACTAATTCTTAATATCAAGAATAGAATTACAACTAGTGAAAATGCTAGTTTCTGTTCTTTTTCAGAAGTAAAAAATTTAATTCTTGAAATGACATCATTACTCATGGAAAAACCCATTCTTAATAATAACAATAATAATAATAATAATAATAATAATTTCAACTAGTAAAAGCCATACTTTACTAGCAGACTTTCACAATGACCAATTCACTCATTCAAAATGTAATTACAGATATCTATAATTAAATTCTTACTAGTTAAGATTCCAATACACATATCAGCTATGTACTTCTTACTTGTAAAAAATAAAATAAAAATAATAATTATTATTATTATATCAATAATTATTTGTTACTAGTGCAAATGTCCATTTCTTATATCAGCCACTGAATCACAACTAGTAAAATGATAATTGTTGATATATTTTATTTGGTTTTCATTAGCGGCAATGCTAAAAAATATATTTAATGTTATTGTAACTAGAAAGAAAGCCTTTTAAGATATCTTTAATTAGCTCTTCAATTCAGTGATAAATTAAATCCATTTCCAGATGTCAGACATACCAATCAAACATGTTGAAACATATATACAGATATAAAGAACAACAAAGAGAGCACTTTTACTAGTAATTCAAATGTTAGAATCAGGAGTGGATATTTGTGCACCATGATCACACGTGAAGTCGGCATGATGTTTCCGATAGTTTCAGTACCCTAGGATCGGTGACTGTATGCACGCCTTTCCGCATTTTTTTACCTTTCCACCTGCCGTGATTGGCAGCGCGTTGCATCAGCAGCGTGGGAGACTAAGGTTCAAAGCCAGGCAGTAACCACGTTTGAATAATCAATGACGAGCATGATTCGGAGGTTTCACTTTTCCCTCTAACATTACTTTTTACTCCACTACTGGTTAAGGTAATGTTTAGGTTTGGGTTGGTGGATAGAATCTATAAATATATGCTTTTCTCTTCATTGTATAACGTCCTGTAAAGCTGAAAACAACTTGCTTCACTACTAGCTTTTGGCGACCTCTCCTGGACATAAATGGAGTTCACATGTGCCCATATGCCCTACAACACTTTCCGCTTTGGTCAGTGGGGGCAGTGTTTCGAAATTTCGGTCATTGTATACCAATTTTGATGAAAGAAAAGTCGGTCTACTCTTTCTGATTTCAATGTGAGATCAGGCTGTATTTGTGCTAGTAACAATTTGATTTCTTTATGAAAGCATTTTTCCTATTAAGAAGTACATAGCTGATGAAAGAAGTACTGTACATAACTGTTCCATGGGAAGAGGGTCTGGAGACAGCCTATGAGAAGAAGAAGCTAAAGTATGCTGATCTGGCCGCAGAGTGCAGGGAAAATGGTTGTAGTACTGCCACCTACCCTATGGAGGTTGGGTGCCGAGGGTTTATGGGAACATCAATGCAGCACCTATTTAGAGACATTGGCATCGTAGGAGCAGCTTTAAAAAAGTCTTCGAATGAATCGGCAGAGGAAGCTGAGAAAGGGGGTTTCTGGCTATGGTTAAGAAGGTAGGACAAAAAGTGGGGGGTTCAGAAGTAGGAACTGAGGAATAGGGAACCTGAGTGATATGTGGTGAGGGCTTGTGCTGAGGTAGTATGCCATATGGAACCGGTGGCACTGAGTTACCGAGAGATACGGTGCCAGTGCCAGTAGGGCACTGAGTACGCATCTTGGTGCCAGTTGGCCAACGGGCTGGCACATATGGTCGTGTCGAGGTATTATGACATATAGAACCCTGGTTGCAAGTAAATCATGAAGGAAGGATGTCTGGATGGGAAGGCAAGAATGAAAGGCGTTGGAGGGGAACCGGTGTCCAGCTGTGGGGGTGGCAGGGAGACGTCCCTGACCGCTGCCCCACCACCAGGAGATGTTCCGGGATTAAACACTGAAGATAGGTGGCTCCCGGCTGATGACCCTGCAGCTGGACTGAAGGCACTGTCGGAGGTGTGGCAGGCAATAATGCCCGGCAGGTTATTACAGCTACCTGTGCATCTGTTTTGATGTGTATTTGGAATTTCAACTAGTAAAAAATGATTATAGATACTGTATGTGTAATTGTGTATTGAATAGGAGCGATTGACAGATCATTGTGAAATTCTGTGAGTGAAAATGCAGTAACAGATGTTAGTTTTTTCTAGTTGAAATTTCATTTTTGATTTCAAGAATGCGTATTTCCGTGAGTAATGACGTCATGTTTGATATCAAGAATATCTTATGGTTATGATGGAAATCACAGTTAGTTTAAATGTATGTTTTTGCACTCCTTCAGTTATTTAGAGAGAAAATCAACAAACTACTGACATTATGGGTGGCAGGAGATAAAATTTTGCCTTTGCCTCTCAGCATGCTTTCTCAAACTGCTGAATGAAATGCAGAGAGAGAAAAGAGAGAGAGAGAGAGAGAGAGAGAGAGAGAGAGAGAGAGACCGTTGCTCAAGCACTCAGAAATGATTTATTACCTGAAACACGAGGGAATGTTGAGAAAGACAGAGAGAGAAGATTAAAAAAGACAAGATGGAAGTTTTTATCCTTTTTGCTTTTTGTCTGGTTATTCCTATTCAAGGTGAGGAATTTCACAAAGCAGACACGGCACTAATGCGTGAAAATATAACTAGCGTATTTGTTTTGAGTGAGTGTGTTAGGGCTGGGCTAATTATATCTCAATAATTTGTGGCTTTTAAATGAAGGGTTAATATTCAATCTTGTTATTATTTGCTTTGAAATGACTTTTATTTTTTTTTACTGAATGAACAAGACTTGAATTGTTTATGTAAATGCACCAATATAAAAATGCATATTCTTAAACAACAATACACATATATTCTCACTAACACATTTTACTACTGTATATGAAAAATGCCACACAGCGACTTCCATGTACATTTTTGAGGAATGATGGAGCCGAATTTTTTAATTTGAAATATTAATTGATTCATTAAAAAGGACAGTTTGAACTGCTTCACAGAAATCATTGTCATGCGGTTATAACAACATGAATAAAAAGTGTGACTGTTATGCAATACTTTGCTTAACAGTTTACCTAACATGTTATAAAGGCTTAATAACACTTATTCAACAATAGTCGACGCATATGAAGCATTAATTAAGCATTAATTATAATGTTTGGCATATTAATGATTTATAATGCATTTGTAAATGACTTATTAGCCATTAATGAACCACTTATACAACCTTAGAAAATTTAACATTAATGCAAAGTGTTACCAGGAAACTAAATGGCCAAATAAAAAGCCAATTGAAATTATTGTGATATTCAAAATGTCATTGTGAATCACTGAGAATATTACTGACTGCTTTATGTTGTTCACTGACTGCACAGTTGATTTTGGCAAACTGCTCTCAATTCAATGATACCCTTCATGCTGTAATGAGTAAACTATGAGACCGCAAAGAATATTTTATTCCCACTGTTGCTTATCAACGCAGCTCGCCGGAGTTCCAGTGCCACTGTTTTCATATAAACACGGTCACCGCATCATCTAAGGTGAAACCAGGAAATGCCATGGTTACTATGTGCATGTTTTTTATCGATTTTTCTAACCTTTACAAAATGTCACACTAATTTAGGGAGGTATGTGGATAATTAGTTTCCCCTCCTCAGTGCAAGGGCGATTAGCAGAACCTGAAATACACAATATGAGTATTAATTATTTTGATTCATTTTCTTCAATTTTTATCCAGTTAAGCCCTTGATATGAACTGTACAGTGCAGATGAACTTTTGGTTTCAGTGGTGCATGTCTACAGAATTGCATATCTTTGTAGACAACAACTCTTTTCCAAAACCTAGTGAGCTGCTCATCTAGCATTTTTAAGGTGTTGCGCACATCTCTGAATTTTAAGGTGTTGCTGATGATTGGATATAACTAATCATGGGTATGGTTTGGACTTTATTTTCTTGATTTAAAGGGATTGTCCAAAAATAAAATTTCAATCATTCATTTCTCACCATCTTTTTGTTCTAAACCAATATGCCTTTCTCTTTTTCTGTACACAAAGGGAGGAATTTTCATAGAAAATGTTCTGCTCAGTGATGTTATACAATGGCATTGGATACTGACCACCTTTTCATGCTTCAAAAGGATGAAAAAGTGTAATTGAGAAGTCTAATAAATTATTCTGAGTTACGCATGCATTGTTCTGAAGGCATACGATAAGGTTTGGTGAGAAACAAACCAAAATCTAATTCAATACTTAGTTGCTACCTTAGAAGTCAGCAACCTACGTAAGCAGTAGAACGTGCATCAGCTTTCTAGCTTATGGAACAGAGCTAGTGCCTGTCCTCCAGCTAGTGTTCACTACACATAAACACAGAGACAGTCAACACAAACTGGTGGGATGAGTGATAAATACTTTTCCTGAACACAGAGCAGAAAGAACATCATGTCCACAGGTGTATCTCACGGCATCTCATGGCATTATACAGACTTTCATACACGTCACATTTCCTTCACAAACGTGCCGGTTTCTGTGTTGCATGCTAAGAAAGTGCTTGAGTGCAGAGTGATCACTGTATTTGTGGGTTTGACTGTGTATTGCTAGTCTGAAAAAAACTGTTTACTACCCAACAGATTCATGCTTAACCAAATGGATGAATAATGACAAAATGAACAAATGAATCTTGAGTACGCTCATTTATAGTAGCTTAAAAGTATTTTTACCTGTCGTCTTTTATGAAAAGATTGCGCGGTAAAATGGCCTGTGGTTTAATAATTCTCTTAGGATGAATTTTTGACTGGTTGGCAAGCGTTAGCCGTTAGCACCTGCTGGTAGATGCCACAACTACTCTATTCTGCAGGTAAAATGCATCTTTGTCCATCAACAGTCATTCAAAAGTAGCCGTGTATTCCAATGATATAAAATGTTTTGAAAGTATAAATCCATCCTGATCATACCCTAAACCTTAAAACCTTACCAACAATGTCATAAAAGCAAATGTGAATGAAAAACAGATGAGGTTTTTCTGGTTAATGATCTATCGAGTTTTAAATCAACAAAACTGACCTCCCTACCCTGAACCTTAAACCTAAACCCAACTGATAGTGTCAGAAAAGCAAATGTGGGTCATGTCTATGTGAAACATATGTCATGGTTTTATACTTCCATTCATGTCCTGCTTTTTTGGTCATGTAGGCTTAACACATCTCAAAATGATTGCATGGACATTTCTGTTTCATCTTATGCCTTTTAACACCTAACATTATGTCAAACAGAATTAATTCAATCCATTAATATTCATGGCCTCTTTTGGAGTCTCCTGGGAGGATATCCAATCTTGAACAAGGGACGAAAGTTTTGGTTCATTTCCCAGAAACTTACAATCAATATGAAAGTTTCATGACAGATGAATGAGTCTGTGGACTGCATTGGCCAGTGCACAAATTGTAAATCGTTGAAATGAAATGTGTGTTCTCAAACTTGAACTAAAAAGTAGAGGTAGACCGATATATCGGTTTTATTGATTCATTTGTGCCGATAGGTGTTTTTAGAACTATCGGTTATAATCCAAATATATGCTGATATTTGCAGATAATTTATAAAATTATTATTCCTCCGTGTCCTTCTGTGGCCGTTACTGTAGAATTTTTGCATTAGAACAACTTGTTTTTCTACAGTACAACAGCGGCCTCTAGAGGTTAAATGAAATAATCACTATCACCCTGTGGGGATTTGCTGTATATTTTATCACTGACAATATTCATCCATATTTGTATCTTCACTCTTATGCATATTTAGTTGTTTTGATTAGATAATCAAGTGTTTTAATTTGAAGCAATTGTATGAAAATAAAAATGTGACTATATCGAAATGCGCCCCATCAGCGCATACATCATGTCTTCAACTTCATATCTTGTGAATAATAATAAACCTTATTCCTCAATTAACCTCATCTGGTATATATAATACACACACACACACACACACAACCCTTGATCTGGTGAATATATATGCTATAAAAATCTGAATTTGGTTAATACTTATTATAGAGCATGGTAACACAGCCAAGTCTCCATCATTTCAAAATAATAGTCCCTGATGTGTTTCAGGCTTTTTTATAGTTAAAAGTCCCATGTTATGCACCAAATCTTCATTTTATCTGATTATTATTGGGATTTTGGTTGAACAATAAAAGGATTTTATGTATTTTGGACTCCTGTAGCCTCTATGTGTGCCCATCATAGTAAGGAAAGACTAAGAAAATGTTTTAACATTCTATAAATCCATTTAAAAAAAATCAGCAAAATCCACTATCAGTCAACCTCTACTTAAAAGGCATCCATTGTGAACTAAAGGAGTCTGTTAAGATGCACTTTCATACTAGAGCTTTTTGTGCGGAACTGAGTCCGTTTGACGACAAGTAGCAAATTGCATATGCAATTGAAGGAATGGCTCGAGGGAGCTCAACAAATAGTATAGTGGTTTGACTGGAACACACCCAAGAGAGCCACATTTAAATATTTATTATTAAAATACACCAGCTCTACTGCATTCGCATTTATTACTGACTTTGAGGAGTCATACACTGTGGTTTTGCTATCCTGTGTGATGGAGCGTCTACGGAGCATTAGTCGTGTACAAGTGGAAACTTCAATGAAATCATGAGCGTTAGTGTGGTGCTCAAGACTCTGAGCTTTATAAATGGATTAATCAACCTTCTGTAGGCAGCAGCCTTTGGATTTACACAAACCTTTGATTAATTAAAACCAAAATTATTTGACAGTGGATATACTGGCTCTCAAATAAAAGAGCAAATCTGATAGATCTTAAAACTCAAAGTGCTACATAGAGCACATTGCAGTTGATTGTTTTCTACTGAACACAATGGAAACGTTTTCTTTAACTAGACATTTGATCATTTTAAGACATTGTGCCGGTCTTTAAAAAAAAAAAAACATTCTTGGCAATAGCTGGTGTTTGGACGGAACCCAAGTTAATCATAGTGAGACAAAGAACAAACTACTTTACGTATTGCACTCGTTTAATGCACATCAGCAAAAAGTTTCATCATTCAAAGTATTTTTTTGTCACTTTTGTTGATCCGGGTTGTCATTATTGCCAGTGGATCTCAAAGGCTGTTCACATTTTCAAATATTTGTACTTTACCTCATGTTTTAATATGCAGAAGTGCAAATGATATTTGAGAGCTCTGACAGAATGGAACATTTTTTAAATTAAAGGGATAGTTCACCCAAAAATGAACATTCTCTCATTATTTACTCACCTTCATGCCATCCCAGATGTGGATCACTTTCTTTTATCTGCAGAACACCAATTAATATTTTTAGACAAATATCACAGCTCTGTAGGTCCATAAAATGCAAGTGAATAGTGACCAGCAGTGTTGTAGTCAAGACTACCTAAACCGAGACCAAGTCAAGATCAAGACCAGTGTATCAAGACTGAGACTAGATCAAGACTTTGAGGGGTTGAGACCAAGTCAAGACAAAGAGCAAAGCAGGGCAAGACCGAGTCAAGATCAAGACCAGACCAGTGCAAGTCCCACACTGCATGACACACTTAAAATAAAATGTGTAACATGCAAACCATAGGCACTCCTCAAATTGATCTGAAAGATCCACATTCCCATAAAAACACCCACAGAAAACAAATGAAGATTCATCTTCATTCACCTCTTTTATTATCATATATGTGTGTGTGCGTGTGTGTGTGTGTGTGTGTGTGTGTTTGTGTATATGTATCAGTGTACCATGAGAAATGTCTTGATAAAATAATCAAAAGGCATTACAGAGGTGAATTTTATGTGTGTGAATTTCCCTTTGTTTTCTTTGAGCAAACAAATACAAACAAACACTAAGGAGCTGAAATCAACTTAATCATCTTTATTCAACACTCCTTTTCCAAATTTTACCATCCACCTAAAACAATAAGATTTTTGTGCAATCATCGCATGAAGTTTTCTGGATGACTCTTCCCCTAGAAACCATCATTAAGTATGGAATATATCAACAATCCCTTTTCTCTGTCTTATTTTAAACAATATATTAAGTTTTTTGTTGTTTTTAAACCAACAGCAAGCCTTATATAAACGTGTGCAATTGCTAACCACATAGCTAAATCTAGAAAATAGATCAAAGAATGCCATACATAAGCAAAGCAGCCTATTTAAAATGTAAATTTTTCATATAAGTGGCCTCCATTTTATATTCTCCACTCTCTGCTGTCACATCTCTTGCTCTCTCACCCAAGTGAGGGAGCATTACCACGGCGTGTAGCGTTTATGTCGGAGCTGACATTAGCTAACGTTGATGTAACGTAACTTTATATACATTAGCTACATAGCTTTATGTGGCCTGTCTCGTCATTGTTTATCACAAGCAAAAACGTAACTTGGGAACAACAATTTGTCACTACATACCCTATCCCCTCAATCTCTCATTAGCTACATCCCTCAATAAATGTTAACTAAATTAGGTAGCTTGCGCACCTCGCTAGGTGGCAAATAGCTGGCAAGCAACTGAAACTAGTGCCCTAAAAAACAATAAATACATAGGTAGCTAATATGTATAGCTAATACTCGCTAAATCTTTTTGGATGATGGGTGAAGATGAGTTTAGGTACAGATGCTGCGTTCCATTCAAATTGGATGTGGGATATTCCACTTGATATCTCTGATCTCAGACTCAAGGCATTCCAGTGCCAGATGCTCAGAAGATGACGTTTAAGGAAACAACGCTCCCGTGAGCTTAGCAGGTGTTTGACTGTCACCAGAGACGTCTTCTAGCAACCCAATTAATAAACAATCTGCAATGCTAGGATTTGTGCTACAGGTGTACGATTATCAAAAGAGAGTATAATTTACCATGTTTTTAAACACCTGCTACTCTGCTAATGTTTGTTAAACAAGCTTTAATATCATGTAATGTAGGAACTTTGACTAATTTATCAATATTATTGAATAAAAGTGAATGTTTATCACTTAGTTTGTACATCTTCTTGGGTGCCGACTAGATTGTGTGACGTCACGCACCTGCATTTCAGCGAAATCGGAGTTTAAAATTTCTGTACGACTTTGTAATTACGACTTCAAGTTGCATTCCGTTGTACTTTTCCCAGTAGGATGTTGGAAAATCTGACTTTACGAGTTGAATGGAATGCAGCAAGAGGCAGATTGCTAACGTTAGCTAGCTTTGCTAGCATCACTTACACTTAGCTTACCTTTCTTTATGCTTCCTTTTTAAGTGCCGATAAAAGTTTGACGTGGTACCAGCTGTCTCGGTAAGCATTGCATTGCAGAATTTACATACTGCTGTGTGTTTTTCTTTTGGATGCTTTTTTTACAGATGAACTCTTTGTGGTTTAGGTCAGTGTTTCCCAACCTTTTTTCTGCCACGGCACACTTTTTACGATTAAAAAATCCCATGGCACACCACTATCCCACATATCCATCATCAATAGTTTTCCTTTTCAAGAACTTGTCCATGTTTTCTGTCTGTCTTAGTAGCGTGAACTCATAATGTTTAAAATTTGTCTATGCAAAAAAACGCAAGTAGCATAGGTATGCTGTATAATGAGGTCACAGATGCCAAGAGCGCTAATTGGATAATGGAAAACCAACAAATTTGTGTCATTTCCAATTTGTAGATTTGTTCTTGCAAATTAATTCTTGCAAAGACACAGCAAATAATTTTTTTATTTATTTACTGTATTTTCCAGAAATAAAGTCGCACTTGATTATAAGTCACACCGGGTCAAAATCGCGTTAATAGTGAGAAAAAACACATAAAGGCAGTTTCACACGGGACACGGCAAGCGTGAGTGTCTACTTCATTTTCAACGAGAGGCACGCGGAAAGCGGAAAATCACAGGCGGTTTTGCTAGTGGTGCGCAGTTGGAGTGCAAGCGGTGCTCGTACACCCAAAATCCTGCCGCTTTCACATGCACGGCTCTTCACGGCAGTCGTGAGAGATACAAATATTTAATCTTTTTCTGAGCGGCAGTGGCAGCCGCGTCTGGCTTAGCCAATAAGTGAATGCTTTATTCAGAGCCAATCATATAACATTTTAACTGAACAACTAATGATTTGATATAACTACTATATGAACTATATACACAGTTAAAGAAAAAATGTGAGCCCAGTTTAAAATCCGTTTTGTCCCACTGCATCTAAATTTTGCAATAGCCAGAGCACTTCTCAATCAGGTGAGGTAAAATAGGTGCAGAATATTTCGCTCACATACATTGCAAAACTGCTGCTGCTGCTGTTGGTGTGCGTGTATGTGACTTTGTGAGTTCTTGTTGATTGTAACTATGGCAACAGCCGCCCCTGAAATCGCAACACTAGCACTGCCTTGACTGCACAAAATACTTCCTCTACTAGAGGAAACGGCAGTCGCGCGGCGATTCCACCACTTGCCGCGTCCCGTGTGAAACGGCCTTAAGTCGCACTGACAGAGGTTGGATATGGCAGGCACTAGGACCTGAGAGCAGCCGCCCGGCCTCCATTCACCGGTTCAGATGTTAAACGCGCTCCGTGAAGATTACAGTACCTCAGAATCTACACTTCGTATCACAGTGTTTTTGGACTTAAAACAGGAGAATTTGCTTTTAGTAATCATATATATAACAGTTATTCTTTTTATGTTTCATGAAATGCGACAAGTAAGCCACATCTGTTCATAACATCTGTAACACTATGCTGTGCACAGATAAACATATTTTAGTCTGTGAGTAAAACAATACACCTCTTGTGTTCTATTCGTTCACTGGGTTCACTGACTGAATGTTTTTACCAAGGGTGTAGATTCCAGGGTTGATTGGGGGGAGGTAACCCCCCAATAATCAAAACAAGAAAGTACAACCCCCCCGGAGTCTTATGGATTACTTCTATGTTTCATTGGAATTATTTGTGGAGCTACAAAGGTCTGATTTCAGTTCACTTGCATTGTATGGACCTACAGAGCTGAAATATTCTGTACGCAGAAACACTGCCTACAGTCATTTGAAGTAATATATGGCTTGAACATGCACTGTATATCGTGCTGCATGTCACATCTGCGAGACCGCGATACTGAAGCGCACCTGAAGGAAATCAGATTAGGGACCATTTCAGTAGGGAACAGTTCCATTCATCA
Organism: Myxocyprinus asiaticus; assembly: GCF_019703515.2. Taxonomy (NCBI): domain Eukaryota; kingdom Metazoa; phylum Chordata; class Actinopteri; order Cypriniformes; family Catostomidae; genus Myxocyprinus; species Myxocyprinus asiaticus. The sequence continues at coordinate 3,707,619 of NC_059347.1, forward strand.
AAGTTTATTAAAAATCTTTAAAAGATATGATGCCACATTGCCACAAACCTCAAGAGGCACGCCTCTTAAGAAGCAAAATAACAGGGCCTGGGTAGCTCAGTGAGTATTGATGCTGACTACTACCCCTGGAGTTGCGAGTTCGAATCCAGGGTGCGCTGAGTGACTCCAGCCAGGTCACCTAAGCAACCAAATTGGCCCAGTTGCTAGGGTGGGGAAAGTCACATGGGGTAACCTCCTCATGGTCATGATTAGTGGTTCTCGCTCTCAATATGGCGCGTGGTAAGTTGTGCGTGGATCGCAGAGAGTAGCATGAGCCTGCACATGCTGGGAGTCTCCGCGGTGTCATGCACAACGAGCCACGTGATAAGATGTGCAGATTGACAGTCTCAGAAGCGGAGGCAACCGAGACTTGTCCTCCACCACCCGGATTGAGGTGAGTAACTGCGCCACCATGAGGACCTACTAAGTAGTGGGAATTGGGCATTCCAAATTGGGAGAAAATGGAATAAAAAAAAGAAGTTAATTTGAGTACACAAAACTGAAATCCAAGCACATTCCTCATGTGTAGGTCTATGATAAAATTAAGAAATATCTTCAATAGCTTCTTTTTGCCTCAAAATAAACACAATAGCCTACTTGATAGCATTTCGTCATGCCACAGTAGCTTCATCTCTCAAAAACTCCACAAAACTGCACATAATTAGCGTGTTTTTAATGTTACGTGATGCGCTGTTCTTAAAGAGACAGTAACCATATTAGCAGTGTACATAACATTTATGCAGTTTTAAGAGACACTACATAAATAAAAAAATAAAAAAAATACATGCATATTTGCAGTCTTCTGTGTTTTGCAGTATTAACATTTAATAACAATCAATTATTTAACTAAATACAGTAACAATTGACCATTAAAAATTCCTGAAAATGTACATATCTTATTATTATTATTATTATTATTAAATATCAGGGAAGTTGAGTAATGCTTCATGCCACCCTTGAATGAGTCTGTGCACCACATGGGCCACCCCAGTCAAAAAAGTCTGGATACACCACTGTGCCACATGCCTCATCATACGCCTTATTCTAAAGGTCAGCTTTAATTTCCTCATTCCATAAACCACTTATTCATTTGTCAAGCTGTAAAATACTGTGTTCCTCATACTGTTCATCTGTTATTGCTTTTTTTTCATGCTTATTAGAAGCAGTGTTTTAACACACATAGGATGGAATTCACCAACTGTGACCACAGACAGCGTTATTTTATCACTCCACTCTACTGTGATTCAGACACCTGAATTAAACTTTTAAAAATGCTAACGTGTGATCTACTACAATGTGCATCTAATATATGACCGGTTATAATGCTCTTCTGCAACATTTGATTGCAATTATCAACAGGGAATGCACACAGATTTCTCTTTTCAGTAAAATTTGGTTTACCGCTTGCTTTCTGTGCACGGTAATAGTGCAGCTTTAATTATGCCAGGCAAATAGCGCTGACTTTTGTGAATACGGCACAATCTAAATTAAGTGAATTACATAGAAAGGAGTTTGTTTGATTGTTTGTTTGTTTTTTGCACTGAAAAGATTTGACACCGACTTAAATTGCACAGTGTGCAGTGCAGACTGAATAGTCAACGTGATCTCATGAATACTGGTATGTATTCTTACATGAAGAGTGGTTCTAGCACAACATTTGCTTATGTTTGCATAGACACTTAAACGTACAATACTGATGTACTGAGATAGCATTTAAAATGTAAATAATTTTACGCATGAACAACTTTAGAGTCGTTCTAACGTATCTGAATCCTTAATGAATCCATTAATATTGAATTCAAGAAATTATTCGGTTGATTTTATTGTATTTGTAATCGCCTTGTTGTATTTGACTCATTTCAAATGATTATATTAATGTATCCTTGATTAAACATTAAAATGATCAAATGAATAAAAAATCTGTAATTGTTTATTCATTACTAAATCATAAAATTTTTATTTTGTGTGCTGTGGTACCCAAAAAGAGTCTGTGTGAGGAATAGACAAAAAATGTAAGTCTTTATTCAATGATCTTCATCTCCTTCCTCCGTAATGGCCGTAACAGTCAATCCCAGCACATATATAAAATATCTATAAAATCACACACACACACACACACACACACACACACACACACACACACACACACACAAACACTGTATCTATACAAATAAATGTAAAATGTAAATGATTTGTAAATATTTTTAAATTGCTAAAGCTGTAAACAGTAAAAACATTTATGTTTTAGGTGCTGTCAAAATGTCCATATTGTACATTTTAGCGTCTATGAATAATAATGAGATCAGGCTGTTATAATAGAAATTACCCCCCTAGTGAACATCAGCCCCTAGCAGTGCATTTTGCAAAGCTTTCTGGTAAACCCTTGAGAAAAACAGTGGATACTGTGTCAGCATGGTGTCTTTCTTCTTCTTCTTCTTCCTCTTTATTTATTTTTTTATTTTTTGTTTAACAGTCTTTTCACTCCTCTTCTTTTTCCCTTCTGAAAATTGAAACTACCGGTTCCTCCATTTATCGCAGCATCGGCAGAAAGTAAAAAGAAACCCAACCCGCTTTATTGTCTCTTTTCCTCTCGACTGGATGAATCCGATTCTGACAAGTCAGCCTTTTGATAGATTTCTTTTGGGCATTGTTACTGATGCTTTGCTGTTACCGTCTGTTTCTCTGCCGTCCAGACGATGCCAGAGTCTTTATCTGCAACTTTAATTTACAGCCGGGGAGTTGCAAGCTCTGTTCTCGTCCTGTGAAGGAGATCGCTGTCAAAAAACAGCTGTCCGTGTGGCTCTGTGAATTAATACATCTCAACACCATCAGTGCACCACTCAAGGCATTCCAGAGTGATTATTTTTAAAGGACTTGTTTAACAAAAGACCACAAAAAATTCAAAATCATCTCCAAACAAAAGGACTTCAAGGTGAGAAAAAGACTGTTAAAGGCACAGTCCATAAAAAAAAAAAAAAAAAAAAAAAAGAAATGCTGTCATCATTTACTCACCCTCACATTTATCTTTTTTGAAGCTGCTATTTTCCATACTCGTATGCTATATACCAAGTCTTCTGAAGCCATATCATAGCATTAGATAGATTAACAAAAGAAAATAATAACATGGTATGTCTCTTGTTTCAGACAGTTCCAGTACCCTTGAATTGGCCACATTATGCCACTATTTGACAAACACCAACTCCTCGCCTGCTGCTCAATAAGACCTCACGTGGCTCTTCAATTATGGCTTTTCTCTAAAATTAAAAACAACAACAACAAACAAGAGCTTGTAATTTTATGGAACACGTGTTTTACTGGTGGTAAAATACTGCTCTTACATATTGATACGAAAAAAGAAAGAAAAACACTGAACAGAAATGTGACTGAGATTTGATAAGAGTCTAAAACTGAATTAATGCATGTGTATCAGGTGTGATATGAGTCTTGCACTGCACAAAGCAGAATAGAGTTATTGGGTGATTTTCTTTTGAAGGAGACCCTGTGATAATTTGTATGTGCTGACCCTAAACAGAAACCAGCTTAACAATGTGTATAAATATTTAAACATACAAATGTTTATATATTAAAAAAATTACACACGCACACACACACACACACACACACACACACACACACACACACAAAATTTATATAGAGATGCTTCTTTAACTTTTGGCAATTTTAGCACTGTGGACGGAGTGTACACGTGGAAACATTTTTCACACTTATTTTTTTTTTGGTCTCCTAACATTGTATGTACATGCATCACAAGGGAGTTGTGTAATATGTATATATATATACATATTTCATTTTATTATATTTATTTATTTAAAAAAATCTGAAAGTCTTGAAAATTTGCACCACAGTGTGATTTCCAGCACATCTCAAATTCTGTGTTGTCTTTAATCATTTTTATGGCTGACTCCTTTGTCCAGGTGAGGCAAATTTCATAACTAACATTTTATGTATCCTAAAGTCACACAATTAAATAATATTTTTAAACTTTTTGCATTATTTGGCAAAATTACAGCTTAATTGGGAATGACACCTGATAAAAAATATATGTATACTGCTCAGAAATTAACCTTACATTTTCTTTGTTTCCTTCAAAGATCACTTTTGTTGACATGTTTGTTGACTTGGTTAACAAGTACACCAACTTTTGTTGAAAAAATAAATAGAAATAAAAATATATATTTTTTTATAAGTTTAAAAATTGTTAGGTGCATTGAAAATTATGCCACAACTGTGGGCAGTAGTATATATATATATATATATATATATATATAGTAAAATAAAAAAAAAATAAAATAAAAAAAATAATAATAATAAAAAAAAAAAAAACATATAAAAGACATTTGAAAAGTACCAAAAAATTATTGATGAAGGTATGGTAATAAGTTTACAATTCAGGTTACTTGAGCCTCTTATATAACAAAAATAAATATAGCTGCATGCTGCGATGATGGGCCCAAGCACAACTGATCCATTTCCACCTGGTGGCTATCGGAAAACAATGTAAGGTGGACACATGCATTAGGCATTTGACATTATAAAAAAAAAAAAAAAGCAATTCAGGTAAACATAAGAGGGATATTTCAAAGTCTGTTAAAAGTGCCACACTTCCTTCCGCCAGTTGGTGGCACTACGATCATGACCCACAATAGCCACATCAATGTGATCAGCCCGCAAGGCCAAACATATGGCTGAATTTTTATGTAAATCACACGATGCATGCAGAAGATATGAGACACTTCCTGTTTCACATTTTTTGATGTTACTTTATCGCGTCGACATGGCAACACCGTTCGATATATCAAAAATCCGAACATGCCCATCATCTACACGCCCATGTATGAACTTTTGCCAAGCTCTAATAGCCGACGACTCTGACGTGTGTGCACATTTTTTTTTTTGCTCTGAGTTTTTGAGCATGTTAAGTGCCCTAAAAGCCCCCAAACTTTGAAAAATAAATAAATAAATAAATAATAATAATAAAAATAATAATCCTTAGAAGAACAATAGGCTCCGCACTTTCAGTGCTTGGGCCCTAATAAAAGCTTCAATCAAAATGAATTCATTTTGAGAAAAATCAACCCCTGAGACATGAAATGGCCCGAAGTTGAAGAAACACTTTTAAAAGTTCCCTTTAAACCTTTTACCCTTAAAAAGTTCAGAAACACATTTTTGTTCTTGAAAGAAATTGATGCTTCTTTTCAAAGATAATGCATTAAATTGACCAAGAACAATACATTAAACATTTTTAATGTTGAAAATTACTGTTTGAAATAATATTTTTATTTTTTTTTATATAAAAATTTGATTATTTTTTTTACATGATAGTAAAGCCCCATTTTCTGCAGTCATAACTTCAGCCATAACTTCAAGAAAATAATGTAATGTAAAGAACGTGATTCCTAATTTGTTTCTCAGGAAACTTAATGAAGTTTAAACATTGCAATACAGTGTCTGTTTTTCAGTTGCTGATGTATTGAGCACACTTGCATTTCTTCTTTTAGTTTTAGTTTTAAAAATGTCCACAAAGAAGTCTGTTTATTTTTAAATATTTTTTTTTCTTTTTATTTTTTTTAAATGTGTGTGTTTTTGAGAGAGAGAGAGAGAGAGAGAGAGAGAGAGAGAGAGAGAGAGAGAGAGAGAGAGATGAAGTCTATTCTATGCACATCTGTCTTGAAAGAAGAAATCAAACTGGATCTAACCATAAGAGAGAGGGAAGTGGACAGCAACAAGAAAACAAGTCCATCAGAGTCTCTAGTTTTAGAAACAGATTCCTCAAAACATCCTAAACTAACAGCTTCAATGACCAGCGCATGACAAAAAACAGTTTCATCTGCAGAAGTGAAGAGAAGACTTGGAGATGATGGCAATTTTCAAAGAAAACGCCACATCTGACTCTGGAAATTAAGGGAAGAATGTGCAAAATAACTTAAAAGATTGAGTGGGAAATGATTAGAAATATGGATGAATCAGAGTTTGTGGTGTTTTGGAAAATCTTGTTTGGAAAATCGGAAAAGTGCCCTAAAAGCCAATGACATGTTTGGGAAGTGCTGCAGAAAAGCATGGGATGAAACGTCACCTAAAGATCTAAAATTAACTGACTAACTTTACTGACTAAATCAATTTAAAGCATCCTTGATGAATAAAATTATAATTTTCATATACAAACATAAATAATTCATAGTGAATTCTTTATAATTCATAGTGGTATCTATATTTACATTAATCTCCTGCCCAAACTCAAATGATTCCATTACTGATCTCTTTCACTTTTGAGTGCCACAGTTCACCCTTGGGTTTTGAATGGCCTTGTGCTATTTCATATTTTCAAACGTAGGCAAAATTACACACGATTGCAATTGATTTGGCAAAAAAGGCGAAAACGACTTTTAACTGCTGCCATGGTAAGCACGGCTTTAATGATTTCAACATTGGTCAGACATAAGTGTGGCTAAGCCCTATTCAGACGGGATTTTTTTTTTTTCCAGACAAATGTCCATAAAGTAATTATTATTGCAGACGTCTGTAATATTTACCGTTGATTCACACAGGATAAGAGATATCCAGTTTGGTCTCATGAAATATATGTGAACATGACAACATTTTTGAAATTCAAAATTGATGTGCTATAGAACACGTAATGACATGTGTCAGCTTGAGTTCATGGCTGGACTTAAACCATGGTCCTCCGACTCAGAGTCCAACACCCTATCAGGTGAGCTACCGCGCAAGCTATTCATGTCGGAATAAGTGTATATATGTAGGTGGGTCTGTATTTAAAAGCATTAAAATGTATCATTTTTCAAAAGATGTGTTTGAGTAAAAATGTGTGGATACCATAAAATAGCAAGGTCTGAGTAATAGAGAGAAAAAGAAGTATTTATAAAGTCATAATCAGCCATTTAAGTCATGATTTGAGTGAAAGTGAATAAACCACGCAGTTGTTGTTGCGCCTCTAGTGTTCATTTCACCTGGAAACTGCAGGGAATTGTACCTAATAGGAATTTATGCATTTTTTAACTATTTTATAAATATATATTTGAAGTCAAAGAATAATCTCTAATATTCTGGATGGGCCTGGGTCTAATCCTTGGCTACGCCACTGGTTGGGTGTGTCTACAGCATTTACTCACTGCTGTCATGCAGAACTGACCTATTAGAAAATGTAAACTGTGCTGATTAGTTATGCAGGAAATATTAAACATGAGCATATACTGTCTCTTTGATTGTAAGAAGAAATTGATTTTAATGTCTGTCTAAATACAACAGAACTGGTGACATTTACAAGCCTATAATATTAAACTCTTGAATTAAAAATATGAACAATCCCTCCACGATGTAATTTTATTTGTCCCTCCGGAATTTATGTTCCGAAACTCGGGGCTCAACACAATTTCCCTCACTCACTCTGCTTACATAAATAATAATAAAGAATGTGCTTGCGTTTCTTCTGATTTTACGAAACAACAAAAAAGACTGCTTGTTTCTCTTTTACATCTGTAAATAAACACTTGACAGCATAAAAAGCTTGAGAAAAAGATGCAACAAATGTAACAGTCAGTGTTCATCTGAGGTTCATCTGAAGTAAAGCATATCTTATATTTATTGGCATCTTCTTTTAACCAACATCCACTTCAGACACAGAGAACTTAAGAAACAGTGATATTTCAAAGGCTCAAGGGCTAGGGCTGTCCCGGTAGCTATTTTTTACCACCACGGTGGTTAAGTGCCAATCCCGCCGGTGAATAGAGTTATACAGTGGTTGAAGAGCGGGGGAGGGAGTGCGCACAAATTACGCATTTATTGCGCATCACACATTAAAAAAAGAGGCATTGAACAGGAAATAAAAGTTCAACTCTTTGTAAAATATCACAAAATATACAGTCGATCTTATACATCTGTAACATGTTCACGTCAAGGACTAAAAGTATTCCAGATGTCAAAATCTGTTAATGTTGTTAAACTCCAATAGTCAACACGACTAAATATCACTAAAAAGCTGGAAAACAATGAAATAGTTCAATCCTACCTTTGCTGGAATATGTTTCAATTGTTAGATACTTTTTTTTTTCTCCCACTCTCTCCCCAATTTGGAATGCCCAATTCCCAATGTGCTGTAAGTGCTCGTGGTGGCATAGTGACTCACCTCAATCTGGGTGGCAGAGGACAAATTTCAGTTGCCTCTGCATCAATTGTCAATCCACACATCTTATCACATGGCTTGTTGAGCCCGTTACCACAGAGACATAGCACATATGGAGGCTTCACGCTATTCTCTGCAACATCCACCAACTCACCACGTGCCCCACCGAGGGCGAGAACCACATTATAGCGACCACGAGGAGGTTACCTCATGTGACTCTACCCTCCCTAGAAACTGGGCCAATTTGGTTGCTTAAGAGACCTAGCTGGAGTCACTCAGCACGCCCTGGATTCAAACTCATGACTCCAGGGGTGATAGTCAGCATCTTTACTCACTGAGCTACTCAGGCCCCAATTGTTAAATGCTTTTAATTTTTTGCGAGTTATGATGTTTCAAGCCACACTTAATATACGCCCAGAATGCAGTGTTAATCTCTTCAACGAAATTACACACACTTAATATTTGAGTTGTTATTTGATTACGTTTACAAAGATGGGATTATGATAATTAGTTTAACAATTTTACTTCAAACATTGTTGATGAAAGTATGATGAGAAAAACAACAGTGCAAGATATTACCAATGCATTGACAATGTTTTAGAACAATGAAAAATCATGTTGAATAAAATCTTGTTTATTCAAATGATCCAGTCTTAGTATTGTGGGATTTGATGCTTGTCGTGAGATCAAGCGCCGATGAACACATCATGTAGATAAACAAGCCATCAACAGAATAAATATATTATTACAACTTACAGCTGCAATGAAGCAAACGCACAACGTAGCTTGAACAGCTGAACTTGTAGAGAGTATTGTGAGGATGGTCCTGTGCGTGAGCCCCAGTAAACGGAAGAGCTTTTTAATAACCTATTTTCAAATGCGTCTTATATGTATTAGCCTGTAAATGAGCTTAATCATCTATATCAACAATATTAATATTATAACATAACTTAAATCTGTGAATCAATGTAGGCAGCAAATGCACAATGGAACTTGAGTTCTAGATAGAGCGCATGAATGGGCGCAAGCCTTTTCTTTCATGTTGTTTGTTGACATGTTATCACGAACAAACTCTCCTGTGCGATAGTTTGTGAAGGAATTTAGGAATTGTATCTTTACATTAGTCAGGGACGAATGGACATGTAGTTAATTCACCTAGTCGTGCCGTGCGTTTGGCTTGAGTTGTGGGCTAAATGCATATCTTGTGAATACGCCATTACCACAATGCGCTCTGTAGCGCAAAATCAGTCTTTAAGTCTTTAAGTCTTTAAAAAACTGAAAATTAATACATCCCTATGATGAATAATTCCCAACACAGTTACTAAAGATCTAATACTCTATTATACTCATTAAATGGCACCATTTCAGGAAAGTATTTCAAGTTTTCGTCTTTTATTTAAGTTGATATGTTAACGTCACGTGGATAACCGCCGGTGGCACTGTACCACTGCGGTGGGGCCACGGTGATGCTAGGAGCCCTATCAAGGGCTGGAAAGTGCAAATTTGCGGTCTTTTCACCAACATGTCAATTCACACCGGATAAATATTACCAGGGGTTATTTATTTATTGTAGGTAAAACACGCTGTAATTATTTACCGCTGCAGGGACGTGAAGTCCGGAAAAAGTCCGGAAAAATTACTGACATGACCGATTCGTGCAGGGTTAAAATTACCGAGAAGCTCGGGTAATTATTTCATTACCCAGTGTCCCCATATAGAACTAATCCCATCCGAATAGGGCTCGACCTAGAAGTCAGGAATGGTGGGACCTCGTCCACACAGGGAGTGGGTACAAAATTTCCACCTCAACAAAAGAAGCTTTGAGTTTTTGTGCGAGTCAGCTTCATAAGAACACGCCATTAAGAAAAGCTATCCCAGGGGGCCTGGGTAGCTCAGCAAGTAAAGACACTCTACTACCACCCCTGGAGTCGCAAGTTCAAATCCAGGGCATGCTGAGTGACTCCAGTCAGGCTTCCTGAGTTTGCTAGGGTGGGTAGAGTCACGTTGGGTTAACCTCCTCGTATATGGTTAATGTGAAAAATTATATAGAATAATGTGGTTCTCGCTCACAGTGGGGTGCATGGTGAGTTGTGTGTGGATGCTGCGGAGAATAGCTGAAACCTCCACATGCTCTAAATCTCTGTGGTAACGCGCTCAACAAGCCACGTGATAAGATGCATGGATTGATGGTCTCAGGCAACTGAGATTTGTCCTCTGCCACCCGGATTGAGGTGAGTCACTATGCCACCATGAGGACTTAGAGTGCATTGGGAATTCCAAATTGGGGAGAAAAAATAAATAAAAAATTCTATCCCTGATAACATTGCCAAGGGGAATTATGTGACAAAGTGTGGAAAAATCCAATCTCGTGCGGATGAAAATGTGGGTGGTGTTGATGTATTGATCTGCATACCATATGGGTTATTTTTGCAATTTGGTCTCATTATACACTCTGTTAGCAGGTAGGAAGCTTCAAATTCTGAAAGTACAGTATGCTTTCATAGTACATCGAGCTCTTTTATCACAAAGGATCAAGGGAAAATTGAGTCCTCCTGATATGAACACTTTAAGAATAAAAACTGAACAGCACTATGAGTGTGGCTGAGCTTAATAAGAGTCTGATATGAATGCATGTGTATCAGGTGTGATACGAGTCTTTCACTGCACAGAGCAGCGTTCACTTCAAAGAAGCTTTTGAACCTGACAGCCCTTACTCCTTTAACAGCATTTGACATTTATTTTGCATTTTTAATGTCTGAGTGTTTTGCTTTGGGTTTCTACACAAATCTGATGTGTAAGTATATGGTACAAGGAGAAAATGATACGACCCATTTGATGTTGTTGTGTGATTTGGTTTGTAAGCATTGCTGTGTACGGCAGGGCTATGGCTGAAAGAACAGGACGATACTGTGATAAACTTGTAATGACAGAGCCCCGCTGCAGAGAAGAACCCTGAGAACAAAAGCCATCCCGCTCGGCCATAGTGGCCGTCACCTCTGCCAGTCACTGGAGCGCGCGGCATATCGCTGTCTCCATCTAAAACACTTCTGATGCAATCATATATCAATAACTCTTACTACACTTTAGATCTTTGTTTTAATATGCATTTATTAATTGATTTATTCTCAATTTCCTAAATTTCAATTAATGAAGAAGCAGGTTGAAAAACTTGAAACTCTCTCTCGTAGACACGCTAGGTTTGTGGTGAGTTTGATGCAGTTTCAGTCAAAGTTCAATTATGATATTGTGATACATGAATGTGTATTGTATTGTGAGGTATTTGTCAATAGCCATCTGACCCTTGTAATAGTGTGGTCTAGTTACAGACTCTGTTTTTGCATAGTTTACGTTTTATAAGGTCTAAACTCACTAAAATTACGTGACTGTGGCAACATTTTTGCAAAACGATATTTCATTACTCATATTGTGACAGCTCTGAGGTGAAATGTCCGCTGTGTGGCGCTAAAAGCGAGTGCAATGTTCTCCCAAACAAATGATGTGTTTTATTTCAACAAACTGACCGACCGCCCTACCCAAAACCTTAAACCTAAACCTATCCGAAAGTGTCATTAAAAGCAAATGTGAGATGAAAAACACTTTGGGCTCACGTGTGGACTCGCGTGCTCTTCAGGACTCGTACCCAGCTCCTTTACATCACAAGTGCAATGCTCTTTCAGTTGAGCTACTGCACAATTTAATCACACTCAAACAAGCTTGTAAATGTGGTTGGTTTTGTAATGCAAATGTTAAAATGTATCATGCACTATATTAAAAGTGTTAAGATGTCACACAATAGCAATGTGTGAGGAACAGAGCAAAATTAAGTGTTTATGAACTGATAATCTGCCGTTTTATGCATAATTTGTGTGAAAGTGAATAAACGTCATTGTCTTCTATTGTTCATTATACCAGGAAGCTGATGCAATACATACAACAAGCCACGTCAAAAATTAAATTGCAAAAATGTAGGTATAGTGATGTGATTCTATATTCTATATGAGGTTGTTAGTTTCAATAAATACTCTTTTTGGACTGGGGAGGGAGATTTTAGTTCTGAAACTTGTTTTCATAGTACACTGAATTATTTTATTACAAAATATCAAGGGGAATTCGTTTCCTTATGATGTGATCCCTTTAAGAGTCGAGGCAACATTCTCATGATTCAATAAAGAACCGACTCGACCTTTCGTCCCTGATTTGTTTAAAAACAAAACTATCCAGCTGGGAGAATTAGTTATGACACAAGGAAGCCGGTAAAACAGGGAACCTTCCAGACCAAAGACACTGGAGGCCTGAAATATTCATGCTCGAATATGAACCACAGGGCTGGATTGTCCTTGACCGTCTGGCTCTATGTTCACCTCAGCACTTGTGCGTGCACACTACGTTTTGTGGAGTTATGTGTGTTATGACTTTAGCTTCTGGGTGTATTATTATCCAGAAACCACATCACAGCCTGATACTCTTCTTTGTTTTAAATTTAGATGGCAAGCCAGTTTTATTTGCATTTTGCAACAATCCACTTATAAATATATAAAACGGGGGCCTGGGTAGCTCAGTGGTAAAGATGCTGGCTACCACCCCTGGAGCTCGCTAGTTCGCAAGTTCGAATCCCAGGGCGTGCTGAGTGACCACAGCCAGGTCTCCTAAGCAACCAAATTGGCCCGGTTGCTAGGGAGGGTAGAGTCACATGGGGTAACCTCCTCATGGTCACCATAATGTGGTTTGTTCTTGGTGGGGCACATGGTGAGTTGAGCATGGTTGCTGCACTATGTTTCTCCATGGCAACACACTCAACAAGCCATGTGATAAGATGCATGGGTTGACAGTCTCAGACATGGAGGCAACTGAGATTTGTCCTCCACCACCCAGACTGAGGTGAATCACTACACAACCACAAGGACTTAAAAGCACATTGGGAATTGGGCATTCCACATTGGGAGAAAAAGGTGAAAAATCCCCCCAAAAATAAATAAATATATAAAACATTGAAACAAAATTGCACAATTAATAGTGCCTTTTGACCCATAAATGAAATTTAACCATAAGAAAAGTATGTATTTAACTAGTATCGAAGCAATTAAAACTTGAAGTAGATCTAACTTAGTGTTTTTACCTACCGCATCAGCAAGGGCAGTGAGCACTCCTCAACAAACCTCACAAGCAGCACAGAATGCAGATATGTTGAGACACAATTTTCAAAGTTTAAACCTCTTTTAACTTGATACAGCCAGATCCGCCTCTCCCTAAACTCATATTATGCAGTCTGCGTAGGACACCATCTCCATAAAGTCTATAAAACTCAGGTTGTAATTTACCTCAACAATCCTTTAAATAGTAAATGGATTTCTACCACCATCAAAGACATCAAAGGAATAAAACGCCCTGGAAACGTTCACCGTCAGGCCAGCCAACAGCAGCAAAGGTGTGAGTGTGCCTGGCAGATAAAAGCCAGTTTGCTGGCCAGATATATGGGCTTTAACTCTTTTTCCTCTAGCTGTCTGATTTAAGCAGTAGTTTGACAGTGGCATGTATTATCCAACAGCCTGTTTCTTTGAAATACTTCATTTTAGAGTGCTGGGTTAACGGTTGCCCACTTGAAACACTCTCTAATGAGACTAGACTAATGAGATAACTGAACTGACGTAACAGCAACAGGTTTCTCTCTCATTAAAAAAATATGGATTGTCTAAAATTATGGGCCTTTTAATAATTTTAAGGTTAATGCTCTGTTGAGTTTTAAATCAATAAAACCGACCTCCTTACTCTAAACCTTAAACCTAAATGAAATTGATAGGCTCATAAAAAGCAAATGTGAGATGAAAACACAACCACGTCATTTTGCGATGATTCTATGACACTTTGGGTTCACGTGTGGACTCATGTGCTCTTCAGGACTCATACCCCGCTCCTTCATATCAATAGTGTAACACTCTATCAGTTGAGCTACTGCGCAATTTGATCACACTCGAAACAAGCTTGTAAATGTAGTTGGTTATTTAATGCAAACATTAAAATGAGTCATGCGCTATAGTAACATTGTTTAGATGTCATAAGATTGCTTTTTGTGAGGAAAAGGGAGTAAAGGAAGTGTTTATGAACTAACAATCTGCCGTTTTACTCATGATTTGTTTCAAAGTGAATAAAAGTCACTGTTGTTGTTGCACCTCTAGGGCTCTATTTCCATGACCACACTAGGAGCAGCGCTACCTGCGACGACCGTGCGCTGTATCTTTTCCAATTTTTGTGAGAATGCTAATTTTGAGTGAAATTTTTATGCCAGCGCAATGCGGAAGTGGCCGTGGGTGGGAGTGTTTGTGCTATCTGTGGGCATATGTGTGCTGTGGGTGTATTGTATGCTAATTAAGTTGTGCAAAGCACAATTTGCTATCTTCCTGAGAAATAGGTCATTATGCTAAGAGATCTGAGAACCACGTCTATTCTCAGTGTAAAGTCTAAACTCAGTTCCTTCATTTGCAGTTTGGGGAATTCACCAACAGGTGGTAATAAAGTTCATGTCCAAACTCTTAAAATAAAGTGGAACATTAAATGATGTTCCTTGCAATTACAGTAAATAAATGATGTTGCGTGTCAGTCGAGTGTCAGGGAATTTTCCAATAAAGAGAAATAACACATATTTGGCCAGGGAAGAAGTCTCTCATTCAAAAGAAGTCTTCCAACAATCATCTCACTACACATGAGTTTTATACCATCTCAAACAAACAAGATCTAACCACATTCAACTACAACTCTGATTGGTTACTTTCTCCTGCATAAACACAGGATGTCACTATATCAGGTTGACCCAATGGCCAGCTCATTCTCAGGCCTATGCCATCTAACTTGTAAGTGTTTGCCTAAGCTGAGACTATCAATTAAAATTGGAGATGGGTATGCCTGGTACAATTAGTGCGGTATCTCTTAGAAGTCCTACATCTAAGATACAGTAATGCAACAACACAGATAAAAGAAGCTAGAAACTAGATTGAAACTAGAGTAAAGGTTAAACATGAGAATAATACATGTGAAATGATTTTTTCCCTTACACGAGCAAAAAAAAATCAATACTGGATAGTTACATTCTCTATAATTTAACAGAGTCTACACCCAATTAGTTCCGACAAGCACCACCTTGTCCATGATTAAATAGTAGGGCTGTCGATTTATTGCATTGAAAATGCATAAAAAATAACACAATTAATCATGCCCCCTGAGGCGTATGTAAATTCCATAATGAAAGGACATCTTTTCCTACCATACGAGCAATTCAAGCTTGAAGTACATTTGTTTTTATGAGCCACGTCAATAGGTGGCAGCGCATCTCAACAAACCTCACAAGCAGCGCAGCCACTGAATGAGAACCGCTCACTCAGGAGGAAGCACAACAGAAAGCAGGAATCTTGAGATGCGATTTTCAAAGTTTCCACTACTCTAATCATCTGCCACAATAATGCTTTAAAGTTTATTTCAAAATGAATTTAAAATAAATGTATTATATGTAATATATGTATGTAATATATTTATAAATGTTTTAATTATTATGCATTATTTATATGGATTATCTTATCTTTTTTCTTTTTTAAGAAAATAAAGATGTATGCAATTAATTACGATTAATTTATCAGCATGTCATGTAATCAATTTGATAAAACATTTTAAACCATTGACGGACCTTTTAAATAGATTTACAGCACTTTAACTTTTTCCTTTATTCCTGTTAGCTGAAAACTGCAGATGCAGTGAGCCTTTTAATCTTAATTTTAAATGAATCATTTATAAGTAATTTTTTTTTTTATTTCAGGCTGAATCCTCTTACCTGTCATTAAAAAACGTCTCCGGTTAAGTATGTAACCTTGGTTCCCTGAGATGCAGGGAACGAGACATCATTTTGCTGACGCTTATGGGAAAAACTCCTTTTCTCCGATTTCTGAACTCCTTTTGGATCACACCAATTCAGATGCAACTGAATTGAGCCAATGGCATTTGCATCCGCTCAGCCAATGACATTGAGCGTGCGGCGCTCAGCTTTCTATACAAGCGGGCGGCATAACAGCATCAGTCAGAATTTATTGACTGAAAGCGGCGGCTAGCTACGCGATGTCTCGTTCCCTACATCTCAGGGAACCGAGGTTACATAGGTAACTGGAGACGTTCCCTTTCGATTTCGGTCACTTACATCGCATCGCTGACGCTTATGGGAATGTGTACGATCACGCCGCGGTACTGGACAAAGGACACATAACACTCAAGAGTGAATCTCATTGTAACTACCCGGAGTGTATAGAAGGGGCAGGACATGAGATTGTGTCATAAAGATACAACGCTTAGCTTATAGGAAGCGTATAAGAAATCAATCTCGCCCTGACAGTTCTGAGGGGGCGAGGGAACAAGCACATTCGCATCGTTAGTAGCGGGATGCTTTGCCTTTAAGAGGGCTCTAAGTGGACCTAGTAGAGCACAGCCAGGTGCACAGTCCGGTAGTGAAACGGCTGAGTTCCACTAAGGGAAACACAGCACATATCTATCTTTTGACCAGAGAATGAGTGTCTAAGGCTTGAACGAGACACAAGTATAATAATGTATTTGTGTGGGAAACATGAAATATATATATATATATTCAAGCGGTATGGCCCGAGTGTGGCACCGCTTCACATTCGAATGTCTAAAGCACAGCCGAGACATAAGAGATACTGCATGTAGTGTAATTAGGCAGTATAAACAAAGTATGACGCCGCTTAACATGAACGGTCTTGCATTGTTGCACAAGGGTGAGTAAGAGAGCTGTTTTAAAGGAAAGAGAACGCAGATCGATAGTCTCGATCGGTTCAAAGGGGGCTTTAGTCAGCGCGTTCAGCACCAAGGCCAGGTCCCATGTAGGGATTGTAGCTGGGCGGGGAGGATTCAATCACCTCGCGCCTCTTAGAAAACTGACCACGAATGACTACCTACTGGCATGCCCCCTACAGCTGCATGATTTGCTGAAATAGCGGTTACATATACTTTTAGCATAGACAGAGTAAGACCTGCATCAAAGCACTCCTGTAAAAATTCCAAAATGACAGAAATAGGGCAATTAACAGGATTGTCACATCACGTTTTGCACCATTTCACAAAGACATTCCATTTGTAGGCATAAAGCCGTCTCGTAGATGGGGCTGTAGCATGCAAAATGGTATTCTTTATTGCCTGTGAGATGTCTTTGTCATCCGATGCAACCCGCTCAACGGGCACACATTTTGGATGCCAAATTGAGCCGCAAGCCTGAGAAAGAAGGTCTCGTCTTAGTGGAATTTCCCATGGATGCGCATAAAGGAGCTCCACTATTTCTGGAAACCATGGTTGATTCGGCCACCTCGGCGTGATCAGTAGTACTGTTTCCATTTCCTCCCTGATTTTGGAGAGGAGTTAAGAGGAGAGGAGAGGAAGTATGAAGCGCAGCAGGGGGAATGCATACTTTCGACCCACTGGCCATTTGTAAGCTAATGCATCCACCCCCAACAGGGCCTGTGCTGTCATGGAATACCACAGGGAACAATAAGAGGTCTCCTGGGAGGCGAATAGATATATCATCGCCCTCCCAAACCTGTTCCAGATCTCCGTGACCATCAGGGGGTGGAGTTTCCACTCCCCTGTGATCACTCTCTGTCAAGAGAGCATGTCCGCTCCGAAATTCAGGGCTCCAGGCACATGGGTTGCTCATAACAACAGGAGATGCTCGCCTTTCCATTTGAAGAGCAATCATTGCTGGAGACTGCACACTGCCCTGGTGATTGATGTATGCCACTACTGACTTGTTGTCGGTGCGAATCAGAATATGATGCCCCGTCACCTCTGACTCAAATGCTTTTAGGGCTAAAATAACCGGCAACATCTCCAAGCGGTTGATGTGCCAGGTCTGTTTTACATTTGTCCATTCCCTGAATGCCGGGCGGCAGTCGCATAATGCGCCCCAGCCCATGTTGGACGCATCTGTAGTAACTACTTTGCATCTGAAACCAGACCTAAGTGACCCCAGGCCAGTAAAACTCCGGAGCTGTCCATGGTGCTATCGCAGATAGACAGTGGTTGGTGACTATAGCGCGATGGTTTCCGTAGCGCTGAGCCAGCATTGCAGAGGTCTCATGTGTAACAGACCAAGGGGAGTGACCACCACTGCGGCTGCCATAAGCCTGAGGAGTTTCTGAAAGCATTTCAGAGGCAGAGCCCTGCCCGATATGAAACTTGCTGCTGTGCTGCATATCGAGTGTATTCTCTCATCCGAGAGCAAAGCATGCATTGTTACAGAGTTCAAACGCAACCCCAGGAAGTATACTTCCTGATTGGGAATTACTGAGATCTTCCTCACACTGACCCGTAGGCCAAGTGTATTCAAATGCGCGAGCAGTCTGTCCCTGTGCGAGTGCGCCACATTCTCTGACTGTGCTAAAATGTCCAAGTCGTCTAGATAATTGAGTATGCGCAGCCCTTCCGCTTTCGGGGGGGCTAAAGCTGCATCCACACATCTCTTGAATGTGCGCGGAGTGAGGAAAAGGCCGAATGGCAGGACTGTGAATTGTTATGCCATCTCCTCGAATGCGAACCTCAAGAAGCGTCTGTGATGAGGAACGATCAGGATATGAAAATAGGCATCTTTCAGATTTATTGAGACAAACCAGTCGTTCTGACAGATGTGTGCTATGTGTCAACATTTTGAACGGGCTCTTTGACAGTGCGCGATTCAGAAGCCTTAAGTCCTGGAAATGGATGCAACCCGCCATCTTTCTTCGGGACAAGAAAATAACGGCTGTCAAAGCCCTTTTGATGCTCGCTGAGCTAGACAGAGGACAAATATACTGTACATGGGAGTTGTAACTATTTCATTAATCACTTATTCAGTTTAAGTAAGAGTTTTATTGTGTTTAAGTTTTCAGTCATTAATTGCTGACACAAATACATTCTTAGCATTCATCACTAAAAGTATATTTCTGCATAACTTTGCATTTGGACATATTATTCTATCGTCATATTTGTTCCAAGCTGGATAAGGCCTCTGTCCCAGCCTTGAAAGAAATGTTTTGTTCTGTCTAATGATGTCATTGTTTGTAGTTTTGAGAATAATGTGACTAAGTCAGAGGAACTGGACGCCAGTGTATCTAAAGAGAAGACTCAACTCTGACCCATTTCTGCTTACCAACTTGACTTAGTGTCTTAACAATATAATCTTTTGAATTATTGCATTCATGTAGTTAGCCGGAACGTCATGTTTGCAAGATCTCTAGAATACATATACAGGTACAGTATATATAAACACTGGTGGCCAAACATTTGGAATAATGTACAGATTTTGCTGTTTCGGAAGGAAATTGGTACTTTAATTCACCAAAGCGGCATTCAACTGATCACAAAGCATAGTCAGGACATTGCTGATGTAAAAAACAGCACCATCACTATTTGAAAAAAAGTAATTTTTAAATCAATCTGATTTACTGTAATTGCATCAAATCTGGACAGGCCCCATTTCCAGCAGCCATCATTCCAACACCTTATCCTTGAGTAATCATGCTAAATTGCTAATTTGGTACTAGAAAATCACTTTCCATTATATCAAACACAGTTGAAAGCTATTTTGGTTCATTAAATGAAGTTTTACATTGTCTTTGTGTTTGTTTTTGAGTTGCCACAGTATGCAATAGACTGGCATGTCTTGAGGTCAATATTAGGTCAAAAATGGCAAAAAAGAAACAGCTTTCTCTAGAAACTTGTCAGTCAATCATTGTTTTGAGGAATGAAGGCTATAAAATGCTTGAAATTGCCAAAAAACTGAAGATTTCATACAAAGGTGTTCACTACAGTCTTCAAAGACTGGCTCTAACAAGGACAGAAAGAGATGTGGAATGCCAGATGTACAACAAAACAAGAGGATAGGTACATCAGAGTCTCTAGTTTGAGAAATGGACGCCTCACATGTCCTCAGCTGACAGCTTCATTGAATTATACCCACTCAACACCAGTTTCATGTACAACAGTTAAGAGAAGACTCAGGGGTGCAGGCCTTATGGGAAGAATTGCAAAGAAAAAGCCACTTTTGAAACAGAAAAACAAAAAGAAAATGTTAGAGTGGGCAATGAAACACAGACATTGGACATTATTCCATTATTTTATATATAATGTTGTTGCATAGTTTATAATAAAATGTTGCATAGTGAGGATGTCTTCAAAAATAATGAAGTCATTTATCACTTAATGTCATACAAATTCCAGTAAACATAAAATAGTTAAATTAATATTCGGTGTGACCACCTTTGCCTTTAAAACAGCACCAATTCTTCTAGGTACACCTGGACACAGTTTTTCTTGGTTGTTGGCAGATAGGATGTTCCAAGCTTCTTGGAGAATGTGCCACAGTTCTTCTATCTATTTAGGCTGTCTCAATTGCTTCTGTCTCTTTATGCAATCTCAGACAGACACAATGTTCAGTGGGGGGCTTTGTTGGGGCAATGGCATCTGTTGCAGGGCTCCCTGTTCTTCTATTCTAATCTTTTCTATTTGCAAAAGTATTGTTTGGGAGTCTAACGTTTATATTTCCTTTTGACACACTAAAGCTGAAGATATAAATAACCATCTTAAGACAAATGCTTTTGTGAAACATCTTATTTGTCTAAGAGTTTTGCACAAAACTGTATGTATATATAAAATTAATTTAGGTGAATTGTGGAAAGGTTTTTGCAAGATTTACCCTGATATAAACAGTAGAGTTTTTTCTTTCTTGCTTTGCATTCAGAGATTCACATTGATGGCCGAGGCACTATGTTAGGAGTGCTTCCACACAACAGTGCTGTAGTATTGAGCATCTCTGCCCTCAAACATCAATTCTAGTAATGTGGATTTGCCTTAGTAGCTGTTTAACGCCTGTAAGAGAGGTCTGCTGAGCTGAAATATCAACAGAACTCTATAACCCAGCTTGATCCATCACGACCTCAGGTTCAGCCAATGTTTCATTTGAATCGAGCTCAGTATCTCAGATTTGATTTGGTTTTCAGTGGGATTGCACACTCTGACACGCTGGTGTCAGGAGCACAACCTCTCCCTCAATGTCAGCAAGACCAAGGAGCTTGTGGTGGACTTCAGGAGAAAAGACAGAACACAGCCCCATCACCATCAATGGAGCACTGGTGGAGAGAGTCAGCAGCTTCAAGTTCCTGGGTGTCCCTGCAAAGGGTGGTGCGAACTGCCAGACACATCATCGGAGGTGAGCTTCCCTCCCTCCAGGATATCTATACCAGGAGGTGTGTGAAAAAAGCTCGGAGGATCATCAGAGACTCTAGCCACCCGAGCCATGGGCTGCTCTCACTGCTACCATCAGGCAGGTGGTATCGCAGCATCAGGACCCGCACCAGCCGACTTCATGACAGCTTCTTCCCCCAAGCAATCAGACTTTTGAACTCTTGGACAGAAATGATCACGATACATATATCAGCACCGCACTTTATTAATCTTATTATCTCACACCGGATTGTCATAAATTATATTCTCTCTTAATAACACATTGGCAACTGACTATCAGCCGACAGCCTGAATGACAATACAGTACAATACAACCTACTGTATATTTTATATATACTGTATATACTATTTTTAGTATGTGTAATATGTGTATTTTATATTATGTGTATGTGTATTCTATATTGTGTGTATTGTAAACTGTCCATTGTATATTATTGTGTTGTGTAATTATGTGTATATTAGATATATAAATTGTGTTGTATAAATCTGATGTTTATTGTAAATTGGTATAGGTCCCATCACTGTCATAACTGCTATGTTGCTCGGAACTGCACCCAAAACTTTCACCCACTGTTGCACTTGTGCATATGGTTGTGTGACAATAAAAGTGATTTTATTTTATTTTATTTGAACGTCCAATTATCAATTTAACACTCAGATCATCACCATTTATCTATGATTGGATCAATAGCTGCTTCTGCTACCTTGATATTGATACTAAATATGCACATAAAAAAAGACCTCAGGCGACTGATGAAATGAAACTATCTCTAGGGCTGTCAACAGCCTTAAAGCTGAAGTATGTCACTTTATCCCTGTTAAAATACTTTCTCCTATCCAAGCATAATATGCAGAGACAACTATAAGCAAGCCATTCGTAGGTTTTTCTTCCAAAAACTGTCTTTCTGTGGTGTTCTGAAAATTGCTCTGTTTGTTTTGAGTGATCTACTTAGCCCCAACAATGTTACTCAACCAATGGTGTGAGTTTGGGGCGGGACTATATTTTTCTTTGACCAATGGCAGATGGGGGCATATTCAGAAAGCTGTTTTGAAAGCAAAGTTTATTTTTGCAATTCCGTTTGGTGGCGCTAGTGGTGCAGAAATTACATTAATAATTCAATGTCAATAATTTCAGTAAAAACAGACAGTTCCTTTATAAGAAAAGAAAGTGCTGGGTTAATTTGTATGACATCTGTACTGATCGCAACTCTGATTCTGAGCGCTATAGTGGAGGAAACAACAGATCACCGCAATTTAGAGTGTACAGCATCATTCCACTTCTGTGATCCAGACATCTGAATCATCTCTCCAAAAGTGCACTTAAACTACACCGCACATCTGGTGTATAATTTACATAGAATAGGGAGGTGGAATGATAATGACTTCATTTAAATACTTAAATAAATTGCGGGTGGTTAATGAATAAGATGCAGGTTTTGGCACAAAATTACTTTCTGGTTTCAACACAGGATTTTAACCCAGGTCTCCCACACCACTTATGAAGCATGCTCCAGGTTGTGCCACAGGGGAAGGTAAAGATGTTTAAGCCGATGCAAAAATGTCTGATGGAAGATAACGCTTGTTAGTGAGTCCGCATAATGTGTTCGATTCTTGAGTACTGGATCTCTCAGAAACAGCATGCAGACTTCCCGTGTGATCATGTTGAAACAATGTAAGCCACTATAAACAAGCTTCTCTAATAGTATTCATAAACACACAGCGGATGTCACTAAAAGATTATTGACATTTTGGGTTGTTTCTCACCAAGACCAATTGTATTTCTTCAGAAGACTATTTTTATATTACTATTTGGCAATGTTGTAGTCGAGTCCAGTTCATCTGAGTCCAAGTCCAGGCTGAGACCAGAGTAGGTCGAGTTTGAGTCAAGACCGAGACCAGAAGAGGGCAGAGTCCGAGTCAAGACCAAGACCGGAGAGGGCAGAGTCGAGACCGAGACCAGAAGAGGGTCGAGTCCGAGTCAAGACCAAGACCGGAGAGGTCCGAGTTGAGACCAAGACCAGAAGAGGGTCGAGTCTGAGTCAAGACTAAGACCGGAGAGGGCAGAGTCTGAGTCTTATGCTGTTTTACTGAGTGAAATCCGAACCGACTCAATATAATTATTTATTCTTGAATCGAACATCACTAGTTCTGATTCTACACGGCCGACTGAAATACGGGACACAAATTACTGATATTCAGTCAGTCAAAGAAATGTTTGTCAGATAAGTCAAAGCTTTTACTGTATATTTTTTGAAAAAGGACTCGACTGGACTTAGGGATAATTAGACTTAGAGTCCACACCTGTTCAAGTCCAAGACAAGACCATGAAAATATGAGTTCGGTCTTGAGCACTACAGCACTGCTACAGTATTTGGTACTTTTTAAGTTTTAAAGTGAGTCATTATCAACTGCCGTTGTATTAAAAAATGTGCACAAGGACATTCACAGAAAATAAATCAGTAGTGTTCCTCATAAAAAAAAGAAAGTCATATGGTTTTGGAACGACATGAGTTGAGTAAATTACGACAGAATTTTAATTTTTGGGTGAACTACTCCTTTAACTTCACGTCACACTATTAGGTCTTGAAATTTCCAAATTATTTCATTATCATATTATGCTGTGGTCCATTATTGGTACTGTTACTTCTTTACTGGTATACCGCACAACCCTAATGCACACAGACATAAGCACATTCCTTCATCTTCTGTACCTCATTGGTATGTATCATGACATGGTGTCCGAGTCAGGGATTTGCGTTTTGTCGGGCTTAGTTTTGATTCTCCACCCAATTATACACACCTGTGTTATGGCATGTAATACAGAGGTTCAAAGGGCCATGTATATTTAGAGTGCTGGTGAGAGATGTCAGGGCCAGCTATGCTCATTTGTTACTGTGAATTTATGGCCGTTCCTCGTGTTCCACAGAGGTCAACAGCACAGGTGGGCTTGTGTGTTTATATACCCGACTCATCCATATTTATCAGCTCTGTCCTTCATGAAGGCCTCCCCAAAAGCCATGACTGCAGTGCCATGCAGAAATGTGGAGTAAACTCATTAGTCTTGCACACTGGACAAGCATATCTTTGAAAATTATTTGGAAGATATTGTACAGAGATATTAATAAAATAAAAATTAGTACACAGCTACAAGCAGCAATTTTAAGGGCAACAGTGGCACTATGTAGATAAATTGCTTATGAGGATTTAAAGGATCACATGAAAACACGAATAAGATTTTATGCCAATCTGTAAATTGGTTAAGGGCAGATTTAACCCCACTTTACAACTTAGCGCTGTTCCCAAACTGGTCAGGTACCATTCATCACATGGGAACTCCACATGTTGCTACCGAATGTTCCGGTACTCTGAAATTGACTCCATTCTTCCAAGTTACTGACAAGCGCCCATCCCTCATTAGATATTTTTGCATGAATTCAAAAATGTTTACCTTTTTCTGTGGTGCGACTAATAGCGCATTGCGTCCACAGCCTCAGACACAGGCTCTGGTCCCATGGAAAGCAGGAAGTAATTGTGTTTACATAATCAATGATTAAATTTTTACTCTTCCTTTGGTTAGATTTCGAGTTGTAGTTTGGGTTAGGGTGTATGGTAAATAAAATACACATTTGTGTTGACTGTATTACATATTTTGCAACTTAAATCAACTTGTTTTACAACTCGCTTTTGGCGCCACTCTGTGGACATTTCACCCAGATTCAAATGCTCTCATTTGCTCATTCATTCAACAACACTTCCAGTTTCTGCCACTGGGCCAGTGTTTCAAATTTTTTCAAGTTTCATTCGTGAACTAAGTCTTTTTGAACGGATCATTTAAGTGAACAAATCGTTCTCATTCACCTCAATTCACTGACTCATATTTCTCATGCACTGACTCTCCCTTTTAAAGCCATGATTGAGCTCTAGTTTGAAGCGTGAGGCTACTTTGGTGGTTTTTCATGCCTGTAAAGACTGACTATAGCATGAGCCAACAGAATTCGAGTGTGGGCTGTGAAGGAGCATTTCATTGGTTTCACCAGCTGAACAAATTCACCCCTTCACAGAACCAGTGGAGTGGGTCGTTTGAGTCTGAATGAGATAAGATGTCTCATTCATGAGCTAGGTCATCTCATTTGTGAACGACAGCACGGGAGGAGGCGTGTCATTCTTTCCGAATAGTATTTGAGTCAGTCGTGTTCAACAAGGAGAGAAAGGGGTGAAATGTACTAAGACAAGTTTATATGATTACAAAAATCATGATCCCCAATTTATGAATGTGTAAAAATGACTAAAGACATACAGTAAAAGTGACATGAATTACAAATGGAAATGTTTTGCATTGGTGCACAGTGTAAGATATTAGGCTTTTCTTTAAATTTCTATGTCTTTGTAGAACAGCCTTTGACAAAATATAGGAAAAATTAGACCTGCCATTTTTGGTGAAAACAGCTATTGTGTTTACACTATGTCTTTGAATACTAGTAGACATGTCAATTCCATTTGTGTTGCATATAGAGACTGACTTTAACACAAGCCAATAGCATTTGAGAGCAAGCTGTGAAGGAGCATATCATTGGTTTGACCTACTGAATGAATACACTCCTTCACTTAACCAGTCTTTCATCTCGTTCATGAACGAACTGAATGTATTGGTACACTCGTTTGCAAATGAATTGAATGAATCAGACATCTTGTTCATGAGCGAGGGTCTGCCAGAGACTATTTAGCAGAGATTGGCCACTTCTATTAAAATGAATGGGAGAAATTGGAACACCCGACCAAGGAACTCTGAGTGCCCAACCATCAACGGATGTAGAAAGAAGTCCCACCGTACAGGTAAAAGAGCCAGTCACCTTTTAGATACAGACATCACCTGTCAATCAACAGGCGCATTAGCTATACAAGCTAAATATGAGTAAAGAAGTGTAATTTATGATACTATTGTCAGATTTTACTGCTGATTTGAAATATGTCTTTAAAGTAAGCTTGACCTACTGTTTTTGAGATTTCGGTGTTCCCCCATTCAAGTAGATAGGAACTGCATTGGCATGACTGGAAATTGCCTCCCAGGATCATTCCAAAAATGGTCGACAGTGGACTGACTTGCTAGAAAGACTTTGGGTCTGCTGACTGGCTGAACAAGAGGAGGAGCTGGATGTTGTTCGTTCAGTTCGTCAATCTCGTTCAACAAGAAAAGGTGCCAGATTAATTATGAATAAAAGTGATGACCACACATTACAATGACATACGGATATTATTTAAACTCATAATTATTTTTTAAGCTAGTATTGTCTTTTTTGTATAGCTTGATAAAAAGTCGTGCTCAGCAGTTTATAATATGATGGATATGCTTTGCTGTAATTTATGGGGAAACACTTATGATGGTTAAACACTGCAGTGTTGAAGTCTCTAAGCAGAATTGTAAACACGCAAATTTTAATAAAGGACAATTGGATGGTTGTGAATAACCGTACTTCTGATTCCATGCAATTTACTCGTTCAGAACGTAAAAGATGGTCATTTGGCGGCATCTACTGCTGCAAAGGTGTAATTTGCAGAAAGGGTCAAAGAAGGAATCTATACGAATATTTTTGGTGAACAGATTCAAATTGAGTCACTGAGATGGATAAAAATTACCACCATTAGTTAGAACACTCTTCAGCTGAAAAACTTTTAACCTACTGTCTCGAACATCTCTGCACATCCTTTGGATGCATGAAAGTAACTTTTATATTATTTAAGACTAGACCTTTTCAAGTACTTTTCAAGTATCACAGTTCACATTTTGGTGACAGCATTGAGTAACGTTATCTTTCTTATTGCAGTAATTCATGATCCATCTGACAACAGGTCATGTGGAACAAAAAATAAATAACAATCAGCCAAGACACAATTAAACAGCGATTTTCTTCTCCTTTATCTTGATCTGCCAAACTGTTAAATGTTTTGTTCGACATGCCTCCAATCAGAAGCACTATCTATCTGTGCAGGAAACAGATCCTGAGTGAACGTCAGTTTTGATAGATTATCACTCCTGTGCATTGAACATCTGTGTTTTTGAAGGACCTGATGATGGTGTTTGTTGTCCTGCTTATACTATAAGATGCAGGGAGTGCTTT
Source organism: Myxocyprinus asiaticus (assembly GCF_019703515.2). Classification (NCBI taxonomy): domain Eukaryota; kingdom Metazoa; phylum Chordata; class Actinopteri; order Cypriniformes; family Catostomidae; genus Myxocyprinus; species Myxocyprinus asiaticus. The sequence continues at coordinate 3,735,195 of NC_059347.1, forward strand.
GGGAGCTTTTAAAGGGATAGATAGCTCACCGAAAAATGAAAAATCTGTCATGCTTTGAACATCATTGTCATTACAAACCAGTATGACTTTGGCCACATCCATACTAATGTGTTTCATTTGAAAACTCAGTTTTCAGTTTCCAGTTTCCATCATTTTCCAGTAATAGAGAGCGTTTCCGAAACCCGAGTGAAGGAAAAATGTGTTGTTCTGTGGATGAAAGGCATAAAGTAGTGAAATCAATGCAAACAAAAACAGATTAGCGTGGGCGTGGCCAAAGTCTTTTTTAGCAAGTCAGTCCACTTGGCAACCATGTTTAGAACGCTCTAGGGCAGGCTGTTTTTCTTTGTAAACAAGCAGCATGCAGGTGCAGCTCCTGTCTACTTGAATGGGGAAAGACCGAAATCTCCAAAACAGTTGGTCAAGATTACAATCAAAGAACATTTCAAATCAGCAGTAAAATCTGACAATACTGAGATCATAAATTGTTCTTCTTAAGTTCAGAGATTTCTGGCTTGTCTAGCTCCACGCATGCATGTTCTCGAGTTAATTGTCAGGCGATATCGGTATCTATATACTATATGTATACAAAAGTTAGTTCCGGTCCTCGAATCTGATTGAACGAGAGACGTTCCATGAGTACTGATGGTCTCACACCATCGTCACTTGGACGCTTCACTGTGTGCATCAATCCACTTGTGTTCAAGCCGTTCTAAACTAAAGTGTAAGAGAAGTGCAGATGTGTTAAGAGCTACTGTATGTGTCTCTTTATATGTAATTCTTTGACATTACATATGTTAGCCAGCAGGTTGTGGCAAAATATCATTTTTGTGCGTAATATGAGCCAGTTAGGTGACGTGAAGTCAGCATCAGTCAGTGTTTACATGCTACAGCACTACGTGATCGCTTGTATTACTACTACACTACTAAAGCTAGAAAATAGCTTTAAACGGTTTTAAACGAACAACTTCAGCATTACGGCTCATCACAGCTGAGAGACACAACAGACAGATTAATTACACAAACTCAAGGTGCTTACTTCTTACCAGACTTCCACATTGGAGAGGACAAACTGTTTAAAATGGTGGAGAATATTGCGGTTTCTATAGTGAATGACTCTTGCGCACCGGCTACCACGAAATAGGGAGAAATAACCCCACTTGGACGTCTATTTTTCCACTGAGAAAGCTGATCTTCAGAAAGCTGACAACATCTCTGCTTGGGAATGGCAACAGGTCCATCTCTCTCTCCCCCTCTCTCTCTCTCACACTCACACACACACACACACACACACACACATCCATCCTTGTTTATGCAATAACTGAAGTGACATTTTTGAATTACTAACAAAGGCTTGGACGCATCATTTGGTTTGAACCAGCAACAGCAGATTCTGATCCGTCCCGTAACAAAGTAGTTCCATGCACAAATGCGTTTTTATGACCGTACTCAGTTTTTCCTAATTTTTTAACTCTTGTATACAAGCAATATCACACTTGCAATCATGCTGTATGGCCCTGAATCAGCACTATAAATATATATATATATATATATATATATATATATATATATATATATATATATATATATATATATATATTTTTTTTTTTTTTTTTTTTTTTGCATGATATGGACTACTTTCATGGTGTTTTGGTGGGATGTTTTTTTATTATTTATTTTTGGAGTTTGACTGGTCCTTTTGAACTGTTGTTATATAAAAGAACATAGTCTACATTCTCCTTTTGTGTTTCACTAATATAATAACAACATACAATTTTGGAATATAATGAGTTTAAGGCCACTTGCACACTTTTACATTTTCATTAAAAAACAATTCTACGTTTATGCCTTTCATCCACAATGGAACGGCATTTTCCTCCTCTTCATTACTGCATACTTTGGAAAATAATGACGTTTTGAAACAATTTTCAACCAAAAACTGATAAGTGTGGATACAAAGTAGTAAATGCAAAGATAGATTTTTCATTTTTGAGTGAACTGTTCCTTTAATCTTTTAAAACTTTGTGACACAGTTGCTATTTTTTATCTGATTTTTTTTTTTTTTACATTGTTTTTCCTAGACAAGAGAGGCTTAGCATTTGGGATGATAATAATAAAAATAAAAATAAAAATTATATGATATGAAGCATTTACATATATCAGATTATATATCATCAAAATATATTAGATTTGACTTTAGACGCCCATCAATGACTCTAATGTGTTTTTGCATATTGTGTTATGCCAGCTCCGCAGTTCGCCAAGTTCTTTATGAAAAGCTCATTTCATTCCAAACCACAGTTACACAAGCATTTCTCCTTCCACATTAGTCAGATCATTTGTGAGTGCATCGACTGCGCTCCGTTAAGAGCCTCTATCATTTAAGCAAGCGGTGTGACAGCCAGCTACAAAATGCACCTATAGGGCCAAGTGGGGTGAGTCGTCTTTTTTCGCCTTGTTTAAATTAGCAGTTATCCGGGACAGTCATCAGATGAAGCAAGAGGAATTCATTAAATCAAGCACAGTGTCAGCTTTAACCAGCTCTCTTGACTGTCGGAAATACAGGAAGGGTTGTAACAGTGCAAACTAGTATTTGGATTTCATTTAATTTGCATAATTTAAAAGGCTGCAAAAAAGGAACTGATATAAAATAACATCTGCTGTTGGAATTTGTTTTGTAGTTACAAGATTTGTTCATAATATAGGAAACAAATATAGAAAATTGAAGCCTATTTTTTAGGGCCAATAAGATGTTTTATATTGTGACATTATTTGCATGACAATCTTAGCCCCCAAAATTTGCACATTTTAGCCCCCAATTCTCAGTAGAAAAACAAAAATAGCCACTATGATATTCTCATTACAGCAACATGAGATAAATTATATATTAATTAAATTGTATTTATTTATTTATTATTATTATTATTATTATTATTATTATTTAATTATTTATACATCATAATGAGTCTCCCTCCCTTCATACTGACTTTATTAATTTTTTTAGAGAGTGCCTGATAATATTGATATACAGTGTATACTGTATACATACACATCACGGGTCTGTTGAATGCTTGATTCTGATTGGTTGACAGACGTTCTAAGCTGTGCATTTATTTTCCAGTAAACGAACGGCTATGAAGTAGTTCCAGGTCTTGACTGCATAACAGTTCCATATCACTTCGCCAAATTATTTCAGTTATTTCAAAGAGCTGTACAGGCTAACACAACAAAATAACCAATAAAGACTGAGACACTGGTTAAGTACATCGGATAAGAATGACAAACAATGTCTATAATATCCTAAATGTATTTCAGTTTCTGTTGAAAAGCACCTTTGCGCTCTCACCCACACCCACACACACTGACACACACACTAACACACATACATAAGCACACATACATAGAGACTCGAGTCACGGACAACAAACAGAGCCTTGATGTAAAAGCACCCCCGCGACTTGAACAATACATCTGAAACAACTTTTAATATCTGTGGAAAGAACCGTCACACTCCCACTCCCCCTCTCTTTCACTCTCACACACACTGTCACACACAGACACCCACACATGTGGGAAACAAACAGAGCCTTTATGTCAATGCACCCCTGCGACTCAGTGGGGTTGTAAACAGTTGTTTAGCAATGGGAAAACTATATATAAGAATGGCTTCTTGCTTCTGCTGAAAAGTATACTTAAACTTTTATCTTGGCAATTTGAAGTGATGTTACTGCTGACGAAAGCCGCAGTAAACACAGATAATCCCACACGCAATATCTCTCTCACTCACACACACACACACACACACACACACACACACACACACACACACACACACACACAAACACAAACACACACTGCCTTTTTACTCCAGGAACTCCATATATATATATATATATATATATATATAGATAGATAGATAGATAGATAGATAGATATACTGTGTATATATATGGAGAGAGATATATATCTATATATAATCAATATTATCAAGCACTCATTTGAAGATTTTTTGGAAATGAACTCCAAGTCCTAAACACAAGCTGAATCTTTAACCACACATGGCGAAAAGCCTGGAAATAATATACTTTTTACTTTTCCATTTTTTTGTTCCATTGGCCTCACTTATGACCATTTTAAGATCTAAAGTATTTCATGGAGGACAGCCACTGCTGCTCAAGAGTACAGTAATCACCCTCACTAATGATCTCATTTCACAAATCTTATCTGTGTAATGATATCATATATTATCTTAATGTACTGCTGATGTCACCTCAGATAAGTGTGTAAGGAAATACAGTTATACCCAGTAAAGAGACCGGTATGAACAATGATGAACAGGAGTCAAAGTTGTACTGTAGTTTCAATCAATGAAGAGAGAGTTTACTGAAGACAAAGTTCTCCACATTTCCATTGGCAACAGACAGAAACAGAAAATGGGTTGAGGATCTAACCTCGAACTAACTTAGATTACAGAAACAACAGTAATTACAGGCATATGCAAATGAATTGACATCATCTCTTACGTATATGGAGATCTGATAGGTGAACAGTACAGATTATTCTAGAAATCTTACAAGCATGACGTCTTGTTTAACTACGTGAATGCAATCATTCAAAATATTATATTTTTAAGACACTAAGTCAAGTTGGTAAGCAGAAATGGGTCAGAGTTGAGTCTTCTCTTTAGATACACTGGCGTCCAGTTCCTCTGACTTAGTCACATGATTCTCAAAACTACAAAAAATCCCTGCAAAGACATCATTAGACAGAACAAAACATTTCTTTCAAGGTTGGGACAGAGGCCTTATCCAGCTTGGAACAAATATGACGATAGAACAATATGTCCAAATGCAAAGTTATGCAGAAATATACTTTTAGTGATGAATGCTAAGAATGTATTTGTGTCAGCAATTAATGACTGAAAACTTAAACACAATAAAACTCTTACTTAAACTGAATAAGTGATTAATGAAATAGTTACAGCTCACATGTACAGTATATTTGTCCTCTGGGAGTCAGGCTAAATGAGAAAGCATTGTTAACTACATTCCTGACATGGGTCAGACCCTCAGTCACACCTCAGAGGTCAAATACACGAATTACTTGTAAAATGCATTGATTACCTTTTGATTATTCAACTCATCAATAGGTTGAAGAGGCAGTGGCTTCAGGGCATTCTTAAGGATTTCCTCATGCTTATATAGTTTAATTTGTGACAGAAAAGTCCTTGTTAGTTAATGTCTTTTAGTTAAGTGGAAATTGTTTAACAGAATTGCAAAAATAACTCGGCAAATATTGCATTGGTTGTACAATCTTATCGTCCCACCCAAACTCACAGGATTGTTTAAGCCAAGAAGAGCAATTTATTGAATGTTGGTGTGAATTGCGAGGCACGGTGCGAAAGTTGTGAGGCGCGGGGTGAGCGCAAGGTGATAGTCTGTGTTCCGCGACTGCTACCGGGTCCTTGAATAACATTTAACATGCGAGTAAGAGCAGCCAGTGGAGTTTCTGGTGCCCCCTTAGGGTAAGATGGTGCCCCCCTAGGGAGTTGGTGACCTACGCAGATTGCGTAATATGCATACAGGGAGCAGCGGTACTGAGAAGCTTTCAGTTTGCCGGCCAGATCTCCCAGTGTGACTTCTAGCACCATCTCAGACTAAAGCAGCATTTAAGGGGAGTCAGCATCTATTTTTAACTTTAGCTCTTTTTTACTTCAGACGGGGCTCATTCTCTCTGCTGTCAGCCTGGAATTCTTCAGTCAAAGTATTTTGACATGAACTCAGCTGAAGATCTCAGATGTGTTTGCCTCATGCTGAATCAATCTTTTAATGTGTGATTTCTTCTCGGACCTTGTTCATTTTCATATATATATATATATATATATTTTAGGTACTGAGAGTCAGGACCATACACAGAGGTTATAGGGTAATTCACAGGTGATGACAATTATCTTAACATATCTGGCTATGCCTAATAATTTATCATATGACAATAGTATGCTAAATTCTGGTTCTAGAAGTAAAAATCCCATTCATTTATTTGTTTCATTTTTAGGGGAATTAATTTTTAATGAAAAATTATTTAAAGACAGATCTACCGTTAGCTTCGAGGTTGGTAATCAGTGGTATATGTTTCTGTTGAAGTCATCAGTCCTCATTAATTCAACTGCATAATTCATGATGAAGGACTACTCTACCCATGATCCTAAAGGGAAACGATCCATCAATCAGAGAATCAAGTTTTATATTTTTCCCATTGTTTTTAATTCTCATATGTTATTCACAGTGCTTCGTGGGACTGGGCGGAGGTGAGGAAGTTTAAGATTGAAGTGTGAAGTTTGTGTTTTAGTGACTCAAAAGGCAGAGAACACTTTGCAACAAATTTCCTTTGACTCGTCATATCAGTTAGAAGACTATTCTCTTTTGCTGTCAGTTGTTGTTAAAGCTTCACAACTCTTCTATAAAGTATCGTGGAAAGAGCTAAATGGACAAAATATATTTTTGACAGCAGTGTCTCTTACAAGTGCTGAAGTTCCATCATTGATTTCTGCAGGAAGATTGTCATTTTCCATCCCAAAGCCATGTGCAGTTTACAGAACAAGTGTATGTTCTTGGCCATAGCATGAACAACTGTTGCATTCTGTATTGTATCATCCTTAAGAATTTCAGTGATAAATATTTGGGATATTTTTATTGTTTATTCTAAGATAGTGTGTTTATATTTATTTATTTATAATATAAGTTAAATTCACAACTAAAGAGACATTTATATTTAATTTGTTTAAATATAATAAATGAATCAACCTTTTTGAAAAGTTTAAGGGAGTTGATTAAATTCAGTGGAAAGTTTATTGGTTGCATTTGTAAACACGATTGACAAATGGGTAAAGAAAATCAACTGGCATATGCTTTTTTATTGTATTTTAAATGTTACATTAAAAATGTTATACCTTTATATTTGTTTGTTCTTTTATTTCATTTATTTCTTTATTTCTTTTGTTTTTTGCGCACATAGCAAGGAAATACATGGTATTTCCTTTCCACTTTGATTTTTCCACCTCAAAGCAAAAACGAAATACAAAATAAATAAATGCATATATTATATAATAAGAAATTGATTATATTAACACAATAACGATTATATAAAAAACAAACATACAACATAAAAAAAGAACAACACCACATTCAATTACATTCTCTCATCTGTGTAGAGAAGAAAACAACAAAATATTAATAAATCCTGTATTATTTTATTATTTGTATTTAACTGTGTTTTAGACAGAAAGTATACCATCTCGCATGTCTGTTCAATTGATAATTGAAGATATTTATTTTATATTAATTTTTGGAGTAATAAAATGATGATTGATTACTTCAAATGGCACATCTAGTCCTCCATATATATATATATATATATATATATATATATATATATATATATATATATATATATATATATATTATCTTGTGTGCTCATTAAAATAAAAATAAAAAAAATTATGAAAACAATGAACAGACCTTTTAGAGCCAATATTTATTTATTTATTTATTATTATTATTTTTATTTATTTATTTTAAAGCATTTAAATAAACTATTTTATTTAATATATTTTCAATTTCCTGTGACTCCCAGGTGTTTGTGTTTCTTCCATTATATGTGTTTGTGATGGCAAAGCATTCAGTCAAACACACAAATGAGCTGGAATCTCTGCTTTGAAACCTGCCTTTCAAAGCACACAGAGCCAAAATACTTTCTCCATTTTCTTTCATTGGCATTCGCTGCCACTCTGATGATAAGAGAAATGGCCATGACCCTAAATACCACCGACTGACTAAAAGGCCCACTAGCGTTCTGTATTATAATGTTTATTCTAAGATGGCACGTCGTGCAACATTATCATACATACTGACGGAAAGTGGTGCACGCGGAGCGACCACTTCCTGGAGTGTTTGGTTTGTGTCTGTTTAGCAATGCAGCATGCAACATACAGCATGCAGATTAGCATTAGTTGCTTTATTATCTGCAATATAAGTGCTTCATTGCATACTGCACACTGAATACTATCATTGTTACCCCAAAAGTATATAACAGCAGATGTTGCACAGTTATCCTTAATAAACAGTACTTCTTCAAATAAAACCCGTCTCATATCTGTTAGATCTCCGTGGGTTTGGTTTCTTCTATGTCTTCTGTGACCGTGACTTTGGAGACAGGACAGTCATTATATCGCAAGTCAATCTGCTCAAGTGGAATGTGGGATTTATTCCACGGCTGTGCATGACTTGAACGCCCCTCATCCACTCACATCAGCAAGAAGGAAAAAGGGATTATCGCAATCCTTTTATTAAATAATGATAATAATACTGCGATACCTCCTGGAGTTGATAAGCAGTTCCTCTGTCTCTGTGTTGGCAGGGAAGCATTTAAGCCTGGTACGTTTGATGGGTATTTTTTCTCTTTCTCTCTAAAGTGCTCAATTTCTGCACTTTTCTTACTGATGTAGAGAAATTCAGAATGGAAGAGGCCAACGCTCTGTTCCAAACGCTAGCAAGCTGCTTACCATGACAGCAATTTAGGGCATCATAAATGCTCACATTGCTAAAGCTTTTCCAGAAAGTGGGCTGCAACATTACGCTGCCTTCTAAGATAACTTCTTCTGGCCAAAATCTAAGGCAGCATCACAATGTATTCTTATTTGAGAAGGCAATCCCAGAATGTGTTATGCCGAACTATAACCAATAGTTTCATAAAAGCAAATGAGAGATAAATGTGAGCAATTTGATCACACTCGAACAAGATTGTAAAGGTTTTGTAATGCAAATGTTAAAAAGTATCGCCTTACAAGTCATGTGCTATAGTGAAAGTGTTAAGATGTCATAAGATAGCATTGTGTGAGGAACTGATAATCTGCCGTTTTACTTGTGATTTGTGTGGAAGTGAAAAAAAGTCATTGTTGCTGTGTCTCTCGTTTTCATTTCACCATGAAACTGTTGCATTACTTGCCAGCCATGTAAAAATCATATAGAAAAAAATCAGCCTGATCTCATGAACATTTCTTGACGTGCTTCATTATGTTTGGCTGCAATTTCCCAGTGAAATGTCCAGCGGGAGGCGGTAGAAGCGAGTGAAATGGTGTCATAATCAGACAATGTTTTTAAGGTGAATATTAGATGGAGGTTTTAATGAGTAAAATGTACCTTCCTAACCTAAAACTTTAAAGGGGTCATGACATGAGGAATCAGATTTTCCTCTATCTTTTGACATGTAAAGAGGTCATTGTGCTATAAAAACATACTGTTAGTTTCAGAACTGAAAACTTCCTCCTTAATAGAAAAAGAGCATTTATTTAAACCAGGCTCTAGAAATGGGCCGTTTGGAATTTGTGGACATCACAAGGACCAAATATATCTGCATATGACTGCCTCTTCAGCAAGACATCAACGCCTGTTTTTAGTCATTGCGCCATTGGCCCCACCCACTGGTTCTCACAGTCAGTCACAGGTGAAGAGGAGAGAGGGCCTGTCATGGGAGATTCATCTACAGCAAAGGGGACTTACCTTCATGTGCCTATCTGGATTTAATGTTTTTTCTACACTAGATTAACAGCTTTGACCATTTTCATGCATTTCGCGCAGCTTTTAAAAGACGCGATATCAAATCCAAAGTCTATTTTCATTCAAAGTTTCATTCAGCTGTGCTGTTTCTTGTTGTTTTGCGTCCTGGACTGTTTTTGCACCCATCTGTGCTGTATTTAATAGTTGGTCTTTTGTAAGCATGAACTATATGGACGTCTTTGATTGTTCTGATGTGTTTCCGGCGATGTGCGCTGTGTTTTAAGAGTGATACAAGCGCAAATTTTAAAAACACATCTCATTCGGATGCAGCCACTGACTGGGAGAAACACGTCATATTGTGTGTATACAAACACGGAAGATTTAAAGACCAGCATCTCTGCTTTGGCCTGTTGAAGCCGGTTGAAGCACCCAATATCACCATGGATTGTATTACATTTGCATACACATTTGCTGTGCTTGAGTGAACATTTTGATACATTCAGATGAAATATGTTGGGTGTACGTTATGTGTTAACCCTGAAATGTAGTTTTATAAATTATAATGTAAAGAGTGTTCATTTTCTTCCGATTAAGTTTAAAATATGGCTGTATTTGAGGAAGTTAGCCAATCAGAACAGTGGGCGTTTACATTAAAGTCTTAAAGGGCCAGATGGCTTTAAACCAATCTTTTAGACAGAGGGCCAGAGACAGGGTGGAAAAAGATCATATATTATTAAATGTATAAATAATGTATTATACAAACTGTTTTGGTGCAAAACAACAACAACAAAAAAAAAAAAAAAAAACCTTTACTGACATTATAAGTGGACCGCAGGGAAGATACTAAAATTATAAATAAAGAGTATGTCATGACCCCTTTAACCTAAACCTGACCGATAGTGTCCTAAAAGCAATTGTGACATGACAAGCACATTTTCTGAAGCAACTGTGTCATTTTGTGTCACTTCTATGACGCTTTTGTCTCACGTGCCAGTTAGTGTGCTTGGCTGGATTTGAACCACGGTCTTCCGAGTTTCTGGACCAGCACACTTGAGCTCCCACACAAGCTAATCACATTGGAATTAGTGTGTAAAATTAAGTGTTTATAATGTCACAGTCAGCTGCTGCACCCGTGATTTGTGTGAAAGTGAATAAACTGCACAGTTGTTTAAGCGCCTCTAGTGTTAATTTCACCAGTAAACTGCGGCACGTCAAAGTTAGTTTGCAAAAATGGACTTATATTAACGTTCATTCCATGTTCATTTTTTTTAGGTATAGTAACATGTTTCTATGAGACCAGGTTGTTTAAAAAAATTCAATATTGCATATTCAATTATGTATTACATATAATATTATATATTATATTCAAATAAATGTTTTGTCAGGGAGCCTGGGTAGCTCAACATGCATTGACACTGACTACCACACCTGGAGTCGCGAGTTCGAATCCAGGGTGTGCTGAGTGAATCCAGCCAGGTCTACTAAGCAACCAAATTGGCCCAGTTGCTAGGGAGGGTAGAGTCACATGGGGTAACCTCCTCGTGGTCGCGATTAGTGTTTTTCACTCTCAATGGGGCACGTGATAAGTTGTGCGTGGATCGCGGAAAGTAGCATGAGCATCCACATGCGGAGTTTCCGCAGTGTTATGCACAAAGAGCCACGTGATAAGATGCACGGATTGACAGTCTTAGAAGCGGAGGCAACTGAGACTTGTCCTCCGCCACCTGGATTGAGGTGAGTATCCCTGCCACCACGAGGACCTACTAAAGTAGTGGGAATTGGGCATTCCTGATTGGGAGAAAAGGGGATAAAAAAAATTATAATTAATTGATTCACAGAGACCCTGCACAACATCTTTTTTTTAAGCGGCTTTTCAGCACTTTTATTGTACAATTATATCCAGTGTACTTCTATCAATCGAACTGAGATCCTCATTGTTTTTGTGGCAGATTAAAACTGATCAGAGGTGCATTTTACCATACAACGACTAACAGTAGCTCACTGTCTAACCACAATGTATTGTAAGAGAAACTAACAAGCTAGTCATGACTGTTTCAAAAAGCACTGGTTCAAAAAATGTGCTAATGATGTTACTCAGGGGTTGGAGTAATAATTTCTGCAGAGATCAAATAGATGTGAAAGTCTTGACTCTGTAGATGTAGAATGCTCTCCATGATAGGGTACAATGGGGATAAAAGGTGCAATTTTCTGGTCCCACAGTGTCTGACAATTGACATATATTAATGGAGCAATAAAAAAATAAAAAATAAATAAATAAATAAATAAAACATTTTTTTTAATTAAAACAATTTAAAATAAAAAGTGGGGGTGATTTTAGTATTGTGCACTTGTTCGTTGGAACTACTGTTTCAAGAAACACTAAATCATTGAACTATGTTGGTAAAGATGAGACTTACAACTGTAGTTGGATAATGTGCTTTCGGCCAATACACTCCTAATTGCAGAATTAAATAAACACATATTTAAAGATATTGCTTCAATGAAATTAGGTACATTTGCATGTAGTGAAACTAATTATTTTATTCAGAAGTGTTGACAGTACTGTATGGTTGCTTTTCTGTAGCTGAACTACTTTAAATTATAAGTAGCTTTTATAACAGAGCTAGAGTGTGTTTGTGTGTTTTGCATGTGTGGAGATTCATGTGGCGCAGTGTGTGTGTGTGCGTAATGCATCACAATTCTTTGTGATGTGTGGCAGAATTCTGTATGGAATTTTCAAATCATTTTGTATCTGTCTGGATTGTTTGATGTGATTTATGCTCAGAAGCACTTTTAAACTTCTATTATGGGATATCTGACTGTGTTATTTGACAGAGAACAAAATACAACCAGGAAAAATTGTTTGCGATTTATCTTTCAAAGTTTGTTTGCTTCTCTATAATAAGACGGCCTCCTCACGAGTCTGTTTATTGTCCCTTCAGCTTTGCAGTAGTGTTTTGTTATCAGGTATGTCTTGGATGTCTTTGCTCTGCGCTGGTCTTGCACACTATCAGCTATGAACATATGGACATATGGCTCGGTCCCTGCAGATTTTACCCTGCGGGTTGTCAACAGTCAGTACACATGCTGAAATTTATAGCTAGAGCTGATAACCGCTGGTTGCGGTGAAGGTCTTCATTCCTTTCTGCGTCGGATAGTAAATATTCTGCTGTGATACGCACACAATTTGCGTGCAGAACATAAATGTCGCACTTGTGATAAAGTATACAGAGACTTTTTGCTGGTAATGTTGGAAAGGGTGTTTGGTGCTGGCATTATTTCGGGTTTGACGGATCATTGCAGGGTGCATAGCAAATGACAGCAGTGGACTTAGAATAGATTTCTTTTTGTGTAAGTTTGAGGAACATGAGTCATTTTTATATACATGCCTCAGGCTACATCTCTGCTGTACTGAATGCTTAGTCATTTTAACAGCTGTGTTATTAAAATCAAACCAACTCTGGAAAATCTGGAAAACAATGTGAAAGACACATGAACGGATTTGAGTTTCTAAGCCACATTCAAGGTTTTTCTTTGTTGCTTACACATGGACAACTGACATGATATGCCAAGCATAATGCTGGATGGTGTGATGGTAAATACTCTGCAATGGTAGAAACGTGTCAACATTTTTATACTGCGGTAGATATACTATCCGTCTGGCACCAACAATCATGCCACGGTCAAAATCACTGAGATCACATTTTTTCCCCATTATGATGGTTGATGTGAACATTATCTGAAGCTCCTGACCCATATGATTTTATGCACTGCATTACTGCCACCCGATTGGCTGATTAGATAATCACATGGGTGATTGTCGGCAGCAGACGGGCTGGTTTGAGTATTTCTGTAACTGCTGATCTCCTGGGATTTTCACACTCTACAGTCTCTAGAATTTACTCAAAATGGTGCCAAAAACAAAAAAAACAACCAGTGAGCAGCAGTTCTATGGATGGAAATGCCTTGTTGATGAGAGAGGTCAACTGAGAATGGCCAGACTGGTTAGAACTGACAAAGTCTATGGTATTCTTAGAGGCGTTTTGGCGTCACGAGTGGGACCAACACAATATTAGGCTGGTGGTTTTAATGTTGTGGCTGATCGGTGTGTATGTATATGTATGTATATATATATATATATATATATATATATATATATATATATATATATTTCAAAACCTAATTCAAAGGTTCACACATTTTAATTTCTTAATAAAATTCAATAAAACTGATCACAATAAATCTAAAAAATAAATAAAAAATAGAACAAAATATTTTTTTGGGAGTGTGTGTATATACTTTATATATTTGTACTATATATACACACATTTCATTGAAAAGTGTAATGTTTAACTAAATTAAGTTATTAAAACTTTAGATTTTTTATTTTTTTACTTGTTATTTTTTTATTAAATATAATTAAAGGAATTTTGTTATGAAATTGAAATGGGTAAATCTTACAAATGTTTTATATATACAAAAATAAAAGTATATACAATTTACATCAGTGGAGTTGGCAGTCAGTGCAGAGCTCGTTTGGTGCCATTCGTTCACAATTCTCTGATTGGTCGGTCTTGCTCTTCTTGCTCTTCCTTTACTAGAAATGCCACTCTTAAACCCCACCTTTTTTTCTTTTTTCCTTTTTTTTTTTTTTTCCAAGTTGAAATCATGTGGATTGATGACTTTAACAGAAGCATATATCATCAACTAACAAACTTGGTACGTCTCTCTTTAAAGCTTTATGAGTTATTGTAAAAAACTGTCGACCCATGGAGAAAATGAATGAGATATTTACTTCCAAAACAAGACTGTTGTGCTCTTTTGAATTTGAATGTGGCTCAACTAATCACAAATTAGAGTTTATTAGTTTCACTGTTTTGAGTGTTAGACATGATGATTCCCAATTTAAAAAAAAAAAAATAATAATAATAAAAAAATGAAGTACCTTTCATTTCTTAAGTATTTTATTTACTGGATTACTGAAATAGGGATAGGAAATATATATTGCCAAATTGTTTTATAATGTAAAGCTGTTTTGTTGCAAATTATAACCATATTGCGACGTGCCATTATCGTGTAGCGTGATATTTCATGAGTAATAAAATTAATCATACTATATGTTTTTGGCCCACTACAAGTCAAGCAGTGACAGTATGTGTTTTACATCCTAAACTATTGTAAACAATATTGTTCTAATTCTTTTATAATTATTAGACATGCAGTTTTTATGAGTTTAAATTAATTGAGAGACTACATGTAATATTTACACTTCCAAAATTAGGTTGTCACACCACATGACTACTTAAACTGCAAAAGAGTTAAAATAGTGACACTTTCCCTTTACTTACAGCATGAATATACATTTCAACCGATCACTTTGTTAAACAATGCTCGTGTACAAATTTTCATGTGATTTGCCTTCACTATCCACATAGACAAACCCGGAGCACACACACGGAGAAGCTCACAGTAGCATTCATAAAGCATTGCCATGACAGAATTGTTGAGGGGAGATGTGCTCAAACTCTCATTTATTGATTTCTGTCAGAAAGGCCACCAAGATTAATAACAGCATAGATCAGATCTACTCCTGACTGTACTTCACTCCTCTATCAAATCTAGCGTTCCACGCCTCCGGCTGTACTCGAGGGAATTTGGACGCCGTCTTAACTGACTTTCTTCCAATTGGCAGAAACAATTAGCTAATAACTTCAAAGAAGAATTTGCATACACTGTTGTGTGCTTTGATTCAGGAGCGTTGTTTCGCATAAACGCAGTCATTAATTTGTTTACTGTAATCACACAGGAAAATCGCTCCATTTCTTATCTGTTGACACAAATGGTGGTGATTACAACGCTTGGGATATTGTTCAAACAGTGTTAATCTTCCTCCTGTGGAGTTGAGCTGCAAGACAGACTCCCGCATCAAATGTTCCTGATTGTCATCGGTCTCTTGTCAGAGGTCTGTTAGAAGAGCAGTCGGAGGGGCTTTAGCTCATATTTGCAGTCTGGGAGCTGAAGGTGCTTCCTCAGTCCAGCTGGATCGGGATACCGGGTGTCATTCGGCTACATGTTTCAGGCTTTGGTTACTGTGCTCGGGGCTGGCCAGAGGCTTGGGTTACCCATAATGTGACCTGGAGGAATCGCCAAAAGCTTGTATGTGAAGGATTTGAAAGGACTTGCTGTATATTTAAGGAATAGTTGTCACAAATTAAAATTCTATTATTTACTCACCCACAGTTTGTTCCAAATCTGTATGACTTACTTTCTTCTGTGGAATACAAAAGGAGATGTTTAGCAGAATGTCCAAGCTGCTGTATTTGCCATACAGTGAACGTCAGTGGATACTGGCGATGACAAGCTTAATAAATAAATAAATTAATTAATTAATTATAGTAGGCTACTATAAAAGTAGCCCATATTCCGTGTTTCTTCATATTTGGGCAATGTCATGTCCCATATGTTGATTTATATTAATTTTTTTATTTTTTTATTTTTTTATGTGAAGGCCACTTTAAAACTGATTTCTAAACTTTTTACCTGGCCTTCATCATTTATTTTTGGTACTTTTAAAATGGCATTATGTATATTTGTCAGTTTTAACCTTGCAATGTGAAAACTATGAAACTATGGAAATCCGATATAAAAATACAAATAATTAAATGTTTAAAACTTTGATCATCAAAGCAAAGGATGAGATAAATTTAAACCATTTCAATATTTATTGTGTGAAATATTTTTCTAACTTCTCTTTCAAAAATGTTGTCTCTCCCACAGTTGTGGTGTCATTTCCACCACACCAAACAATTTTCCCCCTAATAATGTTATTATTTTGGACACATAAAGTGTTAGCTATGACATTTTTACTTCAAAAAAGTAAAAATGTGATTTCCATCAATGTCAGTTCCACCTTACAATTTTATTAAACACAATACAGAATTTGAGATGTGCTGGATAATGACACTGTGGTGGGAAGTTTAATGAATTAATGATGAAAACGTATTAATTTATTTAAAAACAATAACAATAATAATTAATATAGAAAAAAGTGTGAGAGTGTGACATTTTTTTTTAACAAGACTTGAAGTGTTAAAAGTGCCAGAAGTTGAGGAAACACCCAGATGTGCTATATTCCAGGTTTTCTGAAGCCATACGATAGCTTTGTGTGAGGAACAGAAGTCATTCCCCTACTTCAGCTCTCAAATATTATTTGCTATAAGTAAAATGTGGTGTATAAAGATGTGTTGAGCCAGATTTGACGTCACTGATGTCAAATGTCAGTGGTTCTCGCATTTGCTGGGTTTCCATCCAACTATTTTTATGCACATTTTGAAATTGCCTATAAGAAATCTTGAATAGAAACGCTTGATATGTGCATAAATTGTCTAAATTCGCTTAAAAGTTTATGTGCAAAACAGAGGTGGAGTTTTGCATAAGTCAGAATGCGCATTAGTGATGGAAACAGTTTATTTGCATAATGATGATGTGTTTTGACCATTTATGCACATAAAGCACAATGGAAATCCACTCTTAGGTTGGTATTGGTGTGCGATAGCCAAACGAAATCTCCGACATCGGCACACAATTCTTTGAACACAGCCCGTGACATTCAGAAGTGTTTAACCCACAACTAGTCCTCACAATCAAAAAGTAATACAGGTATGACATGAGGATGATAAAACGATAAAAACATTTTCTTGTTTATTTTGGTTAAAATAAGAACATTTTAATGAGACCAACCTTTGGAAGACTGGTCTGTGTTTCTTGATGTCAAACAGGGATGAGTGGTTCCTTTCAGAAAGCTTGTTTTAAATGCAAGTTTGCTTCATTCTGGGAAATAATGTTGATGAATCTCTTTTCATCGAGGCGACATTATAGAGTCCAGATATAATAAAGGTGGACTTTAAAGGGGACCTATTATGCAAAATTCACTTTTACATGGTGTATGAACATAAATGTGAGTCGGCAGTGTGTGTACACAACCACCCTACAATGTTAAAACTCCACCCACTCCTCTTTCTTATATTTCTATTAATCTAAAACAGTGTCTCAAAATGACTGGTTTTCGTTTCTGCTCTAACGTGACATCACTTTAGAGCAGACCATGCCCACGACTGGTGACGGACTCCACCCTATTATCATAGATCCTCTCCTGAGTGATCGACACACAGTCCGCCATTTTTTTCTGCACTGGAGCAGCTACAGTGAGAAGAATAATATCTCAACTTCGTAAGCGTCATATTCATGTACTCCCGGCATCAGAGCCACTGAAGACACAGTGGACAAGTTTTTTTTTGAAGAAAATGTGCCCCAAAACATACCAAAATTTGTGTATGTTTGTGCAAATCATTTTACACCGGACTGCTTTGTGAATCAGGGTCAGTATAAAGCACGATTTTCCAAAAATTTGATTCTCAAGCATGGATCTGTACCAACTGTTTGTGTTCCAGCTTTATATCCTGAAGATGTAAGTATCGCACTTTATATTTTGTGAATATTTGTAAATCGCTTTTCCGAATGTGCTTGTTAGCTGATTCCACGGCTAATGCAGCTAAAGTTACCATTGTCTCTGATTGTATTCAAGGAGACCAGAGCTATGTCGTTATAGCTTGTTTGCACATGACGTCACGTCACTGCGTTGCTGTGGCGTGAAATGCAGATGGAGGGCAGGAAGTGATTTTCTACATAAGAAGCACTATCACAAACTCAAAATGCCTATGTTTTGCGTCGTTTATGGTTGCTCATACATATATGGCTGAACTCCGGTATTTACGGTGTCAGTCATATTGGTTCTGATTTGTTGTTGCTATAGAATCTGAAGCACGAGCTGTAAAGGCACAGCCCTCTTCCGGAAAGGGGGCGGGGAGCAGCAGCTCATTTGCATTAAAGAGACACACATGAAAACAGCGTGTTTTTGATTCCACCCAAAAAGAGGCATTTACAACATGGTATAATAAATGATCCGTGGGGTATTTTGAGCTGAAACTTCACAGATACATCCTGGGGACACCTGAGACTTATATTACATCTTGTAAAAAGGGGCATAATAGGTCTTCTTTAAAGCATCTTCAGTAGAATCTATCATTTTAAAGCATGCAGTTTTTTGTTTGTTTTTTGTTTTTTCTTCTTAAGCACTTCTGGGAAAATCTCAATAAGATTTCAGAACAAAGCCAGTTGAGGGACTCTGATCCAGAGAGGTGGGATATTATACTACCTTTTATCTCTGTAAAGATCATAAGCAGACACCACCTCATTTGAAGCCATAGTGAGACAGAATCCCAAAATCACTGAACGACAATGTCCATCATAACGTTATGCCTAGCTAACTAGTTACTTTCACATATAATGTAATGGATATATACTCTCCTAAATTTCAGTATATGGTACACATTTAACATGCATAACAGAATGATTAATAATAATAATAATAATAATTATAATAATAATAATAAATATAGCTGCAAGCAGCAATGCGGATTGCCATGCTAGAGACATGTACTTCACACATGTACACAACATTTCAAAGCAATTGTAGCAATGGCTGATTTTGTAGCATTACCTTTGGACAAGAGTATACTCGCATAATAGTAAAATATTTATAGTGGAAATTTTGAAATAAGCAGAGACCAATTCAGTAGTACAGAGTCATGTCATCTTGAAGCCTGTTATGTTTGAAAAACCATCCGTCAAAATGGTGTTCGATTATGGACATAGAGATATTGAGACAATGTGGACATTTACATAAATATGCACCTTTCAGCCATTTTGGATTGTATTCCTTTTTGCTAAATAGTTCAGGAGGAGTAGATTTTTGTATGTTTTCCCAAATTTTCACTGTACAGGAAAATCCATTGCAGCGGACTTTATGGGTTCTAGAGGCTTTTTTGTTCCTCATAAGAAATGTGGCATATATACCAGGTTTCAGAAATTTTGGACTTATGGGGTGGAAATGGCATAACTTTGAAAATGGAAAATTGGGGCGTGGCCTGAAGCGCCACCTGTAGGCTCACGTGGGCCATTTTCTGTGTGGTAGTTACTCGTGGCCTGTAGTATCAATATGCCAAATTTCAAAACTTTTTACCAAGGATATCTTGAGTTATTGGGCAATTTTAGAGCTACAGGAATAATAATAATAAGAATAGGTTTCCTCCTACCGGAGGGATCCTAATAATAATACTATTATTAATATTATTGTTAATAATGGAATTGTCATCAATCACCACCATGATGTTCTAAACCCATATGACTTCTTTCTTGCATGCATCAAATTAAAGGGATAGTTCACCAAAAAATGTAAATGCTCTCATGCCATTCCAGATTTGTGACGTTCTTTCTTCTGCAGAACACAAATGAATATTTTTAGAAGAATATCTCAGCTTTGTTGGTCCATACAATGCAAATGAATGGTGACCAGAACTTTGAAGCTCCAAAAAGTACATAGAGGCAGCATAAAAGTAATTCATACGACTCCAGTGATTTCCAGAAGCAATATAATACAGTAAGTGTGGGTGAGAAACAGATAAATATCTATAACTTTATAATATATAAAGTCCTTTTTTTATATATTAATTCTCCTTCCTGCCCAGTAGGTGGTGATATGCACAAAGAATTTAATCACCGAAAACACAAGAAGAAGAATGTGAAATTGGAGATTTATTAGTAAAAACAATATTTAAATATTGATCCGTTTCTCACCCACACTTATCCTATCCCTTCTGGAGACATAGATTGAACCAGTGTAATTTGGATTCCTTTAAAGGTGCCTTTATGTACTTTCTGAGCTTCAAAGTTTTGGTATTCTATGAACCAACAGAGCTGAGATCTTCTTCTAAAAATCTTTGTGTTCAGCAGATGTAAAAAAATAATAATAAAAAACAAAACAAATCTGGGATGGCATGATTGTCAGTAAATGATGTGAGAATTTTCAATTTTTGGAAAATTATTTCTTTAATGAGATTTTAGACAGAATGCTAGCCATCATTTACTTTCACTGCATGTTTTTTTTTCCCCCCCTCCACATTTTGAAAGGGAATGGTGTCTGAGACTGTCACTCCCTAACATTCTGTCTAACATCTTTTGTGTTCCACAAATACAGAAAGTTTCATAGGGATGGAAGAACATGAGGGAGGGGAAAAGATGATATAATATTGATTTAAGGCTGAACTATCACTTTAAGGATGCTTCTCAGATTTGGACGAATCTGTTAATTAGAATCTGTATCTGTCAAACGCTATGAACTCACCAACCTTGAACGTGCAGAAATGCTCACAATCGCGATAGGCAGGGCAAAACATGTGCACTTAACGCGGATGTTTACAAGGATTTATATAGTAGGCACTGATATGTTGCAGCGCTGATATAAAAATGTAAACTTAGAAACTGAGGTCATAAGAGCCCACAGTTACAAATTCACACTGAAAATTAATGAGTATCATCATGACACAGACAAGCACACATTATCACAATCTCTAAAACTTACCTCACCATGTTTTCTTAAATTAGAGCTGCAGTTTTAATCTTGAAATATATCCTGTCTTGGTGTAAAATGAAGGCATTGTGTAGAGTGAAGAAATGTTTGTTTTGCGTGCTTGCTGCTGTAGTGTTGAACGCGACTCGAGTGACAGCATGCAGCTGTGAAGTTCCGCTGTCGTAAGAGTCCCATTCAAAAATCTCAATAAATTACGCATTTATTAACTCTTAAAGAAATTTACTTGAGTAAGCGTGAAAAGTACCCACCATAAAAAATACTCATAAAAGTACAAATTTCTCCAGAAATCTGTCAAAACTGTTCACAAATCAGTCTGAATAATTCATTTGCAAATCGGTCTATCAAAATAATTTTTTACAAATCTGTATCCAGTAATCATAAAAGCCTGAGAAGGTCATGAAAAAGTCATGGAAATGTACTGATCGAAAAGTTTGGGAACCCTGGATCAGGAACCGGCCACTAAGACAGGAATAGACCGTCTGACTGTAAAATAACCAACCATAATTCGTTTTGCTTTTACGAGCAAAAACAGCACTGAAGCATTACATTTTGGTGACCTTGGGAGCGGCATTAAATTTTTTTGATTACTATTTTGTAAGGATGTAACTAAATTTAGACCAAAAAGGGCAGAAAATAATGTTTTCTGACAAAATTCTTATCTTTTTTATTTATTTTTTTGTGCAAACAGAAACACTCACATGACGAAAAAGCACTGTTTATGTTGAACAAGTCTACATCCCCAGTAGGGCACTGATTGCTGTCTTGGTCATTAGCGCATAAATAAAGAGCATTTTCCTGTGCTGCAGTATTGTGTGTTATTGTGTGTCAAAGCTGTTACTGTCAAGCTCCACTGTGAAAGTAAAGAATTGTAAAAGAACCATTAAAGTAGTCCATATCCAACAGGCATTATATTGAAAATCTCTAGAAGCCATACAATAGTTTTGTACATCGCAAAGGATGTGTTTCAAATGTAAATATACAGTCTGCATGCACAGCACACTTCAGTGAATGAGCGCTGCTCCATTCTTGACACACACACACACTCACAGCACATGCGGCTTGTGATGCATTTGCTGGTTCCTGTAGTGTTCTCCCAAAATAAAAGCCAGAGGGGTTTTAAAGTTGCGACTGAAATGTATTATTGTATAATATAACTATATTATTATTATTAGTAGTAGTAGTAGTAATAGTAGTTATAGTAGTATTACTATTATTATTGGTAGTAGTAGTAGTAGTAGTAGTAGTAGTAGTAGTAGTAGTGGTAGTTGTAGTAGTATTACTATTATTATTATTAGTAGTAGTAGTAGTAGTAGTAGTATTACTATTATTAGTAGTAGTAGTAGTAGTAGTAGTAGTATTACTATTATTATTATTATTATTAGTAGTAGTAGTATTAGTATTACTATTATTATTATTATTATTATTAGTAGTAGTAGTAGTAGTAGTATTACTATTATTATTATTATTAGTAGTAGTAGTAATAGTAGTTATAGTAGTATTACTATTATTATTGGTAGTAGTAGTAGTAGTAGTAGTAGTAGTAGTAGTAGTGGTAGTTGTAGTAGTATTCCTATTATTATTATTATTATTAGTAGTAGTAGTAGTAGTAGTATTACTATTATTATTATTATTAGTAGTAGTAGTAATAGTAGTTATAGTAGTATTACTATTATTATTGGTAGTAGTAGTAGTAGTAGTAGTAGTAGTAGTAGTAGTAGTAGTGGTAGTTGTAGTAGTATTCCTATTATTATTATTATTATTAGTAGTAGTAGTAGTAGTAGTATTACTATTATTATTATTATTAGTAGTAGTAGTATTAGTATTACTATTATTATTAGTAGTAGTAGTAGTAGTAGTAGTATTATTATTATTATTATTATTATTATTATTATTATTATTATAGTATTATTTGTTAATATTATTAACATTGATAACAACAATAATAATATATTACAAATTACAATAATATGTGTAATGTGATATACTATGATAACCAAAAACACAAAACACTGCTACATTATCCTGAGTAGTTGACAACATATTGTTTTATGTAATTCTTCTCTGTATTCTGAAATGTGTAGTTATAGAAAATGTGGTCTTGGTGAATCCCTAATAATAACATTTAGAATGTGTTCATTTATACCAAACAAAGTCTAATTTAAAATAATAATTTCTGTTTTGGTTTTCGGGACAGTGTGTCCAGAGTTTTTGGTTTCAGCTGAAAGAATTTTCAAGAATTTTCATTTTGGAGCATCACTACTATTTTGTTTAGCTTTAATGTAAATATTGGCATCTCTACACATATTCACCAAGCACTAGTTGAAATTTCTCAAAACTATCTTTCACAAAATTAGCCTCCTGGCAGTACTATGGTGCATTGATGGTATCGGATGATAATACCATAGTGCTTTAATATATACCGTGGGATTAAAGCTAGGGTGTGCAATCTTTTCCAGAAACATTTTTTGTTATACTGGTTGAAAGTCTCTTCACATCCTGATAGCAATCAATAAATAAATGTCATCAGCGTTGGTTCCTTGACGCTATGCAGAGCGAGCGAGCTCTCATCGTGAAAACTCTAGCATGCAAAGAAATAAAAAATAACTTATGACATTATATTATTGCAAAATGTGATGTTTTTACCTTTTTTTAAACAGTTTTTCTTTCTTTTTTTTTTTTTAAACATAATAACCGTAAATAAGTTGTTTATGTTCGTTATTATTGTAATGTCTAACCTGTGAATGAGACATGAGGTAATCTGAAACCGTTGCGATCGATTCCACCAACACGTCTCTCCTCCTTGCGCTTAGACTCTGTTCTGTGTGTGTGTGTGTGTGTGTGTGTGTGTGTGTGTGTGTGTTCGTGTGTGATAGAGGAGGCATGGCTTTGGAGACACCTCTGAAGAGAGGGCAGGCTCTATGCTTTCAAAGCTAGCTTGCTAACTGCTAGCCTCTCTGGATTACACACCCTAGCTTTAACATGGTACTCCAAGGTACATGTCCAAAAATAATGGTATTGCAATGGCAATTTGTGGTGCTTTTGAGTACTGTTAGTGTTTTGATACCATTCTGGTTGGAAAATATATTTACCTGAAGTACAGAGTAGTTTACAAGCTGCACATGCAGGTATTGCATTTATAAAAACCTTCATCGCTGACAAGCGATAGGATGCATTTGCAGGTTTTGTTTCAATGGATAGTAAGTATATATTAGATGGGAAGAGACCATCTGACTGACATGCAAAATGACCAACCACCACTGTTTTGTTTTTGCATGCCATTTAGGGGTGGGCTTATCTGAAATGGATTATACCACAATAAAAGACAGTTGTTGATAATAATGAATATAAATAATGGCATGAACATCTCTGCAAATGGTTGTACTGAAAAGAATGCAGAAAATATGTTGTGATCAGATTTTAGGCTGTTTGAAATGAAAGTTGACTATTTTACTGATATAATTAAAGATAATTTCCAGTTTTGCCCATGTATGTATGTCCTAAACACACATTTGTTTCCAGGCAGAATGATAGTAAACCTGTTGCTCTTGGAAATTGCGAAGCCAGCCAATCAAAAATTGCAATTCAAGTGAATGACTGTGGGCAGCCCAAAGGCTTGCTGTCTGAGGCTGAGACTATGCCTGACATAACTCTGCTGCACAAAATCTGCACAACGGGAGGAGGTTGAATGGCCTGTGCTTACGAAGAGATTTGCCAATTAGACCTGTGTTATGATTCTCCCTACAGAGTTAAGTATCACTGTCAAACAATGGTCTAACACACAAACTGTGCTGATGCGTGAGCAAGAGAGTGCCAGCGGTGCAACTTATGCTAGGTTGATATTCGAGCACACTTTTTTCAGCTCCCTAGATTGCTCTTCAGTCACTTTAGGGAGAATTTTGGAGGAGAGACCTCACTGTCAGCACTTCAGAACCGGACAGCTCCCAACTATGCCTAGAGCTCTTGTGTTTCACACTCGGAACAGATAATTAGCCACGGAGCAGATGAACACCAGTACAGCAAAACTGAGAGTAGGCAAGTCTATCTTTGCAACAAATGAGGCTTGAATGGATTCAAATGATCTACTTATACACAATGTTGCTCTGACATGAGGGGCTGCTGTCGACTACGGTTTTATGTAAGTGATTAAAAATAGATTTTAGTTGTTAACATAGTCTTGTGTAGCCAGACTTTTGACTATTGGCATATAATCTGGCCTACTTTGCTGCTTATACTGAAAAAAAAAAAAAAAAAAAAACACCCACTTAGACAGAAAAACCTTTTTGACATTTAAAGCAATCAATCATGGTTAGTGGCATTTGGATGGGTTTATCTGAAAGAGTTGATACAGAATATTAGACCGATATGGAAAAATCACAACTGCATTTCCAGGTGAACAGGTGCACCCAACTCCTGGAAGTTGTGTAGCACCAGCAGGTCCAACCTGGTCACATGATAAAGTGTAAGAATTAGAGTGAGATGTTGGAATTGTAAGGAATCGTTGGCTTATATAAAAATGACTTATTTTTACTTCCATAAAGAAAAATAAACAAACCAACAATCTAAATTGAATCCGTAATCTAAAACTAAACCTAATGATAAAGTCTGAAGTCCTATTCACATAAAATTGAGATGAATTTGCAAGACTTGGATACCAGTTTATAATTGTTTTAATTTAGGTGTTTAATATCGGTTCACCAGGTAACTTTTGGTACTTTGGCTCCACCTACACGCTGAATTTTGTAGTTGCTGCAGCTCGGGACACGTGACAAATCACTTATTTCAATGGCCAGGTTGAAACTGGCAATTTCAGCCCAATATTTCTCATTTTTGTGTGTAATATGTATCAGACTGTGAACAAACTGTAGGCATGCCGTCTGAGACCATGGTCAACTCAGCCCACTGACACTGACCACTGGTTAACTTTTTGACCTCTTCCTACCTTTCACCCTTCACCGTCTACAACATCTTTAGTCTGTTCAGTGATTTGCCTATTCTACAATGTAGAAAGTTACATTTTAATCTTCAGTCTGAAATCTGCTGTGGATATAGCCCTGTGTCTTTAAATGTGAAGAATCTTATTAAGGTCCAGGATGTACAGTTGTGTCTCTGCAGTCATTGATACAATGCTGAAAAACAAAGCTGGTTGAACTCTAAGATATAGACCCATCTGCTTTCACTCTCTACTGGAACTTTGTTTGCTAAAATGCTCCCTGTCTCTATTTATTATGCAGGTCTAAAACAGCAGTGTAGTTTGCACTGTGCAGAGCTGGCACTGAGCTGGTTAGCCAGCACTAATGCCAGCGGGAAATGAAGCTGCTTTCTAATAACGACTGACAGGCACCATCTATTGCGGTCATGTGATACGGCGACACAGGCCGACAGTATCCCGCTCAGTATGCTCGCTTCCTGTTCTGGATAAAAACACAACACATACTTGGCAGATGCTGGCAGAAGTGAGGCTTCAGGATATATTCACATCGGTTTTATTGCTGTGGAGATATTCTTTATTATTTTTTTCACACCAGCTATGAATGTTTTATTGTGGAATGCCTGTTATTACATACGTGTACCCAAAGATATCATGGTTAGAGAAATACTAGACCTTTTGTACTTTCAGAAACAAGACTTTAGGTCAGAGAGAATTCTCTGTGGAATGTGGTTTGCCATTTGAGATTTAATGAAAACAATAAAAAATGGGCGACAGCATTCATATGAAAGAGTTTAAGACATCATAACTTTAATAATTGGCCTTTATGTTTTCTTTGAAAATGTAAATTAGTAATCTTCAGTATCTTTAGTTATTTCAAAAATGCTTTGACTTCTTACTGTAATGCACTTTTCAGAGTCAACAATCCAAGGTTAATAACATCCAATTATTCAGTGCACGCCATCAAGCAGATATTAGCTGGTAGATGCACTTTGTTATTTGATATATATTAGATGTCAGAAGTTTTTTTGTTGTTGTTGTTGTTTGTTTGTTTGTTTTTGGTTATAAATATGCTTCTCATTGATCTCATCGTGTGTTTAGATTGACGGAAAACTTTTTAAATAAAGTAATGCAAATAAATTGCATTAATTCGAAACGTTTAACACCATCACATTCATTTAACACATCTAACACATTTACCAAATTTGACATTATAATGGCTATATGTGTATGCATATGTATATATACTGTATATATATTTATACCATGGGTCTGTTAAATGCTTGATTCTGTTTGGCTGACAGATGTTCTAAGGTGCAATTATTTTCCAGTAAGCACACGGCTGTGAAGTAGTTCCAGGTCTTGACCGTGTAATGGTTCCATATCACTTCGCCAACTTATTTCAGTTATTTCAAAGACCCCTACAGGCTACCACAATAAAATACCAATTAAAACAAAGACATTGGTTAAAGTAAATTGGTTAGAAACATCAAACAATGTCTAAAATATCCTACATTTATTGCAATTTCAGTTAAAAAGAGCCCTCGCGCTCCCTCGTCTCACCCGCACTTACATACGTTCACACACATACATTCGCATGCACACACACACACACACATAGAGACTCGAGTCGTGACCAACAAACAGAGCTGCACCCCCACGACTTGATCAATACAACACTTTCTATTATCTGGAATAACTTTTAATATGTGCAACTTTGAATATTTAAATTTATTTTGCCCTAATCAGTCTCACATAGCTACAGTATTGTGGAAAGCACCGTTGCGCTCCCCCTCCCCCGCTCTCTTTCACTCTCACGCAATCTCTCTCGGGAGCAAAGTCAGTGCACACCCGGGACTCACTGAGATTGTAAACAGTTGTTTAGAAATGGAAAAGCTGTACAAGAAAGGTGACACTCGCTGCTGCTGAGAAGTTACACTTTGGAATGTTTGTGCGGCTATCCTTATGAGGACTCTCCATAGACATAATGTTTTTTATACTGTACAAACTATAGATTCTATCCCCTAACCCTAACCCTACTCCTAAACCTAACCCTCACAAAAAATGCTCTGCATTTTTACATTTTCAAAAAAATATCGTTTAGTATGTTTTTTTAAGCGATTTGAATTATGGGGACACTAGAAATGTCCTCATAAACCACATTTATAGCATAATACCCTTGTAATTACCAGTTTGTAACCTAAAAAAAAAAAAAAAAAAAGCAGCGCTTGGAATTACATGTGTTTAGAGAGGCTCTCATCAGGAACAACATTGCTTCAAATGTCCAAAGTGTAACTTAGCAGCAGCAATGAAATAAATTGAAACATTCAGAGTTGCACATATTAAAAGGTATTTCGGATAATAGAACATGTTGTCAATTTCAACTTTCAGTTTATTCTATTTTTATTTTTTTTTAATTATTTATTTATTTTTTATTATTATCTCTGTCTTGTTGCTGTTTTGTATTGTTGTGTACTGGAAGCTCCTTTCACCAAGACAAATTCCTTGTATGTGTAAGCATACCTGGCAATAAAGCAAAACGCATTACCTAATTACTCCAGTAAGTGCTCCAGAAAAGCAGCGCAAGCCTCGCTATCCTCCGTTGCTAGTTCTAAAGTGATGTTTTCGAACTAGCAACGAAGGTTCGGACTGTATCAAAGCAAGATGCTGAATCCGTGGCGGAAGAAGGTAGTTCCAATCACAAGAGTGTTTTAGGGACGAAAACCAGAAAATGTCTTGAGATAAAACTCTGAACGATGTCTTAAGGTGTGGTAACAGTAGTATAAGCGGAATAATTGACTCCGGCCCGTTGAATTGTTGAAAAATAATACCTCGGGTGTGCATTATTTTTCAATAATTCAATGGTCTGTTGTCAATTATTCCTAACATATACCGGTCAAAAAGTTTTGAAACACTTACTCATTCTTTATTATATATATATATATATATATATATATATATATATATATATATATATATATATTTTTTTTTTTTTCAAATTTAGAATAATAGTAAAGTCATCAAAACTATGGAATAACATATATTGAACTATGGGAATTATGTTGTGACTAAACAAAATCCAAAATAAATCAAAACTGTGTTATATTTTAGCATCTTCAAAGTAGTCACCCATTGCCTAGAATTTGCAGACATGTTCTCTTGACATTTTCTCAACCAACTTCTTGAGGTATCACCCTGGGTTGCTTTGTAAACAGCATTGAAGGAGTTCCCATCTATGTTGGGCATTTATTGGCTGCTTTTCTTTATCATTTGGTCCAAGTCATCAATTTCAAAAACTTTTTTTTTTTAATTAAATTTTAGTTTTATAATGAAATAAATTAATATGGTGGCACAATTATATTTTTGTCTACAAAACTAATTTCAAACATTTAAGCATACGCCTTCAGATCAAAATATTTTTAAGATCATGAGAAACATTTCAGCCAAGTGTTCAAAACCGGTTAGTGTGTGTGTGTGTGTGTGTGTGTGTGTGTGTATATATATATATATATATATATATATATATATATATATATATATAGATAATTCTCATAATTAATTAAAATAAAATTATACATTATAAATTCTGAATATATGTACTGATTACCATTGTGTCATGTCTGCCAACCATGTGGAGTTATCCAAACATCATCTGCAGCCTAAAACTGAACTTTTGACTGGATGTTAGGAGTGAATGCACTTAGATGCATAGGAAAGCTATTGGACGCTCCCTTGTTCCCTCTTTAGTCAATGACTAAACCTCCAGTGTGCTGTCTGTCTGCACTGGTCTTTGAAATAGTGGTCAACCGATATATCGCATAGGATACATTTTCCCATTTGGCCGATTTTTTTTTTTCTTGAGGGTGCTGAAAATTGCATGCTTGCATATGAAGCGACTGAGACGTGTAAACGACCAGTCACAGTTTGTTTTGTTGTTATGTGCCATCATATTACTCATTACTCATTTAAATGGTCAGACGCCATTTCAGAGCCATGGCAGACGCGTTTGTGCTCAATGTTAAAGTGCTCGCCTGTTTCATTCTCCCTCTCTCTCCTCAACCGTTCCCTGTAACTTTTAACTGTCTTGTCTAATAATAAAAAGGCAAATATCAATAAAAACTAATATACCATCTGCAAATATGCAGATATCTCATTTAAACAGATGTAATAAACCTCACTCAACTTCAGCAGATCCAGCATCCTGTGGAGCGCTCATAAATCTTCCTCTGAAGCAAGTATTCTAACAGTCTCTACTCAGCAGTTCCCTGTCACTTTTAACTTTCTTTTCTAATGATAAAAGGCACACATCAATAAAACTTCTATTATATACTGTTTGCAAATATGCAGATATATCATTTAAACAGATGTAATTCACGAACCTCACGAAAATCCTCATCTAATATCTTCCCCTGAAGCGCGTATTCTATCAGCCAGAATCAAAAACCTCAGGATCAAAGGTTCCTTTCATTCACAAATCATGACGGTCACTCTGTGACAAATCAAGCAGGTGATCTAGGCCGTTTAAACTGTCAGGAGATTGAGGCTTGCGGTGGCTCCGCACGAGCGTGTGAGTGCAACTTCAAGACTGCATCCAAAACCAGGAAAATTATGCCTCCGGAGGCTGTATACTGAGGTACGATGAAAATAAGGTGCTTTTCAAACTGTTTGGAGATCAGTTTCCTTAAGAGTTCCATTCATTCAAAACAGATGTCAGTTAATCCATTAACTGATTAGGCAGCAAGGTAACAAGTCAGCTGCCTACGTTTTTGGATGCAGCCTAAGGTAAAAGCGCTTCAAGTGTGCTAAAGGTCTTATTCACTATGTACTGTATGTACAGTTGGTTTGATTCTGTATTTTTTTTTGTAAATGTGATTGCTAATGTGGACATGCCATCCATGATTGCTGGACTACTGTGTGTACTGTTATTTCCTTCTTCCTAATATATTAACAGTTTCTTCAAGTGCAAATTAATTACTAAAATTTGATGACTAAACAGAAATCTGAAAAAAACTGCTATCTACCATTTAAAATACAATATATATATATATATATATATTTTTTTTTTTTCAGTTTTGTTTGAAATTGAGTAAATATAGTGCTAAATAAGTATTTTTTTATATTTTTTATAGCAATTTTATGTTTGTTATTTACTATACCAAATTGTGTGATATATTGGCATTGTATCGGCCTGTCAGACACCCTGCTGTCTGGATATCGGCATTGGCCATTAAAAAACCCATATCGGTCAACCACTACTTAGAACAGTTCCTTACTGCACCTTATTTCATCGTAACTACATATAAAGTCTCTGAAACCATTTTTTTTTTCTCAATGTGAAAATACACTGTAAATATAGGATTTCTAATGAAAAATTAGCGCTATTGTCCACTATAGTGCACATTGTGCTTAGCAGTGTGGCGTTTCGTGATAAATCACTGAATTTAAATAGAATCACTGACTTACCATTGT
Organism: Myxocyprinus asiaticus; assembly: GCF_019703515.2. Lineage (NCBI taxonomy): Eukaryota > Metazoa > Chordata > Actinopteri > Cypriniformes > Catostomidae > Myxocyprinus > Myxocyprinus asiaticus. The sequence goes on from NC_059347.1 coordinate 3,766,630, forward strand.
TTATGTGAACGTGATTACTTCCTTGTTCCCATGGAACCAGAACATGTCTTTGAGGCTGCTCGCGCAACACAATAAGTAACGCTAGAGGGAAACGTGCTCACGTTTGAATTTATGAAAAAAAAAACGGGAGATCGCACTTTTCAGTTATTCCGAGTCGATTTCAGTGTACTTGAACTTTCAGAAGCAACATGTCGATTTCCTGTGTGATCATGTTGATATAAGTTCCAAACAGTCATCTGAGGATTCATGAAGATTTGTACATTTTTAAAGCTGTTTATACATAAACGTGTTATTGATACTGTATGTCTATCCACAGGTATGAAAATGTTTACATACAAGTATCTATATGTATCAATAAGATCAAAAAAATATTAGGGTCATTTTAGAGAGGTTTTCTGTCACATCACAGGCGTTTGCTCCATGACATGTTCTTCTTTCTGTCTCTGCATTCGATCCAGACCACATATGACTGGATTAGGGCTCAGCAGCAGGTTGTCCCATTGCTAGCAGTAGGAGGGCTGATTTTCTCTGTATGGGAGTGTGCTTTATGGGACGGCAGGGGGTCAGAGCTGCACACTCCAGAATACACCCGCTGACGTTTGTCATAATCCCTCACAGGATGTTGATGCATTTATAAATGAAGGTTTCTCCTTAATATCTTTATGGTTTGTTATCTTTATGGTTTAAGGTTTATCCAATTTGATAACCCCAAATTGGAGGTTATTCTTAATAATCCAAAATCCAAAATGATGATGACAACTATGCCATATCCAACGTTGGATCTCTTGTGTGAGAGTGGGGAAATTAGTAATAGTGTTTAGAAAAGCAAGTATCACTGTTAGGCAGGGCTGGATTAACCATATGGGCAATTGGGCACATGCCCAGAGGTACCACATCCAGAGGGGCACCACACAATGACATTTTTAAAAATTGTCTTTGGTCTGTTTTTATTTAAATATCTGTTATAGATTTGACAGTATCATTAATTAGGTATAAATTATTGTCCAGAGGTCCCGACCGCTACCGGAGGAGTATGCAGATGCCACTGTCAGGTGGTACATGTTTCTTTTCTCAGTGCTGGCTAGGATGGGCCAATCACAGTCATTTATTATTACTGGATGAGGATTTTAAAAATGCTTTTATAAGTACAGCTGAGGCGGATTTCAATTCATAGGTATGATTCTTGCACTTATTATTATTATTAAAAATGACTATCCTTTGTAAAAAAAAAAAAAAACTCTTCAATAAGATATACAATGTTCTGAGATTTAAATGTGGATGAAAAAACTGGACAGGCTGACGATTTCAGCTGAAAAATGGATTGTTGACAACTGTAGACATATGTTCATGTATTGACTTCTAAAGTCCCTTTTTGTATTGTTGAATCAATGTATCCCTTATCCGACATAATCATGCAATATATTTAAATCTGAATTATAATATACAGGTATATACTGATATATATATATATATATATATATATATATATATATATATATATATATATATATATATATATATATCATATTTTTATGAATTATTTTGTTATATTGAATTATCTTTATTTGGGGACCTTTCTCAGTGAATACTGATATGCATTAATTGTGATTAATTTGATTAATTAATCAGCATGTCATGTTATTACTGCAAACAAAAATGCAATCGATTGACAGCCCTATTTCCAAACAAAACCTACTAGAAATATATTTGTAAATTGGTTGTTTTGCAGTTTTATCAAAACGCATAAAATAAAAGTTTATTATTATTATTATTATTATTATTATTATTATTATTATTTATAATTAACATTTTATTTGAAAATACTTTAATTGCAAAACTTAAAAAAAACTTTTTGAGCCAAAAGATGTGTATGCATTTTACTATTGTTTATTCATTGAACTAATATCATGACTCTTTAGAAGAGTTACTTGCAGTACCAGAAGAGGGTTCTTTATGGCACTAAGAAACAGGGTTCTTTGAGCATGGACTAAAAATGCTTTTCATTTCATTTTCTTTTTTTTTTTTTTTTTTTCAGTTCAGAAGTTCCACAAGTGCCAGAAGTGCCTCCTTTCCAAAAGATTACTGATCAGAACAAAATAAAAGAACAGTTAATAACGTTCTTTTTAAAATGACTGTACTCTCTACTAAGGGAGGGTGAAACACCAATTGCAGTGTTTCCAGATCTTGCAACAGAAACAAGCAACCTGGGCTGGGTTTCCTGAAGCACTAAGTAGAATGTTAGTAGCACTTAAGTATTACATAATCTTTAAGGCACGTTTCCCAAAAGCATCATTATCTACTGTAAGTAGTTTGTGAAAACGTTCGTAAATTAGCGAGCGCTTTGAATTGCTCATAAGTCAATTAAGTGCAACTTAAACGTATCTTTCTGGCATCTTTCACAGATTTTCAAAGATAATGGGACATTTAATACATTTTATTAATATATTTTGATCATTGGAAAGCCATTGTAAACTATTTCAGAGGATAAAAAAAGTGTTAAAAAAATTGCTATGAAATCAATAGGCAAAAATTACAAGACACATAACATAGTATAACGTTATATTAGCCTTTTTTGATAAGTACAATTGTAATGGTAAGATGATAATATGGTAAGACATATGTGAGTAATGTGACCATTCAGTTTAAAACTCAAATAAATATGCCTAATAAATAATTACAATTTGATTAACTGAGGAGATTAGAGTGAGAGTGTGTAATGAGAGATTCCCTCTCTCTCTTCCTACTGCTCTTCCTCCTTCCTCCAATGGATGTTTCAAATCGGCTCATCTGTAGTCTTTTTACAAGGCAGTAACAAATTGTATGATGCATAATGGCTGTAAGGCTACAAGTACACAGAACATTGAACTCTAACCAGATGATCTATTTATTTAATCTCCCCTTTTTCTTCCCAATATGGAATGCCCAATTCCCAATATGCTCTAATCCTCGTGGTGGCGTAGTGACTCGCTCATTCCAGGTGGTGGATGACGAATCTCAGTTGCCTCTGCGTCTGAGACCGTTAATCCGTGCATCTTATCACGTGTCTTGTTGAGTGCGTTACCGCGGAGACATAACACGCGTGGAGGCTTCACGCTATTCTCCGCGCCATCCACACACAACTCACCACGCACCCCACCGAGAGCGAACCACATTATAGCGACCACAAGGAGGTTACCCCATGTGACTCTACCCTCCCTAGCAACTGGGCCAATTTGGTTGCTTAGGACACCTGGCTGAAGTCACTCAGCATGCCCTGGATTCGAACCCGCGACTCCAGGTGTGGTATTCAGCTTTGAGCTACCCAGGCCCCCTAACCAGATGATCTATTAATATTTAGACAGGTCTATGAGTAGTTCAATACTGACGCTCGTCATTTTAATCCTGTTCTGTGTGCATTTGTTCAGTTTCCAGCCAAAAAAATGTAGGATACATGATTCGTACATTCACGTTACATGCATTTATTGCGTCACTTTCATTAATCTCTATGATTGAGCATCAATACATCTGAAGCTCCGTCTTACTAATGCCATCATTATTTCTTTAATTCAATTCTGTAATAGTTAATAAATTTCAACGCCTCGACAAGGTTACAAACAACTTCCATGTTTGTCAGTATTTCCACATTGTTTTCATGTTGAGACAAGAACAAACTCCTGGACATCCAAAGACAAACTCCTGGACATCCTGGCCAAAGTGATCAGCACCTTTGGACTGGACAGCTCCCATAACGAAGCACTTAAGCTCTACTTTATAATGAGCAATCTACATGCTGGTTTGGGAAACAGGCGTTACTCCATCGTAAAATAACGAGTCACATTAGTTAAGATGATCGTAAAAGCTTAAGTTACAACGTTATCAGGAAACCCAGCCCTGGTCTGGAAAAACAAGCCCAAAATCAGCCACTTGCCTCACCGAAATAAGCAATCATTTTTGTGTGTGTGTGTGTGTGGTAGATTTATCAGCATAGAAATCATAGGTATACCATTAATTAACAGTAAAGTATCATTTTAAGTACAGATCCGCTTCTTGGTCAAAACCCGACAGCATCAAATCTGTCTTAATGCATCATATCTAACAATAATTCAGTGAATACTTTTTACCTCTAATAATAATAATAATACATTTTATTTATAATGCACTTTTCTAGTACCCAAAGTACTACAAACAGATGCAAATAAGACAAATAAAATACAAAAGTTCTGTAATACAGTACAAAACAATAAATCTTTCTAAACAATACAATAGAACTAATCAATACAATAAGATACTAGTCATCTCAATCTATATAAGCAATTTTAAAAAGATGGGTTTTTAACAACTTCTTAAAACTGTCTAATATGGGAGCATCTCTAACAGTAAGAGGAAGTGCATTCCATAATCTAGGTGCAGCAAATCAGCAGAGCAAAGAGAACGAGAAGGCATGTAAAGGGTAATTAAGTCACAGATATAATGTTTTCCTTTAATCTGGATTAGCAGTGCATATATATATTTAGTAATTATACATAATTGTTAAAAAAACAAAAAAAAAAAAAACAGGTGTGATTAGGCATAGAAATATGTTGCAGCAGTTTCCTTCAGGATCAAAGCACGTTTCATTTTTTTGGGGGGAGGGCAACATGAAGTGGTGCATTTCCAAAAATTGACTGTGATAAACCCTTTGGTCTTCGGTTTCATAAAAATAATAATAATAATAATAATATATTGGAACAAAATTAACCAGTTATAACCATTTACCAGCTTTTTAAAATAACGTTTTCACTCCGGAACAGTTGAAAATCACTTTTTTCCCGTTTTCGGTTAAAAAAAAATTACGTTTGTTATCGGTTTTCCTTGAACCATTTTTAGTCCCTGTCTTTGAAGAATCAAAAATTAAAACAATACATAATTTGAAAGCTTTAAGACAAAAGATACAATAGCTGAAAACTGACACCTCAGCAAAAATTTCATGCAATCTCAACTCATGGCTCCAGTATTCAGCTCTAAAAGGATTTTATAGCAGTCAAGTTTATGTGTCAAACCAGACGGCACGCTTTAATTTTAATTTCTGCACTGAAACATTTATCATAGCTTTGCCAAAAGGGAGTGTTGACCTGGAAATGATGCACATTGTGTTCAAAACATTCTTAGTAATACCTCTCAGTGGACTGCACTGACGCTGAATAGTATTAAAATGAATGCACTTCCAAAACAAAATCCATTCCCAGGACTCGGAAAATGTAGTGTGCTCCCTTACAAAGATCCGGCTGAAGTAATAAATAATATTGCACAAAGCAACCACACTTTCCGCAGAGCTGATGCGCTTCAAATGAACTCCACAGGCTGGTTTTGTGATATCTAGGAAATGGAGCGTGATGCAGGGACGAACTCGCAGACATAGTATGGAAACCATTACACGACAGCATGTACATTCATGTAAAGCATTGTATAGACTGGGTATAGAGAGAAAAGATTCAACACTTGCATTTACATTACATTTGAGGCCTAATGTTTAATTTGTGTAAATGGTTGGTGCTCAAATTACTCTGAGCTTCTCAAACAGTAGAATTCAAAGAGAGTTTCTAACAATATTTAATAAAACAATAAGCCATTCTGTGCAGTGATTTATAAAGATAAACAAACAAATAAATAAATAAATAGTTTAGCAAGTAGTTGTTAAGGATAGGAACTACATTTCCTTCCACTTATCTAAATAGAGTTATTTGACTCCAATAAATAACGACCACGCTAAATATGACATGTATTGAAGGAATGGGTTTTTGTGGTGTTTGATATACCATTAAACTATAGAAGTTGAGAAATTATTGATTCTTGTTCTATAATTTGTGAAAATAAATGGAGAAAAAAAAAAAGGAATGATTAGGTAGATGAAACCCATTGCCAATAAATAGTTATTTACAATAATGTAAAGTTTATCTATTTTCTTCAAGCCGTTTTGGTTGTGCTTATTATAGAAAATGACAATATTCAAAATGAACATTAGCTAGCTAGCTTGATGATGTAAACAAAATATCTATACAAAATAGTGCTACAGTGCCCGCTCACCCAGAGCCCATATTTCACCATTAATTTTGTCCATAGGAATTTTATCAAATCCTTCATAAAAGAGTTGTAAGCTATGAACCAAACCAACCAGCTCCGAGGTGAATCACAACATAAAAAATGTTGACCTCAAGCAAAAAAAGGGTTTAAAAGTTGTATAAAAAGACACAAGTACAAGACTGTGTACTTAATGTCTGTAATAAGGGAATGAACTACAATCCCAGTAAGCATTGAGAATGACTGAAATTAAAATGATAGAAAAAATATAAAACTATCTATGTAAAGTTGCTGATTATCTAATCAATATTTTTTAAATGTATTACAAAATATTCAGATATTTGCAGATACACAAGTAGTTTGAGAATGTAGGTGGACTTGTTTGCCTCATTTACAGTGTGTCATGGAAGTGGACAGTTGTTGCAGAACTCTTTTATCGCACTATGTTGGCAGCTATTCTCTGATTGGTGGATCTTTCTGTTGGATCATGGGTAGTGTAGTTCGTCACCAGGAATTTCACTTTTAAACACAATTTGTACAAAATCAAGATGCAATAAAGTTGTCTGATGGCTTCAACAGATGCATATACCATCGATTAACAACCTCGGAGCTCAAGGTAGATCTGTCTTTATAAGTTATCGTTAAAAATACATTTGCCTATGGAGAAAATAATTGGGATTTTTCAGACAGTTGTGCTCTAGAGTGGAATACATTAAATTTGCACATCTTCTAGTGTCATTGGGGGCTGAGTCACCGCCAAGACTGAAATCCTAGAATCGCCCCTGCATATGCACCCTTTAAAAGGGAATGAAAGATGTTTCCAAGGGATTTGTAGCTGTCTTAGGCTTTAAATCGTTAATGAACTTGCACACATAATTCTGGTGATTATTCAGTCAAAACATACAGCTACAGTGAAGAGATTCACATGAGTGCAGTTCCACTGAATTTATTATGCTTGACAGACTATAACAACATGATGCAACAAACATAAACTGACTGGCAAAGTTTTTTTTTTTTTTTTTTTTTTTTTTAATGAACAACACTGAATTAATGTGAGGAATATGCTTCTTCCTGTAAAGGCAAATTCATATTGCCTCAAGAAACATTTTAAATATTCTAAAATTGACTGTTGCATTTGTAACATTTTACATTATTGTTTCCTTTGTTAAGGGTTTAATTGAATTTTATTAAAACATTATACATAATGTACAGTATATGCAGTTATACCAACATGCATGAAAACAGGCGACATTCATTAAACCATACTGAACTTTATGTACATAAGTTTCTAATGTTGGCAACTCCTTAATGTAAAGTGGACACATGTGAAGCATTTATTAAGGTACAATTTCATAGGTTACTAATGTAGAATAAATGTTATTAATCATAATCATTTATGTGAGGTACAACGGCTCACTTTTTTGGCAGGTATTACATGAAAATCACCTTTTAACCACATACTAATCTGTGAATGACGTAATAGTCATTAATTGACCCTTTTATTAACCCTTATCAAAGGCTTATTAACCCTTAACAAAGGGAACATTAATGCAAAGTGTTACCTTTGGATATAGAATGCTGAGAAATGTGATTTTCATACAGCCCCAACAAACACCAACAGGCTTAACACAATGATTCAACAAACCCCAACCGGTGTGTTTGTTGGCGTTTGTCGAGGCAGTGTGAATTAGCCTTTATGGGCAGAAATCAAGTGCTGAGTTTAATGTTCCGCCTCTTCTAACAATGAAACAATGCACCTCAATGTATCGAGCTAATGTAACACTGTCCCAATCGATTCATGCTTGTTACAAAATAGATTTTCTTGTGAACTTTTAAATGCAAGTTTAGACATCAAATATTGTCTTTTAATTGCCAGTTATAACATCCAAATTTGATTGTTTCTATATATATATATATATATATATATATATATATATATATATATATATATATATATAATACTACTATATACTATATATAGTTTTTCTTATTATTTTTATTAATAAAAAGAGCTGTTTCTGTAAAATTAATTGAATAGAACAAGCACTGTCTCAAAGAAAATACTGACGATTAATATGTAGTTGAAAACAATGGCTTCCCAGGCTGTTAGCTATAAATCACAGGTTGATTAGGGGTGCTTTTGTTATTGTTATTGGCTGCTTTGTTAAAGTTAATGCTCTGAATGATTTTGAGGCTTGAATCAATGATAATCTGCTTAACACTGAATCCTCTCAATTTAATAATAAAAAAGCTTTTAAAATTGTTTTAGCACAAAAAAAAATAATAATAATAATAATTAAATAAATAAATAAATAAATAAATAAATCTTCAGTGTATCTTCACATTTCTTTGCAACATTAGCCAATGAATTAAACTCTCTGATGATATGTGAAGCATTTGCTGAGAGCATATGGACTGTTAATGATGCTATAAATTCATTAATTTGATTGGTTGTGAAATTATCTGTGATCTATTCGTTTTAGTGACAAAGTGGATTTAGTGGATTTTAGAAGTGAAGTGTCCTCTTAAAGGAAAGATTAAAGTGCATTACAACTTAAGCTATTTGGAAAGCATCTGTGACAGGCTTTCGATTGCCTAATTTTGACTCTTAGATTGTAAAAACAAACAAAAATGGGGTTTACATTAATGCATCTACAATAGAAGTCTACAATTGTTTCATCCACCTACTAATTACAGTATATGTATTACTGCACATGCAATTTTGTCTGAATAAATATCTGTGACTAACATTGTGTAAGATATATTTACATTGTAAACAAGTGGTAATGTGCCATTGTTACATTAAAGATATAGTTTTACTTAATCTAACCATGTTATTTCTTCTTCTGTGAAACACAAAAAGTTGATCATTAACACTATAAAATGAAAATGCATGGTCTTATTGATGTATAGTGATACGGGAATCGAGTATCCCGAAGCCTGTCAAGATTTATTGTGTAAAAGGACTTTTTTGTCTTTGTCTCACCCAAAACCGACTGTATTACTTTAAAAGACCTTCAAGATTGATCATTCCTTTAACTTACAGTAAAATATGTCATTAAGTAAGTATTTATTTACATTATATCAAGTCACAATATCTGTGTCTCATGTGGTTGCAGATGGGATGGACTTATTGTCTCATTTAGCATTTTTATTATCTCTTTTTTTGGCACAAGTCAACTCTGACATCCACAAATCTCCGACTCATTGAGTCCATTTAAGAGGGAAGCTCTTCAACCACTTAGTAAAAACTCAATAACATCAAAGAAATGCATCTGCTTAATATGAAGTCAGAATTGAAATTGATTTAATCATTATCAGTTACTTTTGCCTCGGCCTGGTTATGAACCTGCCATCGATTTTTCGTGTTTTCAAAATTCGACTTTCTACTCCCACACCAAACATGTCATTAACAAATCCTCTGGCAACCAATATGCAATAAAGAGAGAAAACCACTAAACGTTTCCATTAAGATTGCAGATACAGAATTCAATGAGATTTGTTTTATGGAGAATGAAGTCAGCGGTTGATTTAGTTTGAAAATAGTTATTTGAGAAATTTCCCAAACTCTCTTGGCAAAGGAGAACTTGTGTGGAATGTTTCTCTGAGAAAAATAAAATATGATAATAATAATATTAAAAATACCATGTTTTAAAGTGGCACAACTGTTTAGTGAATTCATCTCTAATGAAGTGTAATATTTGCATTTAAACAAAAAGCTAATGACTGCCCATACCCACTGCTGATTTTTCTAGAAAGTGAGCTTTTCTAGATGTTTAAGGAAACCATTAAATAGAGCCAAACTGATTTAGGGGTTTTAAATTAGCTTAATCATAAGGAATAAATAAATAAATAACGCATTCTGAAAGTGATAGTTTTAAATGATTACAATGTTTAATATTTTGCAAGCATTGCATAGTTGTGCATGGACAAAACAAGCCCAGTAGCCTTATTCTCTGTTTGGTCACTAGACGTGGAGTTTTAGACCTTCCACTTTCATTCAACTGTAAATGTTATGCTATGTATGAATATAAATGCTGTATGTGGTTCTAGTTGTATTTCATGTCTGCTGTCTGAATATGCACTGACAGCTTTTGTGGGGTCTTGAGTAGAAGTCGAAACCATCTGTGAAATTGTCATTCATGACAGCACGTATCCAGCACACGTCAAACGCATGAAATGAGACTTGACATGGAAAAATAGCAGTAAATTGACGGTCCTCTCTCCATACAGCGGTTTGTTTGAAATCAGCATCATAACAAGATGAATCCAGGTCAGAAAGTGTCAGGTCAACTAAACTCAAACAACAAAATAGTTTTATATATAACTGGTGCAGACTTCACTTCATTATAAGTATAACTTCATGCCCTGCGTTGTTGTTTATTTATTTATTTATTCTTTTAGTTTATTGGCAACTAACCAAAGGTAATGGTAACACTTTACAATAAGGTTCCATTTGTTAACATAAGTTAATGCATTAGGTATCATGAACAAACAATTAACAACATATGTTTTACATCATTAATTAATCTTTGTTAATTTTATTTAATAAAAATGCAATTGTTCATTATTATTTCATCTTCGTTCAATTTGCATTAACTAATGTTACCTATATATTTTGATTTTAAAAATGTATTAGTACATGTTGAAATTAACATTAACTGAGATTAATAAATGCTGTAACGTTGTTCATTGTTAATGTTAACTAATGTTGTTAACTAATGTTAACAAATGGAACCTTATTGTAAAGTGTTACCAGTACTTGTAAAGCATTAGTTTATAGTTAATTGATCATTTACAAATTATTGTTCCAAGACTGGTAATACATTAATATGCTATATATATATATATATATATATATATATATATATATATATATATATATATATATATATCTTTTTTCATAATTAATAAACAATTTATTAACCATACCTAACTAATTTATATCAGTTGATGCAAAGCAGTGCTTATGAGAATATTAAGAAGGCATTCAAATTCATACAGTAGCTCATATATAAATTAAATATGAACTGGATATACATGTATGCATAATTCTTCTTTTGGGCGCACTTACTTTTACAGTTTTAATGCTTAATAAAGGTCACAATACAGAACCAACTTTTTGTGGTTTGTGTGGTTTGCATGACCTAATCTACAGTGTGAACTATACGTGCATGAATAAACATTTATTAATGATCCATTACTCTAAAAAGTTGTTTAGTAAGCACAAAAACCATTTTCAATCTGAGTAAATATGTACTTATTAGACAATCATAAATTGTTTGCTCCAGTAAATATAAATGAATAACATACTAATGGTACACTGTATCCTAATAATGTAGGGACACTGAGTTTGCAATGCTTTACAAATACTTTATACCTTGTTACAACCCTGGCTGTCCTCTTCCCATGGCAGTATGGCTGGAGGTGTAATTGTTTAATTGATTGAATTTGGGATGTGGAGTATAAAATAGTAGTTCTCTCTAGAATCGATGCTCGTTGGCTCATTGGCATGCTCGCTCGTGGGCTTGGTGGCTCATTTGCTTTGGTTTCTCCTCATGGGTGCAGGTTCACCTCTTCAGAGGAATCATCAATACAACTCTGGACTGATTCTCACCGGCAACTTCCAGCCCATATGATATTTGCTTTTGTTTAACCCCTAGACATTATTGGATTTCTGCTTGTTATATGTTTATTTATAATAAAACCATATTTTAATTGCACCCTTGAGTTTGACTCCCATTTGTGTTGCAGTCTCAAACGAGCCAGCCGTAACACTTGTAAAAATTTTCGGTAGTTGCTTGGCTGTTGCTTGGTGGTTGCCAGAGTGTTGCTATGCAGTTAAACTTGGCTTTGTTGATCCAAAGAAATCAGCACATGTGACTTGATCAATTTTGTCCCATTGCCTTCAGCTTAATAGGATTGAAGATATGTGCTCTTTTTATGCTGTGATCACCTTGAACTACAGAATGTGCTCCGTTCCTTTATGCAATGTTCCTTTAAGACCAGAAACATACTCTACACAGGTAAAAACCAACTCTACACAAATTGTACACACTTGCAGTCTTGCGTTACCATGTTGGTAACAAATCTCATTACCTTCAAATCTCTGTGCCATTAAACCAGATGTGTTTATGATTCAGGTAGCCTAAAGCATTTGAGATGAAGGCAGGAATTTTGCGTTTATTTCAGGCCTCAGAATCAGAAATATTGCCATTCGTCATTGAAATATAATGACACTCAAAACTTGTAAATCATTACAGCTGCCTGAGTCTTACTTGCAGCTTTTAGTATATATATATATATATATAAATAAAATGACCTTGCTTTGCAGGGCCCCCTGGTGGCTCAGAGGCCCTAAGCGACTGTTAATGCCGCTTATAGCTAGAAATGGCCCTGGACTCATGTATCAAGAGCTAAGATTTGTGTGTGGCATTTTAAGCATGTTTGTTGTCTCATGTGTATTCATGTGATGTGGTCAGTAGTTTAAGACAGCAATCACTTTGCTCTCCATTACATATGCATTTCTCACATAAATGTTCAAGACATGAAGCACCTAATGTTGAACAATTTAAGACCTTATAAATAAATGGACAATTTTTGGCATGGAACCCTTAAGTTGACATAACATAAAAATATATATATATATATTCTTAAAGTTACTCAATTTAAATAGGTATTTGTTACAATGATGCCACATTTTAAGTCATGGAAAGTTGACATTTTAAGTTTAGCCAAAACATTAACTTAAATTAATGTTACTAATTAAGTCAATGAACTCATCTAAAAAAAACGCTCCTGACTTTTTCTACAAATGCCTAAATGTTTTTTACAGTGTGTGTTTGTGTATTTGTATGAAAATTGATGTAGCTTCATGGATATATCATGTCAGAGGAAGCACACATTTTCTCCACGGCCCCTCCAGGCACCATATGGCTCATTCCTTCTGAACAGGAGAGCAGTGTGTGTGTGTGTGTGTGTGTGTGCACTGTTGTTTGCAGCTCTTGGCGAGAATGAGCAGATCTATCTTGACTCCACTGATACAAATCATGTAATGAGATGCAGTGTTCTCCACAACAGTTACAAAACACTGAACATTGGTAAAAGGAAATTGACTCACTGATAATATATCATGAATAAATCTGTGTGATATGGCTAATGTTAATGTATTATATCTATTATATGATAGTGTCCTCTATTACGACTTTAGCTGCAGTCAGAGTTGTGGCACTGTACTCAACACATGCTCATAGGGATGCAGATTCATATCCGGCCAGAATCTTGCCCCATCCCCACTCCTCTCTACTCTTCTGTATGTATGTATGTGCTAGGTGTGCGTTAAACTATTTTATTACACGGCTCTCTGGGATACTCGATTCTGCTCAATGGCGCCATCTAGTGGTCTGATATCTGTGAGTAACAACCGCATATCATCCAGGTAATGCAAGTTATCTTTCCTGCTTCTCTGATCACTGTGCGATCTCTACAAGTAAGCTCATAAAATTATTTCAACTCACATCAATGCTTCATGTCCATTTATTTGTCTGTTTGGCAGGTAGTCTTGTATTAAGCTGGATACCCCGACGCAAAGCAGTTTATTTCGCGATAACAACTGGCTGACTGTACATTATCCCACATATTACACGGCTAATAACCAAATAAATAAATACATGGACACAAAATATTAATTTGCATTGAAATTATGTAATTTGAAAAGAAAGATATTGCTGAACAGCTGGAATCAACCTCCAGTTTGCGCTGGACTTCAGTTGGTGTTTACTTTGTAAAAAATGACCTTCTGACTCCTCAATGTTCAGCCTATTACAAGACTATTTGCCAAATAAATAAATAAATGACCAAGAAAAATTTATTTGAGTTGAAATAATTTTATTAGTTTACTTGTAGGGATCGCACAGTGATCCGAGAAGCAGGAGAAATGGCTTGCAGAACCTGGACGTGCGGTTGTTACAGAGCAATAACTGACCACTGGGTGCCACCATTGACCAATCATAATTGAGTATTTCAGAGAGTCATGTAATAAAAATAATTTAACACACACATAGCCATGGATAATTCCACTTTGCAGTGAAAATTTTGACTGGAAGAATAAAAATAATGGTTAACTTTATCAACGTGTCATTAGATCTAGAGATCTGCCTGTTCTAAATCAGATAAAGAGAAAATGTAGTGCGATGATATATAAATTATTTGAATGAATTAAATAAAAATGTTACGAATGATTAGAAAAATGGACATGAGTTGTTACATACGAATAGCTATGAAATAATAATACGTTCAGTCTTATTATAACAGATAATAGACAGTCCAGTACCCTGTACCCTTAAGTTTTTGGACTAGGAAAGAACTTTAAAGTGGAGTCAGTGTCCCAGCCATGCACACTGGATTATAAATATAAATGTTAATGTGTGTATGAGGACAACCTGCTTTTCTTTTAACAAGGTGGTTCTTCCCTAAAAAGATGCTGAGATGTGTAATCAGGTGCCCGACTGCTTCATTAATGGGATTTTGCTGCGTTTCAACAAAAGTCAATGCACTTTGGAGATAAAGCTACTGTTTATCCTTCTTATGCGTCACTTTAAATAGATTAGGCCTTTTTTGGCTGCCTGCCCCCTTAATCCTGCATGAATAGTGGCAAGGCAAACCATTTATAACTTCAGCTGTAAATATCATCTGCATTGTTTTCCATAATGACGCTAATTTTCTCTTAGAGGTGGGAGTGTTGTGTGTTGGGCCGGGGCTAAATTGCATTATAGCTGAATAGGATCACATTAAATGTGCAATGCAAGCACCGGATGTTTATGAGCTCCTGATAATGGGATGTAAAACGCAGGTCACCTTGGTGACGGACGAGAGAGAATAGAGAGTAAACGTCAACTCGAGCAGGAGAGGTGAAAAAAAAAAAAAAAACAGTCATAGTGTGACTTGATTTATGCATTAGGAAATGACTGAATGGTGAAAAGTGGGCATTATATTTAGATTTTTTAAGACACTTTTTCGATTTTTACTTGAAATAATTTGATTCACAATAAAACCAGAAATGTGTCCTTAACGTGTATAAATAAGCAGGGTCAAATCTGATGTCACGTCGACTTCATTGTACCTGCCTAGTATATCATAAATAGAGCATCATAGGTGATAATGCGACCTAAACGTTTTTCATATTTGTGTCACCTCTGTCTCTGAGTTTTTCTTTGTTTAAATGGCACCATTTGATTGATGCTCAGCTGAAGTGATGGCACCTTCATGTGTGACTGGCGGCTGAGTTATTGAAGCAGGTTTGAGTTAGTTTGGAGCCAGAGGCTATTGCTGAACAAATAGGCAAACAGCCCCTGTGTTTCTGGGACGATGTGAGAATGAATGGCACGTTACTAGCCCGACAGAGCCTAGAGCAGAAATTTCATTTCATAACGACAGCGACAAGATATTTATAGATTTGTTTCTGTTTACATTATTTGCTAGTGCTGTGTCTAATTCTACAACTCTTTTGACTTCATTTTTGGGCCTGTTAGCAATAAAACTATTAAAAGTTCTGTAGAAGTCATGACACTCATTTACACTTGTCTGTGTGTAAAATAGATACCTGAAAAAATAATACATTTAGACAGGTTTATATTTTAAACAAAAGAAACATTCTGCCAATAGAAAAAGACAAAGTCAGATTAGTTGGAAAAACAGATTTTGAGCAGTTTTGAATAAAAATATTAGCTAATTATTACCAAACTATTCCTAAAGCATGTAAGTTTTTTATGACCAATAAATTAATTTGTATGGAACTATTAGTGTATTGACAGTATGCAGTATATATATATATATATATATATATATATATATATATGCAATATTCAGCTCTGCTCTTCTGTGCGGATGAATGTGGTTCGAGGCATCGGTGAACACATGGATACAGGACATTTATCAGAGCGAATGGACAAATAAATAACGAAAGAAAGGAAAAGACGTATATCTGAAAACATGTCATCTGAGCAGTAAGTGCCATATCTTATGCTGTTGTTTTGACTTATTGGAAACATTGATGTTTTGAAGTAAATGACGTTACAAAAGTTAGGCAACGTTTGTTAACATTAGATATAAGGATCACTACTCTGATAAGATCAAATGTTGTAAAGTTCTTATAACTGCAGGATATTCTGGTCAAAGAGATCACGGTAGTGGTCAACATCATTTCAAGACTCACATGTCCTTGGACTAAAGGATTTATTTATATAAATGATTGCCGTTATAAAGAAAAATACACATGTGTGCTAGCAAGTGAAAAGTTTTGCACTGATTACAGAATAATTATTGTATTTCACTACACATACACAGACGTGTGTGTGATTACACAACTATACATAAACCATATCAATAAAATATCTTACCTGTTGAGTAAGAAAAAAGCCATCTCTGGGTCGCTTTTAGATCCTTTCAGTTGTCACCACCTCTGAAAAGCCAAGCTGATGTTGATTCGGGTTTTATTACAGACTCTGTCACTTTCTTTTACTTGTAGACTCTGCTCTGTTTGGGGTTTCTTTGTTTTTACAACCGGTGATTCCCTGGAGGTTTGCCGTTTTGAATGATCCATGGTCAATTTTTCTTGTTCGTTGTGACAACAAACTTTCAGATCCAGCTACTTCCACACATGCGCTACAGTAGACGGAACTTATTTACTCTGTGTACAGATATGATGTGACGAACGAATGCCATGTGTATGCAATTTCCCATGAAATCTGTCCCGACAGCTTTAAAATATAAATTATTATTATTATAGAGTTATCAAAGTGTATTTGGATAAAGTAAAGATGTGGTTTGGAAGATGGATTGTTGTTGCATTCTCATTAATAACATTTTGTTATGTTTTATCAAAAAAGTTACATAGTGTAGCTTTAACGTTAACAAGTGCATTATGCAATATTTCTAAATATTTAAAGATACATAACTAATGATCTGTTAAAAAGTTAATTAATGGTTTATTAATGAAAGTTATTATAAAGTGCTACCATTGTTTATTTCTATATAATCAAACATAAGCCTATCACTGACCAACAATCCACAGCAATCCCATTTACAGGGAGGGTAGGTCAGTTGGGATGGTTCCCCTGCCTAAATCGGGTGGGGGAGGATTGTGACGAGGAGGAGGGTGTGGCCGGGCTGTGAGGGTGCACGGCCGGCGCTGAGTCAACTGATTAGCGAGAGAGCATGATAAAGGGGAGCCAGAGATGCCAGTTCGAGAGAGAGAGAGAGAGAGAGAGAGAGATGCACGCGGCCGCTGTGTGTGTGTGTGTGTGTGTCTTATGTTTTATGTTATTTTAAGTTGGGTTTGTCATTAAAAGTTTCTTTGACTGCTCAGACGGTTCCCACCTCCTCCTTGCCCATCCTATACCCGTTACAGTCGGTAAATCAGTAAAATACAACTCCTTTATTAAGGTGCCTAAAACTTAAAAAATGGATTCAATGATTATTTGATCTTTTCAGCGCAAAACAAACCCATCGTAATATCCAGGCAGAAATGGGCTGCGGGTAATAAACAGATTTTTCATGTCATATCCAGCATTTAACCTAGTCATTTTGACAAGTGGTGTCGCATCCATCATTTCAAAGGGTCGTTGCACCCAAAAATGAAAACTGTGTCATCAGTAACTCCCCCTCATGTCATTCCAAACCCATATGCAGTTTCTGCTCTATGAAACACGAAAGGAGTACTTTTGAAAAATCTTTATACAGCTCTTTTCCAAACATCAACAGTTCATAGATCTTAGATATACTGTAAGTATTATGAAAGTACTATGACTTTCATGAATAAGTAAACCAGTTATATGGACTACCTTAATGATGCTTATATGGTGTTTTTAGGTAAGCATTTTTGACCTCATCTCTAGTTCATCTATAATGAATGCTTAATTTCACACTATGAAGACAAGATCTCTCACCACCGAGATGGCAAAGAGAATTATGAAACGAACATTTTTTGTGGCGTTCATGCTGTGGCGTTGTGTTGGATCCAGTTAGTCCCACTGTCCACACTCCATTAGCAACAGGTCTCTGTAACAACTGTAGACTTAATACTCAACATTAGCAAAAAGATCCCATGTTGCAGAACATATTACAAAATTACAGTGCAAACTGAAATGCGTCTCTATTGGACATTAGCCATTTTGTGTGTTTGAATAAACCCTGCATCCCTGATGCCAACAATTTAATTTCAGCATATAATGACATGTCTGCATGGCCTTAAACTGTCCTAATATTTAATTTAGAAAGAGCTCAGTGAAGCGTGGAACTAATATGAACATTTTACTAATGCTGCGAGCTGAATTTGTTCATTACTTCAGGCGGCTCTTATCTATGAAGTTTTTTGTTTCTACAGAAAGTTATTGAGCTCTACCAGTGCTGACAAATGAACGACACCAACTCACGAACATGATCTCTCGTGTTTGATTTGCTAACAAGTCAGTCACTGGCTACTGTCCAGTGTAACTCTGATACACGTTGACTTGTTCATTTCTAATGGTCTCTAATGGTTTGTAGAAGTGATCTTGTAATTTGACTCTATGTTGATATGTGCCATTTCATTAAAATTGTAATATGCTTTTTGAGTCATTTGTGATGAATTACACAGCAGTCACCTTTAGTGATGTAGTGCTTCATCATTTGTGTCCTTTATTCTTATTCCACTCCATCTAGGGCTGGCTGATATATCAGTTATTTGCCATATACTGTACTCTTGGTGATATGCAATTAAACATGTATATGGGGATAATTGCATTGTGCTTTAATATGCAGAAACATTAATGCTTATGCCATTCAGACATTGATCCCACCTAAAAGTGTGAACACTTTGGCTCTGTGGTGTTATTAAAACATTGTTCTGTACGTTTAAGCATTCCGACCAGCCCGACACAGCAACATTGACTCAACCGTTGGTGAGCGTTTGGGGCAGGGCTAGCTGTACCTCATTTATGCATCTGGTACAGTCGTTTTACAATGTTTTCCAGCAAACCTATAAGACAATAAAATGTAATTTTGCCAAAAATGTTTTATGTTTTTTTTATATATTATTTTTATATCTTTATGTTACTAAAATAGGCTTCATTTTTCTTTATAAAGTTTTTGGTGTATAATAAACACATGGCTATATATATTTTATTCATAACTTATGTTGGACATCAGGCACCTGTTGCTAAGAAAATTAAGGAATGCTTTTCCATTTAAAAATCAAGTTTTAGATTTTGAGGTTGTTTTCTTCTTTAACAGATGCTCTGAAATAAAATAATAATAATAATAATTATAGAGTTTTCTGATATTAATCACGATTAATCATGATTAAATTATTGTACATGATACATAAACATTAAAAAAAAAAACATCATAAATATATTTACTTTATATTTTCTCAAATAACTTGGAAATTGGTTAGTCATCATTTATTTGAATTATTTAAACATGTTAAAATGTTTTTTTTTTTTTTTTAATCTTCTGCTGTTTTCCAGTAGACTTTTTTAATAATAGGATCAAAAGGGCAGATTCAATTCATATCAAACTTTATTAGCAAGATAAACTATAGCGTACATTGCCAATGCATTATTAGACACCATACTTTCAGATATAAAACATAATGCTGGAGTTTAATTTGCTGAAGTTTAAAATCTCAAAACTATTATTTTTCCTGGGTCCTTCAGTCTCTATCGCGCACACACTGGGTCTCTCTTGGGTGGTTTCGCTTTTTAAACTGCTTCAGATGACAGTAAGTAAGAGTTCCCTGTCTGTCACTCACTCGACGTTGTGTCGATGTAGTGACACTAGGGGTCACTCTTTGGAGCCCTAAACACCTCTGATCTTTGAAAAAAGGCCAATGGGAATTGGTGAATGGAATTTGCATGCCACTCCCCCAGACATACAGGTATAAAAGGAGCTGGTATGCAACCACTCATTAGATTTTCTCTTCGGAGCCGAGCAGTTCTATTCATTGAAGCTGAATTCATCCGCGAGTTCATTCACCTCATCTGCTGGATTTTACGGCGCATTTCCCGTGAAGTGCAGAGAACGCCCCTGGGCGCTTTGGCAGAATAACAAAAAGAGTATATTCTAAAAAGAGTATATTTTCATTCTAAAAGAGCGGCACACACAGAACGTCTTTTTAAAGATGCTTTCCCTTTGTGTGTTATCCCTGGTTGCGGTCGTTATCTCTTATCTCTGTCTTATGTGTCGCTGCCCACGCGGAGACATCATTCGTGGATGGGTCTTGTCCTCATTGCGAGAACACCTTCCCATTTTCGAAGGTTTGGCGCTCCAGCGGCAGACCCCCTGCCCCTGCGCACCCAGCTGTGGCACAAACACGCCCACACTGGGTTGGCTCCGACGGACTGTGGGGACGATGTTCCTCCTCCCCCCTCCTCGACCAATCTTATGGCGGGTATCAGGAGCCAGGTAAGTGCTTCGATGTCCCTGGACTCAGCACGGCCTCAGGCTCTGCCCCACTGCGAGGCCCCACCCACCGGTACGTCTGACGTGATTATCCCCTTGGTCCCCCCACCCGGAGTTTGGACGCGTGGCTTGCACTCCCCAACCCATCGCGATGGCTGACCCAGACCGTCCGATTCAGCTATGCGATTCAGTTCGCCAGGCGCCCGCCCAGGTTCAGCGGCATCCGCTTCACCTCGGTGAAGGGCGAGAGCACTGCTACCTTGCGTGTGGAGATCGCGACCCTTCTGCGCAAGGGCGCGATAGAGCCTGTCCCTCCAGCCAAGATGAAAAAAGGGTTTTATAGCCCTTACTTTATCGTACCGAAGAAAGGCGGTGGGTTGCAGCCAATCTTGGACCTGCAAGTTCTGAACTGGGCCTTGCACAGACTCCCATTCAAGATGCTGACACAAAAACCAAGCGTCCGGCATCAAGATTGGTTCGCGGCGGTAGACCTGAAGGACGTGTACTTCCACGTCTCAGTTTTACCTCAACACAGACCCTTCCTGCGGTTTTCTTTCGAGGGCCGGGCGTACCAGCACAAGGTCCTCCCCTTCGACCTGTCCTTGTCCCCTTGCATTTTCACAAAGGTCGCAGAGGAAGCCCTTGCCCTGCTAAGGGAAGTGGGCATCCGCATACTCAACTACCTCGACGACTGGCTGATCCTAGCTCACTCTTGAGATTTACTGTGCGCACACAGGGACCTGGTGCTCAGGCACCTCAGCCATCTAGGGATTTGGGTCAACTGGGAAAAGAGCAAGCTCTCCCTGGTTCAGAGCATCTCTTTTCTCGGCTTGGAGTTGGACTCAGTCTCGATGATGGCATGCCTTATGAACGAGCGTGCACAGTCAGTGCTGAACTGTCTGAAGGCATTCAGAAAGAAGACAGCAGTTCCATTGAAACATTTTCAGAGGCTCCTTGGGCATATGGCATCCTCTGCGGTTGCCACACTGCTCGGGTTGATGCATATAAGACCGCTTCAGCACTGGCTTCAGACTCGAGTCCCGAGTTGGGCATAGCGCCGCGGGACACATCATGTGGTTGTCACGCCGATCTGTCGCTTCCTCTTCAGCCCTTGGAATGACCTAGCATTTGTATGGGCAGGGGTTCCCCTAGAGCAGGTCTCCAGATGTGTCGTGGTTATGACAGAAGCCTCCAAGACGGGCTGGGGCGCCGTATGCAACGGGCACACAGCCGCCGGCTCCTGGACTGGCCCGCAGCTGTGCTGGCACATCAACTGCCTCGAGTTGTTGGCAGTACTGCTCGCCCTGCGGAGGTTCTGGCCGTTGATCCAGGGCAAGCACGTGTTGGTCCAGACGGACAACACGGCGATGGTAGTGTACATCAACTGTCAAGGCGGTCTACGCTCCCGTTGCATGTCACAACTCACCCGCCGTCTCCTCCTCTGGAGTTAGCAGTGCCTCAAGTCGCTACGAGCCACTCACATCCCGGGCGACCTCAGCACCGCAGCGGACACACTGTCACGACAGGTTACGCTCAGGGGAGTGTGGAGACTCCACTCCCAGGTGGTCCAGCTGATCTGGAGTTGATTTGGTCGAGCACAGGTAGACCTGTTTGTTTCCCGGGAATCCTCCCACTGCCCGCTTTGGTACGCCCTGACCGAGGCATCCCTCGGTATAGACACGCTGGCACACAGCTTGCCCCCTGGACTACGCAAATACGCGTTTCCCCCAGTGAGCCTACTTGCACAAACCCTGTGCAAGGTCAGGGAGGACGAGGAGCAGGTTGTCCTAGTAGCACCCTACTGCCCCCCCCCCCCCGGTGAATTCCCGTGAGGAAGGACCTACTTTCTCAGGGACGGGGCACCATCTGGCACCCACGACCAGACCTCTGGAATCTCCACGTCCGGCCCTTGGACAGGACGTGGAAGACCTAAGTGGCCTACCACCCGCGGTGGCAGATACGATCACTCAGGCTAGGGCTCCCTTAACGAAGTGTTGTTCTTCCCGACGCGAAGACACCCAGAGATGCGCAGTCGGATCGGTGTTTTCCTTCCTGCAAGAGAGGCTGGAGGGGCAGCTGTCCCCCTCCACCTTGAAGGTGTATGTAGCCGCTATAGCGGCACACCACGACAAATTGGACGGTAAGTCCTTAGGGAAGCACGACATGGTCATCAGGTTCCTGAGAGGCACTAGGAGGTCCAGACCACATCTCATCCCCTCATGGGACCTCTCTGTAGTCCTTCGGGGTCTACGGGGAGCCCCTTCGAGCCCCTGGAGTCAGCTGAGCTTAAGGCACTCTCTTTGAAGACGGCCCTCCTGACTGTGCTCACTTCCATCAAGAGGGTAGGGGACCTGCAGGTGTTCTCTGTCAGCGAAACGTGCCTGGAGTTCGGTCCGGGCTACTCTCACATGATCCTGAGACCCCGACCGGGCTATGTGCCCAAGGTTCCCACGACCCTGTTTAGAGATCAGGTGGTGAACCTGCAAGTGCTGCCCCAGGAGGAGGCAGACCCAGCTTTGGCATTGCTGTGTCCGGTGATTTACGCATCTATTTGGAACGCATGCAGAGCTTTAGCAGCTCTGAGCAGCTTTTTGTCTGCTTTGGTGGACAGCGGAAAGGAAGACCTGTCTCCAAACAGAGGATCGCCAACTGGGTCATTGACGCCATCGTGATGGCATATCACGCTCAGGATGTGCTGCCCCACATGGCGCTACGAGCCCACTCTGCTAGGAGTGTAGCGGCCTCCTGGGCCCTGACCAGTGGCGCCTCTTTGGCAGAAATCTGCAGAGCAGTGAGCTGGGTGACACCCAACACCTTTGCAAAGTTCTATAATCTCCAGGATGAGCCGGTTTCGTCCCGTGTGTTGTCAGGTCTGGACAGGTACGTTTCGGGACAGCTGGCCGGGTGTACCACTTGCGTATAGTGCCTTTCCTCTCCCATGAGGTGAAGACGTGTGCCTTTGACTCCCAGTCGTGTTCACAAGTTGTGATCCCTGGATGATTTTCCTCCTTAGCCCTGTGGCAGATGAGTTTGCGGAGAAACTCACTGCTGGCTCAGTACATGTGCTACCTAAGCCCTGTACTGGGGTAGGTGCTCCACATGCACTGGTTCCCCATAGGTGACCCCATGTGATATATCTTCCACTAAATCGTTTCCCTGTCGGTAAACTGCGTCTTCCTTGGGCAGCGGCCCCTCTGTCCCCGGTCACCATGCTTGTAGAAACTCCTCCCACCTTGGGTAGGACCTACCAGGCGACTTCTCCACATGACATACCTCTGACAAGACTCGGTAAGACCATGTGACGTATTTCCACTTGAAATACACCCCCCCCCCCTTCTCTGGGCAGGGTGTGGTCTCCGCAGAGTATTCCCCTTGGGAGTGACACCCCCCCGACATAGACATTTATGGCCCCCAGTCGGTTAACAAATTCCACTCTTTTTGGGGAGAAAAAAGAGGAAAAGAGTCCACGGCTAGCTTGTCCCTATTTGTTGGGCAGTCAACTCTTTCCCGAAGGACCGTTCAACGCTCATAAGAGCATTGGGGGAGGTTACGTGATGGCCTGGTGCGCTGGCTACGAGGCACACAGAGGTCTGCCCATCTCGCACCGCTAGTCTACATAACACAGTTCAGTAGTCGTGGCGTTTTGTATAGGGACCCCTAGTGTCACTACATCAACACAACGTCGAGTGAGTGACAGATAGGGAACGTCTTGGTTATTTTCATAACCTCCGTTCCCTGATGGAGGGAATGAGACGTTGTGTCCCTCTTGCCACAATGCTGAACTACCCGCTGAAATGGCCGGGACCTTGTCTCGGCTCCTCAGCACAAAACCTGAATGAGTGTTTGCATACCAGCTCCTTTTATACCCATATGTCCAGGGAAGTGGCATGCAAATTCCACTCGCCAATTCCCATTGGCCTTTTTTCAAAGATCAGAGGTGTTTAGGGCTCCCAAGAGTGACCCCTAGTGTCACTACATCGACACAACGTCTCGTTCCCTCCATCAGGGAACGGAGGTTACGAAAGTAACCAGGACGTTTTTGGGAGATGCGAAGCTTTCCCATATTTCTGTTACACCTTGTTCACCATTTGCGGGTGAAGTCTCCATTCTCTGTACAGTAAATCCTGTGTTATTATGCCAGGGACATGTGTCACGTGTAATGAATAAGCGTGCATGGCTCCTCACAATCAGTTTCTTTGCTAGGACGTGCAGATGAGTTGAGCATCCTGAAACCTCTTGAATATTTATATACCAATTTTAGCCACAGAAAGTTGTGAAAAACACTGGTAAAGTTTTGCAAAAGTCCCATTGTACAAAAGTGCCTGGGTTTGTTCCTGGCAGGCAGCAGATGCCCTAAATATTTTGGGGTGTGGCCACGGCAACCTCCTCTCCTTGGTCTTTAAAACGTATCTAATATAACAATTTAACACATTTTATGTTAATTATATATATACAGTATATATATATATATATATATATATATATATAAACACGTAGATAAAGGTGTCCATGATATCTTATTATGGTTTTTATCTGCATCACTACTCTGCAGTCAGTGAGCATTGGCCCCTGTGTTATTGCGGCCTCTGGCAGCATCCTCATTAAGCATCGGGATGGTTTTGGGGTTGTAACTCCTTCTGAACCTCCATCTGGGCCCTTCGGCTGTGGTAGTGTTTTATGACATCAAATGTGGAAATATTATGACATTCGAACCAAGGCATCCATTTTCCCCACATCAAATGCTTTTTCCGGAACATCAAACACCTATCGGGTAAACGAGCACTCTTTTGATTTCTATAACGCTGCTTGGCGTCTTTAAACTGACGGTGACACTGTTAGAAGTGCTTAAAACACTTTCAAATTCAATTAGAGCAGCAGTACCTCTGACAATGTCTTGACAGCTGACAAGTGTTAGTTCATTTACATCCTAAAGTTGCTTATACAACGTCAAACGTATGTACCTATCCGATCACAAAATTCAGCAAATGCAATGCTTAAAGGAATAGTTCACCCAAAAAAATAAATGAAAATGCTGGCATCATTTGCTCAACCTTGTAGATGATACCTACAATAGAACACAAAAAGAGAAGTTTTTAAGAATGTTCTTGCTGCTCTTTTTTTCATAACAATGAAAGTATATTGTGATCAGGGACTGTCAAGCTCCAAAAAGGACAAAAAACAATTAAAGGTATCATAACAGTAGTACATGACTCACATTCAATATTCCAAGTGTTCTGAAGCAAAATTAAAGCTTTGTGTGAGAAACAGACCACAATTTAAGTTGTTATTCACAGAAAATTGTTTCCTTTGCATGAAGTATCATATCTCTTTTGCCCATGGAACAAACTCAAAACGTCTAATCCGATCGCGACACAACAAGTTTGAAAATACGTAACCATAAATAAGATTTCAGAGCTGTAAGGATTTTCAGTAACTTTTTAAAATGTGGTCTGTTCCTCACACAAAGCTACTGTATCATATGGCTTCAGAAGACTTGGTACTGTATATAGTAAAAATGTTAAAGGAACTATTTTTATGATGCTTCCTTTGTTCTTTTTGGATCTTGACAGCCCCTGGTCACTGTATGCTTTCATTGTATGGAAATGAGCAGTCTTAAAAAAAAGAAGAAAAAAAAAAAAGTTCCACGGTAGAAAAGCAGTCATGCTACTTTGGGATGAGACTTTCATTTTTGGGTGAAGTATTCCTTAAATTAGAGCTACACTTTAATTAATCTATACGATTTTCACTCCACATCCTCAAGTAAACAAATGAGTCAAACTGGGCAAATGGATTGATTATCAATAATTCTGGATTCCCCACCGTTATCAGGAGTGCTGAGGATCTTGGCCTTTAAACCATCATTCTTAGTGTGTCACTGTACACCTACTGTCTAAACGCACCACTGAGAAGTGTTTCAGCGCTGTTATTAAGGGAGATATAAAAGAGCGAGACCTTGAGGGGAGCAAACGAAGCCAGCGCAAGCGATCCAACTCCAGCACTGATAAAATGTGGCCAGATAGAGATCAGATATGTGGGATGGGTTTTCCATCGACTCTGGTTTGCGGTTTGACCGCTCAGCATGACCTCAAGAGCAATGAGCGTGATATTTTCACAGGAGCTGCAGAAGTGCAGCAAAGCTGGTGCACCAGTTACCGGGAGACGGAAATTGATCCTGGTAGAGTGGAGAGTGGCCGGAATGCTGAAAACGAGACATCACGAACTCTGGAAGCTTATGACCTCTAACACAGGATAGAAGGATGCAAGGAAATGACTGCAGACTTCCCAGAGGAACATTTTATTGCTCAGAGGTTATTCTGTTGGATCTCAGGAGACTTGATGTAGTTCACAATTATGTTTCATTTATTTCATTTCAAATGCAACTCTAATACAATGACAAAAGTGGTAACTTGAAATTATGACCAAAATGATCGATTTGTACATGATCTACAAATTACTTTTGATAATGTAACCTAATTTGTGAGGTAAATTTAGATAGATACATTTCTGAATGTAATAAAATCAGTTTATTTAGATTGCCACATGAAGCACTTTTTTTTTTTTTTTTGGTTACTTGACAAAACCAATCTAGTCTCATTGAATGAATGTTACTATAACTACATTTTTGCAAAATGACTTTTACATGCCATGTTCTACGTTTTGCAGTGGTTTTCTGGTGAAATGGACATTAGAGGCACTACAACAACTGTGCGTTTTATGCACTTTCACACAAATCACAACTACAATGGCTGCTTATTTTTCACACTCTTTCTCACACATTGCTATGTTATGATATCAAAACACTTACTACAATGCATCATTTGTAAACAACACATTTTAACACTTGTATTACAGACTGTCCTACATTTACATATTTATTCCAATGTGACTAGCTTCTGCAGTAGCTCAACTGATAGACTGTTGGACATTGAATTGGGAGGTCTGTGGTTCGAGCCTAGGTCAAGCACTCAAGTTGTCATGCAAGATGAAAGTGTCACAGAAGCAACACAAAATGTCATGGTAGCTTCAGAAAAAGTACTTTTCATGTCGCATTTTCTTCCTGGACACTGTCGGTTAGGTTTCGGTTTTGGTTAAGGGTAATGGTGTCTGCTTTGTTCACCTCTATTTTGCTTTTAGGACACTATTGGTTAGGTTTAGGTTAAAGTTTTAGGTTAGGGAGGTACGTTTTACTCATTAAAACCTCAATTTAATATTCACCTTAAAAAACCTTGTCTGATTATAACACTATTTAACTCGCTTTTGTCGCCCCCCGCTGGAAATTTCATTGGGAAACAGCAACGAAACGTGAAATAAACGTAATTTTGTTTTGCAAATATGTTGTCACAATCATGTTATGTTCATGAGATCAGGCTGGACAAAACAGACACAACTAAGACATCATGGAGATGTAATCTGTGTTACTTTCTTGCAGGTTACTGCAGTTCAACAGAGAAGTTTCATTAAAAATCTTAGTTAGGATAACTGCAAGTACTTTAACTAATCTAAGGATGGATTTCGGTTATCAGATAACAAATGATCAATTAAAAAGGTGACATTATTATTTCACCAAAAATCAAATCAACTGGCACTTCACTAGGTTACAATGATGATTTTTACTTCATTAAAAAAGTCTGATATTGTTATGCTCCAAAACCCCCTTTTCAGCATATTTGCAACTAATGGACAGGCAGAACAAAATTGCTGAGTGTTGTATTACAGATTTTTAGCATGTAAAACTTTAAATTGCTATCAGAATTTTAATCAGCAGTCCTTAAATATGGAAGCATAGAACGAATAATTGACCTTGACATTCACCAGATCCTTTATGATAAAACATGTCCTCATATACAAACTCTCTATTACTGCGGGCAATCCTTGAGCAAAATGCTGAAAGAAAACAAACATAAATAAAAGACAAGTGGTCAAGTGAGTATTAGCAGCAGCATTGTGCTGTATGCAACGACACTATCAACTTCAATTAGCTTAAAAACTGGCATTCCAGGCAGCAAGCCAAAACTTGAGCCATTTAGATCAATTTAGAGTGGATTACCATCGCTACTTAAACCTGAATACATTTGAATAAATTACATATATTTCAGGCCTTGCTGAAATGCACTGGAAGGACATGTTTCATGTGTGTAAGTTAGGCCATGTATATGCTTTGTGTAAATGTAATATATATATATATATATATATATATATATATATATATATATATATATATATATATATATATATATATAGTATATACAGCTCTGGAAAAAAATAAAATAAATAAGAGACCACTGAAAAATTATCAGTTTCTCTGGATTTACTATTTATAGGTATGTGTTTGAGTAAAATTAAAATGTTTGTTTTATTCTATAAAGTACTGACAACATTTCTCCCAAATTCCATAAATAATATTGTCATTTAGAGCATTTATTTGCAGAAAATGACAATTGTTCAAAATAACAAAAAAGATAAAGTGTTTTCAGACCTCGAATAATGCAAAGAAAACAAGTTCATATTCATTTTTAATGAGGTTTTAACTTAGGAAGAGTTCAGAAATCAATAATTGGTGGAATAACCCTGATTTGCAATCACAACTTTCATGCGTCTTGGCATGCTCTCTACCAGTCTTTCACATTGATGTTGGGTGACTTTATGCCACTTCTGGTGCAAAAATTCAAGCAGCTCCTCTTTGTTTGATGGCTTGTGACCATCCATCTTCCTCTTGATCACATTCCAGAGGTTTTCAATGGAGTTCAGGTCTGGAGACTGGGCTGGTCATGACAGAGTCTTGATCTGGTGGTCCTCCATCCACACCTTGATTGACCAGACTGTGTGGCATTGAGCATTGTCCTGCTGGAAAAACCAATCATCAGAGTTGGGGAACATTGTCAGAGCAGAAGAAAGAAAGTTTTCTTCCAGGATAACCTTTTATGTGGCTTGATTCATGTGTCCTCCACAAAGACAAATATGCCCAATTCCAGCCTTGTTGAAGCACCCCCAGATCATCACTGATCCTCCACCTGGTCGTCTAATGGTTAGATGGAGACCTGGAGAGGCCTAAAGCCACAGTGTCTGTGAAATTTGGTGGAGGATTGGTGATGATCTGGGTGTGCTTGAGCAAGGCTGGAATCGGGCAGATTCAAGTAGGGGGTGGGGTCAGGTGGCCTGAAAGGAGGGTACAGGTCAGGGGTGGAGTCCGGTGGCCTGGGAGGAGGCTTCAGGCAGGGAGTGGGATCCAGCAGCGAGGGAGGAAGCTTCAGGTAGGGGGCGGGGTCAGGCAGCCTGGAAGGAGGGTACAGGTCAAGGGCAGGGTCTGGTGGCCTGGGAGGCAGGTTGAGGAACCAAGCGGGGACGAGGTCAGGCAACTTTTTCCTCTCCGGTTATGCTTAGTCATGGCTGAACTGGAGAGTGGACCAGGTGAAGACTGGGAGGTGGGATTGTCTGATGTGGAGGACCATCCCCTGAGCAGGACCTCCATCTCCTTGAGGTGGCAAATATGGTCAACCGTCTCCCAGTAGGCCAAAAACAAAATTCCCACCCAGCTCCTCTGGTTTGAGAGGTTCATCAAGTCCAGCAAGGAAGAGATACACTATATTGCCAAAAGTATTCGCTCATCTGCCTTTAGACGCATATGAACTTAAGTGACATCCCATTCTTAATCCATAGGGTTTAATATGACGTCGGCCCACCCTTTGCAGCTATAACAGCTTCAACTCTTCTGGGAAGGCTTTCCACAAGGTTTAGGAGTGTGTTTATGGGAATTTATGACCATTCTTCCAGAAGCGCATTTGTGAGGTCAGACACTGATGTTGGACGAGAAAGCCTGGCTCGCAGTCTTCGCTCAAATTCATCCCAAAGGTGCTCTATCGGGTTGAGGTCAGGACTCTGTGCAGGCCAGTCAAGTTCTTCCACACCAAACTCGCTCATCCATGTCTTTATGGACCTTGCTTTGTGCACTGGTGC
This sequence comes from Myxocyprinus asiaticus, assembly GCF_019703515.2. Lineage (NCBI taxonomy): Eukaryota > Metazoa > Chordata > Actinopteri > Cypriniformes > Catostomidae > Myxocyprinus > Myxocyprinus asiaticus. The sequence goes on from NC_059347.1 coordinate 3,797,059, forward strand.
GCAGTCATGTTGGAACAGGAAGGGGCCATCCCCAAACTGTTCCCACAAAGTTGGGAGCATGGAATTGTCCAAAATCTCTTGGTATGCTGAAGCACTGGAACTAAGGGGCCAAGCCCAGCTCCTGAAAAACAACCCCACACCATAATCCCCCCTCCACCAAACTTCACAGTTGGCACAATGCAGTCAGACAAGTACCGTTCTCCTGGCAACCGCCAAACCCAGACTCATCCATCAGATTGCCAGATGGAGAAGCATGATTCATCACTCCAGAGAACGCGTCTCCACTGCTCTAGAGTCCAGTAGCGGCGTGCTTTACACCACTGCATCCGACGCTTTGCATTGCACTTGGTGATGTATGGCTTGGATGCAGCTGCTCGGCCATGGAAACCCATTCCATGAAGCTCTCTATGCACTGTTCTTGAGCTAATCTGAAGGCCACATGAACTTTGGAGGTCTGTAGCGATTGACTCTGTAGAAGGTTGGTGACCTCTGCGCACTATGCGCCTCAGCATCCGCTGACCCCGCTCTGTCATTTTACGTGGCCTACCACTTCGTGGCTGAGTTGCTGTCATTCCCAATTGCTTCCACTTTGTTATAATACCACTGATAGTTGACTGTGGAATATTTAGTAGTGAGGAAATTTCATGACTGGACTTGTTGCACAGGTGGCATCCTATCACAGTACCACGCTGGAATTCACTGAGCTCCTGAGAGCGGCCCATTCTTTCACAAATGTTTGTAGAAGCAGTCTGCATGCCTAGGTGCTTCATTTTATACACTTGTGGCCATGGAAGTGAATGGAACACCTGAATTTAATTATTTGGATGGGTGAGCGAATACTTTTGGCAATATAGTGTATTTCATGAGTGTTTCACCTAGGTACAATTCTTGAGCCACATTCAGGAGATCCTGAGCATACACACCAATGGGCCGACCAGCCTGGGAATAGTCCACAAATTTGAAGTCCTGAGCTGTGCTTCGGGAGACAGTCTCCTGCCTGACAGGAGCTGGGTGGAGGAACAAACCCATGAGTAGGAGTTGACTGCCCGCTGGGTTCAAAACTGATAGGATTCTTCCGTCAGGTTTTTGTCAGAAGAACCCAAGCACAGGCAGTCAGAGCTCTTTGACAAGTCTTTATTAAGAAGAAAAAAAAACAAAAAAAAAAAAACACAAAAAACATAGCAAACAGAAAACTCACATGAGAGGGAAAACTGAAAACAAAACAAACTAGACAAATTAATTATTAACAAGAGAACAAAACAAAAGCACTGGATCTGAATCTAATAACAGAAAACTGAATTAGAAAACAGTGCTAACAAACAGACTGACTGGGAACAAGACCGAACAGAGAGAGAGAAATATCTGACACAAGACAGAGCACACAAGTTAAATATAAAGGGAGAGAAATCAGGAGGGTAATGATGGAACACAGGTGGGGACCATAAACTAATAATCAAACAGGTAACAAGGCAAACAAGAGGGCAGGGTTATCATTAAAGACAAGACAGACACGAATGCACAAGGGAATGAGAAAACACAAAACCAAGTGCATTCATATAACACGAGACAAAACACAAGTGCATGGACTAAGCCACAGAGTAAATAAACCAAACCAACCGAAGTGGCTGAATCCATACACAAGACATAAAACAGACATGTCAGGGCTCTGCCATAAAGGAATAAACAAAAACAAAAAACTAAGGGCAGAACCTTGAGACCTGTGTGCTCTTCAAGATCAATTGAACAACCCCACAGCTTGATCACACTTGAATAAGCTTTCAAATGAAGTTGGTTATGATGTTAAAATGTATCATCTTATAAGTCATGTGCTATGGTAAGGGTGCCTTAACACTAGCACTTTTGGTGCACAGTTCTTTTGGATGATTTGAACCGTGTCTACCCAATGCGGGTGCGTACCTCCGAACCGCACCTGAGTCCACTTGAAAAGGTGAATAAGGTACGGTTCATGTGAACTCCAGTACGGTTCGCTGCTGATATGAACGCAATCACACCAAATCGTGGAATTGAACCTCATGTGATGATGTATAATCCATATCTTTGCAAGCTCCCGATCCCAGTTATTCGTATAATGCATTTCTCATACATACTTGTGTCCAAATAAATCCCCCACAGAAAGCAGCTTACATTCTTCACATCTCTTGCAACACATTAGCGGGCTCGTGGTGCTTACAACGCTGACTTCACCACATCATTGCACATTCAGAGCATCTGTGGTGGACAAATGTTATTTTGTGCATGTAAAGTTTTGGTAGTGGAGGCCTGGGTAGCTCAGCAAGTTAAGACGCTGACTACCTCACCTGGAGTCGCAAGTTCAAATCCAGGGCATGCTGAGTGACTCCAGTCAGGCTTCCTAAGCAACCAATTGGCCCGGTTGCTAGGGTGGGTAGAGTCACATTGGGTTAACCTCGTCATAGTCGCTATAATGTGGTTCTCGTTCTTGGTGTGGCAGGTGGTGAGTTGTGTGTGGATGCCGCGGAGAATAGCGTGGGCCTCCACACGCGCTAGGTCTCCGCAGAAACGTGGTCAACAAGCCATGTGATAAGATTGATGGTCTCAGATGCGGAGACAACTGAGATTCGTCCTCCGCCACCCAGATTGAGTCACTATGCTACCACGAGGACCTAGGGTGCATTGGTAATTGGGCATGCCAAATTGGGGAGAAAAGGTGGAGAAAAAAAAGGTTTTGGTAGTAAATCCAAAGAGATGAATACTTTAATGACACATCGAAGCTGATGAACTCTTAAGTTGTTTCCTAGGTACAATGGTAAACAGATGATGAAATCGGACTGTGGTTCGGACCAAAATAAAATGTTGTGAACAGAGACCAGCAGGGAGGAAACAAACACGGGTTCGGTCCAAAGAATTGAATCAAGTGTAAAGCACTCAAAGTGTTTAGGTGTCGTAAGCTAGCATTGTTTGATGAAAATTGTTTATAAACTCATAATCTGCCGTTGTACTCATGATTTGTGGGCATTTGAATAAAAGCCATTGTTTTTGTAGCACCTCTAGTGTTTATGAACAATAGGCTTAGCCACATAAAAATCATTTTGCAACAATGTAGGTATGATAATGTGGTTCTATGAGACCAGGTAGCTCATATTAATTGAAAAACTAAATGGAAGATTTGTTCTTTGAACTAACTGAACTAACTAAACCAAAATATTAACTAGTCAAATCAAAAAGTTGATGAAAAACTTAAAATAGTTAAAAGAAAAACAGCTAAAGCATCTAAAACATTAATTTACCCTAATATATATACTGTATATATATATATATATATATATATATATATATATATATATATATATATATATATATATATATACAAAAGGCAAAAGTCACTTTGCTATGAATATTAGTTCAAACTGAGCTCTGTCCCCCGAAAGGGGTTATAGTGTCAAACAGTGTTGTCACTGGGCCTAGATCCAGATGATGGCAGGACGCTGCAACCCCACAACCAGATGATGGTAGGACACTGCAACCCCACCCCACCCCACAGGCCAGTTTGTAATTAATTAGCATAACCCCATTTACAACAGGGCATGTGCTGGAACTCACATGATCTACATCGTAAAAGACACCCTGCACCACTGCCAGCAAGGACAAAAACACTAGAGGGCTTCACCCACAGAGTGTCAACACGAGAACTCCTCCGCTGAGACCGCCACATTCCAACTTCCTGAAAACTGTGTCCCGAATGCATGTGAACCCATTAAATCAGCAGCCAGGCCCTGCGATTTTGAGCTGCCAAGTGTCCTTGTAGGGCCCTGCTGTTTTTCTGAAGTCCTGCGACGCTGCAGTCTATGCCCCAGATGTCTTTCCAACAAAAGCTGCCCAACGCTCGCAGTCAGCAGAATGCTTATTACTCGACTCGGACTCAAATGCTTCTCCCGGAGAAAAGCAATCAGCACACCTGGCAGCGAACTAGCAGCAAGTATGTGAATTTCACAAATCATATTCACACAGTCGCTCCGGACCAGAACGGACATATTGGTTGTGGATTCAGTGGCACTACAGGAGACACAAACAAACACATTTGAACATAAGCTAATTTCCATGAGAATATGCAAATTATGGAAAAGTTTGGTTGTGAACAAATTATTGAATACTGGGACAAAACAGGATACATAACTGAATAAAAAAAAAGGAATTATGTACGGGATAAAGACTGTGGAGTACTAGGGTATACATGGAACTAGCACAGTGTATGAGATTAGCTATGAAATTACATGGTTTTTTTGGCAACCCAGACAAGAACTGCATTCAGTGGGCACTTTGTTCAATGATCATTGGATCAGAGCAAACCTAGGATTTGACATGAATTATGATATTTCAAATCATTGTGACTGCATCTGCTCTAAAAAGACCCATTGGCACCGCAGCTACTGTTGGTACATTTAAACTTTTCATGAAGAAATCGTACAAACTGATCACAAACGGCTGTTTTTGATTTCCAAAGTGTAAGTTCGTTCTGAGCAGAAACAGTGTTTTATTTAATTTTTTGTACCACTTTTTTAAACATTGGCTTTTATACTAGCAGTTTCCTTCAGAATCAAAACACATGCTTGTGCTCTAAAAAGACAGAAGCCTCATTTTTTCGGGCAACAAAAAGTTGTGCTATTCCAAAAATATACTGTGATAAACCCTTTAGTCTTTGGGTTCAAGAAAAGTGAAAGTGAAGTTTAGTTATCTAAAAATAAATCAATAAAATAATCAATTATTAACTGGTTAACAGCATTTAAAAATAATGTTTTAACTCTGGAACAATTGAAAGGGATTTTGTTCCCCTTTTCAGTTACATTCTGAAACAAAATAAATAATCTTTCATTTTCGGTTTTCGTTTTCGTTCCTAGAACATGTTTTAGTCCCTGGTGTAAATGCTGTGACAGAAATGAGGTGAACAATGATCAAATGTTGATCTTCTTCTAGTGAGGTCTGACTAAACCTTGAATGAAAGATAGCCCTCTGTTTTGTTCTTTCTAATGATGTCATTGCAGAGATTGTTTGGAGTTTTGAGAATCATGTGACTAAGCCAAAGGAGCTGAGCTCAACAGGTATCAAAAAAAAAAGAAAAAAGAAGAGCCCTAACGAATTTATGACAAACCTTTGTGTTGAAAGATAAACAATGATGCAGCTCTGAATTGTGGCATTCACATTGTGGTACAGAACACTAGATTTCTAGAGTTATCTATACTGTTCCCCTATTAGAACTCTGTACTTGTAAGAGATGATGTCAGTTCATCTGCATATGCCTATAAGTAGCAGATCTAGACACTTGAAAATGGGGAGGAGGATTTTTTTTCTTTTAAGAAGACACACTTGCAAACTGAGCAAATTTAACCCTTGTGCGACCTTCGGGACATTTTAGTCTTTTTCATTTTTATTTCATTTTTACCAAAGGTGTTTATTTTGGGGGGAATTTTGATATTTCAACCTCAGTTCCTAAAATACATCTATAATACACCATGTACACAAAATAGTTACACTCAGGACCTTCAGGACAAAAATGTCCCCATTGAAACCCATTATAACTGCAATATTTGATCCCAGTGCCATTAAAGCATAAAATCATGAATTCTATGATATTATGCTTTCATTCCAGAGCCCTGGCTTGAATTTTTTTAAATATTTTTTTTATTTTTATATTTTCCACCAGATGGTGCCATTTTTCTCATGTTTAGCCTATGGAGCAAATACATGCTTTTTTCCTATTTTCTGTTTGCTATATTATAGAGCACTGCAGGCCAATTGAATAAATGATTCAGCTAAAATTGTGTGGGTGTGTTGGTATGGATGTCAGAGTGTGTTTTGTATGTGTATTAAGAAATTTGTGTGTGTGTAAAAAACAACAGTGGCATTATGTAAACAACTGACATTTAAAGGGTTAAAATCCTGAAAATGAATGAATATTTGGTAGTTATGATCAGGACTGATGTTGGTTAAAAAAATAACTAATTGAAAGTGGAAAATAATATTAATATATAATATTATCATGGCAGTTTTTTTACGTGAACATTTTTGTCCTCTAATGACCTCTGAGTAACTTTTTTTTTATTTTTTATTGACGCACAAGGGTTAAATGTTTGGCAACGAGAGAGTATACAAATTGATTGGCTGATTAAATGTCAAAGGACCTATCAGCTTACACAATGTGAGACAATTGGCTTGACATGTTGCATCAGCTTGCGCCATTCTGAGTTCCATACTTGAACCTGGTCATTTAACAAAATGTCATATCTCCTTTTTGTTTTTTTAAGAAACAGTGTATGTGCACCTGAAACTATTGTTAACATTGCCTAATGTTAAACTAATTATCTGCTCAGCAGGAAGGTTGTTCTCTGTTCAAGTTGTCAAAATCATCTCATATTACATTTAAATCATGAACTGAAATTGCATATTTACTCAAAATGATACAGATTTTCATAATATACAATACGTTTCCTATCAGAAGAGTGTTTCTGCATGTCTTCTGGTGCTAATCATCACTTTAAGTAATTAAATTCTGTCATAAACAAATCAAATAATATTTCAAAGTTTTACCAAATCAAATCTGTAGCTTGAGTTCTGTTAAATAAATCCTCTTTTGTCTTGAATCATTAATTTGTCTCAACAGTAGTACCTGTTTTCTGCCTGAGCCCAGATTTGCTGTCCATCCTGTCAGTATGTACTAATGAACCCACCCAGCCATGACTTTGATTTTCTAATGTGAGATCTCTTTTTAAGAGAAATTAATCTTGGAAAACTCAAAAACTCTGATTTATGATCATTTTGATGTTTGATCATCATATCACGCTTGTTGCTGCCATACACTTTCTGTCATGTTAGGTAAAGTTTAATTGAAAATAAATTATATTTTAAATTTTAAATCTTGAATATCACACTCTAGAAATATCTGACAAATAGGTATTCACTAAAACTAAAAACTAAATAAATATATAAATAAATAAATACATAAAATACAAGAATAAAACATCAGCCGTTGACCCTAGCAATATGTATCAACATCAGAGATCTGCAGCTGGTTTAGTCTTTAAATTCCCACCATGTTTTGTGGAAATTTGTCATTATAATATGTCTAAAAGTGGAAATGACACTGTTACAATACATTTTTCTTATTTGCAAGCAGAACATACAGTACATACAACTAACAAAATAGCTCCAAATGTAATGCATTAAATAATGAGTCTGAAAAATCATAAAATGCATTTCCCTTTTGTGCCACAATCTTTCTCGTATTCTTCATTTTATGATCCAAGTTGCTATTCAGTTCTATCCTTTTCTTTGTCAAACATCTAGCAGTATATTCCTCCTTATTCTTGTGTGTGTGTGTGTGTGTGTGTTAGTGATAGTTGATAGATGGCTGGGAAACAAGTGTGCATCACTTCTGTTTATTGTGATAAAAGCTGGCAGTCCAGAGGCACTTTACTGTCAGTTATGATGCATCTGGAGAGATCAGCCTCTATTGTGCTTCAACACTGCCTCTCCATTTTCCAAAACTGTTTTCAATTATTCACATTTCCAATATTGTGATACCCTGCTGAACTTTGATTTTTGCCACATGCAGAACTGGTATCAAAATCAGCAAAGCATTTTAATATCGAGGATACAGACGATGCGATTTATTCACATTTTGCATGTGTCATTGCCAAATAATTTCAAATCAGCATGAAAATAAAATTCGCTGTATTTATTTTCTTTATACTTGTTCTTGGTCAGCGTGTGCTATTTCAAAGAAGAAAAAAAATCATGCTCAATAGCTATTTCACAGGAATTTAAATGGGTTGTAAACGCACTTTCACATTGATTTGAATGTATGCGTGGTAATTTAGGATTTGAGCTCAGGAAGTAAACAAGGATTATCAGTGCATTATCTTTCAACAGGAAATTTATAATTCAACACACAGAGTTTCAGAACTCCACCGGAGCTGATAACCATCATAATAATTCAATTATCCATCGTGCTCATAAGCCCATCTGTCTCATCAAGTTTCACTCACTACAGTACACAGCAAATCAAATCAATATAAGTCATTCAAAACTGGTCAGGAGTTTCTGTTTATTTAGTTTTGCAGTATTGTTTAAAAAAATGCTTTTGACTCTGTCATAATTAGACTTAAAAACTCAACAGTGCACTGTAGTCCCTACACTTACAAGACATTAATGAGTGATTATGAGAGCAGTTAAACAAATGAGATGCACAGAAATTTTTCTTGTAAAACATTTCTCACAAATATCAGTTTTGAATTATTCTCTTATTCCATGCTTGTTAATGCAGACTTCTACTGTACTTAAAACACCACACTTATACTTGTTATATTAATTTTTTTAATCTGTGTTAATGCTGGTTAAGAAAAATACAATTGTTCATTGTTAGTTTACGTTAGTTCATAGTGCATTAAATAACGTTAACAAATACAACTTTTGATTTTAAAATGTATTAGTATATTTTGAAATTAACAATAACCAAAATTAATAAATGCTGTAAAAGTATTGTTGAATAACTATTGTTAACAAATGGAACCTTATTGCAAAGTGTTACTGAATTTATATTAATAGATGGGCTCTGTTGTATTTTGCATTAAAATGTGTGAAAGCTTGATTGTCTGGTAATTTGTTGGCTATATTTTTTTAGCGAACAAGCAAAGCAAAGTATAAAGATATGATATGTAAAATCATTTGCTGACAAAATAGAAATAAGCATTATATATTTTTATACCAGCACCATATTATTACAAAAGCCACACTATTATTTCTAACAGTGAACCTCTATTACTGTCATTATACTGTATGTTACTGCATTAAAGAGAGCAAAATGTATATTATTAGATGAGTTGTTTTGTATTTTGCATTCAAGTAAGTGAGAACTTTATAGTCTGGTGAGAAGTCTAGGCTGTTTTGCAATGAAGAAAGTGAATCTGTTTTCATTGATGTGTCTTGCAATAAAAGAGAATGCAAAAGAGCATTGTGGTTCCCTGTCTGTCACTCACTCGACGTTTTGTCGATGTAGTGACACTAGGGTTTCGATCTTGAGAGCTCCAATCACCTTTGCTTAAAACAGAAAATGCCAATGAAAATTGGTGAGTGGAATTTGCATGCTACTCTCCGCCCCAGTTATACGGGTATAAAAGGAGATGGCGTGCATCACTCATTCAGATTTTTTCTTCGGAGCTGAATGCTTGCGTGTTCGTCCTCTCACCTGTTGCTACGCTGCTGGATTTTTTATGCCGCATATCAGCGGTCACCCTCGTACGGTCGAGTGTGGTGCTTCCCCTGGGTGCTTTGGCAGCCTGAGTCTGCGGTGCTAAAAGAGTATATTCAAAAGATTATATTTTTCTCTAAAAAAGCTTTTTAAAGATGTCCTTCCGCGTTTGTGCTACTGGATGTGGCCATTATCTCTCCCCTTCGCATACCCATGAAATCTGCCTTGAGTGTCTGGGGCACCAGCACGCTTAGGCAGCTTTCGTGGAAGGGTTGTGTTCTCATTGCGAGAACATGCCCATGAGAATGTTGCGGTCATGGCTCACTTCCTTCTTCATGAAGCAAGGAGCCACCGAGGCTGCTCCCCAACCCGGTCCGTCCTAGGCTGACGCTCAGCCGGCCGGGTCGGCAAGCGCCGTGGGAGATCTGGATGTGGACATGGGAGCGTTTCCACCGGCTCAGCCCCAGCAGACCTCCCATCCCCCAGCATGCTCGTTCTTTCCGGACGAGCTGTCGAGCGATGCAGGCGGTCTGCCTCAGGGCGGGTTTAATGTGTTGGTCGCGGCTTGCGACGAGGAAGAGCTTCCGGTCGCGGCATCGGAGGTTGGGCTTCTGCTATTCTGATGAATCTTTTGAGCTCCCACCCACAGGCGGTAGAGCACAGGATGAGGCGGACGCTGAGATGGCAGCCGTACTTGCCCGGGCGGCTGCGAACATCAGGCTGAAGTGGAACCCTCCACACTGCCCTGAGCGTTCGCGGCTGGATGATTGGTTTCTGGGCTCGGAGTGCAACTCACGGCCACGCTCCGCCCTGGTGCCTTTCTTCCCGGAAGTGCACGAGGAGCTACCGAAGTCGTGGAAGGCACCTTTTACTGCCCATACATGCTTCGCGGGCTCGTCCACTCTGACTACCCTCAGCAGATTAAACACATCCTGCCGCAGCGCGACCCGGCCGCCTTCAGTCCACCGAGGTCCTGCACCCCGTCTGCTTCTTGCCAGAGCCATTCCCCTGCGGTGCTGGCCCCGGCTCCTGTACCATCGGAGCCCGCACGCCGGCCTCAGAGAAAAAGATCCTCCCGCGGGAAGTCAGCTCCACCTGCCCGTCAGCCGGCCGCCAAGAACCCAAGATGGGCTTCGAGGCGGTCCTGACATGGGCTGCCCAGGGATGAGGCAACTACTCCTGGCCGGTCTGGCCCAGGGCATCTCTTCAGCCCCACCATCGCCCCTGGGCCGGCACGTGGTGAGTATTATATCGCCGAGTGCCCTCTGGGCTTCGGCACCTATATGGTCAATAAAAGAGCAGTTTCCTCATTCCCTGGGCCAGCACACTCGCAACGGCCAGGCCTCCCGTTCCCTCATTCTCCATCGAGAGACAGCCAGCAAACAGGTAAGTGTGCCGGTCTCTGGGGCCACTCGCTTGCCCCAGTCACAGGCCACCGCTGCGGGCTTGTGGAGCAACGCGTCCTCCCTGGGCTATCTTCCAAGTGGGGCGCCTGCTCTGCCTTGCCGCGAACCACCCTGCCCGGGCACGTTAAGTCCAGTCATCCCCTTGGTGCCGCTGTCGTGGAGGCTGGAGGCCTGGTTAGCGCTCTCCAGCCCCTCACAGTGGCTCATCAGGATGATTTGCCTTGGCGTCGCGATCCAATTTGCCAGACGCCTACCCCGGTTCAGTGGCATCCTCTCCACTATGGTGCAAGGCGAGGATGCCTCTGTCCTCCGGGCGGAGGTTGCCACCCTTCTGGAGAAGGGAGCAATAGAGCCCGTCCCCATAGCTGAGTTGCGCAAGGGCTTCTACAGCCCTTATTTTATCATGACCAAGAGAGGGGGAGGGTCACGCCCAATCTTGGACCTGCATGCCCTGAACAAGGCCTTACACAGGACCTTCAGGCAGAAGGTAGCGGCACTAATGAAACAATTTCAGAGGCTCCTGGGGCATATGGCATCCTAGGCAGCGTTTCTCCCCCTCGGGTTGATGCATATGAGACCACTTCAGCACTGGCTACAGATTCGAGTCCCATGGTGGGCATGGTGCCAAGGCACCCAGCGTGTGACCGTCACTCCACAGTGCCATCAGACTTTCAGCCCTTGGTCGAACCTGGCGTTTCTACAGGCAGGTGTTCCCCTAGAGTAGGTCTCAAGGTGCGTCGTGGTCATGACAGACACCTCGAACTCGGGCTGGGGTGCCATGTGCAACGGGCAAGCAGTGTCGGGGCTCTGGCCCTGACTCCAATTGCACATCAACTGCTTAGAGTTGCTGGCGGTATTGCTGGCCCTGAGGAGGCTTCGGCCATTGATTCAGAGCAAGCATGTGTTGGTCCATACTGACAACACAGCGACCGTAGTGTACATAAACCGCCGTGGTGGCGTATGCTTGCATCGCATGTCACAACTCGCCCGTCGCCTCTTCCTTTGGAGTCATCAGACCTTGAAGTCTCTGTGAGCCACTCAATTTCTGGGCATCCTCAACTGTGCAGCGGGCGTGCTCTCATGGCAGGTAACGCTCCGTGGGGAGTGGAGACTCCAACCCCACGTAGTCCAGCTGATTTGGGAGAGATTTGGGGAGGCACAGGTAGACCTGTTCACCTCCCAAGACTCCTCTCACTGCCCCCGTGGTACTCCCTTTCCGAGGCCCCCCTCAGCATGGATGCTTTGGTGCACAGCTGGCCTCAGGGGCAAGTATGCGTTTCCTCCTGTGAGCCTCATTGCACAGACTCTGTGCAAAGTCAGGGAGGATGAGCAGCAAGTCCTGTTCGTTGCGCCTTACTGGCCCAACCGGACTTGGCTCTTGGATCTGATGCTCCTGACAGTAGCACCTCCCTGGCGCATTCCCCTGAGGCAGGACCTTCTCACTCAGGGGCAAGGCACACTCCAGCACCTAGCAGGTCTTCCGCCAGCAGTGGTAGACACGATCACTCAGGCCAGGGCCCCCTCTACGAGGTGACTGTATGCCTTGAAGTGGCATCTTCTCGCTAACTGGTGTTCTTCCCATGGAGAAGACCCACAGAGATGCGCAATCGGGTCTGTGCTGTCTTTCCTTCAGGAAGGGCTGGAGAGACAGCTGTCTCCCTCTACCCTGCTATAGCAGCTCACCACGATACACTGGATGGGAGACCCTCACAACAGCGCGACCTGACCAACAGGTTCCTCAAAGGCGCGAGGAGGTTGAATCCTCCTGATCCCCTCTTTGGATCTCTCTGTGGTCCTATCTGCCCTACAGAGATCCCCCTTTGAGCCCCTGGAGTAGGCCGAGCTCAGCACTCTGTCCCTAAAGATGGCCCTCCTAGTGGCGCTCACTTCCATCAAGAGGGTGGGGGACCTGCATGCGCTCTCTGTTACCAGCGAATGCCTAGAGTTCGGGCCGGCTCACTCTCACTTGATCTTGAGGTTACGTGCACAAAGTTCCCTCCACTCCTTTTCGGGACCAGGTGGTGAACCTGCAATCACTCCCTTCAGAGGAGGAAGACCCAGCCTTGTCATTGCTGTGTCCAGTTCGCACCCTGCACATCTATCTGGACCGCATGCAGAGCTTTAGGTGCTCAGAGCAGCTCTTTGTCTGTTTTGGAGGGCAGCAGAGAAGGGGAAAGCTGTCTCCCAGCAGAGATTAGCCCATTGGATTGTGGATGCCATTTTCCACGCATACCGTGCCCCTTGGGAGTCCGGGCGCACTCCACTAGAGGTGTTGCGTCCTCCTGGGCACTGGCAAGGGGGGCCTCTCTAGCAGACATTTGCAGAACTGCGGGTTGGGCTACACCCAATACCTTTGCGAGGTTTTATAACCTATGCATAGACCCGGTTTCAACCCGAGTGTTACGCTATAACAGCAGGTAGAACGGGCGGCCGGATGGGTTTACCGCTTGCATTGCACTTTTCCCCTTTTTCAAAGGTGATAATGTGTGCCTTTTTGTCCACAACAGTTCCCCGTATCCGGTGAACTCCGGATGCCTCTTAATTTTTAAGCACTGTTTGGTGACGAACTCAGTGGAGGAGTAACACCACCAGCCCCAGTACTCGTGGTATTCCCCTTTTTCAGGTGAGGCCGTGTGCTCGGGCTCAGTGCCCCATGCGTGGTGATTCCCCTTTGTTCTGTCGTATGATGAGTTTCCACTGTTCGGTTTCCCCTTAGGTGAACCCTGTGTTTCCCCTCGTCAGAGCTTTAACTGCCTCGGCCACTGTGCTGCGTACCCTCTCTGTAGATAGGGTCCTCCTGTGGTATCATTCCATATGTGTACTCCCCGTTGGTAAGTCCATGTGAGGTATTCTCCACATGTTAACCTCCCTCCAGTAGGATGTGGTCTCCGTATTGCTCTCCTTCCTGGAGAGGGAAGAGCACTTCCCAGTGCTATTCTAGAAAGTTCTCGGCGGGAGATTGCTTAACAGCAAATTAAGAAAGGCACCGCCGGTAGCCTACTTGGGTAAGTGCCTCCTCCCCCCTTAACGGGACTAGGGAGATGCCTTACCTAACTTGCTGGAAGGTCATGACATGGTTTAGTGCAGAGAGGCACGCAGCAGCTTGCCCATGTCCACTCTTCCATACCTCGTGACATAGTTCAGCGCCTGAATAGTTTCCTATAGGAACCCCTAGTGTCACTACATCGACACAACGTCGAGTGAGTGACAGACAGGGAACGTCTTGGTTACTGATGTAACCTCTATTCCCTAATGGAGGGAACGAGACATTGTGTCCCTCCTGCCGCAGCGCTGAACCAGCCGCTGATGTGGCTGGTACTCTCTTTCGGCTCCTCAGCATAAATCTAAATGAGTGATGCACGCCATCTCCTTTTATACCCGTATGTCCGGGGCGGAGAGTGGCATGCAAATTCCACTCACCAATTTTCATTGGCCTTTTCTATTTTAAGCAAAAGTGATTGGGGCTCTCAAGATCGAACCCCTAGTGTCACTACATCAACACAACATCTCGTTCCCTCCATCAGGGAACAGAGGTTACATCAGTAACCAAGATGTTTTTACATCACTCTCAGTGGGAACAGACCTTTCATCTGAGATTTATTTATTTAAGAATTAAATGGCCTGTCCTTTGTCAGCTTATCTTCAATAATTGTTCAGGATGTACTGGAGAGGGAGTTTTGATGGGACCCCAAACATAAAAATAAATAAAAAAGTAAATATCAACAGACTGAAACCTCCTGCCTGCATTAGGATACTTTTTATGTTGTGAAGCATGAAGCCAATGAATTTGTAATCTGATAAACTAGAAAAGGTCAGTACAAGCCCAACAAGGTTGGACACTTGCAGACAGAACTTTATTAGCTTCAGTCAAGGTAGATGACTAGATAGAGGCAAGGAAGTTTTGCTTGGGACAAAGAGGAAGTCAGAGTGTATTATCATGTGATGCATCTCAGTCAAAATGTATGAGAGTAATTTTCCTCTGTAACTGCGGAGGAAAAACTACTACAGGACAGATTGGATAAAGATAAAGCTGTGATACAGCCCAGTTTTTTATTTATTAATTTTTTTTTTTTGTGTGTGTGTTTTGTCTTTTGATGATATTCAATATTCAGTATATGGAGATGTGAGTATTTGCTCTGAATCTAACCATCATTTCATGCAAATAGCCATTGCAGCCAGTTAAACTCAAAATGTAAATGCAAAATGCAAGAAGGAAAATTCAGGGAAAGTCTAGTTTAAAACAATCAAGGCATGTTTTCCACATTATTATTATTATTAGGGGTTCAAGCCCGAAGGGCTGAAACCCTATTGTAATTGTAAGGATTTTTATTTTTATTATTTATTCTGCCCTAAAACTGATTGTGCAGACCAAACCATAAGTCGTAGAGATCTTAAACCTTGAGGGAAGGTAGTCGCCCAGAGTACTACAGTGTATCAAAGTATTGGCCCGATCGGCCTCAAGGTGGCACTATAGTGATCATGTTTACATTTTGGCCTATAACTCCTAAACCGTTTGTCACACACTCATCATTGGATTCCTTGGCTCAAGACGAACAAAACGTATATATCTCCGATTTGATTTCCATCGTGAAACTTTTTGCAATAATTTGCATTATTCGAAAAACCTAATTTTTTTAACTCCTCCTAGGCCTTATTTCCGAATCACAAGAAAGTTGGGGTGTCAACTATGAACCCTCCTTACAAAAAGTTATCAAAGGAATTTTGCGTTGCGAAGATATAAGCCAACAAATTGGTCAGGCGTCGTCCATTTTGTACGTATTGACCAATATCTACCAAATGAAAAGGCCAAATGTTACGAAACTTGACACACATAGACAATAGTACATTCTAAGTATGCACACAAAGATGTGAAAAATTTCTCCTATAGGGGCGCTACAACAAAAGAATGGTCATAACTCCGCAATCGTATGATCAATGAAGTTGAAAATTGGTATGCTTCTTATAGGGGCCAAATGCTAATACATTTTACAATATGACTCAGACAAATAAAAAAACATGTCCGCCAACAGCCAATCAAATTTCAGCAAAATGGCTGTATAAATGGTGTGTAAATTATTGTATATTATCCAATGTTACCTGCTATTGTGAACTATATCTAGGACTCCCTAGGTCAATAATTTTCAAAGGAAAGTTGAACTTTAGTTATTTATTTAGTTATTTAGGGGTTGCATTTATCATGTGGGTTTGACCAAGTGTATCCAAAAGCCTAAAATAAATATTTGAATTTCTAAAACCTTTTTGGAGATAGGGTGCTTTGTGGCATTATAACAGTTAAAAAGTAAAAAAAAAAAAAATAAATATACCACCATAACAATTATCCTGTTTCTGGATCGTTGAACACAAGACATCAGAGTCATATTTAACACCAATTTGCAAATTCAGCAACTTACAAAGTACATATACATATACAAATACATACCTTTTTTGCATACTTTGAAAGTTCTTAAAAGGCTTGAACACTGACAATTGCTGCTTGCAGCTATATTTATTATTATTATTATTATTATTAAATAAGCACAAAGAAGAATTATAATCACCTTTTTTTAAAAAAGAAAACATAGATATACCACTACATAGCAATAAAAAGCAGTAAAAGTTGTATTTTGTATGGTTACAACAAACATACATTTTCTTATGTTTGCATAGACACCTAAACAATATTTAATTATTGACAGCATCTTAAACATACTTTTTTATGTATTAACAACTATAGAGATGTGCAAATGTTTACATATCCGTATTGAACCCATAAATGTTGAATTCACGAAATCATTCATTGTTGTTACTTTGCATTTAAAATCAAAGAAATGTTCAGTGTCATCACATTTATTTACAACAGTTGATGTATTTACCTAATTTGACATTAAAATGGTTTCATTCTTTTCTGTGATTTTTGGTGTTGGATTCAACTTGTTTCAAATGATTATATCACTTTAACAAACAATAAAATTTAAATTGTTAACTATGGTCAGCAGCCTCTAAAAAACAGAAGAAAGCAATGGTAGTGACAGAAGTAACTAAGATGGAAGAGGAAGGGTATATGATTCGAGCAGTCAGCCAGCAGCAGCCAGGGCACTGGACAGTATAGGA
Source organism: Myxocyprinus asiaticus (assembly GCF_019703515.2). Taxonomy (NCBI): domain Eukaryota; kingdom Metazoa; phylum Chordata; class Actinopteri; order Cypriniformes; family Catostomidae; genus Myxocyprinus; species Myxocyprinus asiaticus. Next base: position 3,813,796 of record NC_059347.1, read on the forward strand.
AGGTGCATCTAATAGAGTTTTAGGATGGGTTGACCTGTGGAAGATACCTCAGGCCAGGCTAAGTTTTCTAACAAGATCCACCTATGACACTCTTCCAAGCCCTGGAAATTTGTCTATGTGGTATGGTAGGGAGGAGAGTTGTCCCTTCTGCAATGCCCCAAATCTGCAGCACATATTGGCTGGGTGCAAGACCGCCTTGACACAATGACGGTACAGGTGGCAGCATGATCAGGTTCTGCGAAAGCTGGCAGAGATCCTTGAGGTGTGTAGAATAAAGGCCAAAAAAGGCCATTATGCTCCTCAGAGGAAGTACATTGAGTTTGTTAAAAAAGGTAGGTGCCGTACAAGGCACGGCACGGAGGGAGGAATGGTCATCCCTGGCACATGGAAGTGATTGGTCAATGATGGTTAACCTTGGCCAGCAGCTAAAATTTCCTTCTGAGATCGCCATCACCTCCTTGAGGCCGGACATAATGTTATGGTCGGCATCAGCTAGGAAAGTCATAATGATTGAACTTACTGTCCCATGGGAAGTGGGACTGGATGCAACCTTTGAGAGGAAGAAGCTTAAATATGCTGATCTGGCTGCCGAGTGCATGGGAAATGGATGGAGGGCTGCCACTTACCCTGTGGAGGTTGGGTGTCGAGGGTTAATTTGAACATCAATGCAGCACCTGTTGAAAAACATTGGTATCTTTGGATAACCTGGAAATAAAGTTTTAGGATTTTGCAGGTGTGATTCACTTCAAGAGCTAAATAGTTGATCTGCTTGTGATGCACGAATAGCTTGCACTCGCAGTGTGAGTTTCATCACATCTCCTTATCATGGTTTATAAATGTTACACATTAAAGTGGTTATGACATGCATTTTTTATTAATTTAATATGTTCTTTGAGTGTCACTTATAATATTAGTAAAGGTTTTTTGCACAAAAAAAACAGTCATATATTTGTAAAACATGATCATTGTCCGTTTTGGTGCTTCTTCTCCTTTAAGACTTGACAGTAAATGGCCACTGTTCTGATTATCTCTGATTATTTCACTGTTTACTGCTATTGGGCGGTGCTACAGAAGTAATAAGGTAAAGTAGGCAGTGATGTGTTGTTGTGGAGGGGGTCAGATGCAAATATCCACCACAGTGTGACATCACAATATCGAGGAAGTAGACAACGAGTCGTTTTGGCAGCTTGGTGTCAACAGATGTTCTTTTAGAAGTGAGAAGGAAGTTTTGAGTTCTGAAACTTACAGTATATACATTGTATAGTACAATGAAGGATAATATGATTTATTATGCCATGACCCCTTTAAAAATAATGGTGATTGTGGTCTAATTACCTGCAAATGGCTTTTTATTCAATGAAATCAGTGCATGTGAGCACACTTTAACATCATTGTTGCATAAAATTGTTTGATTGATTTTGAGTTCGGTCAAATTCTTATTTGCTGGTGTAACTTAGCCATGTCCTCCTCTCTGTGTCTCTAGAGATGTCTGGGACAGCAGCAGACATCTCACAGGTGCACTGGAAGCAGCAGTGGCTGGAGAATGGGACACTGTACTTCCACGTGTCCATGAGCAGCTCAGAGCAGCTCTCACAGGTCACACAACCCACCATACGAGAACCGCCACGCGTCCTGCATGAACACATGCATCTGCTGCACATCTCTGTGATGGTGAGTACATTTAAACACATACAATACCAGCACAGCTCGTCAGAAGAGTCAGAGATCATCTCATTTTGGACTAATAGGTATATTTCAAGCACAACTGTTTTCATAGAACACACACCTTTGCATTTACATGCATCACAGATTCACTTCATACACATTGACACCTTTGGAGTGAGAGACTTATATTCAGTCAGACGTGAGACAAGAGATACCACTGAACAGGTGAAAATAAGAAACAGAGAGAGAGGAAGTATATTGTCCTCTTCGTGGGAAAACAAGTTGTATCTGTGTGTGTGAGCAGCCAGTGGCACGCTTGAGTGAACATCATTAACTGTAATTCTGTCAGGATGGTTGGTCGGTCGGTCAGTCGGATAGATGGATAGATGGATGGATGGATGGATGGATGGTTGGTTGATTGGTTGGTTGGATGGATGGATGGTTTGATGCTTGGATGGACGTACGGGCGGGCGTGCAGATGGATGGATGGATGGAGGGAGGGAGGGAGGGAGGGATGAATAATAACCCTTAACACTCAAAAACAGACCCAGGAATGACTGCAAACAAAACACTAAAATGTTCTCAAGTGGCAAGCAAAGACTGAATATAAATGAAGAGATGTGAAATCATCAGTTAGAAGAAGATGTCATTCAATCCTGAAAGAATTTGAACAGTTTGAACAAGAATAGTGGGTCAGACTGCCAGAAAAGACAATACACACAATAGCCAGCTAGACCAGTCTAAACCAGCATAAACCATAAAGTCTTGTCCAGCATGGAAGTTCAGACTGGTCTTTTCAGCAAAGTAGAGGTGTGGAGTGTTTTTGGTTCATATATAAAGCTCTTCATTACATTTACTGTACATTGTCCAAAATTTTGCTACTAAATGTAATGTCATAAGCTACCATTTAGCATTTTCTTTAGCCTTTTTGTTTTTAGTCCACTGCAAACAAAAAATTAAATAAATAAATAAATGCATGTGTGGTAATTTTCCTATAAGTGTACTGTAAACTTTGATTAAATTGAAGTGAACTTGTTGACCTGAGATTGGAAAACCGCTTTCACACAAACCAGACGAACTAACTGACATCCAGTGAATTTGACCACAGTCTAAAGATGTTAACCCCCGTTCCCCCCTTATTAAAAGTTTTTCTCAAAGAAGTGATTTTTACTTTTAAAAAACAGGAAACCTTTGCCCCATGTTTACAGGAAATCACTCATCACAGTTATAACCGAACTCTATATGGTTTACATGCTGCTGCTTTTTATTATGCATATGTAAAAGACACTCTTCTTGGTAAGCTTTGATTTACATTTTCTCATATTTGAGGGCTGTGTAAAATATTTTTAATCATGCCTTATCATGTTCATTGTTATCTCTGTTTTATGATGCCCCAAATTATTATCAAACCAGTCAGTTAAAACAATCCACCACTGAGAACATCAAATCTGGTTCAAGTCTTCTTTGATCAGCTCATTTTATGAGCCATTAAGACTAAAGAGTCAGAGACTTGAGCTATCATATGTTTTATTGATTTGCACGTAGTACAGAGTGAATCACACTCTCACATGGTTGTTACTCCAGTGAGCAGCTAATAAAGGCCAATTTATGAGACCTAACAAACATCGTTACCTTTAATAGTCGTGTGAATGTGTAACATTCTAGCAGGCTTGACTGAAGACAGGACGAGACGAAGATGTGTGAGAACCCAAGTGCAGATTTATTTTACAGTGCTGATATCCAAAATATAAATCTAATACAAAACAAACATAAACAACTTGACTTTACTAAACTATAAACTTAGATTTAACTAGGAACCAAATAGACTGGACATGGAAACAGAGTTACAATCAACAATACTTGACAAGGACTATAGCAAACATGCAGGCTTAAATACACTGACAAGGGAAACACATGACAAAGACATCCAATGACAAGACTTAACTAATAACAATATAACAAGTCTACTAAACAGGAACCAATAACAAAACAGAACTGATAACAAATTAAGACAATAAACCAGTGAGAACAAGACACATGAACATGAGGGAAACAAGATATCACAAGACTAGACAAGGAAAACACAGAACTACAAACTAAAAGTCTTAAATACACCTAGCGACCTCTAGTGGCTGCTAGGGCAAATGTTCCAAGTGTATCATAGCCCCCCCTTTAATGAGCAACTCCTGGTGCTCCTAAACATTAAAAAAAAAATATATAAATAAAAATTGTTCATGGGAGGAGCAGGACATCATGGAACTGGCAGTCCAAGAAAGCACAGGGGAAACGAGAGGGCAAAAGGATCAGATGGTCAAAGTGGAGCAAATGGGGAGTCTGAAGACCGATGTGAACCATGAGACCAAGCAGGCCAGGGCAGATCAGGCAGACGGTCAGGAGACCAAGGAAACCAGGGCAGAGCCAGTGGCCAGAGAACTGGTTCCAGGAAGGGAGCGGAGTCCGGCAGCCTGGGAGGCTGCTCCAAGAAGGGAACTGGTGGAGGATCAGGAGACCAGGACGGAACCGGCAGAGGGTCGGGAGACCAGGACGGAACTGGCAGAGGGTCGAGAGACCAGGACGGAAATGGCAGAGGGTCGGGAGACCAGCACGGAACTGGCAGAGGGTCGGGAGACCAGAACGAAACTGGCAGAGGGTCAGGAGACCAGCACAGAAAGGGCAGAGGGTCAGGAGGTGGAGCTGCAGGAGGTAGGGACTCTGAGGGAAGAGCTACCAGGGATGGAGGCTCAGCAGACAGAGCTGGAGGTGGAGGGGGCGGAGCCGCTGGAGGATCAGGAATTTGAGTCTCAGATGGAGTGGGCGGAGTGACTGGAGGAGGAACGAGCGGAGCTGCTAGAGATGCGGGCGGAGCTGCAGGAGGAGAAGTCTCAGAAGGAGTGGGCGGAGCCTCGGAAGGCTCAGAGGGTGGAGCCATGGAAGGCTAAGAGGTCAGAGCTGCTGGGGAATCGGAGAGCAAGGCACTTGGGGACTCTGAGGTGCTGGCTCGTTGACTGTGACAAGCGTGGGCACTAGCTCATTGACTGTGACGTGTGGGCACTGGCTCGTTGACTGTGGCAGGTGTAGGCACTGGCTCATTGACTGTGGCAGCCATGACGGGGAAATCAGGCATGGTGGTTACTGTAGGAGGAATGCTGATTTCCTCATCAGCCACTCCCACAGTGAAGGTTGAACCACTCAGGAGCAGGGCAAAGTCAATATATTTTTGCAGAGTCCAATCTATTCCCCCTGGTGGCATCAAGGAATAGATGGGCTCATCCTTGCCATAGGCGAATAAGTGCCCCTGCTGGGTTCATCTTTGGTTGAGTATTCTGTAACATTCTGGCAGGCTTGACTGAAGAAAAGGCGAGACGAAGATGTGTGAGAACCCAAGTGCAGATTTATTTACAGTGCTGATATCCAAAACATGAATCCAAAACAAAACGACTTGACTAAACTATAAACTTAGACTTAACTAAGAACCAGATAGACTGGACATGGAAACAGAGTTACAATATTCGACAAGGACTATAGCAAACATGTGGGCTTAAATACAATGACAAGGGAAACACATGACAAAGACAACCTATGACAAGGCCTAACTAATAATAAGATAACAAGACTACTAAACAGGAACCAATAACAAAACAGAACTGATAACAAGACAATAAACCAATGAGAACAAGACACATGAACATGAGGGAAACCGTATACCACAAGACTAGACAAGGAAAAGACAGAACTACAAACTAAAAGTCTTAAATACACCTAGCAACCTCTAAGGCAAATGTCTGAAGTGTTACAGGATGAATGTCCTGCATGGAAATATCCCTGCAAACAAGATTCAGTCATTTTTTTTTTATTTGTGCAATGAATGTGTTTCTTACAGTTAATCAGTATGAAGAGTCATAGTAAGATTAAAGAAACACATTTACACAATTCTGCATTAAAAATTGCATTGTTACATTAATTTAAATTTAAGCTTAAAGTTGTCCGGATGTCATTTTTGAGTAGACACAAATGATATTTAAATAATTTATTGATTTTTCAAATATTGGTTTATTGTCTGTATACATCAAAATAATAAGATGTATTTTTTTTTTTTTTTTTTTTCCAGGTAGCTACATTTAAAAGAATGGCTTTGTTGATTGTGTCTTATCGTCATTCTATATTGTAAATATTGGACTCTTTTTTAAATTTTTTTTATTTAAATTTAAATACGTAAAAGTAAGTTATTTTGAATAAATATGTTGCATACATATTTTAGTTTTGTATTAAAACTGATGTGTGTATTTTTTTTTCAGTGTTAAAATTCATTCTCGTATCTTATTCAATATTCAGAATCAAAAATAAAACATAAATACATGAATAAATTAATGAATTAATAAATAATTTTAGTTTTGAAAATAACATTTTCAAATTATTTAAATTAGTTTTGTAGACAGAAAAGTGCTTATAAAATAAGACTAGATCAAAAGTTGTTGTTTTTTTGGACTTGTCATCTACTGATGCATTGGTATGGAAATATTCTTATCTTAATGGCAGCAACAATACTTTCCCATAGTTCCTCTTAATGGGAATATTATCTCTGGATCTCATTGAGAATGCTGTAGAAACACAAATAGTTTGATAGCTATATCACAGTTTACAAGCTGCTTTTACAATTATCACACATTGCATTGCAAAAGGAAATGTGTTATTGCTAGCACATGTTAAAAGCTCTGCGTTAGGCACGATTAAATGAGGAATGAACAGAGGGAGGCTCTCATAAATTAGCATGCGGCAATTTAATCTTTTGACCCTTCAGTCACTCACGTCGCACAAGCGCTGGATAATGATCACTCCATAGCTTACAATCTCACCACAGCACATTCAGATAATGAGTCTGAAGTTGTGTGCTGTACACACAGGTGTAGAGAGATTACTGGAATGTTTACTGGGAGAAATAATGATGAAGCTGAAAACGTGGTGTTCAAGTTGGCACCATTGTACCATGGGAAATATGTGGATCTAAGGAGATTACAATGTGTTGAAAAAACACAGTGAGTTTATAAACATTTTGTGCAATGTGTAGTCTTCAAAGACATCTACATAATGTTGCACCTAATTGCAGAGGTGGATAGTAACATGCTACATTTACTCCGTTACATTTACTTGAGTATATTTTTTGAGAAAATTTACTTTTAAGAATAGTTTTAATAGTGGGTACTTTTTACTCTTACTCAAGTAAATTTCTAATGAATTGTTTTTTTACTTTTACTTCGTTACAATGGGCAAAGTTCCTTTTGTTACATTACTGGTTTAATTAAATACATTTTAATAAATGTGTAATTTATTGAGAGATTTTTGAATGAGACTTTTACGACAGCGGAACTTTATATTTGCATCAGTGCCTACTGTATAAATCCAAATAAACATCCGTGTTAAGTGTAAATGCCTTTTGCTCTGCCTATCACGTGCATGTGTGACTACTGGAGCGCATCTCTGCACGTGCACGCTGCACAGCAACTGTACGTTTGACAGATGCAGCGTGTTTTTCTCATGGACAATAGAGAACAAGCTCTGAACTTAAAGAAGCCCAACACACTTCCAAATACAGAGATAAATTGCAGTTTACCTTTACTGTACAGAACTAGTGATATAAATTCTTTCTACACTGAAAATACAGTAATTGAACTAAGAATCCATTCAGGACTTTAAAAAACTGTGAAATAGCAGAGGTACCAATTAATAAATGCATGATCTCGCTTCTTTTTATTCAGCATTATATATGATTGGGCCTGTGGAATATTGACATTTTTCACTGTAATAATTACTAAAAACTGGTTTCCAAACTTTTCTTCTAATTGACAGATTCGTCCAAATATGACAAGCGTCCTTAAAGTGATAGTTCAGCCATATATTAATGTTCTGTCATCATTTTCCCACCCTCATGTTCTTCCAAACTTGTGTGACTTTCTGTATTTTGTGGAACCCAAAAGATGTTAGACAGAATGTTAGAGACTGTCAGTCTTAGTCACCATTCCCAATTAAAATATGGAGGAAAAAAACAAACATGCAGTGAAAGTAAATAGTGACTAAGGCTAATATTCTTTCTGACATCTCCTTATAGGTGGAGTGTGTAATTTCTGTGCTACTAGTGGCAACAAACAGAATTACAAAAATAAAGTATGTTTTCAAACAACCTTTGCCAACACCCTTCAGACTCATCACGCCTTTTCACACTCTCTGCACAGCCAAACAAACACACCCCTCCCTTCAGTGCTCCTTCAGAAGCTCCACCCCTCCCTTCAGTGCTCCTTCAGAAGCTCCACCCCTCCCTTCCCTTCCATCCTGTGCACAAGCATGAACTGCCCCCTGTTGCTGGTTGGCTGGAATAGTGTTGTGTGGATCTGTCCGATCCACTTTGTTTATTTTCCCATTTACAGAGCCAGGGTTGTGTACAAACACCAGATTTTTTTCAGCGCACAGAAGGGACAGCTAACAGACCTTGAAGAGATATTTGTGGAATTTGACAAAAAAGTGTATTGGATTAAAATTACACATTCCCCCTTAATTGTGTTGCATTGAAGAAAGTCATACAGGTTTGGAAAAACATGAGGGTGAAAGATGAAAGAATTTCCAATTCTGTTATTATTATTCTTTCCAATTGTATTATTATTTCCAATTGTATTATTATTATTATTATTATTATTATTATTATTTTATTTTTATTATTAATATTGTTATTATTATGTTACAATGTGTATTATTAAATGGAATATTGGAGATTAAATGTCCATTGTGTTACATATGAAAGTAACTAGTTACTCGCTTATTTTTACACTTACTCAAGTAATTATTAACATCATTACTTTTACTTCTACTTAAGTAATTGTTTTTTCAAGTAATTGTGCTTTTACTTGAGTACAGTTTTTGGCTACTCTACACACCTCTGCCTAATTTTACAATGTCTATTGATACAAGAGTGTGAATTTCTTAATGATGAAAACTGCAAACATCGGACCATCCAACACACTTTCATAGCTGTAGGTCCCCATGCCACTAATTACAACAAAACTCATTTGGAAATCGGACTACACTGGTCGTGCTGTATGTTTTGAGTTGAAGATCCAAAAGAACCCGGCTCTTAAAAGTCATTTATTTGGGAATCTGACTACACTCTTTATCTTTTGCACTGCTAATTCAATAGTGGTGTTGCAGTGCTGTTGAGTGTTAGTGCAGGAATAACTGTCTATGTAATTTAGTACAGTGTTCCATCCTAAATTGGAACATTGGCGTAATAATGCAGGTTCGAGAAATGTTAATGAAACCGAAAGTTCTGAAAATCTAATTTTATTTTATTTTATTGTTCTGGTTCACAGTTCCAAACCCTAATAATCATAAAATCTAAAATATTGCCACAAGTGGAAATTATTGGGGTCTAAGCACATATGAAGAGATGTCCAACATAATCAGATTTAACAGGAAAGATACTGTCGATGCCATTGACAGTTGTTTTGGTGTTGGTTAGTGTTATGAAACCCTTACTCTAACTCTAACCCTAACACTTTAATTGCAGTAGCACAAGTAGGATTTTCTTAAGTTATAACACCCCCTTGCATGAGAAATTGATTAAATTTGGCATGTGATGAGAATATTCTCTTGTCCATGTGTTTTAAGTTTTGTTAAATTTGAGTATTGCACTTATAAGATACAGTATGGGCCACACCAAAACACGTATTGGCTTATATCTTCCGAACAATGTAACAAATCAAAATTATTTTGGTAACTTTTTGTCTGGAGGGTCTGCAGATTCTGTAAACCAAATTTTGTGTGAATCGAGGAAACGGCCTAGGATGAGTTCAAGAAAGTAGTAAAAAAAAATAAAAATAAATGGTAGAAAAGTTTTCTTGTGGAAATGGAAATCCATGTGACCAAATGATTTGGGGGCACTGAAAGATTTGAAGAAACTAAAAAAAAAAAAAAAAAAAAAAATACATTCTAGCCTATACGGTTCTGGAGTTATTAGCAAGAACGTGAATTAGCTTATTATAGCACCACCGTGTGGCTGATTCTCACAAAATTTGATATGCAGCTTCATGTTGAGACCCTTCTTGTCTAAAATAAGTTTCAGGACCATCGGCTATTCACAACTCAAGTTACTAGGCACTGAAATTTGTTTGGCTGCTCTCAGCCATTTTATTTGTTAATGATATGTTAGCACTTGAACCAAAGAATGTGCATATTTAATTTGAACTTAGTCGACCAAATTTTTAGTTGTAGTGCCTCTTATGGGCAGAACTGAACGAAAATGTGCGTGCATCCTCAGCATGGCCTGCTGCCTACGTGTACTGGGTTTTGTTAAGCTTGGACTTTGTGTTGAGTAGATACTGATCAATGAATCAAATTGCGTTCTACCGAAGGAATTGCATCGCTAATATCTTCGGAACGAATTCACGTGTCTAAATTCTTTTGATAACTTTTTGTCAGGAGGATCTGTAGATGATGTATACCTTTAGTGCTTGGGCCCCTAATTATCTTCAAGCTCATGTGAGCAAATGTAAACGGAACATCTAAGAAACCGCTTATCAAATACGAGTTTAATGTAGTACAGTTTCAGTCAGCAAATGCTCTGCATTGCCTAAAATAACACTGGACATGCTGAAGTGAATACTTGCTGCATCTTTTAGCCATTTGTTTGACAGCTCCTGCCTTGTTTTAACTTAGTTATGTGAAAAATATCTTGCCCTGTTTTATAAAGCCCAAATCCACACAGCAGAAGCAGTTGTTTACATCTGTTGCTCATTAGCTTGTGCACACCCATCACAACCTAGAGAGCAACACTGTCTGAGATCATCTGCCTGACCGGACGCAGCGGGCCAAAGCAGGGCTTCTGCATGCTGTATATGTCCCCGTGCCTTTGCATAATCATTAAGAGCGACAACTCTCACTGCATGTGAAATGTTGTGTTTGTTTGAGAGGGCTGCTGCTTTAGGGCACAACAGACCACCATTGATTCATCATTTGATCCTCATGTGCTGCTTATCAAATGGCTGCTGCAGAATCAGGTGGTTTCTCGCTGCCTGTGTTTTTGCACTGTATTATAACTCCTACGTCAGAGCTTAATTTAGAAATGTGCAGGTCTGGAATACAGACACAAACCAGTCAGCCCTTTACACAAACACCCTGTCCAATCAAGCTTCACTATTACTATTGCTCATACTATTATTGATTTGAACAAACCCCATACACATAGTATTACCTTTAGGTACAGAACTCGTCCCGCACTATTTCTGTTACAGACATTAATTATAAACCATTCAGCTTTTGGAGTAAAGATGTGCTTTAAATTGTCTTATGATTTTTTGTTTTGTCTGGTGGAGGATAAAACAGGCAAAAATAAAAAAATAAAAATCCACATGGGGTTTGCAGCAGTTTTATTAAATGCAGTGTTAAGAGCTAATCCAGTATTTATTAATCCAGGTTTAACTTTTGATTTGAGTTGTGTTACAGTACTTAAATTAATTTTCTGGGTTCAATACAAGTTAAGCTCAATCAACAGCATTTGTGGCATAATATTGATTACCACAAAAATGACTTTCGACTAGTTCCTCCTTTTCTTTAAAACAATCAAAAATCAAGGTAACAGTGAGGCACTTATAATGGAAGTGAATGGGTCAATTTTCAGAGGGTCTAAATGCAGAAATTTGAAGCTTATAATTTTATAAAAGCACTTACATTAATTCTTCTGTTAAAACTTGTGTATTATTTGTGCTGTAAAGTTGTTTAAATCATAATTTTTAGAGTTATTTTAGGGTTTTAGGGTTTTTTGACATTATATCTTCATGGCAGCGAAGTTGCAAAATTGGCTATAACTTTAGACAGAAAAGGTTAGTAAGCCAATTTTTCTCACTAAAATCATGTTAACATGCATATTGTTTACGTCTTGTGGCTATACTTTTGAAAAAGTGAGTATTTTAACGTTCAAAAATTGGCCCCCATTCACTTCCATTATAAGTGTCTCACTGGAACCCGGATTTTTGCTTTTTTTAAAGAAAAGGATAATAATTTTTTGTGGTATTCAACATTATGCCACAAATGCTGTCGACTAAGATGAACTTGTATTGAACCCAGAATCTTCCTTTAAATTTAAAAGGTTGATCTCATAGAAATTGCAAAATGCTAAATTATATTGTGTAGTTCATTACTAAAATAGCGAGAGTTCTGAGGTGAAATGTCCACTGTGTGGCGCTGACAGCGAGTTAAATGTTCTCCCAAACAGGTGAAGTTTTTATGGTTACGCTCTATCGATTTTTAATTTAACAAAACCGACCTCCATATCCTAAACCTTAAACCTAAACATACAGCATGATCTTATAAAATTATGTGACTGTGGCAGCACTGTCTAGGGATGTGATTCTCTCTTAGGGTGCGAGAGGTCCCATGTTCATATCCCGGACGAGCCCCCAATTATGTTACGAACCCGTCTAGGGTGAGGCTGCAATACAAAACTGGAACACAAAAGTAAATGTCCTTTTTACAATTTAAAAAACACCACCATGGAAGCAACAGCTTCAGGGGTGAGCATAAACAAAAACAACAAACCAAAGCCCCACCAACTCTTGAAAAAACTACTAAATATACTAACAAGGAAAAGGGAAATAACATACAATAAACACACTTACTCCCTGACTAACACTAAACGAGAAAAATGAGATATAAAAGAAAATGGCACCCACCCCCTACAGCTTCCCACTGGTGAATTGGCTATTTACAATACTTACACAAATATATACAAAAAGAAATAAGGTTGATCAACACAAAAATCACGTTATCTTTAACAGTCACACAGCTGAGCAATAACAAACAATCAAGCACTTAGCACAACAGGTTTTCAACAGCAATAGTATCAACAGGAAATCACAAATTCAGCAGCACTTCCCTTGTAGGTGTGTTGGTCTCTGATATACTCCAGGCTGGTCCAATCCTGTGGAAAGTGGAGACAGGAGAAAGAGAGAGGGAGAGAACAAAACAGGGAGAGAAACAAAAAGAACAACAATGCAGCATATATAAACAACAATACGTCACTGGACGTAACATCGTAAAAATAAAATGATGTGGTTAATTACACGTATCGTGAGAGTTCCGAGCTGAAATGTCCACTGTGTGGCACTGAAAGCAAGTTAAATGGTCTTCCAAAAATATTTGGTTTTTAAAGGTGCACTCAGAAATGTTTTTCCTCATTTAAAAAGTTTTACTTCTAAGGAAATGAATAGTAATTTTAAAACACATTTAAAAAATCATGACCACCCATGTAAGATGAAGAGTTCAGTCATATCAGTAACCTTATAAAAGCTCTTTTATTCTACATGGGGCAGGGGCACCTCATGGGGGCAGTCATGTTAGCATCACATGACCTGATGAATACTACTCATTTAATCTCAGTAACTACACTGCTATTGGACACTTTCATTCATGGATTAAATTAATCCTGGTTTACTGTGCATAGTTAATTTCTACAATGGCATTGGTAACTGAAAACTACTGTGTTTGAATGATGCAACATCCAGGCCACTTGGTGTCAGTATAAGCCAATGCAAGTCACTTCGACATACTTCAGAAAATTACTGAGTGCACCTTTAAGGTTAATGCTTTACCTCCCTATCCTAAACCTTAAACCTAAACCTAACCGATAGTGTCAGAAAAAGCAAATGTATGATAATAGAGCAGTAACCTTAAAAAAATAATCTGTTTTTTCTAGTTTTAAAAAAGAAAACCAAGATCCCTACCCTAAACCCTACTCCTAAACCTAACCAATAGTGTGATAGCACAGTTTTGGGCTGCTTCTGTTACACTTTTGGCTCATTTGTCGACTCGTGCCCCGGTATTCTGCGTTTGAAGTCCAACACTCTCGCATTTTAACTACTGCGCAACTTAGTCACATTGGAATAAGCTTGTAAATGTAGTTGGTTATGCAATGCAAGTGTTAAAATGTATCAACTTTCAAGTCATGCACTATAGTAAAAGTTTCAGTGTCAATGGCTAGCATTATGTGAGTAACATGGTAAAAAGTAAATGTTTTTTTTTTGTTTTTATTTTTTTTTATTTTTTTTATTTTTAAATGCTAATCTGCCTTTTTACTCGTTATTTGTGTGGTAGTGAATACAACTAATGTTGGTATAGTAACACAATTCAATGAGACTAGGCTGCAGACCTAACCGATAGTATCATAAAAGCAAATGTGAAAATGAAAAATGCAATTGCAGAAGCAACCACATTATTTTAAGGTGCTTCTATGACCGTTTCAGCTCACGTGTCAACCTGCCTGCTCTTCAGGACTCGTACCCTGGTCCTTTACATCACAAGTGCAATGCTCTATCAGTTGAGCTACCGCCCAATTTGATCATACTCGAACAAGCTTGTAAATGTAGTTGGATATGTAACGGAAAAGCTAATATGTGTCACATTACAAGTCATGCGCTATAGTGAAAAAGTTTAGATGTCATAAGTTAGCATTGTGTGAGGAACAGGGCGAAAAGTACGTTTGCATGAACTAATAATGTGCTTTTTTTACTCGTGATTTTTGTGAAATTGATTAAAAGTCATTGTTGTTGTAGCACCTCTAGTGTTCATTTCACCAGGAAACTGATGTGATGTGTGCAACAAGCCATGTAAAAATCATTTTGCAAAAATGTAGGTATAGTAGCATGATTCTATAAGACCATGTTGAACTTTTGCATGGGAAAGCATCACTTTTTCTTCAGAAAAGGTCAAAATTGTGTTTGGAGATGCTCATGTTTAATTGTGCAAAAATAGTTATATAAGTGTTATATAAAAACCTGCCTACGATTTAGTTCTAATTGAATTAGTGCAATTTGACTGCATTTCCATATGTTGCAGCACTTCTGTTTACTCACACACAAATCTGACACATAATGAGAAATTCTGTAAATAACGGTTCATGCCAAGGGATCAATTTTAAGCACTTCACAGTCAAACAAACCCTGTGTTATCTTTGCATCTAATGAAGATGTTGCATTGAATCATACGCAGCCGTCGCTTTCTGGCTCCTCATCCCCTCAGGCTTTCAGAGGGTCACAGTTTAAGAGGGGCGTGTACAGTTATTAATGCTTATTCCTTACTAATAACTGACTAATAAGCTGACAGCATTATCATGAGCTACAGCATGACATGTATTTAACAAAAGCGCCTGACAGAGGATACCAAACATAATCACCTCATCTCACAGAGACAACTTTGCGTCTGGGGAACTGCGAGCTGAAACCGTGTGGTTGTGAGTCTGTATTAGTGTGCGTATCTTTGTGCCCGCCGGTAACAATGGAAATCGTACACAGAAGTTGCTCAGATGAAACAACAGAGGATATTGATTTACAAACAATGTTTATGGTGTTCTTGTTGGAATTACGACATGAATTGGAGTTCACCCAGAGGACAAGTAGTGTTCCTTTAGAAAATGGTGGATAAAAAAAAAAACATTAGCGTAATCTGTCTTTATGCTAAGCGATACTCTTTTACATGTTGTCAAATGAAGATAAGGACACTGTCAATCACGGTTGCGTATGTGCAGGTCACTTCATTCCTGCTGATGAGTCTTTTGTCAGGTCTGTCATCACATTGATGTGATATGAGCATGACAAGTTATGGCTTTGTAACAAAACAACCTAACAATAACTTGTGAAAGGTCTGCTTCAGAAAATAGAGCCTATGTTCACACTAAGGATGGGTCAGAATTGTTGACTAATCGACTAGACCGCCCACAGTTCTGGCAAAGTGGAATGCACTTGTGAAAATCGTAAGCCCCACTCAACAGCAGTGCTTTTAAATTTCATTTGCATCACACACAGATGCTAACAGAGCGAAAAGTGAGTGTTTGTGAACTGATAATTTGCAGTTTTCCTCATGATTTGTGTGAATTAATTGGAATTCTATTGCTGTTGTGATGAAAAGTGAATAAAAGTCATTATTGTTGTAGCGCCTCTACCAGGAAACTGCCGCAGTACATACGACGACCTACATAAAAATGTTTTATATGTATGGTTCCGTGATTTTATGAGACCAGGTGGCCTTTAAGACTGACTAATCGTTCAGACAACCTACCTAACTAGTAGATTTTGAAACTATGTACAAACTATGTACAAACAATGATATACTGTATTATTTTAAGTAAGTTATGCCATTGTATCTTGGATCAGGCACAGATAAGCACACACGCACTCTTAAACTGAAACTGACTGTGAGGTGAATGTTCTGCTTGGAATGAGGTGCACTTAGGGTGCATGGACACATTTCATTATTCTATTACGGTTTGAGCCAATTACACTTTAATTGTTTAATTGTTTCTGGGCTGTCCAGTGTTTTCAGTCTTATGAATGTGCATGAATATCAAGTAGCATCTAATGAGTCACTCGTGTTGCCAGTGGCAGATATGAAAATGAGAGCAAACTCTGGATGAGATTATAGTGATTTATTTTATTGTGAGCATCTTAACAGTTTTCTAAATGAATTTTACTGGAGGTCATGTTGTTTTGTGAATACAGTCATGGCTAAAGCCCATTAGTAAGCACAATAACTATATCCTCGCATGACCCCGTGTCCACGTGCGTGGATGTTGCATTTTGGGTTCGCTATACACAACGCATAATTTCAATTCATTTAAACTGACTGATCTCTGTTCAGATCACTCTGGGCTGTCAGTAAAAGGTTAAACTTTCAATGTACAGAGTCATGTGACAAAACAATATGGCACCGATCTCAGCGGAGTTTGTCTTTGGGAGAAACACCATCAAAACTACATCTGGTAAGAAACCTCACTAAGATTTTACTGTAACCTGTTTGACTCAAAAGAATAGAGTTTCATCCGATATGCCATTTTTGTATTTTTCATTTCAGCGATTTATCTCAAAATGGCACGCTGTTAAACACAATGTACACTAATGTGTGTTTTAGCGCTATTTTTTTACTTTGAAATCCTATATTTACTATGCATTATCACATTGAGAATGAATGCGTTCATCCGAAAGCTGAACATTGTTTTTACTTTCAGAGGCTATATATGGACTGTTCTGAGACCAGTGCAGACAGACAGCACACTGGAGGTTCAGTCATTCACTAAATAGGGAGCTTTCCTATGCAGCCAAATGCAGTCACTCCAAACATCTGAACAAAAGTTCAGTTTCAGGCTGCAGATGATGTTTGGATCACTCAACATGTTTGGCAGACATGAGACAATGGTAATCAGTACACAGATTCAGAGTTTATAATGTATCATTTTATTTAAACATGGTTGGCAGTGATTGGATGATGCTGGCCATTACTTTGAATCAGAATTAAATATGCTAATTTCTGATTGGTAAAATGCTTCAGCACTGGCTATAACTTGTTTGTTTGATAGTGCAAAGATAGAACATTGAGAAAAAAACAAACAAACTTTGTAACATAAAAGTCAAATCATTTTATTTATGTAGTTTTTTATTTGTACTTTTCCCAATACACATTGTTTCAAAGCAGCTTTACTGAAAATATGATGTAATGTCTGTAAAGTCTCAAAAAAAGAAAAAAAAAGAAAAAAAAGAAACCCATAAAAAAATAAACTCCTAGTAACATAAAAACATTAACTCCTAGTAATATAATAAACCATTTGTTTTTTAAAAAAATCTGACTTTCTATAGTTTGGTATTATTTAAAATTTCACAACTTAGTCCAGCTGTCCTCATATGTGGACAATTTTTTTTAGGAAAACTACTTGGTTCTAAACTATTATATATATACAGGTGCATCTCAATAAATTAGAATGTCGTGGAAAAGTTCATTTATTTCAGTAATTCAACTCAAATTGTGAAACTCGTGTATTAAATAAATTCAATGCACACAGACTGAAGTAGTTTAAGTCTTTGGTTCTTTTAATTGTGATGATTTTGGCTCACATTTAACAAAAACCCACCAATTCACTATCTCAACAAATTAGAATATGGTGACATGCCAATCAGCTAATCAACTCAAAACACCTGCAAAGATTTCCTGAGCCTTCAAAATGGTCTCTCAGTTTGGTTCACTAGGCTACACAATCTGCTGATCTGACAGTTGTCCAGAAGACAATCACTGACACCCTTCACAAGGAGGGTAAGCCACAAACATTCATTGCCAAAGAAGCTGGCTGTTCACAGAGTGCTGTATCCAAGCATGTTAACAGAAAGCTGAGTGGAAGGGAAAAGTGTGGAAGAAAAAGATGCACAACCAACCGAGAGAACCGCAGCCTTATGAGGATTGTCAAGCAAAATCGATTCAAGAATTTGGGTGAATTCACAAGGAATGGACTGAGGCTGGGGTCAAGGCATCAAGAGCCACCACACACAGACGTGTCAAGGAATTTGGTTACAGTTGTCGTATTCCTCTTGTTAAGCCACTCCTGAACCACAGACAACGTCAGAGGCGTCTTACCTGGGCTAAGGAAAAGAACTGGACTGTTGCCCAGTGGTCCAAAGTCCTCTTTTCAGATGAGAGCAAGTTTTGTATTTCATTTGGAAACCAAGGTCCTAGAGTCTGGAGGAAGGGTGGAGAAGCTCATAGCCCAAGTTGCTTGAAGTCCAGTGTTAAGTTTCCACAGTCTGTGATGATTTGGGGTGCAATGTCATCTGCTGGTGTTGGTCCATTGTGTTTTTTGAAAACCAAAGTCACTGCACCCGTTTACCAAGAAATTGTGGAGCACTTCATGCTTCCTTCTGCTGACCAGCTTTTTAAAGATGCTGATTTCATTTTCCAGCAGGATTTGGCACCTGCTCACACTGCCAAAAGCACCAAAAGTTGGTTAAATGACCATGGTGTTGGTGTGCTTGACTGGCCAGCAAACTCACCAGACCTGAACCCCATAGAGAATCTATGGGGTATTGTCAAGAGGAAAATGAGAAACAAGAGACCAAAAAATGCAGATGAGCTGAAGGCCACTGTCAAAGAAACCTGGGCTTCCATACCACCTCAGCAGTGCCACAAACTGATCACCTCCATGCCACGCCAAATTGAGGCAGTAATTAAAGCAAAAGGAGCCCCTACCAAGTATTGAGTACATATATATTTATATATATATATATATATTTTTATTGGTCTTATGATGTATTTTAATTTTTTGAGATAGTGAATTGGTGGGTTTTTGTTAAATGTGAGCCAAAATCATCACAATTAAAAGAACCAAAGACTTAAACTACTTCAGTCTGTGTGCATTGAATTTATTTAATACATGAGTTTCACAATTTGACTTGAATTGCTGAAATAAATGAACTTTTCCACGACATTCTAATTTATTGAGATGCACCTGTATATATATATATATATATATATATATATATATATTTACAAATCAAAAAAGGAATGAAAATGCACACAGCAGTCACGTTCAGATCTCAGGAGGATAAATGAATAAATAGGTACATATACTATATTACAGTTTAGCTATCCATCTTCTGCCTTATTGTTGTTGATTTTGTGTGTGTGTGTGTGTGTGTGTTATATATATATATATATATATATATATATATATATATATATATATATATATATATATATACATTAGCATATTAAGTACAGAGATTTTCTTTAAAACATGATTTTATTTTGCAGATTAATTAAGTGTCATCCTTCTGCCCATTAATCTTTTGTCCCGGCATCTATGATTTCAAGCATTGACCCTTGTTTGCTTTTACACTCTTCAGTACATTTATAGTTTTATAATCTTTGCTGAGTTTCTGCTAGTGAGTGTATTACAAAGTTGCAAAGTTGCTGTTTTTAATTGTGACCTGGATTTAGTTGGTGTATTGCTACAGTGATGCTTTTAGCATTTTTGCGATATTGCAAACCAATGTTTACATTACGTCAGGGCTTGATTACACGGCCTGCTTGTGTACTGAAAGACTCAAATGAGATGTGGGTTATACTCAGAGGGCTGCTGGGGTAAATACACAGTAACAGTGAAATCTCTCTTCTGGGCAGCACTTTGTGTTCAGCACCACATTTCTAGGGTTGTCTGTCCATCCGATGTCATGTTTGTTTTATTGTAGTGGGGTGGCGTCTTTTGTCCTGCCAGTTATTTCAGTGCATCCTTTAAATTTGACACTTCAGTAGGCTCAGACTTAGATAATTGTATTGAGTTTGGTTATGCAAAACGATTGGCACCATGGGGCTTTGCTCCATTTAAAAGCAAATGGATAGGACTATCCAAAGCAACACTTTTTGGGACTAGAAATCACTTATTTAGCATTTAAATATGGATGATGATTAATTTGCCACCATGTGTTAGTTAAATATAACACTATTTCATTCCCAAGACCAATACTTCCCGAACATTCAGTGGACTTTGCAATAAAGCACACAGATTAAACACCATTAAAGGATAGCTCACCATGAAATGAAAATTATCTCATCATTTACTCGTCCACATGCCATCCCAGATGTGTATGACTTTCTTCTGCTGAACACAAATTAAGATTTTTAGTAGAATATCTCAGCTATGTTGATCCATTCAGTGCAAGTAAATGGTGGCCAGAACTTTGAAACTCCATAAAAGCACATAAAGGCAGCATATAAGTATTCCATTAAACTCCAGTGGTTAAATCCATATCTTCAGAAGTGATATTATACAGCTCTGGAAAACAGACCACTGCAAAATTATAAGTTTCTCTGGATTTACAATTTATAGGTATGTGTTTAAGTAAAATGAACTTTTTGGTTTTGTTCTGTAAAGTACTGACAACATTTTTCCCAAATTCCAAATAAAATATATTGTCAGTTAGAGCATTTATTTGCAG
Source organism: Myxocyprinus asiaticus (assembly GCF_019703515.2). Lineage (NCBI taxonomy): Eukaryota > Metazoa > Chordata > Actinopteri > Cypriniformes > Catostomidae > Myxocyprinus > Myxocyprinus asiaticus. The sequence goes on from NC_059347.1 coordinate 3,834,249, forward strand.
AAAATGACAACTGGTCAAAATAAGAAAAAAAGATGCAGTGTTTTCAGAACTTGAATAATGCAAAGAAAACAAGTTCATATTCATTTTTAAAGAACACAATACTAATGTTTTAACCCCCCCTTCCCCCACTCCCCATCTTGTATAATCAATGCTTTACTCGCCTGCCGTACTTATTATATGGCCCTACATACTGTTTATACTTATTTGCGTTTTACAGATGAATGTGCATTACTTCTAAATAAACTTGAATGAATGTGAATATTTATGATAACACTACTGGTCAGTTGGTTGCGTTTGCATTTCTGCTGCGAGAATTAAGCAGTGTGACAGTTGATCTGTGGTGCCACAGGAGACAGAAGACTGTACTGGCAGCTTGTTGCAAAATCCGTCCTGATGCGCAGGGACAGATAAAGCTCTTTTGTTTATTCTTTTCCTCCTGAGTCATTGCTAAAGCTGTTTCCTCTTGTGACAGGACAGAGTTCAAATGCTGCATCATGACTGCTTTATTTATGCAGTTATGTGGATAAATGGATTTCCTAAACAGGATTTTCCTTGCTCTATAGAGACAAGAGTTTGATGTACTATGTAGACACACTGTAACTTTTATAACACAAAACTCTCTGTCTAGTCCAACCAGACCATTTATTGTAATCAAGCTGCAAAAAGAGGGTAATTTAGAAATAAGTTTGGGAGGTTAAGTTTATAAAGTATGCATTCCTCTTCACTATATGAAAGCCTGCACAGCTGAAAACACGTCGCTTTTAGCCAGCTCGACACAACAACAGTGACACGATCAATGGCATGAGTTTGGGGTTAGACTGTCTGTTGGTTTATCTGATTGGAGACAGAGTTTAAAAATCTGTTTCAAAAAGATGTTTATTGTTGCAATTCCATTTGGTGACGCTAGTGTTGCAGACATTACACACTAACCAGATCACTAGATCACTAACCAGAAAAACTTCGGGGAATCCAGTGATTATTACATCCCGGAAAGTGCTTGTTGCATCAAGTCAGTACACAACTTTGTTGCCAGGTATACTCATAAAGAAAGCCTTTGTGCTCTTAAGGCCTATTCACACCAAGTCCGTTTTTTCGGTGCAATTGTTCGTCCCGAACGAGCTTTTGAATAGGCACAATGAATTCCTATGGCGCTTTTCACATCGGGCTCAACAAGTCGTCCGCCGACAATCCAAAGGGTATTTTTTTTTTTTTTGGAGAGCAGTCCAATTTTGTTTTTCTGCACTGAAAACTGACTGAACATTGAAATATGAGCTTTCTGTCATTTTTCCAGAGTCGCTGCAGCTGTTCAATCCAGCGTTTTGGTGGCACTAATCAACCGGCAAACACTTGCATTGGACGTGCAGCTGACTGAATAAATAAAGTAGTTGCAGTTCATTAACCCTTGGTTTTGGTGTTAATGGTTTTATATGCTGCAAATGTAGCTGGTCCTGCTCGACACACGCCAAGTGAACCGGGGTCTCCAGCATGGGAGGCGGGCGCGCTAACAAGTAAGCTAAAGGCTACAGCCTCTAGCGTCAGTCTCTAGTGCACCTCTTGAGGCCAGGGGAGTGAGGTTTATATACTGCACAGCTACACACCAGCTGGCTCCCATTACACTTACCCCTAAACCTCACTACCATCTGGGTCACAGCACCACTGTAACTGGTCCTGCTCGACACGTTCCAAGCGGGATTCGTACCGGGTCTCCAGCATGGGAGGCGGACGCGCTAATGAGGAGGCTAAAGGCTGCAGCCTCTAGCGTCAGTTGCTAGTGCGCCTCTTGAGGCCAGGGGAGTGAGGTTTACATACAGCACAGCTACCTACCAGCTGGCTCCTGTTACACAAACATAAAACCGGTCTGTTTTTGAAAGTCTGTTTCTAATATACAGTATGCGCATGGATTATAAATGTTCATAAACATTGGAGTGTTTTCCTGTGCTCTTTTACTTGTCTCATGTATAAACACACTAAATCCAAGGCAAATGTGCAGTAAATATATATTGTAGAATCTGTAAACACATTCTTTCTTATTAGAATATTTAGGTAATAATACATCATATTTTATAATATTCCTGGTGTTTTGTCTTAATGTACATTATTTAATATGTATTGTACATCACTGTGCCTGCTATCTTATGCTTAAAAATAGCAGAAATATTCGGCAATTCGTTTGGACTAAGCTTGTAGTAAATTATTGTATAAAATGACTCTTCATATGCTATATTTTGTGTAGAAAAATGAATTGCAGAACATCACTGCTATTTTTATCTTAAGGATAATATAACAAAGTATTTCTGTAACTGTGCTCTTTTCTAACCATGCACACAAAACTCTGTCTTTAATCCAAATATGCAATAATTAAATAAATAAAAGACCATGAGCCTGTTTTTTTTTTTTTTTTTTTTCTGTTCTATTATTTTTAATACTATGCAACATATTTTATACTATACCTGTTATTCTTAATGCACATTATTTTACATAGCTGTACCTTGTGTTATATTATCCAGGCATTATAAATAGAGAAGTTGGGTTCGGGAGTTTGTTTGGAATATACTCGTAGAAAAATACATGTGCAAATATAAAAACACAGGACGTATATTTATGCAACAGTGCTCTTTACTTATCACACTCGCATTAAAAACACAGATTCTGCATTCCTCAAAATGCATCAAACACATGGAAAGAACATTATGAAATAGTTATGCAAAATTAGGTTAGTAAATGCTTTAACAGGGTTCAATATACAGTATATTAATCTCTAGCTTTGACAGCTGAATGCTGAAGGGTCTGGGCAGGAGACTGGTATAAATGCTAGTAGAGCAGCAACAGTGCCCCCTACTATACAGGGGTGAAACTGTTTTTCCTTTCCTTTCCTTTCCTTTTTTTTTTTTTTTTTTTTTTTTTTTTTTAAAAATTTACGGACTTGGTGTGCATAGGCCTTTTGTCGGAAGTTTGTCTCACAAAAAACATCACGGATTTGGTGTCAACAGGCCTTTACTTGCGAAAGCCAGCCAAACAGATTATTACTTACAAGATTGAGAAACTGTTTTTCAGTTTTGTGTGCAATATGCTTCAGACGGTTAGTGAACAGATGTATATTGCTTTCTTTTGTGCTTCACGTAAGGAGGTGCATATGTGATCCAAATCAGTCACTTTCTGTATGAGGTTTCATTTAGGCTGCATACAGTATGCTTGCAGTAGATGGCAAGGCAGCTCACTAGGTTTCAACAGAGCATCAATGTCAAGACACAATCAGTAGAGCAAATGTTCAGCTCACAGTATAAACTGAAAATAAGTCTGTCATGGACTGTTCCCTTGCCATAATTCTTGTATGTAGTTGCTTGTCAACAGCACATACAGTACAGTCAGGTGCAGTGGATTAATTAAACATAATTACTGTGTCTTGGGCCTGAGAGAGCACATGATGAAGGCACCGGTCCACCACACTGTATGTTGAGAGGACAGCAGCTGGACCCGGGGCCCAACATCATTACCTGGGGCCCTACGGCGTGACAGCGCTGGCCTGGCTTGGCTTCCAAGTGCTGGGATCTGTCAGAAGAGTATGAGAAACATGTCTCGCTGGAGCTCAGATCTTAATGCTGCAGGTCTGCACAAGAGTGAACAGTAGTGGCAGAATATAGGATGGCATGGAGTCTGTGTTGCGTGCTGTGCAGATATGAATAATGTACATGCATATGTTTTTGTTTGTGTGTGTGTTTCTGTGGAGGTGTTTTGGAACAGAAGACCAAACAACTTAAATTGCAAATAAGGTTAATTGTTATGCAGACCCCTTAATGGACAATAGGATGGATCTGTTTGTGCATTGTATCGAGTGCTGATGTAATTTGCATGTATTAAGATTCTTTTTCAAATGCAGCATCTGCCTTTTAATTGATGTTAGCTAAGACAGTTTGGAAAGGTTTTGCACGCTAATTTATTAGTAGCCAACCAAGACAAAACACCTATTTGATGTGTGTGATTTTATCTGGAAGACGTATTTTTTCAGATGAAACACTCTTAAACAGACATCCTGGAGATGTATAGTATGTGAACGATCTAGAAAGCTAATTTTGATCAAATCTATAGTTAATTTATTGGTAGCTAAGTTAGTTTATAAGTATATTCATAGTTACTTTATTTGTAGCCAAGTTTTTAATATATTGCTAATTCATTGGTAGCAATGTTAGTTTAAAAAAAAATATTGGTTGCTAATTTATTAGGTAGTGACATATGTTAGTTTGGAAATGTATTGGTAGAAAAATTTTTGCTAGCTAGTTTAGAAACATATTGGTAGCTAAAACTGGTAACTTGATTATTGATTGCTATGTTAGTTTAGAAATTAACTGGTAGTTCATTTATTGGTAGCTGCTAAGTTAGTTTATAAATGTGATTTATTGCTAGCTACATTTAGAAATGTATTAGTTACTAACGCATTGGTAGCTAAATTATATTAGAAATTTATTGATAGCTAATTTATTAGTGGCTACATAGGCCTATACATTCATTTGGGAAAATATTGGTACTGTAATTAATTTATTGTTAGCTAAAATGTTGTTAATGAACTTGTTGGTAGCTAAAGTAGTTTAGAAATACTGAAAGCTAATATATTGTTTGCTAAGTTTATAAATGTATGCAATTAGTTGCATGTTTGGAAATGTATTGGTAGCAAATGTATTGATAGCTAGTTTAGAAATATATTGGTGGCTAAAACTGGTAGCTAAATTAGTTTAGAAACATTGGTAGATTAATTTCTGTTTGCTAAGTTAGTTTAGAAATGCACTGATGGCTAACTTATTGGTAGTTATATCAATTTAGATACACACTGGTAGCTAACTGATTGCTCCCTAAGTTCAATGTACTGATAGCTAAATGGTATAGCTATTACTAATTTAGTGTGGAAGTGTATTTTTAATGAATTTATTGTTAGCCATGATGCTTTAGAAATGTGTTGGTAGCTAAGTTAGATTACAAGTGTAATATGCGTATTTTAAATGATTCTTTAGTCTTGCTCTCTTTTTGGAAATGCGTGTCACAGTGCACTTTTTTAACAGAACCGATAAGAGCTGTGTGGTTAGATCATCTCAAACAGAGTTCAGGTGGTTTTGCTCAAGGTGTGTTTTGGAAACGAGTCCCTTACGGTTCCTTGTGTTTTTAATTGGTTTGCTTCAATATTTTTTTATTTATTTTTTTCCTCTTTAATAAACTCTCCACAGCGATACCCTGTGTGAATTACAAAAGCACAGTGATTATATATGTGCAATATCTAAGGGGCAAATTAATATTTAACTGGATTTACAGCTAATCATTGCAGTATGAAATATTAATATAAAGCTTTATGGCAGGAGCCTTGCACAAAAACTGAATTAAAGCATTTTATTTTATTTATTTATTTATTATTATTATTATTATTATTATTATTATTATTATTATTATTATTATTATTATTGTTATTATTATTATTATTATTTTCTATTTATTTTCCTCATACTCATAGGCTTGAATGTTTTTTGTTTAGTTTTTTTTTTTTTATTTATTTTTTTTTAATATGGGCAATTCCAGCATTATAGAAGTGATATTTGCAATAAAATGTGAAATTTAACTTCTCATAGAAAGCACTTCTGACCAGTATATCAAACCAAGTGTTCGTATAATCATATACCCCTGAAGATACATTTCAGATATCAGAAAAAAATTCATATGAGTCTCTTATAATTTTATAAAGCAGTGCTTTTATGTAAAAGTGAGTGTTTGGATTTCTCACACAAAAAGGCATAGCCAGGAAGTTACTTTTGGGTGGGCCTCAATAAAAATGGATGGGCCAAGTTTTTGCCAAAATATTTTTTACCAATTTTCCTTAACAACAGAGAAGCAGTGCAATCAAATAGTTCTTTCACACTTTCTTAAATCAGAATGTTTGCATTTTTTTTTTTTTTTTTTTTTTACTATTTTATAAAAACATATTTGAAGTCAAAGAATAATCTCTAATATTCTGGGTGGGCCTGGGTCTAATTTGGGTGGGCAAACTTGGCTACGCCTCTGCTCACACAACTTATTGTCTGTCTGGAAAATGCTTTTTGATAACATGAAGTAAAAATAAATATTCCCCTTTGAACCTCGATATTTACCATGATATTTTGCGGTTTGAAAAATGTTATTTTAGTATTGGTGCACACCTCAAGAGTTTAATAATTCAATTTCCCTTTAAAAATTCCATAACAACTCATATATACAGTAAAATATGGAGCTAAATGGACAATTTAAAAGATGTTTTGTTCCTTTGCTTAAAACCTGATTGTTCCATGGTATGTTTGACATTTCCAGGGAATTCCCCTTGTGCATTTGGTTGTAATGATCAGTGTTTGTTAGTAGCATGGTGATCAGTCATTTCAGACTCCATCCACAGCCTGAGGTAAGCCTGAGGGAATCAGAGGTGTGAGCACATGAAGCGGCTTTAGTAATGCTTCACATGTGCTGTGATTGAAAGTCAACCTTCTCCTGCATTTGAATGTCTCATTTCCTATTTAGAAGCTTTATTCATCACATGTGGCTTGATAGTTTCCAAGAGGAGACATTCAATGCTGCACACATCAACAGAATATAATAGAGTCTCCCATCCTCTGCTTCTTTACAGGCAATATCTCAATATTCCAGCACTGCACTATAAACAATCTATAAAAATATGACTCAATTATCAAAGTTTGAGTCAAAATTTTTGATTGAACAGTTGCTTTTACATGTTTCCTTGTATGCTCTTATATATTTTTGCACACACTATCTAAATTACCTTAATGCAATATTAATTAAATCACTGAATTGTCGATATGTTGTGTCTGTTCATGGATTAATCGGCATGGAACTTCAAACCACTGGGTGCAGATGAGCTGAGCATAACACATAATTTTCTCCAGGAGACAAACAAGCATAATGCGCACCCCAAAGTTAGAATACATTTGCATATTTTGGCAGATTGAATGTTCTGCACTTTAATTTACCTGTCACAGATCTGCTCATCTGCAATCCATACAGCAGCAGTTCAGAAACACATAATGTTCATAACAACGAGATGTGGCATAAACAATGCAAAACAAACAAATAAACAACATGTCTAGGTAACATTACACCTCAAGATAAAGAAAAGAAAGATATATTTAGCATAAAGAAAATTAAGCCTATTTTACGACAATTTTTTTTTTTTTTTTTTTTTTTTTAATTAAGCACATTAAGAAACACATAATACAACAAGGAGTTGTAGTAACAAGAAAACAAATAAACAACTTTCCTAGGTAACAATACCCCTAAAAATGAATATATACTGTGTATATATATATATATATATATATATATATATATATATATATATATATATATATAGATATAGATATATATATAGATATAGATATAGATATAGATATAGATATATATATAGATATATAGATAAATATTATACCTTGCATAAAATTAAGCAAATTCTCATTACTGCAATTCATCCAGATTTTTGTTTTACATACATTTTTGGATTACAGATTTTTTCTTTTATTAATACAATACAGTATAATTTTCCATTTACTGTATACCATGATGCATAATAAATACTACCATTTACTTATTTATATATTTATTATTGTATTTATTTTATTTTATTTTTTACATTATAGAAATGGGAATGAGATGTTTTTATTTTATTTCTTTATTTTTTTATTTTTTTTGTTCTTAAAAGGAATGATATTTGGAAGGTAAAATACCAATTAATGATTCACCTTAAATCCATTTATATTATTATTATTATTTTTATTTTATGTTTTTTCTGTCATGCATTGCAGCAGGCATCTCTTTATTCAGCATCTATTATAATCTTACTGGTGAACGATTAAATTACTTTTCACTGAATGCCAGTCTCAGATGTTTCATTTTTTGACTCTGCGACAAATCAAAGCATGATTCATGAGCAAACTGAAAATATATATTTCCCTTGTCAAAAACAGCATAAAACAGAATCCAGGCCAGTCAGTGCAATTTGCTTTCCTTTAAATTAAGCTCACATGTGCTTGATACCTTTAAAATTTATTTGACAGTGATTTAGAAGAAACAAAGTTTTCTTTCACTTCTGTCACACACTGGTGACACTGCAGTCATATTTCTTGGAAGAGTGTCTTGCATTTACAGTTGACAAAGCCTGAGGCTTGACTTCTCCACTTACCTTTCCACTGTGGTTACCATGGCAATGGTTACTGCTGGAGACCAGGAGTTCAGGGAACATGGAGAGCAGGGCTGCGGGGAGGGGAAGATTATTAGATGATGGAAGGTTAGTTTGGAATATTGCTGCACTTTTTACTTTGATTTTATGAAACTCTGTAGATCTGAAAGCGGTTGGTAAAGCATATATGCTTCTGAAGCTAATGTTAAAGGGATAGTTCACCCAAAAATGAAATAAAATAAAATAAAATAAAATAAATAAATAAATCTTTCATCATTTACTCACCCTCATGCCATCCCAGATGTGCATGACTTTCTTTCTTCTGCAGAATACAAACTACGATTTTTAGAAGAATATTTCAACTCTGTATGTCCTCACAATGCAAGTGAATGGGCGCCAAAATTTTGAAGCTCCAAAATCCAAATAAAGGCATCATAAAAGTAATCCATGAGACTCCAGTGGTTAAATCCATATCTTCAGACACGATATGATAGGTGTGGGTGAGAAACAGATACATTTTTAAGTCATTTTTTTATCACAAATTCTCCTTCCAGTAGGGGGCAATATGTATGAAGAATGTGAATCACCAAATATAGAAGAAGGAGATATGTGAATATTGAACTGTTTCTCACCCACACCTATCATATCGCTTCTGAAGAATTGGATTTAACCACCAGAGTCGTCTGGAGTACTTTTATGTTGCCCTTATGTGGATTTTGGAGCATGAAAATGTTGGCGCCCATTCACTTATGGACCTACAGAGCTGAAATATTCTTTTAAAATCCTTTGTGTTCAGCAGATGAAAGAAGTGTCATGCATTTCATGGATGGCATGAGGGTGAGTAAATTATGAGAGATTTTTCATTTTTGGGTGAACTAACCCTTTAACTTTATTAATCGTAAATAAAAGCTACAGTTTTTGGTTGAATACAGTAATTTGCTTAATTACAGTCTTATTTTATATTTAATTGTGATAAATCAGATTTTGAAAGTGCTCAAATTTGACTCTGAATATACTTCTTATTCTGCATTTAGTTATTTCTTGTTAAATAAAATAAAACCATATGCAATAATAATGTAATAATAATGCTTAATAACATTTTCCAAAAAAAACAAAAAAAACAAACAAAAAAAAACATTCCACAGTATAAAGATAAAAATGCACTAAAATAGCACCAATTCAAGTAAGGCTGACTAACTGAACAAAGTAGTCCCTATAGGTTTGAACTGCAATGCACATTAAATCTCTTAAACCCTCATTATTTCAAATACTGATCAGCCGGCAGACTGTGGCTATCCACTTTGCTACAGCAATCGTGTAGCCATGTTCATGATGCGTGTCAGGGCATCTAATCCATCACCACTTTAAACTCCACACGAAAAGTGCTACAGACAAGACTGTTCTGCTTTTAGCACTGGCACTGATTTTTGTCACAAGTCCCATCTGGGTTTGTTTTGTACAACAGATAGCGTTAAGAGGTCTTTTCCCCATCACTTATAAGAAATCGCTGTGTGTGTTTGTTTGTGGTGTGTGCATTAGTGTAATAATATCCCTGGACACATTGCAAAGGTTCCACTCTACTCCAACCAGTATTTAGAACTCACACTGAGCTGAATAAAATGTTAGAATCTAATGTCAAATTTGTAAATGAAAAAATGAAAAACAAACAAAAAAAAGAATATAAATATATATATATATATATATATATATATATATATATATATAATGAACCCCTTTATAAACCCTTAACAAGGGATGTTTCCCTTGTTAAGGGTTTATAAACATCTTGGACTCAAGATGGCGGCGAGTATGGCTGCTGCGTTGCGAGCTCCAACACAACATAGTAGTGTTTTGTTTGTTTTGTTTACATTTTTTATGTTTTTTGTCTTGGATGTTGTCTACGACAGACAAACACTTTTGGACATTGGTTCAGCAATTTCACACTGTATACCGGACTTCAAATTCCTCAATGCCGACCCGCTGTTTACAAACACGCAAGCGGAGCCCTTTGTCTGAGCAGCCTGGACGTGGAAACGCAGGAGGAAAAGGGGAAATAGAGCCGGCGTTCTCATCAGAGTAAGACGCCGTGCAAATCGACCCCCGCTACCCAGTATTCTACTGGCAAATGTTCAGTCTCTGGATAACAAGCTCTGCAAGCTGAAAGCGTGGATCTCTTTCCAACGAGAGACGAGGGACTGCTGCATTATCTACCTTACGGAAACTTGGATGTCTATGGAGATTCCAGACTCAGCCATTGAACCCACGGGGTTCTCCGTGCACTGAGCAGACAGAGCAAAAGACCTCTCAGGTAAAAGCAGAGGTGTTGGTGTATGTTTTATGATCAACAAATCCTGGTGTGATCAGAGGAACGTACATTCTATCAAGTCTTTCTGCTCTCCTGATCTGGAATTTCTCATGCTTCTGTGTCGACCATTCTGGCTACCAAGGGAATTCACAGTGGTCATTATCACTGCTGTGTACATCCCGCCACAAGCCGACACAGACCGGGCACTCAAGGAACTGTATGGGAGTACAAGTGAGCAGGAAACTGCGCACCCTGAGGCCGCATTCATTGGGACTTTAATAAAGCCAGTTTCAAGTCAGTCGCACCAAAATACCACCAGCACATTAGTTTCAACACACGAGGGGACCGGGTTTTGGACCATTGCTACTCTCCCTTGCGGGATGGCTACAAATCCCTCCCCCACCCACCATTTGGCAAATCGGATCACTCTTCCATTCTGCTTCTGCCCGCTTACAGGCAGAAACTGAAACAGGAAGCACTCACCCTCAGAAAGATCCAGTGCTGGTCGGACCAATCAGACTCTACGCTACAAGACCATTTTGATCACACGGACTGGGAGATGTTCCGGTCCGCCATTGAGCTTTACGCTGATAGCGTAATGTGTTTCATCAGAAAGTGCGTAGAGGATGTCATTCTGACCAGAACAATACGGATCTATCCGAACCAGAAGCCATGGATAAATAGCGATGTTCGCGTGCACTTAATGTGCGGACCTCCGCTTTTAATTCCGGGAATGTGAAGGAGCATAAACAAGCCAGTTATGCCCTCCGAAAAACATCAGATCAGAACAAATCAGAACAGCAAAATGCCAGTACAGGAACAAGATTGAAGGACAGTTTAACACCACAAACTCTAGAGGCATGTGGCAGGGAATTAACATCATCACGGACTTTAAAGGGAATAAAAACTCTGCCGTGAACACCGCTGCCTCTCTCCCGGATGAGCTAAGTACTTTCTATGCTCGTTTTGAGGGAAATAACACCACCCTCATGGAGAGAGCTCTCGCGGCCGAAGCTACAGAGGTTAGTTCACTCTCTGTCTGTGTAGCGGATGTAACCCAATCCTTCCGGCAGGTGAATATCCGCAAAGCCACGGGCCCAGACGGCATTCCGGGCCGCGTCATCAGAGCATGCGCGAACCAGCTGGCTGGTGTTTTACGGACATTTTCAACCTTTCCCTCTCTTTGACTGTAGTCCCCACATGCTTTAAAACATCCACCATTGCGCCTGTTCCAAAGCAATCAAAAATCACTTGCTTAAATGACTGGCATCCTGTTGCTCTGACCCCCATCATCAGCAAATGCTTTGAGAGACTAATCAGAGATTACATCTGCTCTGTGCTGCCTCTCTCTCTAGACCCATTGCAGTTTGCTTACTGCAACAACTGCTCCACTGATGATGCCATTGCATCTACAATACACACTGCTCTCTCCCACCTGGAAAAAAAGAACACTTACTGTATGTGAGAATGTTGTTTGTAGACTACAGCTCAGCATTCAACACCATAGTGCCCTCCAAGCTAGATGAGAAACTCCGGGCTCTGGGCTTAAACAGCTCGCTGTGCAGCTGGATCCTGGACTTCCTGTCAAGCAGACGCCAGGTGGTTAGAATAGGCAGCAACATCTCCTCATCACTGACCCTCAACATTGGATCCCCACAGGGCTGTGTTCTCAGCCCACTCTTGTATTCCTTGTACACACATGACTGTATGGCAACACATAGCTCCAATGCCATCATTAAGTTTGCTGATGACACGACGGTGGTAGGTCTGATCACTGACAATGATGAAACAGCCTACAGAGAGGAGGTGCACACTCTGACACACTGGTGTCAGGAGCACAACCTCTCCCTCAACGTCAGTAAGACAAAGGAGCTTGTGGTGGACTTCAGGAGAAAAGACAGGGAACATAGTCCCATCACCATCAATGGAGCACCAGTGGAGAGAGTCAGCAGCTTCAAGTTCATGGGTGTCCACATCACCGAGGAACTCAGATGGTCCATCCACACTGAAGTCGTTGTGAAGAAGGCTCATCAGCACCTCTTCTTCCTGAGATGGCTGAGGAAGTTTGGAATGAACCACCACATCCTCACATGGTTCTACACCTGCACTGTAGAGAGCATCCTGACTGGCTGCATCTCCGCCTGGTACGGCAATAGCACAGCCCACAACCGCAAAGCACTGCAAAGGGTGGTGCGAACTGCCAGACACATCATCGGAGGTGAGCTTCCCTCCCTCCAGGACATACAGTATATACCAGGCGGTGTGTGAAAAAAGCTCGGAGGATCATCAGAGACTCCAGCCACCCGAGCCATGGGCTGTTCTCACTGCTACCATCAGGCAGGCGGTATCCCAGCATCAGGAACCACACCAGCCTACTCCATGACAGCTTCTTCCCCCAAGCAATCAGACTTTTTAACTCTTGATCTCCCACGATCAAAATATATCAGCATTGCACTTTATTACTCTTATATCTCACACCTGACTGTCATAAATGATATTATATTATATTATATTCTCTCTTAACAACTTACTATCAACCGACAGCCTGAATGTCAATACAGTACAATACAACCTACTGTACATTCTATATATACTATATATACTTTTTTTTTATTGAATAATGTGTATCTATATTGTGTGTATTGTATACTGTACAGTGTATGTTATTATTTGCATATTGTGTTGTGTGTAATTATGTGTATATTAGACTTTAAATTGTGTTGTGTTAATTTGATGTTATTGTAAATTGGTATATGTCTCATCACTGTCACGACTGCTATGTTGATCGGAACTGCACCCAAGAATTCCAAACACCATTGCACTTGTGCATATGGCTGTGTGACAATAAAAGTGATTTGATTTGATTTGATTTGATTTTTGACTTGATAAATGGGTTCATTAACAACTTATTAATCATTTACAAATGTATTATAAATAGTTAATATGCAGTTATAACAATTACATAGGTTACTCAAATGTAAAAGTTGTTATTAAGCATTTATAACATGTGAGTTAAAATGGCTCACTATTTGGCAAGTATTGCATGCCAGTCTCCCATTTTATTCATGTTATTATAACTGCATATTAATGGTTTAAAATGCAATGTTTGTGAATTATTAGTCATGAATGAAGCCCTTTATAATGCCTTACTAAATGGAACATTGATGCAAATTGTTACCAAATATTTTAGGTAATAGTCACCTGATTAATAATTCATCATTCATCACACTGGAAATGTAAGGTCAAATCAAGCACATTGCATTGTGGAATAATGTGCATACTGTGGACTGTATACATACTATATACTGCAGAAATAGTCAAAGTAATTTTTTTGTATGTTATTCCAAACAGCCTTAAACTGTTGTTCAGTGGGTAATAAGAAAGTTTTGATGCTTACATTAGCTCCTCAGCACATTAATAAGATTATTTGTTTGCCCTCTGCCATAGTTGTTTCGGTAAAAACACCTCAGTCACTGTATTCTTGTTTTCTCGGTTCTATAATTTATTTTCATATGACGCACACAGGCAATCCTGCTCCAGCACTCCAACACAGATTAAAATGTGCCAAAACTGAGTGGTGGGCACATTGATCATATAGACAGGAATAGTGGTGGGGGGTGGAAGGGGACACTATTCGGCTCTCTTATGGTTGATTGATGCTCAAGGCCACTGTGTGTCACTCTAAAGAATACACTCCAATGCTTTGCTCTGCTGGCTTTTCCCAGATTTTCCTTGTAGATGAAGGTTAGGTTAGGCGTTGTTGTGTTTGATCAATTGGTAGAGGTCATGGATTCTGTTCCCAGGGAATATAAAATGGATACCTTGAATGTACTGTAAGTCACTTTTGTCTGCCAAATGCATGAATGTAAATTATAAAATGGATAGTTCTGACTGTAAATTCTTATTGGATAAGCTGCTTTCAAAGGTGTGACTACACCAACTGTAAATTTGCTTCGTTGCTTGGCAACTGTGAACGGTCAACAGTTAGGCTAATGAACTATACAGTATTACTTGGTGGAATTTTTGTTTATTTTGTTTATTAATCAATTTAATTAGTTACAAAACATTGGTGCCATCTAGCGGCCTAATATCTCTGAGTAACAACCGCACATCCGGGGATAAAGACGCATCAGACCGTTCATCCAAGTACTGCGAGTGTTCTGTCCTGCTTCTCTGATTACTGTGCAATCTCTATAAGTAAGCTCATAAAAGAATTTCAGCTTAAATCAATGTTTCATGTCCATTTATTTGTTTATTTGGCAAGTAGTCTTGTGCTAAGCTGGATATTGAGGAGCCAGATGGTCATTTTCACAAAATAAACACCAACAGGACTCCAATGCAAACCAGTGGTGGATTTCAGCTGTTCAGCGATTTATTACTTCTCACATAATTACATAATTTCAATGCAAATCAATCTTTTTTGTGCATTTATTTATTTGGTTAGTAGCCATGTAATAAGCGGAGTAATGTACAGTCAGCTGGTTGTTATCGCAAATTAACAGCGCAAAACGCTGTACAACAGTCAAAGACGTTTGTGTAGTGCATGATCACATAGAAAAACTATAAAAAATTGTGTATATGGATGCAAAAACGTCATATGTGTGAGTTAGTTTAAAACAAGCAATGCAGATTTTTAAGCCTTTCCTGAAATTGATGAGGTTGATCTACTCCATATACATACACACACACACACACACACACACACACACACACACATATATATATATATATATATATATATATATATACATACACACAAACAATTTATCAGAATTCATCAAAACTATTATTATATTATATAATTATATTATATGATTATGTTTTGATGAACTCTGCTTCATTATCAGAACAAAGAACTCCGGTCAATCTTGTAAAAGCTATTGTTTTCTCACTGTGATTTTACCACAGTAACAGAATCGATGTTCTTTGTCTTGGGTTGGCAAACAACCATGAAAATGTCAAAGCCTTTGTCTGCCTGCTCAAGATATAACAATAATATGATAGTTAAAACAGCAGCACATCATCATGTAGCATCATGTAGAGTTCCGGCATGTAGTTTGTGAAAACACCTAGTATCCAAAAATTACCCAAACCCCAAAAATCTCCACATGTCCAGGATAACCTAAAACAAACATTCTGGAACTGATGGATTCTTTGCTCAATTGAAACTATTACTATTTGTGATTTATTTAAACCGTCTCTTAGTCTTTGACAATGTGCCCTCAGCCCGTTCAATGACTGTCTGATGCATATTGTACACAAACCTGGAAAGCATTTTTGAAAATAGCAAGCTCTAATCAGATTACATGTCTGCAATGCATTTTCCAGGAGTTGGGGTGCACCGATTTTAATCAGTCTGCCAGGAAACAAAGTCTATAAGGTTCTGGTTTGATACAAAAAGCATTTTTGAGGAAGAATCCCTTTGCCATATTTAAAAGTTTTTTTTTTTTTTTTTTAATCTACTGAATCATCTATTTCAGATTTTCCAGCCTCTATATGTCCCATAAAAACAAGACAAACTTTGGTTGGTCACTTCACATATTGGTCAGATGTGGCGCTGCAACAACTAATCGATTCATAATAATCGATAATAAAAAAAAAAATTCATTATCAATTAGTTGGATGTGCGCTGTGGCACAGAGAAGTTTCATCAGTAATGCCGCTTTACAGAAGTGAAAAAAGCATTTTTATGATAAAACAGTTGCTTCGAATAAAAAGAGTACCACGCAAGGTGTCCAAGCACTGGAGCATTTAATACTAAATGCTTCAATGAAGATAAGGATCT
The DNA here is from genome assembly GCF_019703515.2 of Myxocyprinus asiaticus. Classification (NCBI taxonomy): domain Eukaryota; kingdom Metazoa; phylum Chordata; class Actinopteri; order Cypriniformes; family Catostomidae; genus Myxocyprinus; species Myxocyprinus asiaticus. The sequence goes on from NC_059347.1 coordinate 3,850,533, forward strand.
TAGTTTCATGTGGGCCAGTTGATGTATCAGGTATTGACTGATAGCTTGTGCTGAGAATGCTTAAGAGTTGTTATTCTCAAGTGCATAACTTACATTTTAGTTACATATTCTATAATTTTTCAATGTTATAAATTCAAATTAATAGGTGTATTTCCATTTTTACAAAACTGTTTTTAGCGGAATGCTAGTTGCCTTGTGTTTGGTTGCGAATTCCATCAAATCTATAACACTTTACGAAACGAGTCCGATTAACAAAATAATCTTTAGTTGCAGCTCAAGTCAGTTTGACAATTACATTTGATTGGAAATGACACACAATAAAAACATTCTGTTCTTAATTTACATTTATCTGGATTTTTCTTCATCTAAAGCATGCAAAACTTGAAGAAGAAAACAAACAAACAAACAAACAAAACAAGAAACAATGTTATTAAGGGAAAATTGTTGGTTGTGATGAAAATGATGGAAAAACTGTGGGACAGTCATAATTTGTTCAAAAATTAATAATAATAATAATAATAAAAAGAAAACTTTATAAAATGTTTTTTGATGGATTTTCGTATTTTTAAAAAGTCTGGGACAAGGTTAAAACTAAATGCAAAAGTCCAAGTAAAGACATGCATTTTTAGAACAGTTATTTTTTTTTTTTTTTTCTTAAACCTGTTAAGGCAATTCAGCATTGTACCTCCTCATTAACATATTAACACATCCTCACTCTCTGTGGATTCTAGCAAGCTCTGCAGATATTCATATCATCCCACTAATGACTTTTCTGGAGATTGTCTTCTTAATTACTTTGCTTTACCTGCTAGACAAGTTCTCTCCCTTAATCCCCTTTACATAAGTCTGACTGGAGAAGATTAGCCAAAACAAGTTCCATATCTAATTAGCCTAATGCTCTCCTCTGTGGCTTTCACCTCCCATTCTTGCTTTGTGTCCAAGACTCTATAAAGTCCCTTCTAAATTGTTTCTTGTTGCCATATTGATTCATTCAAATTGGGTGATTTAGACGCCTCGAGACTCTGTGCAGATTATCTGGGAGACTCTTGTTTCCCCCTAAAACTCTAATGATGGCAGACGCGAGGACCAGTGCGCATTAATGACCGTAGTGTCAACCGACAACATCTGTGTGCTCTTACAGCTCTTAGCTGCCTAGATTATCTCGACGCCAGAGCCATTTCAGAGCCATTAGCCCTGCTTTATCAAACCCTCTCTCAAACGAAGTGTGTGGGTTTTCCTGCCTTCTGTAATTTTCACTGTAGGATTGGAAGAGGCGTTGATGTAAAATAGAAAAGAGAAATTTTGCTGTCAGGGTTAGAAATGTGAATTGAACGGAATAATTACTGACTGACAGTGATGAATCGGAGCATCATCATTTTTCACTTTGCGATATGTCATACTTGTGTAATTGTCTCAAACGCAGTCTCATTTCTTTTGAGATGCTGTGGCAAGAAAGCATTTGCTAAGAATATCTTGGATGGTTTACACAAGTGCAAAATCGTCTGAAAGATAAGTGCTATTAAAATTCATTGCATCATTGCATCAAGTGTTTGAGACATATGCTTTTGGGTTTTTTGTTATTAAAAGCACAGATTTTTTTTTAAATGATTACTATTTTCAGAAACTCTGACTTGCGTGATACCATGATTTGACATGGTAAATATTTAAATACTTACTAATAATTTGACTCAGTCTGTATTCAATTACTTGAGATGAGTAATTTCTTTACAATGTAAACTTTGGCATACCTGTGTGTTTAATTAGTGCAACGGGTGGCTATTTGTTTGGAAACCATCAAATGTGTGTGTATACTTTTCACAACAGATGTTGTTTCAAAGCAGCTGTACAGGAAATTATGCTATAAGAGAAAATAAAGCTGTAATATCTTAGTTATCATTGTGGTATATGATAAAAAAAAAGTGATTGTAGATCATGCCTTATTAAGGAAATAATATCTGTATTTAGAACCCCAGTAAGCAAGCCAAAGCCGACGTGGCAAGGAACAAAAAACTCAGTAAGATGTTGGTTAATGGAGAAATATAACCTTTGGAAAATTAAGGCTCACTTTGGGGGCCAGTACCCTCCTGGTGAGGTTGTACACTACCGTAAGTTTATCAACCAGTAAGAAGATCTGCAATAGACCCAGTTAAACATTTCTGATCGTCCTGTAATTTAACACAAGTCTTTACTATTATTACTTGAGACTTGACTTCACCCTTGGCCTAGGTCTGCTGTTGATTTGGTAAGAAACAGATCGATTGTAGATTACCACTTTTTCAAGTTCAACCACTTAGAAGAGTAGTCCTACCTTAAAAGGACAATTTACAGCAAAAATTTGAGCAGAGCATGCCTCTCCTCGAGAGGCCCCTTGCTACCTTGCATGCATGCTGGCATCTTTGCAGGTCTGGGATTGGAGCATAGTAGGTTCGCCGCACCCACTCCCCAGAACCCTGGCGAGGGTTAGATGTGTCTGTGGGGGAATAGAGCACATTTCATGACCGACGGACCAGGAAGCTGGGCAGCTGTTCCCCTCAAGTGCCGCCAAAGAATTCATCACCCATCATCCCTTGGACCCAGGAGGACCCCTTATTCCTTATACCCTTCACTAAGCCCCCTTTCACCACAAGGATGCCAGATTCCTCTTTTGTTATGGACACTTTCCCCAAGGATACTTGATTTCCCTTTTGGACTTTTTATCATGTTTATTATTTAAAATAATTGCCTTTCTGAGGCCTAAAGCCACACCCACGGTTACTGTATATTGCTCAGCCCACCACACCAAATAACAACACACAATCATTTCACAAAGGTTAACATTAACACTGTGCTCTATGAGGTCACATTTTACCATACCCATCTTCAACAATAGCTGCCATTTGCAGCTGACCACCTGACTCAAACAATTAGGAACCGGATTGACCTCTCACATTGTTGCCACACATAACGGCCCCGGCGCAGTAATTACAGCCCGTCTCAAAATGTCAGCGAGAAGGGCAGAGCTCAGCACGGCGTTGCTCTGCAACTGTTAACTATTTCTGTCTCACAAGCACTTACTTAAAGAAAAGTGCCACGAGGTGCGAGTGAGTGGATTGCGACTTCACCCACCAGTGCTAATTTCCCAGTGTAATGAGCATGCAGTGATGCATGATTATCAGGCAATTATATTTGGTTACCATGCAAACAGGGAGCATCATGGGACATCATTAAAGGCACAGAAAAACAGCATCTCTGAAAGAGAGCTCTGTTTTCCAAATGGCAGCCGTTACTGTAACACCGGCCCGCACGTCTATGATTTCTATGAATATTAAAAGGCTCTCTGTTCTTATGCCTAGAGTGTCATCTGGCATGACAAATTGAGATTCAATTGCATTTCTAGTCAAATATGAATGATGATCACCATCAGATGAAGTTCTTTGAGTATGAGTAAAAATGGATTTAATTGTTCAGATTGATCAGTGCAGCTCTTAAAGAATGAAGAGGGTGGGTTCAATTGGACTGTACTCTTATTTGAGATGAAGTGGGAGACAGAGACAAATGATCAGTGTTTCATTTCATTATTGAGAAATGCTTTATAACAGTAATATATGGTAACAGTTCAACAACTGCACACAATAATGTTCACACACACTGTACATTCATAACACGGTTTGAGTAGTTTGACCTTCTTACTTTCCACAAAAATAATTTAGTTTCAATCCAAAATGCAGCATTTAGATTGATCAAGGTTTCTAAAAATGTCTTGCTTTTTATGTACAAGACTTGTTTCTAATACTAAATGCTAAACACAGTGCTACATGCTAAAAGCTAAATACAATGCTACATGCTAATAACAGAACGCAGCATTTAGATTTCTCATGGTTTCTAAAAATATCCTGCTTTTTATGTACATCTAATACTAAATGCTAAACACAGAGCTAAATACTAAATACAATGCTACATGCTAATAATAGAATGCAACTAACCATTTTATCTTTCTTAGTTAGGATAGCAAAAATAAATAGGCTTATAAACTAGGCTTATCCAGTGATGTTAGCAGATAGCAAAGGGAAATCAAGTTAAATATGATTTGTGAGCAGAATATTTTATTGGTTATTATTTCTTATCAAGCTGTAATGTTGCCAAATTATGCAAAAAGTGTGTACAGTCTCTATTGCATCCATTTTGGAGCATATTTATCTGTAAATTGGTAGAAACTGGTCAAATAAGGCAGATTTAAGCATTGACGGGTTTTGCCCTCAAAAACCCATAAACAAAAACTATGCCATGTAAAAGAAAATAAAACTCAGACTACATTAAATATGGGTTCACTTGCAGTGAGGATGAATATGGTTTTCTCTGACCACAATATATTTTGTGTGGTAAATTATTGGCTTGCTTGATTATTATGTTTTATTTTAAGGGCACATGTTTGAATTTAATGACCCTTTTTTACTGTTGCAACAATTTAAAATCTGGGCCCTGAAGCAAAACCAGTTAAGGCCCTTGTTTATCACTTAAAGTGAGAGTTGGAGTCTTGATCTTGTTGCCATGGGCTTGAGACCACTAAAGACCATATACATGTGGCTAATTTAAGGAGATAACTAACTTAACTAAAGATCACAACTGTATCTTCCTCATTACAGGAAATTAAATGGTTACCTCACTAATGTACAATGTGGGGGGTCTTAGCTGTTTGGTAATGGGTCTTGAAGTGTCTGGTATTGGTCTGGGCCATAGGGGATCTGGTATTAATCTGGATGTTAGGGGGTATGGTATTAGTCTTGGTCTGATTCTTAGGAGGTCTAATATTGTTCTTGGTCTTGGGGCGGGAGGGTGATTTTGGTTTGGGTATTAAGGGGGTTTGGTATTGGTCTGTGTCTTAAGAGGCATGCTACTTCTGGGTCTTAGGAGGTCTGATATTGGTTTTGGCCTTAGGGGTCTGGCATTGGTCTGGGGGTATGGTATTAGTCTTGGTCTGGATCTTAGGGGGTTTGATATTGGTCAGGGTATTGATGGATGTGGTATTGGTCTGGGTCTTAATAGGTCAGATACTTGTCTAGGTCCTAGAAGGTCTAATTGTTTTTCTAGGCCTTAAGGTGGTCTAGTATTGGTCTGTGTCTTAAGAGGTCTGGTACTTGTCTGGTCATAGGAGGTCTAATATTGGTCTTGGTCTTAGGGGGTCTGGTCTGGTATTGGTCTGGGTCATGGGGGGGGTCTTTATTAATTTTTTTCAAGAAGGGACAGTGTACATTAATCAACATTCATGAATTTAAATGTACCCAAATTAGCCCGAAGGCTAGTTTTCATTGGTAGTCCCTTTGCCAGATGTTATTAGTCCGAAAACTAGAGAAAAGAAAAGAAACAAGAGAGAAAAACAATAACAACAATAATAGAACCAGAACTTGTAAACAACTCTGTAAAATACAATTAAACATATTATACAAAAAGACAATATATATACATATATATATAAAGAGAGAGAGAAAAAAGACAAGGTATTGTTATGGGTTAAATAATAATAATAATAATAAAATTATTAATAGTAATAATAGAGGGAGCAACATTAATGTTCACATTGTTGATTATGAAGAAGCCATTTCTTAAAATTATACTTAAATGAGTTAAACAATGTGCATTCTCTAATTGATTGTGATATGGAATTCCACTGATGTGATGCTCTGAATGAAAAAAACAGCTTGACCAAATGAAGTTTTCCTATGTGGAATTATGCAGTCCGCTCTAGCTGCACCTCTAGTTACTCTGTTTTCAATAGATTTAAAATGAATAAAATCAGCCAGAGGAGGAGGAGCTAAACCATACATAATCTTATGAACTAAACAAACATTTTTAAACTTAATAAGGTTTTCCCAGCTAAGCAAGTTATACTTATTTAAAATGTGACAATGGTGAAAACTAAATTGTTTTTTATCTAAAATTTTAAGTGCTTGTTTGTATAATAATTCCAATGGTTTTAGAACTATGAAATGTGTATTAGACCAGCTTGTCAGACAATATGTGATATGAGAAAGAATCATGGAGTGAAAATATATCTTTGCAGCCTCATTTGATAAAACATTTCTAATAAACCTAAAATTAACCAAGTTAAATTTAACCTTTTTACAAACCTTTTTTATGTGGGTTTTAAAACCAAGACAGGAGTCCAGATGAACCCCTAGGTATTTATATTCTGAAACAACTTGTAATTTCTCTCCCAAAATAAAAAAATCCTGCTTTATATCAACACTATTTCCTTTAGAAAAGAACATACAGACTGTTTTTGACACATTTAATTTCAGATAACACTGATTGAGCCAGGATGTAACTTCTGCCATAACATCTGTCAACTTATTTGCAACCTCTTCTGCATTTTTACCATATGTGAAAATTACTGTATCGTCAGTGTACATTAGAATATTACATTGTTGACACACTATGGGTAAATCATTAATATACATGCTAAAGAGAATTGGGCCCAGTATAGACCCTTGTGGAACACCAGTTGATAGACATAATGAATTAGATTTAAAATTATCAATTTTTACTAATTGAGAACGGGAAGAGAGGTAAGATTTGATTAAATTTACAAAATCTATCGAAAAATTTAAATTGAGTAATTTATTCAAAAGGTTATTATGGTTTACAGTATCAAAAGCTTTCTGTAAATCAAGAAATACAGCCCCTACCACTCCACCGTTATCCATTAATGCCTTCACCTTTTCTATAAAGTAACATGTAGCAGTTTCTGTTGAATGATTTACCCTAAATCATAATTGCATCGGATGTAATTGGAAAGAACTATTATTAAGATGATCAATAATTTGTTTGGCCACCAGTTTTTCAAAAACCTTTGATATTGTAGGTAGGACATTAATGGGCCTGTAATTACAAGTTAAACGAGGGTCGCCTCCCTTAAATATAGGAGCCACAACCGCTGGCTTCCAAGAATTAGGGAATAACCCTTGATCTAATGAAACATTAATGATGTGTGTTAGAGGATTAACTATTGAAGAACTAATTTGTTTCAGTTAAAAATGTGTCCATACCATAAATATCCTTAGCCCTTGAGGACTTAAGAGACATGACTACTCTTTCAACCTCTAACTTAGTTACTGGTCTTAATACCAAAGCTGTCTCACTAGCATTAATTGTTTGTAAATAAGGTTGTGCTGTGAAACTTTGAGCTATTTGATCCACTGACTCAATAAAATAGTGAGTAAGGGCCTGTGCCACATCAGTCGAGCTCTGTAAAATTGCATCATTAATCTTTAATTCAACTGGGCTTTTTTTAACATTATTTTGACCAGTTCGTTTTTTAATCTGTCTCCATATAGTTTTTGAGTTACCATGAGCATTTTCAATAATTGTGATAAAAAAATCTGCCTTTGCTTTCCTTAATCCTCTTACTACCTTATTTCTTAACATAACAAATGTATTTTTATTATGGACCATCTTTGATCTTGTTGCTAATTTTAAAGCATTATCCCATTCCTACATTATTTTTTTAATATTATCATTCACCCAGGGGAGGGACTGTTTCTTGGAATTACATTTCATCTTCATTGAAAAATCACTAATTGTAGATTGTAACTTTTCTGTAAAGGTTTGACTAGCTATTTCTAAATCTGTATTAGATAATAAATCTTCCCAGTTAGTATTTTTTATTGCTACTTTAAAACCGTCTTGCTTATTTTTCGGAATACCGAAGAATTCCTTATTACTGGCATGTGTAGTAAATCGCTTGCTAGTTAATTTTCTAGATATAAGCACCATATTATGGTCTGACAACCCCGTTATCATATTATATGACTTTATAATTCTCTCCGGTCTATTACTAAATATTAGGTCTAATATTGGTCTTGGTCTTAGGAGGTCTAATATTGGTCGGGGTCATGGGGAGTCTGATATTGGTCTGGGTCTTAGGGCTTCTTGGATTGTCTGGATCAGGTTCTTACAGGGCGTTATGTTGATCGGGGTCTTGGAGAGTTTGGTCTTGAATTCAGCTCTGTTTTCACAATGTCCACACACAAGCACTAACACTGACCCAGAAAATATTTGGTCAAAAATGGTTTTGTTTGCTTTGCCCATCACATATGTTGTCACATAGATGTTTCCTCACAACTGTAGACGCACATGACTTTGCATTATCTTCCACTTCCTGAAATATCAGAGACGAGTGAAGAGGCAGGTCATGTTCCATCAACGCCTGTCCACAGCAGGCTTGTTTCTACACACAGATGCCCCCCTTCACTCCCCATGAGGAGCAGCTCCCTGAAAAACTAGTAGTAACAAAATATATGAATTGCTATATTGCCTTTGCCTGTCTTCCTGACTTTGTTTACTCCACTTTCATCAGAGAGTTCCCCACTATCCAGTGTGTCTAATGAGGTCATGTCTGCTGGACTGATGTCCGTGTCTATGGGGTGACATGTGTTACGGATGACACTCCATAAACTCTTCACTAATACCCGGCTGTAAGTCAAAGGGATGGCCAAATCTCTGAACAAATCTGCTGTCGGAGTGCAATCAGAGCCAAAAGGAGCAGAGACAGATCGAGAAATAGCAACGGCTGGAGGATCTGAACATATTGTGCTCTGTGTGTGTTCGGAGGGGGTGGACGCACAGGTTGAGTCAGTATTAAAGGCTACAGAAACACAGTGAATTTTTCTGGGTTTTATTAGATTAAATGTAATCAAGTCAGAGAAGCGAGCTAGGATCAAAAATGTTCTTTTAGTCTAAGCAGACTCATTCTTGCGGATTCAAGGTTTAATTTAAAATTTAATTTGAATTTCATATCGAGGCAGAGGATAAAGAGGATAAAGGTAATTGATACAGTATCAGTTATAAATATGAACAATGATAGCTGTTTCATAATGCCAAAAAATAGGTGTCTCTCATACAGTGAGTCAAAGAACTTTTCTGTAGCTCTATTTCAAAACTTAGTAAGACAGCATTTTAAGGCATCATATGCATGCTCCAGATGCAAAGGCTGTTCCAAACATTTGGGACATTTTGAGAAATAAAAAGAGAAATAAAAATATTTTACAAATGACTCAATTGTTGACATACAGTGAGAGTATTGAGCTATACAATTGGGTATTAGGAAACTGTGGATAGCATAGCTCAGAAAAATTGATGAATAATGTTTGAGTTCACATGGATTTATTTCTGATGGCAGAAGTTATTTTCTTGGCAAATCAGAGCAAAGTTTGAGACATTGTTTAGATCTCTTCTGAAATTCTTTTGAGGAGAAACATGTGTGATTACTAGAGTCATTTTTCCCAGGAGATTTCTTCAGCAAATGTCTCCAGTTGTTCTCTATTTAATCTCTCTGTTGTCTAGTAGACAACTGATTTATTAAAGAGATGTTAATGTTTCTGTCCTAGAGTGTCTAGCTGTAACTTTAGCAACATGCTAACGGAAAACTCTATTGGAATCAATTGTGAGGCAAGTCTCCCGAGAAACAACTTTTTGGCTGACTTCATTAAGCTCACATTTCCATTCACCTGTCATATAGTGTGCTGATTCTTGAGATAAGGGACAAAACATGTTTTACATCTTATATATATATATATATATATATATATATATATATATATATATATATATATATATATATATATATATATATTTCAGAATAGTGAAAAAAAATTAAAAAAAATATTAATATTAATAATTATAATAATAATAATAATAATAAAATATAGAATGTATTTTATCACTTAAATTAATATTCCGGGTTCAATACAACTTAAGCTCAATCGACAGCATTTGTGGTACAATACTGATAATCACAAAAATGTACATTGACTTGCTCCTCCTTTTCTTTAAAAAAAGCAAAAATCTGGGTTACAGTGTAGCAATTACAATGGAATAATTATAATAATAATTTTCTTTATTTATCACACATTTGCACATATACAGTGAAATTCTTCTTTTCACATATCCCAGCTAGGCTGGGGTCAGAGTGCAGGGTCAGCCATGATACAGCACCCCTGGAGCAGATAGGGTCAAGGGCCTTGCTCAAGGGCCCAACAGTGGCATCTTGGCAGTGCTGGGGCTTGAACCCCTGACCTTCTGATCTGTAACCCAGAGCCTTAACTGCTGAGCTACCACTGTCCCTAAAAGGAAAGTACTGTGCTGTAGTCAGCAGGATTTGAACTTGCCCAATGGATTTCTAGTCCATCGCCTTAACCACTCGGCCACGACTGCTTGGGGCAAGTTAATGGGGACAAATTTTTTTACATTAAAATACTTGCTGTTTTGTGCATAGCCACAAAACGTATACAATGTGCATGTAAACATGATTTTAGTGAAATAAAATCACTTACTAACCTTTTCTGTTTAAAGTTCTTGGCAACAAAATCAAATTAAAATAGCATGTTTTCTAGTGTGTCTGACGGAGTTTACACAAATTACAGTAAGATGTAAGTTATGAAGTGAATAAAATTCAATTTTCAGAAAAGAAAAAAAAAAGTGTTTTTATAAAAACCTGTTCCCTAACATGGTTCGTTAGCTGAGACATTTGTCTACAAATATATCCATTTCAAATTAGTTTAGTATATATATATATATATATATATATATATATATATATATATATATATATATATATACTATATATATATATATATATATATATATATATATATATATATATATATATATATATATATATATATATATATTTAAAGGGTACTCAGAGTTATCCACATATTTCCTGAGCAACCACTGTGCAGCACCATGATGATTCTAATTGCCTGTTTTCTTTTTCTGGTCTCGATACGCCAAGTAAAATGTACCAAAACGAATGATCCAGAGGAGAACAACAACTATTTAAGTGTTACTTGAAGTTAAAAATGAATTTCAGGCTCAACTTGTGCAGTCGTTGGCTGTCATAAGAACTCACAATAATTAATAATATCAACATAACTAACCTCGGACCATCGCTTCATGCCATCTACACACTCAGGTGAGGCACTGTTAAAATAATGGTCATCTCGACTCTGTGAATTATTGGCATGTTTTTTGACAATTTTTACAAATGTAATACCTTAAACATTACATTACGCGCTAAGAACACAGTCCCATCACCATCAATGGAGCACCAGTGGAGAGAGTCAGCAGCTTCAAGTTCCTGGGTGTCCACATCACTGAGGAACTCACATGGTCCATCCACACTGAAGTCGTTGTGAAGAAGGCTCATCAGCGCCTCTTCTTCCTGAGACGGCTGAGGAAGTTTGGAATGAACCGCCACATCCTCACACGGTTCTACACCTGCACTGTAGAGAGCATCCTGACTGGCTGCATCTCCACCTGGTATGGCAATAGCACCGCCCAAAACCGCAAAGCCCTGCAAACGGTAGTTTCCCTCCCTTTCCCTCCCTTCAGGACATATATACCAGGCGGTGTGTGAAAAAAGCTCGGAGGATCATCAGAGACTCCAGCCACCCGAGCCATGGGCTGTTCTCACTGCTACCATCAGGCAGGCGGTATCGCAGCATCAGGACCCGTACCAGCCGACTCCATGACAGCTTCTTCCCCCAAGCAATCAGACTTCTGAACTCTTGATCTCCCACGATCAAAATACATCAGCACTGCACTTTATTACTCTTATATCTCACACCGGACTGTCATAAATGATATTATATTATATATATTCTCTCTTAACAACTTACTATCAACCGACAGCTGAATGTCATTACAGTACAATACAACCTACTGTACATTCTATATTTACTATATATACTTTTTTATATATTTTTTATTTTTATTGAATAATGTGTATCTATATTGTGTGTATTGTATACTGTACAGTGTATGTTATTATTTGTGTGTTGTGTGTAATTATGTGTATATTAGACTTTAAATTGTGTTGTGTTAATTTGATGTTATTGTAAATTGGTATATGTCTCATCACTGTCATGACTGATATGTTGAACGGAACTGCACCCAAGAATTTCACACACCATTGCACTTGTGTATATGGCTGTGTGACAATAAATGTGATTTGAATTTGAATTTGAATTTGAATTTGAATTTGAAGAATATACGCCACGAGTGAAGACACCGGAGAGTCGTAGAATTCCGCGTTCAGGAAAAAGGTGGATAGCTGACCATGACATTGTCTGATGATTCAGTATTATAATGAAATCTGATGGAGTTGACGCAAGGTGAGGACACAACTTTGATAGGCAGTTTTTATTTTTATTTTTTTATGGGAAATATAATTGAAAGTTTACTTGAATTGTTTGATATCTTACAGATCCCTACCTTTCATTTTATATTTATATTTATGGACATTTTTAAACACTTTGTATAGCAGTTTAACATTGTAACCTTTTGCTGAGAACAGGTGCTTACATGTGCTTCCAAATATAGAGCATGCATTTAAAAAAAACAAAAAAATAAATCTAATGAAATTATTTAAAAACATAAAAAATAAATGCACTGAGTACACACATTTCCTTTAACTTTAACTTTTCATTATTTGTATTATTATGAATTTCTTTATTTTTAACGTAAAGAGGACTTTTGTATGTAGGACATGTTTTGTCCCTTATCTCAAGAATCATTGAGAGACCACTTTCACCATCCAATCAAATCCCCATTGATAAAATCCTGCTTTATGTATTTACTATGCTGAATATCGTGTTTCACTTTTGAAAATACTGTTTACATTGACTTTAAGAGAGTTGCTGCCTATGTGGAGTGTTCCAATTCTTTTTGTAAATTTTGTTTAAATTTTTTTTATGAGGTTCCATTTCGTTAAGGATGCTGCTCCCTTAGCGGGAATTCGCATAGAATACATTCTTGTATCTGAGCTTTTTTTATTATTATTATTATTGTTGATATCCACTTGGTGGACCTCTTTGACCATTGTGACATGTCTCAGTAAGTGCATTTGCATGCATGATCTTATACCGATTATGCTTAATATGGCGACAACGTGTTAGGTCATGTAAACCCCTTAAATGGTTTTCTTAATCAGGGTAAAGTCATAAATGGTGTAAGTCAAAACCGATATACACAGGTAGATGTTTGCCTTTTACCTTGATTTTGCTCTGCAAATAAACACTTTTTTACTGGCTTATCCAATATACAGAAGTGTTGTGCACATGACGGAAAAGCCACAATACAACAGAAAAGCCACAACACAATGGAGATAAACAACATCACAACAAAATTAAGAGAAATTCGATATTTTTAAACACTGCATTTTAATTTTGTTGTATTGTGGCATTTCTGTTATTTTGTGGCTTATACCAGTTGTGCTGTGGTTTATTTCTGCTGTGTTTTCAGCTTTTATTTGCTTTGCTAATGTTGTTGTGTTGTTGTGCACCCCTAAAAACACTCACTGAAAACACACACAGCAAACCAGGCCTGCCTCACCTCGCCCAGAACAGGCTTCCATGCATTATAGGATTTTTATTGTATTTTTTTCTCCTTCCTAACCTTCCCCCTTACTATTTTTATGCAAATCTTGCGGGTACCACTGGGAGTCTAACCTCACGCTCTTCAGATGTGTCGCTCTAAGAACCCGTGTCTCACTCTAAACATGGAGAAAAAAGCCTCTATGGTCAAATAAAAAGGTTCCCTTGGGAGCAAATGAGACAGAGAAAGACAAGGAGACAGGAGAACGTGATGGGGATGGCAGGCGGGGTATCAGACTCTTTAATATGCGCTTGGACTGAAGTGGGAGGAGACAGCTGGCACAACACATGGCACTTAAGCATCACGCTGCGCGAGGAGACGGCAGCACATACAGGAGTCCACTCCTACTCTAATAAGCCTGCTTGCATGTCAGAGCCGCCCAGAGTTCCCTGCGGGTAACAACGCTTCCCATCCCACATCTCAACACCCCAGGGCTTGAGCAGATGCCACAGCGTCTGCATGCGGCATTCTGTCTTTGTGTGTCCTTTTATGTTAGCAGCGTGTGTTTTATATGCCGTTGTCTGCGTGCGTTTCGTGTGATTTCTGCCAGAGAGATAAATGTAGTGTGCACCTCTCATGGTGACGACAGCTTTGCCAGCTCTGGGAGTTGTTTGCCTGGGTGCAGATGGCCTGAACAGTGCGTAGCAGGTGCTGGGTGAGATTCGCCTATGTTGTGTTGTTTTTATCCTGGAGTTTGTCCTAAAGGCATGGCTTTTCAGCGTTTTTGCAGCGTTCACCAGGTGAACAGAAGACTGTATGCTGGTACACCTGCTGCTGGAGGTGTGATTTACATTATCTGTCATTCTGTGGGGTATATATCTATACTGTATATATATATATATATATATATATATATATATATATATATATATATATACATATATATACACTGGTGGCCAAAAGTTTGGAATAATGTACAGATTTTTCTCTTATGGAAAGAAACTGGTACTTTTATTCACCAAAGTGGCATTCATCTGATCACAATGTATAGTCAGGACATTAATAACGTGAAAAATTACTATTACAATTTGAAAAAAAAATAAATAAAGAAAATACTTAAACTACTTCAAAGAGTTCTCATCAAAAAATCCTCCATGTGCAGCAATGACAACTTTGCAGATCCTTGGCATTCTAGCTGTCAGTTTGTCCAGATACTCAGGTGACATTTCACCCCACGCTTCCTGTAGCACTTGCCATAGATGTGGCTGTCTTGTCGGGCACTTCTCAAACACCTTACAGTCTAGCTGATCCCACAAAAGCTCAATGGGGTTAAGATCCATAACACTCTTTTCCAATTATCTGTTGTCCAATGTCTGTTTCTTTTCCCACTCTTAACATTTTATTTTTATTTTTCTGTTTCAAAAATGGCTTTTTCTTAGCAATTCTTCCCATAAGGCCTGCACCCCTGAGTCTTCTCTTTACTGTTGTACATGAAACTGGTGTTGAGCTGGTAGAATTCAATGAAGCTGTCAGCTGAGGACATGTGAGGCATCTATTTCTCAAACTAGAGACTCTGATGTACTTATCCTCTCGTTTAGTTGTACATCTGGCCTTCCACATCTCTTTCTGTCCTTGTTAGAGCCAGTTGTCCTTTATCTTTGAAGACTGTAGTGTACACCTTTAGTTTTTTGGCAATTTAAAGCATTGTATAGCCTTCATTCCACAAAACAATGATTGACTGACAAGTTTCTAGAGAAAGTTGTTTCTTTTTTTGCCATTTTTGACCTAATATTGACCTTAAGACATGCCAGTCTATTGCATACTGGCAACTCAAAAACAAACACAAAGACAATGTTAAGCTTCATTTAATGAACCAAATAGCTTCCAGCTGTGTTTGATATAATGGCAAGTGATTTTCTAGTACCAAACTAGCAATTTAGCATGATTACTCAAGGATAAGGTGTTGGAGTGATGGCTGTTGGAAATGGGGCCTGTCTAGATTTGATCAGAACTTACTTTTTTCAAATCGTGATGGTGCTGTTTTTTACATCAG
Organism: Myxocyprinus asiaticus; assembly: GCF_019703515.2. Taxonomy (NCBI): domain Eukaryota; kingdom Metazoa; phylum Chordata; class Actinopteri; order Cypriniformes; family Catostomidae; genus Myxocyprinus; species Myxocyprinus asiaticus. The sequence goes on from NC_059347.1 coordinate 3,865,936, forward strand.
TAATGTCCTGACTATACTTTGTGATCAGCTGAATGCCACTTTGGTGAATTAAAGTACCTATTTCCTTCCAAAACTGCTAAATCTGTACATTATTCCAAACTATATATATATATGTGTGTGTGTGTGTGTGTGTATGTATGTATGTATGTATGTATATATATGTAAATTTTATGAAGAAAATATTGAGTGGTTGAGTGCTCATACAATTCACTGCAATGATGCTACAGTGTTGTGGGTGGTTGGCAGGGTGGTGCTGTGTGGTTGTGGCTGAGTTTTTTGAGTGTTTGTTATTGGCCCAAGTAGGAAAAGTCCCACATCTCTATGATATTCTGATCTCTAGATATGACTTAGGACCCTCCTTCAGTTCATATTATTATTATTTGTTTCACCCCCCTCAAAAATGGAATGTCTTATCACTTAAAAAAGCAACAGCACAACATACCTCTCCTCAAAAGACTCAATAATTTAGGTGTCTTTCATGAAGTGCAAACCTGAGGAAAGAGTTACGCAACAAAAAGAATATACAGTGTTCAAATCACGTATGAGCAACAGTAAAGCAAGCACTACTAAAAATGCACCACAGCAGCAAGATAATATATTTATTTAATTTCTAAACAAAATGTGTTTGGTACAGGGGCGAGGCCACATACAGGACAGTTGGCACTAGCTATGTTTCCATCCAATTTGCAAATTTCATTTATGCAAAAAACCATAATATTGCACAAACAATGTGTGAATAAAGCCGTGTTTCCAATCCCATGTGTTCAAAAGAAAAAAAAATTGTTGCTCCTGGAGAAATTGTAGCCACTGTGACTCTTTTGAAATACTCTAAAGAATGTTATCTTATGTCTGGGATCGACAGTGCATCACAGAGTTCAAGTTTATTTTCTACTTATTTGTACTTATTTCACAAAAACTTTGCAGGCTTTGGATTTTCTAGACACCATTATTTCAGGATGACCAGGGGTGCATTTCTCTTACAATGACATAACCACTATATTATGATGAATTATTGAAGAAATTAACTAGATTGTCACAAATGTTTCCTGAAATCGTAGTAACTATGTTGCACATCCATCGTTCGAACCACGTTGGTTCAACAACAAAGAGCTGTCATTAATGATGTAACACGTGGGTGGAGTAATAACTTCCACGAATATTAAATTATAAAAGCTCATTTAAACATACACCAGAAAGTTGAATGTGAGAAAGCTGCTGAAGACAGGAAAGCTGCATACACAGTGTAATGCGACAAATACATACTACATTGCAATACATAGGTTTTCCTCTACATTAGACTTCAGTGTTTCCCCGACACACTTGAGCACATGCGCAATCTTCAAAAACATATTAACATCTCTTATGCGTTAACATGAACACATAAAAGCTGTGTTCTCTGATAGAAACTATGTGTGATAAAGCGCTTTCTCTTAACAGCATTTTATCCCTTAAACAGCTACATTTGTGTTTACATGATGTTTCAGAATGCTGCTTTCTGGAAAACCCCAGAATAAGTTGTTTTCTTAAATGCATGTAAATGTGGTCAAAGTGTTGACGGAATGAAATATACTGTATATATATGGAATAAAAGATATAGAAGCCTCAGCATAGTCAAATGATGTCCATACAGCAAACTAACAAGGAACTATGCTTCTAACCACAGGTTATTATTTTATAGAATTTTTCATCACATAACTAAGACCCATAAAGGTAAATTACTAGTAATAAACTTCATCATGATTAAAAACCAACTAATTATTTTTGGCTTTTTTTTACCAGTAATTGTGCTAAATTCTGCAGAAAAGAGTGAATATTGAGACATAACAGCTGAGAAAAGGGTTATGCTTCATTATATTCTCAATGAAATTAGAAAGTAGGCACAGCATAGAGGTCCACGCTGTTTCACCAAGGTCTACCCACTTCTAGATTTCTGGCCTCGCCACTGGTTTGGAAGATACAACATTGGAGGCTAGGACTGAAATATTATTCAATTGTTTCATAGTAACAGATATACTGTGTAATTCAAACCTTGCAAAGGATGATATTATATAATAAAGTCTTGGATTCTATTTATATTCTCATTGATTTTATATTTTATTTTGAGTTTATTTAAAGTTCTCCATGGTTCTCTAAGGACTCTGTTTTATCTTTGAGTTGCAGGTTGTGCATTTTGTACCCCTGTGTTGGAACAGACTCAAAAATATTACCAATATGCCAGATGGTGTCAGAAGTCTGTGTAATCATTGTGTGTTTGTTGATTCTTCATTATCTCTTAAATAGAATATTGCTGGATGTCTGGAGAGCTCTTGGTGTCTGGCCAGATGTTTGCATGAGTGATGGCATGTCCGGCCATCACTGTCCTGATGCTTGAATATATTAATTTCATTTACAGAAATAGCTTTGGCAGTAGCATGGTACAGGTCAGGATAATGTGCAATACAGGATGCCTTTTTTTGCAATGTTCCTCCTTTTACCCCTAAATTTAAGTATTAAGAGGTGCAGAAACCATTTTTCTTTGCAGCCTGATTCTGTTGATTCGGCTGCACCAGTTCAATTTCCATTCGTAACATGTGCCTACCCATTGTTTCCAAGCTTAATTCAACAGACAGCGAATGCAGAGACTCTCTGGTGTGCTTGAAAGATTAAAGAATGTCTCACCCTCTCTCATTTTTCTGCATTTAACTTAGGGGGAAGTTTACTTTCAAAGGTTGTTCTGCTGCGATAGATTAATGAACACATTCACTCAGGGCTGCATTGTCCCCATTGAAAATGCCCATCGATTTATGGACAAATGGCAGTGCATGAACTGTAATTTGAGAGGGGTTTGTTTTTCCTCATGAAAATTGCATTTTTAAATTCAGAGATTAATAACAGCTCTCTTGTCATTTTATATAGTACCACAGGAGAGGTGGAAGGGTATAGAGAAAGGTATAGATCGCAGATTTTAGCCTTAGATGCTGTGTTAGACGTTGGTGAGGAATGTCTAATCTAGTGGTCAGAGTGTATGTTCAGACACAGATTTTACTGGTCATTCATATAACTTCCTGCACAAATTGTGACACTATTATGAATCAGTGAGTAAATCTTGCATGCCATTTGCAGACAACTATTTGTTTTAAAGCTATTTGATCATCAGTTACTGAATATCCATCTTGAGGTGGTCAACGTCTGATCCTCATTCGCTTCCACTTTTCTGCTTTGATCAGCTGCATGGTTGAATTAAAGTTGAGTACATTCCCATTTTAAATAAATATTGCAAATTAGTTGTATTTAGTATCTCAGTGATTCTCCTAGACACCAGTGAGATTCAGGCCACGTCCACACTGATATGTTTTAGTTTGAAAATGCATTGATTTAGTATTTTAATGCCTCTCACCCAAACTGAAACTTTCGAAAACGCACTCCATAACTGCATACTTTGGAAAAAGATGACATTATGAAACTGAAAACTGAGTTTTAAAACTTAACTGGATTAGTGTGGACATCTCCTATATGGGGAGCAAATGGTGCTATTTTTCCATATCCCCTGCTTCTCATTTGTTTGTCTCGAGAGAAAAAAGACCCAACAAACTAATTTTTTTCATCTAGAGACTGTCTCAACAATGTCTCAAACGTTGCTCAGTTTGGCAAGATACCAAAGTCTGCTATCAAAATCAAAGATTTCAATATGAGCTCAAACATTTTTCATCAATTTCTCCTCAAAACGAATTACCTGAGTTGTGCTCTCCGTATAAATTGTATCGCTCTATCCTATTTTGGTATGTCAGCAATTGACTCAGTTGTATCTACTTTTATTTCTCCTAAGGAATGTTAAGAGAAACACCTGAGACAAAGTTGAAACAAAGTAGGACTACAACAAGTTTACTGTGCTAAAGAATGGGACAGATTTGGCCCATCTGTAGGCCCTGGACCCCTGTTCCCCCCTGAGCACACTGTCACCATTTGTGGATGAAATGAGAAAATTCTAAGCAATGCAATTCTCCTCTGGATTCAATGTTTGATACCAAGTAGAAAAAAAAAAACATTACTGCATTGCTTGACTTGCCATTTAAGAGGAAGTCTCTTGAAAATACATGGTACAGAGCAGAATGCAGAATCAAGTCACATTTGGTTTCATTGTTTGAAATAATGTTCCAATGTAATTAAACGATTATGCTGCTCGCTGTATCTGTCAGCTCAGTCCCCCTCTTTTCTCTCTTCTATACCACTGCAGATTTAAGAGCATTACACACAAATGGCTCATGAGAAAAGCACTCTTTGATGTCCCTGACACACCATGAAATGAGACAAACCATGGGGCAATGAATCTTTGGCGGTTTATGTGTGCTGTGCCTTTAGGCCAAACACTTGAGCTAGTGAAGTTACAAACAAAGCTCAGTGGCACCTAACAAGATATTAAGATAGATAAAAGTACAATGTTTGAAGTCTGTGCGCATGCATCATTTAGTGTTCCCAAATTCATGGTTAATCCTTTGCTGAACCATGCAACACTTGTCAAAGAAGACTAAAAGGAAGATGAATTCCTTTATTAAAACAAATCAGTTCACTTGGCAGCGATCTTTGACACTGGGCTACTTTGTAGACATGCAAGTACAGCTTCTATTTGCATGAATGGGGTTAAGACAAAATCTCCAAAGCTGTATGCCAAGCTCACATTTTATAATATGTCAAATCACCAATACAATTAGAGAAAATGGGAATTAAAGAAACTAATTTGGTCAAGCTAATGTGCAATAACATTTTAAAGTAAGGCCTAAAGTCATCAAGACCAGTAAGGTGATTGGCTTTTTTATTTAAAAGGCAATAATTTTGTTTACCATAATTTTGAATACATAAGACATGTCCTTGGATCAACCTTCTTGTTGGTCCTGGAACAATATGCCTATTAGCCAGTCAGATTTTAGGGTTAGGGCTTGGGTTGGGGCTTGGAAAATATTATTGTCAACATATCATTGCCCTCTGATTTTAAAGTGTAGGTAATGGTTGGGGTTGGGACTAGGGTGGGGATTGGGGTTAAGGTTGGGGGTTGAAAAGGAATGTTGTTTTCAAAGAAATGTTGATCCAGGAACATGCCATATTTGTCAAATTAATGTTTAGCACTACCTTTCTCACAGCTGCCATGTTGAGTATTGTGATTTTTCCTTTCATTTTTCAACAAGTGGCCTGTCTTCTCGTTATACACTGTCAAAAAAAAAAAAAAAATAAAAAAAATAAAATGTATATATATATATATATATATATATATATATATATATATATATATATATATATATATATATATTTTTTTTTTTTTTTTTTTTTTTTTGCAGTACCTCAAAGGTACACCGACTGGACCCTATCCATATACCCTTCCATTGTATTTGTAATCTGTTCCTAAAGAGTACTATTAGTACATTAAGGTGTAAAGAGGTTACAGTGGGTGTACCTTTGATGGTACAGCCCAGTAACAAGATATTGCTCAATATGGTTCACAATGGTTTTCTCTTGACACTTGAACTTGTGGATTGTTTGGGTAAATAATTTGAAGTGGTGACATCTCTCTCCTGTACTGTTTTGTCTTCTAGGGTGGTCTGATCGCTCTTCTTCTGCTAATCCTGCTCTTTACGCTGGTACTCTACACCCGTCAGCGCTGGTGCAGGCGTCGCCGTGCCCCTCAGAAGAGTGCAAGTACTGAGGCCACACATGAGATCCACTACATCCCCTCCATTCTGCTGGGCCCGGCACAGAGCAGAGACAGTTTCCGCAGCTCCAGACCCCTCCAGCACAGCTCTGTTATTGGCATGCCCATCCGGGAGACACCCATCCTCGACGACTGCGATTGTGAAGATGACGAGCAGCCCGGACAGCTGCTGGATGGGACAGCACATCTGGATGATGACTTGTGCAGCCAGGGCACTCACAGCATGGACAGCCTGGGGAAGGGGATAGGAGAGGCTAACCACAAACACAGCATGGATAATATAGGTGAGAGCTTCAGCAAGGATTATTGTGGCCTTGTCTGTATTTTTACAAGAGCCCACACATATTTTCTGAGAATAGTAGTAGACAAATATTCAGTATATTTGGATCTGATTCAGGAGATATTGGAAGTGTTTGGAGGTCTATCCAACATTATCCAGGTGTTTCTTTGTTCCCTATCTGTCACTCACTCGACGTTGGTGTCGATGTAGTGACACTAGGGGTCACTCTTGGGAGCCCGAGACACCTCTGGTCTTTGATAAAAGGCCAATGAAAATTGGCGAGTGGTATTTGCATGCCACTCCCCCGAACATACGGGTATAAAAGGAGCTGGTATGCAACCACTCATTCAGATTTTCTCTTCGGAGCCGAACGGTCATGCTCGTTGAGCTGAATACTACTGTTCATTCACCTGCTGGATCTGACGGCACATTTCAGCGGCTTCTCCCTCCTCTGCACTGGTGCACTGCAGAGAATGCCCCTGGGCGCTTCGGCAGAAAAACTAGAGAGTATATTTTCTGAAAGAGCATTTTTCCCCTCTAAAAGAGTATATATTTCTCTAAAAGAGCGCACACATGGAACGTCTTTTTAAAGACGCGTCTTTTTAAAGATGCTTTTCCGATTGTGTGTTATTCCTGGTTGTGCTCGTTATCTCTCGCTTTCTAACGGTCACGATCACTGTCTTTCGTGTCTGGGCACTGCTCACGCGGAGACAGCGTTCGTGGATGGTCACGTTCTCATTGCGAGAATATGTCCATGGCAACGTTGCGGTCGCGGCTCGCCTTCGTAAGAAAGCGAGCCACCCCAGAGGCTCCCGCCTAGGTCCTTTTACCCACGGGTTTGAGGCCAGCGCAGCTAGCACTGGGGGCGATTTGGGGACCCCAATGGGACCGCCTCCGCCGGGTATCCCCCCGCGGACCTCCCATTCCCCAGCACGCTCGTCTGCCCCGATCGGGCTTCAGGGTGAGTCTGCCGGCTCGTCTCACGGCGAGTTCGACCTCTTATTCGGAGCCCGCGAAAGTGATGAGCTCTCGAGCGCAACATCGGAGAGCGGGCTCGTCCAGTCGGAAGCCTCAGCTGGGCTCCTCCCTTCGGGGTCGATCGCCCAGTCACAGGCTGACGCGGAGATGACGACATGCTTTCCCGGACAGCCGCGAGCGTTGGTTAAAGTGGATTTCACCGCTCTTCCCTGAACCCTCGCGGCTCTGTGATTGGTTCCTGGGCTCGCGGCGCCGCTCAACGCCACGCCCCGCCCCGTTCCTTTCCTCCCGGAAGTGCATGAAGAGCGGACAAGGTCGTTGGAGGCAACTTTTACTGCCTGGTCCCGATCTTTTCAGCTTCCCTGCTCTCACTACCCTCGATGGTGGGGCGGCCAAGGGTTATTCGGCAATCCCCCGGTGGATAAAGGCGCTCGCGGTGCACCTATGCCCGCAGAGCGCCGCCACCTGGCGTGGGTGCCCAAAGCCCCCATCCAAGGCCTGTAGGTTTACGTCATCTCTGACGGTCAAAGCCTACGGCGCTGCTGGACAAGCTGCCTCCGCCCTGCACGCCATGGCTCTCCTGCAAGTCCGCCAAGGCGCTAAAGGAACTGCACAAGGGTAGTTCCGCCCCAGGATTGATGCAGGAACTGCGCTCGGCGACCGACATCGCTATCCAAGCGACGGAGGTCACGGCGCGGTCTCTCGGGCGGACGATGGCCACACTAGTGGTCCAGGAGTGCCACCTTTGGCTCAACCTGGTCGAGATGGGTGAGGCCGACAGGACACGATTCCTTGCTGCCCCCATTTCCCAGGCGGGCCTATTCGGCGACACCGTCGAGGACTTTGCCCAGCAGTTCTCGATGGTAGAGCAGTAGATGGATGCTAGCCAGCTTATCCTGCCCCGGCGTGGCTCAAGATCCCGCACCCCATCTACTCATCGCCGAGGGCGTCCCCCTGCGGTGACTGCTCCAGCTCCGCCGCAGCCCGCCCCTCCGGCCCGGCCCCGGCATGGAGTCCACCGCAGGAAGCCGACGCCACAGACCCTTCCTGCGGTTCACGTTCGAGGGTCAGGCGTATCAGTACAAAGTCCTCCCTTTCGGCCTGTCCCTGTCTCCTCGCGTCTTTATGAAGATCGCAGAGGCTGCCCTTGCCCTGTTAAGGGAGGTGGACATTCGCATTTTCAACCATCTCGACGACCGGCTAATCTTAGCTCACTCTCGAGATGGGTTATGCGCACACAGGGACCTGGTGCTCTCACACCTCAGCCGACTAGGGCTTCGGGTCAGCTGGGAAAAGAGCAAGCTCCTCCCGGTTCAGAGCATCTCTTTTCTCGGTTTGGAGTTGGACTCAGTCTCCTTGACGGCGCACCTTATGAACGAGCGCGCCCAGTCGGTGCTGGCCTGTTTGAAGGCGTTCAAACAGAAAACAGCGGTTCCACTGAAACTTTTTCAGAGGCTCCTGGGGCATATGGCATCCTCGGCGGTGGCCACCCCGCTCGGGTTGATGCATATGAGGCCGCTTCAGCACTGGCTCCAGACTCGAGTCCCGAGACGGGCATGGCGCCACGGGACACACCGCGTGGCCATTACACCGGTCTGTCACCGTCTTTTCAGCCCTTGGACCGACCTCTCATTTCTACGAGCAGGTGTTCCTCTAGAACTGGTCTCCAGGCGCATCGTGGTCACGACAGGAGACAGCGCACTAACTAAGAGCCCGGTTCTGGGGTAGGTGCTCCGCATGTGGCGGTTCCCTGTAAGGCTAACCCCATGCGATCTATATCTTCCGCTAGTTCGTTTCCCTACTGGCAAACTGCGTCTTCCTTGGGCAGAGCCCCTCAGTCTCCATGTTGTAGTAACTCCTCCCCCATTGGGCAGGATCTACCTTGAAGGCTCTCCACATGGTTGGAAAGACCATGTGATGTATTCTTCCACTTAAATATCCCCCCCTCTCTTGGGGCGAGGTGTGGTCTCCGCAGTGTCCTCCCCTTGGGAGGGACACCCCCCGACTAGACCTGGCGGCCCAGTCAGATAATCCCCTTTCTTTTTTAGGGAGTGGAAAAAGAGAAGGGGAAAGAGGCCACGACTGGGTTAAGCCTGTCTCTATCTCTGGGTAGTCGACTTGTCCCCAAAAAGGGCCGTTCGACACTCATAACTATGTTGGGGGAGGTTACGTGTCGACCTGGTGCGCTGGTTATGAGGCGCACAGCAAGTCTGCCCACCACACACCGCCAGTTCACGTAACACAGTTCAGCCTTGTGGCGTTTTGTATAGGGACCCCTAGTGTCACTACATCGACACCAACGTTGAGTGAGTGACAGATAGGGAACGTCATGGTTACTGGTGTAACCTCCGTTCCCTGATGGAGGGAACGAGACGTTGGTCCCTCCTGCCACAACGCTGAACTACCCGCTGAAATGGCCGGACCTTATATCGGCCCCTCAGCATAAAACCTGAATGAGTGGTTGAATACCAGCTCCTTTTATACCCGTATGTCCGGGGGAGTGGCATGCAAATACCACTCGCCAATTTTCATTGGCCTTTTATCAAAGACCAGAGGTGTCTCGGGCTCCCAAGAGTGACCCCTAGTGTCACTACATCGACACCAACGTCTCGTTCCCTCCATCAGGGAACGGAGGTTACACCAGTAACCATGACGATTTTCCTCTCCTTACCACTCAATACTGAATTTTGAATAGAATGTGCCCAATAAGGGTATTTTAAGGGTTCTTGAATCAAGATAAAGCCTCAACCCTATTCCAAACTTCTGAGCTATATTACAGTGTTGTTGTTGGACTACAAAGTATTTTGGTCCAGTAACACGTCTCACTTGGCAAAGTCATGACCACCAGCCATTTACCCAAGTAGAGCATGTTGCTGGAAAATCTTCCTATCTACTGATTTTGCTTTCTAACAGTTATAGGGGTATGTTTAGGGATTTGGTTTAGGCTTAGTACAGGGGATTGAACATTCTTATCCATCAGTAATTTTTCCTCTTATTTAGGGGTAACATAGGGTTAGACCTATGATTGATTGATAGGAACTTTGCACCAGGTCCAACAGATGATTTAATCCAGGAACACTTGCTACTTAGCTACATTGTACTCTTATATTGCTTCAATCAACATGCTTGTGTTGCAAAAGCTTGAGATGTTTCCATCCTCATTCATCAGCATACTCTAAATTCAGTCTTTATTATCTGTTACACATGCTTTACCAAGAGTCTTCACAATCCTTGAAGCCATACGCAAACCTTTGAAACTGGGTTACCCGATAATCAAAAACCACCTCTGTCTGAAATTGATCTGATGTACATTATAGTCCAGATTATCTTCAAAGTCTTGGTTAATTGATTTGTATATTGTTACATGCTAATGATAACTGGGATAGCATTGTTTTTCTTTTTTCATCTCTTTGAGTTGACACTAATGTGGCATATTTGAGCATGTCTAGGGGTTTGATCTGAAGTTACCTGCCAACCGCAGGCTAATTATAGCCATTGACCTAAATTCTTTGTAAGACATAGACTGAGAAAACCAGTTGGTCGATCTATCTATCTATCTATCTATCTATCTATCTATCTATCTATCTATCCCTCTGTCTGTCTGTCTGTCTGTCTAAGTGCAAGATATGGTCTGTGCATAGTATATGGTCATGTGGCATGATAACATTGGTATTACTGTATGCTTTCTGATACATTGTGTGCTATTTCTTTGTTTGCAGTAAGTATAAAATTTCACATTGGACACAGGAAGGCAACAGAGTTTTTTTATTTCTCTAAAGCTCTGAGCATTAATCATCTCATTTATGAATTTCTCGGCAAAAAAAGTATGTATTTCTGAGAATTGTAAGCAGTTTGGTTCGTCCCCACCCCTAACAGAGACATGAGTTATTTAACAATTTAGATTACTTTTACAATCTATATTTACTGTGGTCATTAGTCGTAAGTACAGTATGTGATGCAGTGCAATTCATAACAGAAAGCCCTCAGTGACATTGAAGATTGTTTCCATCAGAAAAAAAAAGTAAAATAACTTTTTTTTACCCTGTGAACTCAGGTCTGATTAAAGCTGATGAGAGAATGAGGGTGCTTATAACATATTTGGACTCGTGTGAAGTCGATCACAAGTGATAAAGAGGTTACATTTATGACGTCGGAGGGTAGCATGTCAGATAACCCACCTACAACTGTGGAAAAGTTTTATTAAAGGATTAAATTTGTTTTTCATTTCCTTCTTCTTTAGAATTTTAAACAGTTAAAAGTTACATTTATTCCATTCATTGGTGGAAGACCTTGGTGGCCACTGAATTAATCATGCCCACGATAGATAGATCATTTGATATTTGAGAAGGGCCCATAATTGTGTAATTCTGTGTCTGTTTAACTCTGCGCAGCAGCTGTTGAATTATACATGTTTTAAAAAAGCTCCAACATTAGTAAAAAAATAAAATAAAAAAAAAATTAAAATAAAATAAAAAAATAATAATTTTATGAAAAAAGACTGTAGAAATGTTATCGTAAAAGCATGTTACCAAGCAACTTACTATCCCCAGTGCAAAATTATACTGGATTTAAGAAGACAGTACACAGCATGTAGTGTTACCACAAAATTATGTTTTATTTTTTAAAGGTCTTAAAAGTTCTCAATTGGTGTTACACAAAATGAATTGCAGGTCTATTTACTTTTGTAAGATAAACAATTTTGGTTCTGTTTTGGGTGGACCAATTGCAGACAGGGAGTGTGTTCTGGAAATCTGTTCAAAAACAATCATAATTTTCATTATTTGCAATTAAATTCCGTTTGGTGATGCGAGTGGTGCAGAAACTATACCATTCAGTTTTAATGACACCTTCATAAGTATGATATTTTTAAAGTAATATTTAAAAATTGATTTGTGTTTTATATTACCCTTATATTATAAGTGTGCGACACAATTTGATTGGCTCTCGTAGGCTGGAGCTCATGGCACTGATATTGGTGCTTGTCCTTGGATGAAGGATGCAGGTCATTCTAAGTGATGTTGACAAACAGACGGAGGTGGAGGCCTGAATAAATAATGAAGCACATTTTCCTGCACTTGTTCCAGGACCTCTGTGTTAGGTCCAGCTCCTCAGAATTCATTCTTATTTCAAATAATTCACAAATAAAAATATTCAGGTGGGGATCACAGATTAAAAATGGAGCATTTGCCTCATACTTTCTCTTTTTATTTATTTATTTATAGTTTTTTATTGTTTGTTTGTTTTTATTATTATTATTATTATTATTTTATTCTATTTTTTTTTTTTTTTTTTTTTTTTCAAATGACTAAACACATTTGTGAAAGTCACATCTTCAGTGTTAAAGGGCACTGTAAAATATCCTGTAATTTCTTAGCACCTAAATAGAAGAACATTTTAAAATGATTCAGTAAGCAGATGCTTGGCTACATTCCCATCCATTTTCACACAGACTTAAATAAATTAATCAGTCGATTGCAGTCTCAGACCATTGATGAGAAGCATATTTTATTTATTAGTAGTGCTTGCTAAAGCAGAACCCCTAACCCTAAGCATTACATTTGTCATGCATTGTGTTAACCACACTGTTTGTATTACGTACTTGATACCTTAAAGCACGTTTCTTATTGAGAAGAGGCATGCTATTGCTTTTCTAAATAATCAGACTAACAATTTTTGCTTAGCTGACGATAAAACAGATTTAACAAAAAAAAAGACGAGCACCTCATATTTTCTTGTCATATTTTCTTCGAAAATGTACAAATATACTATTCTTTGTAATGTAGTACAGAAATAAAGTGGTGATTTCTTAACCTCATTGTCCCCGCATGAGCAACATAAAAATTAACAAGGTTTGTGCTTTCTTAAGCCGGATGTGAGCTAGGGGTGTAACGATTCATCGATCTGGATTGATGCATCGATCCAATAACCAACGATCCAATGTTATCGATACAACACATAAATATTGATAAAGAAATTTTTTTTTAAGATGCACCTTTATTTTAATACTCTCTTGTCAGCCACGTCTGTACACATTTCCGCCAGGCGATGAAGCAACCTTATTACATTAATTTCACTTTTTGAGCACTAAATACGCTTTTCATGTGGGACAAGAATGTGCGCAGGGTCTGTGAAGCCAAATTGTGCTCTGCTATCCGTGTGGCGTACGCACACGTCAACCGGGCTTCCCGTGAAACGCGAGTTCCAGACCAGTGACAGGATCAGTGCGAGCACATCAACCTGGCACTCCTTAAAATGAGAGCTCTCGTGACAAACGCAGAGCAGCTGACATGCACGATTAATTAACAGAATTTTTCATTACAACTGTGGAAGTTGTAGCCAAGAAAACCAATGACAGCACGGATATTTGGAAACAAGTCATGGGTATGTAAGTATTTTGAATTGGATTAAACTGAAAAATAAACTGTAACCAAACGATTGATTATCACTTGTGTGTGACATTATTTTTTATATTATTATCTGTAACATTTTTTTCAACATATGAAGTACCTTATTTTGTTGTGGAAGTCCCAATGTGGATACTAAATGTACACATTTCAGAGAGCTCAATAAAATATCCAAATCATATTTTGGTTGCATTTGAGGGCAAAAATTTTTTTATTGATTGTGTAAAATAGGCACATATTATCAGAATATCAATTGCAGGGCCCTGAATCGAATCAAATCGAAATTGTATCGCAGCCGACTTTGAAGTATCGGCAAATATTGGAACGCAGGCAAAGAGAAACGTCCGATTTACACCCCTAATGTGAGCTGTTGTCTACTATAATATAGATGGACAAGCCACAGTAGTGTTAGGGTCGTCTACAGTATTTGGTTCATTGACAGAGGGGCTCTTTTCTTTGTGCTTTTCAATGCTGCTGTTGTGCATAATTGATTATGTTGGATATGAATCTGTCGGGGGAGTTTGATAGCAGAATAATCAAGCTTCGCTGTCAGTCATTTCAGGTCTGGAGAGGAAGTCAGTGAGGTAGCTGTGATTGTGTGAACAGTTCCTCACTGACAGTTCATACATATTAAAATTATCCAAATACCGCTTAACATTTTATATGCAATAAACTGTATTGCTTAGAGTGGGTAAACAGTTCAGGGTTCAGCCTAATGAGAAATGACCCATATACAGAATATCATGCATAGAAAATATATTAGAGCTGAATGATGGGAAAATCCCTTTTCCACAACCCAGTGAGCTAACTAGACAGGGTTTTCCCTCATTATGTACTCCAGACACAAATACTGTTCCGAAAGGTAGGGAGCAACATTATGCTGCCTTCTAAGATACCTTGTTTTGGCCCAGTTCAGATAGCCCACATGCATCCTTCAAGGAGAGAGCTTTGTGAAAAACTCAGTGAAAAAAAGAAAGCTTTAGAGTTTAAAAAGTACATAAATATTTATATTTTTCGCACCAAAAGCGATCATGTCACTTTAGAAGACGTTAATTTAACAGCTGGTGTCGGATGGAGGAAGTTTATGCTGACTGTCTGTGATTTTTGGAGCTTCAAAAGAGAAATCATCATGGTTACTGGTGTAACCTCCGTTCCCTGATGGAGGGAACGAGATGTTGATGTCGATGTAGTGACACTAGGGGTCACTCTTGGGAGCCCGAGACACCTCTGGTCTTTGATAAAAGGCCAATGAAAATTGGCGAGTGGTATTTGCATGCCACTCCCCCGGATATACGGGTATAAAAGGAGCTGGTATGCAACCAATCATTCAGGTTTTACGCTGAGGAGCCGATATAAGGTCCGGCCATTTCAGTGGGTAGTTCAGCGTTGTGGCAGGAGGGACCAACGTCTCGTTCCCTCCATCAGGGAACGGAGGTTACACCAGTAACCATGACGTTCCCTATCTGTCACTCACTCGATGTTGGTGTCAATGTAGTGACACTAGGGGTCCCTATACAAAACGCCACAAGGCTGAAAGGTGTTACGTGAACTGGCGGTGTGTGGTGGGCAGACTTACTGTGTGCCTCATAGCCAGCACACCAGGTCGACACGTAACCTCCCCCAACCCAGTTATGAGTGTCGAGCGGCCTTTTTTGGGGACAAGTCGACTACCCAAAGATAGAGACAGGCTTAACCCAGTCGTGGCCTCTTTTCCCCTTTTCTTTTTCCACTCCCTAAAAAAGAAGGGGGATTATCCGACTGGGCCGCCAGGTCTAGTCGGGGGGTGTCCCTCCCAAGGGGAGGACACAGTGGAGACCACACCTCGCCCCAAGGGAGGGGGGGATATTTAAGTGGAAGAATATGTCACATGGTCTTTCCAACCATGTGGAGAACCTTCAAGGTAGATCCTGCCCAATGGGGGAGGAGTTACTACAAACATGGAGACTGGGGCAGAGGGGCTCTGCCCAAGGAAGACGCAGTTTGCCAGCAAGGAAACGAATTAGCAGATGATATAGATCGCATGGGGTTAGCCTTACAGGGAACCGCCACATGCGGAGCACCTACCCCAGAACCGGGCTCTTAGTTAGCGCGTGTACTAGGCCGGCAGCGAGTCTCTCCGAACTGCCACAGGGCTCGGAGGAAGTCAACCAGGGAAAAAATTTTGTGAACACTACTGGGAATTAACGGCACACGTCTTCAGCTCAAAAGGAGGTGGAAGGCACTATGTGCAAGCGATACACCCGGCCGGCTATCCCGGGCTTATCCGCTTGTGTTGCGTGCCACTACCTGGGATGAAACCGGTTCCACCCGGAGGTTGTAGAACCTTGCAAAGGTGTTGGGTGTTGCCCAGCCCGCTGTTCTGCAAATGTCTGTTAGAGAGGCACCTCTGGCCAGGGCCCAAGAAGCCACTACACCACGGGTAGAATGGGCACGTAGCCCTACCGGGGGTGGCATGTTTTGGGCGAGATTTGCCAGTCAGTTATTGCGTCAACGAGCCAGTGGGTGATCCTCTGCTTGGAGACAGTGCTTCCTTTCCATTGTGCACCAAAAACAGACAGATCCAAATAGATGCGTAAAGCGTGCACCGGACACAGCGACAACAGGGCTGGGTCTGCCTCCTCCTGGGGCAGCGCTTGCAGGTTCACCACCTAGTCCCTAAAGGGGTGGTGGGAACCTTGGGCACATAGCCTGGTCAGGGTCTCAGGATCACGTGAGAGTAACCTGGACCGAACTCCAGGCACGTTTCACTGACAGAGAATGCTTGCAGGTCACCTACCCTCTTGATGGAAGTGAGCACAGTCAGGAGGGCAGTCTTCAAGGAGAGTGCCTTATGCTCGGCTGACTGCAAAGGCTCAAAGGGGGCTCTCTGTAGACCGTGAAGAACTACAGAGGTCCAATGAGGGAACGAGGCACGGCCTGGAGGGATTCAGCCTCCTGGCGCCTTTTAGGAACCTGATGATCAGGTCATGCTTCCCTAAGGACTTACCATCGACTGCGTCGTGGTGTGCTGCTATGGCAGCAATGTACACCTTCAAGGTGGAAGGGGACAGCCTTCCTTCCAACCTCTCTTGCAGGAAGGAAAGCACTGAACTGATAGCGCATCTCTGGGGGTCTTCCCGACGGGAAGAACACCACTTAGCGAACAGACGCCACTTAAAGGCATACATGCGCCTCGTAGAGGGAGCCCTAGCCTGAGTGAACGTGTCTACCATCGCAGGTGGGAGACAGCTTAGGTCTTCCGCGTCCCATCCAGGGACCAGACATGGAGATTCCAGAGATCTTGGCGCAGGTGCCGGATGGTGCCCCTTCCCTGAGAAAGAAGGTCCTTCCTCAGGGGAATTTGTCAGGGGGGAACTGTCACGAGGAGTGTGAGGTCCGAGCACCACGTCTGGGTGGGCCAGTAGGGTGCTTACCTGGACGACCTGCTCCTCATCCTCCCTGACCTTGCACAGGGTCTGTGCAAGTAGGCTCACTGGGGGAAACGCATATTTGCGAATGCCAGGGGACCAGCTGTGTGCCAGCGCATCTATGCCGAGGGAGGCCTCGGTCAGGGCATACCAGAGCGGGCAGTGGGGAGGATTCTTGGGAGGCAAACAGGTGCACCTGTGCCTGTCGAATCGACTCCAAATCAGTTGGACCACCTGAAGGTGGAGCCTCCACTCTCCCCTGAGGGTAACCTGTTGTGACGGCACGTCCGCCATAGTGTTGAGGTTGCCCGGGATGTGAGTGTCTTGCAGCGACTTGAGGTGCTGCTGACTCCAGAGGAGGATACGGTGGGCGAGTTGTGACATACAACGAGAGCGCAAACCACCTTGGCGGTTGACATATGCTACCGTTGTCGTGTCGTTTGTCTGAACTAATACGTGCTTGCCCTGGATCAACGGCCGAAACCTCCGCAGGGTGAGCAGAATTGCCAGTAACTCGAGGCAGTTGATGTGCCAATGCAGTCGCGGACCCGTCCAGAGGCCAGCAGCTGCGTGCCCATTGCAAACAGCGCCCCAGCCCATTTTGGAGGCGTCTGTCGTGACCACGACGCGCCTGGAGACCAGTTCTAGGGGAACACCTGCTCATAGAAACGAGAGGTCGGTCCAAGGTCTGAAATGACGGTGACAAACCGACGTAACGGCCACGCGGTGTGTCCTGTGGCGCCATGCCTGTCTCGGGATTCGAGTCTGGAGCCAGTGCTGAAGCGGCCTCATATGCATCAACCCGAGCGGGGTGGCCACTGCCGAGGATGCCATATGCCCCAGGAGCCTCTGAAAAAGTTTCAGTGGAACCGCTGTTTTCTGTTTGAATGCCTTCAAACAGGCCAGCACCGACTGGGCACGCTCGTTCGTAAGGTGCGCCGTCAAGGAGACTGAGTCCAACTCCAAACCGAGAAAAGAGATGCTCTGAACCGGGAGGAGCTTGCTTTTTTCCCAGTTGACCCGAAGCCCTAGTCGGCTGAGGTGTGAGAGCACCAGGTCCCTGTGTGTGCATAACACGTCTCAAGAGTGAGCTAAGATTAGCCAGTCATCGAGATAGTTGAGAATGCGAATGCCCATCTCCCTTAAGGTGGCAAGGGCAGCCTCTGCGACCTTCATGAAGACGCGAGGAGGCAGGGACAGGCCGAAATGGAGGACTTTGTACTGATACGCCTGACCCTCGAATGCAAACCGCAGGAAGGGTCTGTGTCGAGGAAGGATCGAGACGAGGAAGTACGCGTCCTTCACGTCTACTGCCGCGAACCAACCTTGATGCCAGATGCTCGCCAGAATGCGTTTTTGTGTCAGCATCTTGAACGGGAGTCTGTGTAAGGCCCGATTCATTACTCGCAGGTTCAAGATTGGCCGCAACCCACCGCCTTTTTTCGGTACGATGAAGTAGGGGCTGTAAAACCCCTTCTTCATCTCGGCTGGAGGGACAGGTTCTATCGCACCCTTCCGTAGGAGGGTAGCGATCTCCACGCAAGGTATCAGCATTTTTGTCTTTCAGCAAGGTGAAGTGGACACCGCTGAACCTGGGCGGATGCCCGGCGAAGTGAGTCGGACGGTCCGGACCAGCCCTCGTGACAGATTGGAAAGCGCAAGCCATGCGTCCAAGTTCCACGCAAGGGGGACAACGTCATCGGATGTTGTCCCTTTGTGGGGCCTCGCGGCGGGGCAGAGCTCGAGGTGCCACACCACGTTGTGGCCATGCTGAATCTAATGACATCGAAGCACTTACCTGGCTCCTTGTGACCACCCCCGGAACAGCCTGGGACTGGGGAGGAAGAGGCCTGTCCTCATGACCCGTGGAGACTGTCACATCGGGGGTGGATTTGTGCCACAGCTGGGCGCTCAGGGGTGGGAGACCGCCGCTGGAGCGCCAACCTGCCTAATGGAGTGGTGGACGGTGGTCGTGATGACAGCCATACACACTGGATATGTGACCCAGGGAACAAGGAAACCGCTCTTGCTGAGCTTTTGAGTACTGCAGCCACTTGGGCATGCAGCGCAATTAAATGCAAAAGGTAACAAAAAGATGAAGATCTGCTTACCAGCTCCAGAGCAGCGGGTTTCGTTGTCCCCGGGTTGCCCATCTCAAGGGCGCTTTGAAGCCTTTCATGGGTTCTGGGCGGCCGCGAGATGGGTGGCGTCTGCTTCCTGCAGTGGGCTCCATGCCGGGGCCGGGCCGAAGGGGTGGGCTGCAGCGGAGCCGGTGCAGTCAACGCAGGGGGACGCCCTTGGCGATGAGTAGACGGGGTGCGGGATCTTGAGCCGCGCTGGGGCAGGATATGCCGGCTAGCATCCATCTACTGCTCTACCATCGAGAACTGCTGGGCAAAGTCCTCGACGGTGTCGCCGAATAGGCCCGCCTGGGAAATGGGGGCAGCAAGGAATCGTGTCTTGTTGGCCTCACCAATCTCGACCAGGTTGAGCCAAAGGTGGCGCTCCTGGACAACTAGTGTGGCCATCGTCTGCCCGAGAGACCGCGCCGTGACCTCCGTTGTTCGGAGAGCGAGGTCGGTCGCCGAGCGCAGTTCCTGCATCAATCCCAGGGCGGAACTACCCTCGTGCAGTTCCTTTAGCGCCTTGGCGGACTTGCAGGAGAGCCATGGCATGCAGGGTGGAGGCAGCTTGTCCAGCGGCACCGTAGGCCTTGGCCGTCAGAGACGACATAATCTTACAGGCCTTGGATGGGGGCTTTGGGCACCCGTGCCAGGTGGCGGCACTCTGCGGGCATTGGTGCACCGCGAGCACCTTTATCCACCGGGGGATTGCCGAATAGCCCTTGGCCGCCCCACCATCGAGGGTAGTGAGGGCGGGGAAGCTGAAAAGATCGGGACCGGGCAGTAAAAATTGCCTCCCGCGACCTTGTCAGCTCTTCATGCACTTCCGGGAAGAAAGGAACGGGGCCGGGGCGTGGCTTTGAGCGGCGCCGCGAGCCCAGGAACCAATCGCCGAGCCGTGAGGGTTCAGGGAAGAGTGGTGAAATCCACTCTAACCGACGCTCGCGGCTGCCTGGGAAAGCATGTCGTCATCTCCGTGTCAGCCTGTGACTGGGCGATCGACCCCGAAGGGAGGAACCCAGCTGAGGCTTCCGACTGGACGAGCCCGCTCTCCGATGCTGCGCTCGAGAGCTCATCACTTTCGTGGGCTCCGAATAAGAGGTCGAACTCGTCGTGAGACGAGCCGGCGGACTCACCCGGAAGCCCGATCGGGGCAGACGAACGTGCTGGGGAATGGGAGGTCCGCGGGGGGATACCCGGCGGAGGCGGTCCCATTGGGGTCCCCAAATCGCCCCCAGTGCTAGCCACGCTGGCCTCAAACCCATGGGTAAAAGGACCGAGGCGGGAGCCTCTGGGGTGGCTTGCTTTCTTATGAAGGCGAGCCGCGACCGCAACGTTGCCATGGACATATTCTCGCAATGAGAACATGACCATCCACGAACACTGTCTCCGTGTGAGCAGTGCCCAGACACGAAAGACTGTTAGAAGGCGAGAGATAGCGAGCACAACCAGGAATAACACACAATCGGAAAAGCATCTTTAAAAAGACGCGTCTTAAAAAGACGTTCCGTGTGTGCGCTTTTTTAGAGAAATATATACTCTTTTAGAGGGGAAAAATGCTCTTTCAGAAAATATACTCTCTAGTTTTTCTGCCAAAGTGCCCAGGGGCGTTCTCTGCAGTGCACCAGTGCAGAGGAGGGAGAAGCCGCTGAAATGCGCCGTCAGATCCAGCAGAGGTGAATGAACAGTAGTATTCAGCTCAATGAGCATGACCGTTCGGCTCCGAAGAGAAAATCTGAATGAGTGGTTGCATACCAGCTCCTTTTATACCCGTATGTCTGGGGGAGTGGCATGCAAATACCACTCGTCAATTTTCATTGGCCTTTTATCAAAGACCAGAGGTGTCTCAGGCTCCCAAGCGTGACCCCTAGTGTCACTACATCGACACCAACGTCGAGTGAGTGACAGATAGGGAACTCCATTCACTTGCATATTAAGGACCTACTGAGCTAAGATATATTTTTCTATTATTATACATTTTTTGTGTGTTCTGGTGAAGAAAGTCATACACACCTGGGATATCATGAGGGTGAGTAAATAATTAGAGAATATTGATTTTTGGGGGAACTATCCCTTTAAACCTGCATTATTTTTATTGCAAAAGCAGGACTTTTATTTTGAAGCACATCTACATCTTTGCATGAGGAGCCATATTTGTAATGTCATTAGTAAAACGAAGAGCAAACACACCAACACATTGAAAAGAGCTTAAAGAGTTTAATATTTACAGGGACTTTCATCTGATAAACAAGAAAAAGATTACAAACTGAGAAGTAATGCATAATTACATTAAAAATGATCAGATTTTGTGATGTTTCTTGTGTTTAACGTGGAAAATGTATGGTTTGCCATTAAAATGTGGATGTTAATATTGTTACGCAACACAGCATATAGTTTAATGGAAAATAATTTCATGAATAGTTTTGTATTTTTGTTTTATCATTCAGCACTTATTTCAAGGAACTTTTGAACTGAATAAATACTAAAAAAATAAAAATAAATCATCAGTCAAGTCTTGGCCGTCATTCGGGCAGGGTCTGGTACAAGTTTTACTTCCCAAACCGGGTCTTTAGTGTTTATGTGTGTGATATATATATAAATATACATTATACCATGGGTCTGTTGAATGCTTGACAGTATATCACATACACACACAACACATACAAATATTATGAATGACAGAAATAAAATAATAAAACAGAAGTATATACTGCATGTAACCCCCAAGGCTAAAGGGATTCTGCTTTGTGTCCCCTGGGCTTTCCAAAGTTGAGCACCTCTGAATTATCTATTTGTTGAAAATTTCTGTTGAAATGCTTCCCACTGCCTGTTGCTTGTTCTAAAGCCAGACCTTGAATCTTCCTGTTCGGATTAGAGCTCTTTCTGGGGTTTAATCTGGAGTTGCCCAGCAGAGGGAACTCACTCGAGGTGTATCTTTAAATCCTCTGAGACGGGAGTGGCGCTGGTCCTATCAGATAGAAGACTTCCTGTGTCGAGACGCTGACCTTGTTTCAGGGATCAGCAGCCGTTCACAGTGTCACTGGCATCAAATATAAGTTAGAAGCTGTGAGAAAGGCCATCGGAGTGGAGAGGTGATATGAGAGCCCCAGTTTTCGTATAGGAAGTAATGCCCTCTGCTCTGACCTGCATGCTGCTCTGATGGACGCTTTTTTGCTGTGTGAGTGTGTGTTTTCAGCATGTAGGGTTTTTAGGTTGTTTTTTTAAGCTCTATATCAGTTACTGTAGCACGAGCATAGGGGAGACAGCAGCTATTTTTAAAGCTAATGGAACAATACCAGAAACAAATTATGTATTAATCAGGTGGGAGATAGGAGTAGTGATAGCATGAAGAGAACATTTAAGGAGAGAAGTTGGTGCAGGGTCAAGGTGGCACGTTGAAGAGTGTGATTTATTAATCAACTCAGCAACATAAGACAGGGTGGTATGGGAAAAAGTAGTAAGTCTGGTGACCAGGTGGATATGAAAACATTTTAAATACTCAGCAGCCTCAGAAGGATTAAAGTGGCTGCAGATAGTGTCAGATTTGTTTTTGAAAAACTGGAGAAATGATTCACATAGCTCAACAGGTGCAGGTGGAGACAGTGATGGAGACTGTGTAAGTTCCTTAGCAATGGAAAAGAGAGTTTTAGGTTTACAGTTTGAGTTATTGATAATGGAAGAAAAATAGTTTGCCCGTGCAGTGTTAAGAGAAGCCTTGTATTGGACAAGATGATCAGAGAGAGCCACAGAATAAACAGTCAAACCAGTTTTCTTGACAAGCAGTTCCAATAGCCTGCAATTCAGGAGTACACCAAGGAGAGGAATAAGAAACCAGGAACCAGTCTACACTTGACAGGTGCATAGTCATCTAAGATGGAGGTAATTGTTGCATTGTATAAAGAAATCATTTAATCAGGGCAGGAAAGGTTTATAGAAATGTGAGTACAGAATTACAGATAGAGTCAGTGAAAGACGACAGATTGATAGATTTTATATTATGAAAGGATATCTATTTTTTGCTACAAGACTTAAAAAGATAGCAACTGAAACTAAACTTAATGAGCTTATGATCAGAAAAAACATCCAAAATTCCCAACAAAGAAAGACTGTTAATCCCAGAGGAACATACCATACCCAAATTGTGGCCATGACAGTGAGTAGGAAAATTTACATGATGATTGAAATTGAAAGAATCAAGTATAGACATAAACGCATGAGAAGCAGTTAAGTTAGTGTCAACATGGATATTGAAATCTCCCAACATTATCACTGTTTTATGTGATGCACAGTCTAGAGTAAGCAATTCACTGAGGTCAGAAGGAAAGCTTGGGTGTCTATTAGGTGGTCAATAGATTAGAATTACAAGCAACGGGGTATGCCCTAACAGTCTAATACAGAGATATTCAAATGATAGGGTTTAATGAAAATCAACAATAGTCGATTTAATACTATGTCAGTGGACAACCGCTAAGCCACCACCCCTGCCTTGGAGTCTGGGCTTAGCAAGGAAGGTGTAACCCTCCGGTGTGATCAGGTTGAGTTCCATGTAATAATTTGCTGTTTGGCAAAATTCAGTTAAGAAGAGTATGTCCAAGTTATTGTCAATAATATAATCTCTGAGCATATTGCCTTTACCAGTCAACGAGCGAACATTTAGAAGAGCACCAGTATTGCATGGGGACACATAGCCCATAGCAGGCCTACTGACTGTCAGATTTAGACACCGCATTCACTTTTCGGTGGTCCAATGTCACCAAGGCCACAGAGACCACCTCCCTCCATGATTTTAGGAAGTTGAGATGGTAAACTTGACGTGCTCCGCCCCTGTCCGTTCGCTTAACCTCATAATTGAGATCTCCAACTCACTGTTTGACCTCAAAGGGCCCTTGCCACTTGGCGAGTAATTTAGAGCTTGAGGTGGGCAATAATACAAGCACTTTATCTCATGGTGCGAATTCCCAAAGTCGAGTGCCCCTGACATACAGTGGCTTTGATGTTCCTGAGCTTGGAGCAAATTCCCCTGTGTTAATTGACCCAAGGGTGTGGAGTTTTGCTGAGATTAAGAATGTACTGAATTTCATTTTTACTGTCTGAAGGTCCTTTTTCCCAAGCTTCCCGTATGACATCGAACACATTGTGCGGCTGATTCCCATACAGCAGCTCGAATGGGGAAAACCCTGTGGAGATTTGGGGGACCTCTCGCACTGCAAATAACAGGGGCTCGAGCCACTTATCCCAATTTCTAACTTCCTCGTGTACGAATTTACGGATCATTTTTTTCAGGGTTTTATTAAATCGTTCCATCAACCCACTGGTTTATGGGTGGTAAACACTGGTGCAAATCGATTTAATACCTAATAATTCATACAGTTCGCGTAGTGTTCGTGACATAAATGTAGTGCCCTGGTCAGTGAGGATTTCTTTCGGAATCCCCACTCGGGAGATTATTCTGAAGAGTGCCTCCGCAACACTACGTGCTGAGATGTTGCGCAGGGGCACTACTTCCAGATATCGTGTTGCATAGTCCACCAGAACTAATGCAAAGCGATGTCCACATGTGGACCATTCTAATGGCCCGATGGGGTCCATACCAATTCTTTCAAAGGGTACCTCGATTAATGGTAGTGGGTGTAATGGCGCTTTTGGGGTGGCCGGTGGATTCACCATCTGACATTCACGGCACGCCGCACACCACCTGTGAATGTCCCCGTGAATGCCCGGCAAAAAAAAAAAAAAAAAAAACGGGCCATTATTTGGTTAAGTGTTCTTTCCTGGCCTAAATGGCAAGCCGTTGGATTATGGTGAGCTGCCTGGAAAAGTGCTTGCCTATGGTGAGCTGCCTGGAAAAGCCCTTCTCAACGGCTCTTTGGAACTAATAACTCGGTTGTATTTTTTTTTTTCCTTTGAGTGTCCTGCATCACTTGATACAACCTATCTCCTACACCCGTGGTTCCCCCACCAGCAACCATTTCTGGTAGGCATCCCGGAGCTGCTGTGTGAAGGCAAATGGGCAGATGTGTTTGCCCAGCTTCAGGGTGTGGAAGTGCTGTCAACTCTGTTCGGGGGTCCGGCCAACACATTGCAGAACGGCTCTCTTCAAGTCCACATTAACAAGGAGGTTGGCTGTGAGGAGCATTTAGGCCAAAAGCTGCGCTTCCCTGGAGAGTAGTGGCAACAGTTGTGCCGCCCACTGGTCAGCTGGCCATTCCCACACCTCGGCTGTCTTCTTGAAGAGGTCGAGGTATGCTTTTGGATTGTTGGCCAGCCCCATTTTGATGAGGGTGACCGGTTGGACAGCCGGGGTGGGCTCCAGGGCTGCAGCAGCAACCCCCTTGTGTCTGATCAGGCTCCAGAACACCTGTCTGTCCTCCATTTGGGCCTGGAGCAGGAGTTGAAAATGCTACTCCTGCTCCAGCTGCAGCTCGACGAGGGCCTGATGCTGGTTCTGCTAGATGCCGGCGAGGGTCTTGATCACCTCGCCCAGTGGTGAGGACTCCATGATGTCGTGTCTACTCAGATCCTGGGTTTCGTCACCAGTGTAACAGACCTTCAGGTTCAGGTATGGAAAAGGAGGAGACGGGGAGCAGTGACACGCTGCAGGTAAGGCTATTATTCTGTTGCCTTCTGTGCAGCAGATACACTCTTTTTCAGGTTTTGCACTCAGTTCAATAATTCACTTTCAAAAATAAACAAACTTCTTCACAAACACTCAATGGCTTCAACACGTAAACATAAACAGTTTGATGTCGCTGCACACTTGTTCTCTCTCTCTCTCTTCTGGTATGTTCAGCTGTTTTAAGGCATCTCTCCGCTATCACTGTAATGAGAAAGAGCTGTTAGAAATTATGTCAACCAGCTTGATGAGCCACACCACTCCCTCTCTCCCACAGACAGACACACGACATGCCCCCATTACCACAATAAGTAAATAAATAATAAATGTAGCCAAGTGGGGAAATTTTGTGTAATTTGGCTCTAGTCATAAATTGGACGTGGCCCCTTTAAGATTTTTGTGACACCCGCTTTCCGGCACTCCTCGTGTTACACACATGTGTGCTGGTTATAGACGTGAGAGCATACGTTGTGCAAGAGAGCTCCCAGTTTTGTTCATCGTTTGATGATCCTTTGGGTAAATATAAAATTTTACACAAAATGTTGTTAAATTGTATTAAATATGTGTTCAGAAGAGTTGTATGTTGAAATTAAGTGCTTGTTATGAATAATATTTGAATGATGCAAATGGATTGCATGTAAGTAATGGGTATGTAAATTTAGAATTAATCATATCTTATTTAATGATTTATAGTCCAGAGTGTTTTCCAATTAAGTGAACATGTGTAATGAGAGTTATATTGTTTTGAACAGTTACATGTTACATGTTCTAAAAGCCTGGTTAAAAATGCATAAAATGTGTTGAGTTATTTAAGCATGTGTTAAATGTATAAAATACTGTGAGTGTTTCAGCATGTGTTAAATGCATAGAATGCTTTGAGTGATTTAAGCTAGTACTTTGATGTATAAAATGCTGTGAAGCATGTATTAATGTGATGCATGCTGAAGCATATGGGTAGGCTAATGCCCTGTTTGTATTTTCTTTTGACATTAGCCTCTACCAAATTTCATTTGTTGTATTTCATTACAATATTTCATTTTAGTAAATACATTCATTTATATATATATATATATATATATATATATATATATATATATATATATATATATATATATATTATGCCGCTGTTTGATTTCACCCCCCACCACCCCATCACCACAGGTTTTGGTCCAGTCCTGTTGTAGAGGTAAATTCCTCTTCCCTGCCATCATCGTCTTCTGACAGGATCTGGCAGTTCGAGCGAGAATATAAGTGCTGAACCGTAGGATGGGGCTTACACCTTAGGAACTATTTTATCTCTATAGTCATGATTAATTATCATTTATTCTGAGTCTTTCTAGCAGAAGGGTCTAACTTTTGGCATCTTGGCAAATCTGAGTATATCTTTAGAGGATGTGTGTGGGATTATTGAGGTCTTTTTTTCTCTGACTAAAAATCGGAGAAGCAGGAGACTTACCATTTGCTCACATACTGACAAATTCAAGAGTTCTCAATTGTTATTTGATTTCTCATGGATCCGAACCTGTCTAAGCCAAAGTTTACCTCAATAATGCAATCTCAAATGCAAGGTGCGATCCTGCATTTAACAGGTCAGGTTTTTGCAGAGTGTTAGGTTGTGCCACAGTCTGGCATACTTTATGGGACTGTAAAGCATCATTCCACCACACAAACATACCTTTTAAATAAATGCTGTAGACAAATACTGCTAACTTGGGAATCTGGCACAATTTGTAAAAAACCTAATTTACCTAACAGAAACCAGGTGTTTATTATTATTATTATTATTATTATTATTATTATTATTATCATTATTATTTAATATAATTTAAATGCTCATAGCACAGTGCCAAAGTGCATGTTCAAACAAACAGTATTGTACACATGGTACTTTTAGTCATTGTATGTTCCTTGCTGTTTCAATCATGGGAAGTGAGCTTTCTTCATAAAATGGTTCTGAAATGTATCTTTTGTAGTGTGTCAAGAATACAAAGTACAACAGATATTTATCTCCATAAATATGTTCACCAAAACCACCACTTTTTTTTTAGTTCTAAATATTGGATCTGTATACAGAGTATTGACAATAGGGTTGTGCAATATAGTTAATAGATATCAATATTTTTCAACCTTTCGATGATATTCGAAAATACAGTAATATCATTAGATTTTTGTATTGGCTCTGAAATAACTTAAAATGTTTTTTTTTTTTTTTTTCAAAGGAACCACCATTTTAATCTAACAGCCAAAAGTAGATACAACATGTGTAATATAAGAACTTAAATACAAAATAAATATGTAATTTAAAACATGCATTTGTTTTTATTTTATTATTTATTTATTGTATTTTTTGTACTCTTAATAATCAAGGCCACTCTATTCTTTACTTAATTAACCAACTCGGTCTAATGACATGTTGTAGTACAAGATAGCACAAGTTGGCAAAAACGTATGACTTTGAGTGAACAAACTGCTGACTAGAACAAACTGGTTTAAAACAAAACAAAACTAAACTAAAAACAAACCCTAAATCTAACCAGGCTATTCACATTCATTGGTCATTTGTATTGCATAAGTAAATATGTTGGGAAGGAGGCTAGCTAAAATTTGATACCTGTATTGTAGAGATTTGAAATTCTGTTTATTGATTTGTTGGTCTCTATTGGAACAAAAGTCGTATGAGCCAAGGTGTACGATAACTTAAAATTTCACCACGGTGAAGGAATTATTAAGAGTTGAATTGAACACAATGAAGAATGATCTTTAACTATTTCTATACACCAAAATAACAATTCATGGTTATAAAAAGCTGGCATTTGCGTGTTTGTCTGGTTCTGTTTTAGTGTGTGGATGCCTTTGTCACAGTGTATCCTTCCAGAGACAGTCACTTTAGAAATAAATTCTTTCCACTGCAGCTCAAATGATTTGATGGAGGCTAGAAGCCCCTGACAGCCTCATTGAAATGACACAGATGAAGAAAGGGGATTTTACATGATGCAACACAGATACACACTCACAACATTATCCTACTCGCTCCCTTGCTGGCACACAGAGAGCATCAATACCTCTTCAAGCTCTTTATCAATTATGTGTGACGTCTTCCTCCTCATGCATTTATACTTCCTGTTCAAAATACATTTCATTTTTGTGACTGCTGCACTGACAACCAGGGCTGGGCAGTATGATGGTTCTCTAACCTGTGCAATGGTGGGACTGTGTCAACCGGTTCAGATTTTGCTGTACCATTTACAGTATGTCAAGATAGATATATGTGATAAGTGATTTACATTATGTACACATTGTTTACACAGTGCGACAAAGAAACATCAAGAATGCAAAAATACAGAGAGGAATGTGTCCAAAACAAGTCAAGACGAGGAAGAAGTTATGGTAACACTTTACATTAATGCTCTCTTTGTTAAGGGTTTAAAATGGTGTTTATTAAAGACTAATATACATAATTTACAAATGCATTATATTTAATTGATATGCAGTTATAACAACTTTAAAAAAGTCTACTGTCATGCAAAACTTTCCAAATAATGAGCCATTTTATCTCACATTATAAATCCTTAATGAATACAGAAATATTTAGTCATACTTACTATGTATTAAACAAAAACTTTAAATACCCTAATTCATGATTTTTATCACAATGCAGCAATGTAGGTAGTATGCAATTTTGTGACTATCAGCTTTGTGTTTCTATTCATAACTGTATTGTCACTTTCCTTGTCAAAAGAATGCTGCTACTCCGAGTGTTGTCCCAACTTACCCTGTCCTACTTACCTAAAGTCCTCTGCAAAAACACTTTTCAGCTGTTCATGCTCATTCTACATTATGGTTTCTAATGTTGGCAATTCATTAATAAGTTCTTCATATGTGTGTACATAGATGTTATTAAAGGTGCAATATGTAACAATTTTCATGTAATATTTGCCTTTTTTTTTTTTTTTTTTTTTTTTTTTTTTGCCAATGTGTGAACGGCTTGTAACGCAGCTTAAAAAATGAGCCCTTCCTGGACTTGCTAGGTTGCATATTAAAGCCTGTAGACTGATTTTCATGCGAAGGGAGCGGGTCAATTTTGACGGGAAAATCCAAAGGATGTGACGTTTATGCGCGCTCCCGAGAGCCTTGCCTCAGTGCTTCTGCTATTCAACAGCGACAACAAACTGCAACGCTAGATAACGTTATCTTAGAGATGGAATCCAGCAAAGGGCCAGCTCCCAGCACAACACCGACTCCTACACAAACTCAGAGTAAGCAAAAAAAAAAAAAATAACATTTATCTACTGAATCCCATCTGGCTAAGTGGGAACATGATCATGGTCGAGCGAAAACTAGAGTGAACATCGGCAGGGCATTTGATTCCTGGAGGGACCTTCGTTCGGTTTTGGGGATCAAAACCGACCCTGAATTGGTGTTTTTCTTATTGGACAGGTAAGCTTACAATATAGTGCAAATCATGTGAAATATAGTGCCATAAGGATTGATCTGTGTAATTTTAGCTAACTTGATCTTGCCTGCTAACGCTGACGAATTGCAAGCTACCTTGCTTCGTAACTTTCAAATAATTTCAACGATCTTCTCTTTATACTAAAAGTCGGGTATACAGGATAAATTTAAGCAAATAAAGTCTTTCTGCTCTCCTGATCTGGAATTTCTTATGCTTCTGTGTCGACCATTCTGGCTACCGAGGGAATTCACAGTGGTCATTATCACTGCTGTGTACATCCCCCCACAAGCCGACACAGATCGGGCACTCAAGGAACTGTATGGGAGTATAAGTGAGCAGGAAACCGCGCACCCTGAGGCCGCGTTCATTGTGACCGGGGACTTTAATAAAGCCAGTTTAAAATCAGTCACACCAAAATACCACCAGCACATTAGTTTCAACACACGAGGGGACTGGGTTTTGGACCATTGCTACTCTCCCTTCCGGGATGGCTACAAATCCCTCCCCCTCCCACCATTTGGCAAATCGGACCACTCTTCCATTCTGCTTCTGCCCGCCTACAGGCAGAAATTGAAACAGGAAGCACCCACCCTCAGAACGATCAAGTGCTGGTCGGACCAATCAGATTCTACGCTAAAAGACTGTTTTGATCACATGGACTGGGAGATGTTCTGGTCCGCCTCTGATGACGACATCGAGCTTTACGCTGATAGCGTACTGTGTTTCATCAGAAAGTGCGTAGAGGACGTGGTTCTGACCAGAACAATACGGATCTATCCGAATCAGAAACCTTGGATTAATAGCGATGTTCGCACGGCACTTAATGTGCGGACCTCCGCTTTTAATTCCGGGAATGCTTAACACCACCAAATCTAGAAGCATGTGGCAGGGAATAAACATCATCACGGACTTTAAAGGGAACAAAAATTCCGCCATGAACACCGCTGCCTCTCTCCTGGATGAGCTAAATACTTTTTATGCTTGTTTTGAGGGAAATAACACCGCCCTCGCGGACAGAGCTCTCGCGGCTGAAGCTATAGAGGTTAGTTCACTCTCCGTCTCTGTAGCGGATGTAACCCGATCCTTCCGACGGGTGAATATCCACAAAGCCGGGGGCCCAGACGGCATTCCAGGCCACGTCATCAGATCGTGCGCGAACCAGCTGGCTGGTGTTTTTACGGACATTTTCAACCTTTCCCTCTCTTTGTCTGTAGTCCCCACATGCTTTAAAACATCCACCATTGTGCCTGTTCCAAAACAATCAAAATTAACTTGCTTAAATGACTGGCGTCCTGTTGCTCTGACCCCCATCATCAGCAAATGCTTTGAGAGACTAATCAGAGATTACATCTGCTCTGTATTGCCTCTCTCTCTTGACCCGCTGCAGTTTGCTTACTGCAACAACCGCTCCACTGATGATGCCACTGCATCTACAATACACACTGCTCTCTCCCACCTGGAAAAAAGAACACTTATGTGAGAATGCTGTTTGTAGACTACAGCTCAGCATTCAACACCATAGTGCCCTCCAAGCTAGATGAGAAACTCCGGGCTCTGGGATTAAACAGCTCGCTGTGCAGCTGGATCCTGGACTTCCTGTCAAGCAGACGCCAGGTGGTTAGAATAGGCAGCAACATCTCCTCCTCACTGACCCTCAGCAATGGAGCCCCACAGGGCTGTGTTCTCAGCCCACTCCTGTATTCCCTGTATACACATGACTGTGTGGCAACACATAGCTCCAATGCCATCATTAAGTTTGCTGATGACACGACGGTGGTATGTCTGATCACTGACAATGATAAAACAGCCTACAGAGAGGAGGTGCACACTCTGACACACTGGTGTCAGGAGCACAACCTCTCCCTCAACGTCAGTAAGACAAAGGAGCTTGTGGTGGACTTCAGAAGAAAAGACAGAGAACACAGTCCCATCACCATCAATGGAGCACCAGTGGAGAGAGTCAGCAGCTTCAAGTTCCTGGGTGTCCACATCACTGAGGAACTCACATGGTCCATCCACACTGAAGTCGTTGTGAAGAAGGCTCATCAATGCCTCTTCTTCCTGAGACAGCTGGGGAAGTTTGGAATGAACCGCCACATCCTCACACGGTTCTACACCTGCACTGTAGAGAGCATCCTGACTGGCTGCATCTCCGCCTGGTACGGCAATAGCACCGCCCACAACCGCAAAGCACTGCAAAGGGTGGTGCGAACTGCCAGACACATCATCGGAGGTGAGCTTCCCTCCCTCCAGGAAATATATACAAGGCGGTGTGTGAAAAAAGCTCGGAGGATCATCAGAGACTCCAGCCACCCGAGCCATGGGCTGTTCTCACTGCTACCATCAGGTAGGCGGTATCGCAGCATCAGGACGCACACCAGCCTTCTCCATGACAGCTTCTTCCCCCAAGCAATCAGACTTCTGAACTCTTGATCTCCCACGATCAAATACATCAGCACTGCACTTTATTACCCTTACTCTTATATCTCACACTGGACTGTCATAAATTATATTATTATTATATTATATTCTCTCTTAACAACTGACTATGAACCGACAGCCTGAATGTCAATACAGTACAATACTGTACATTCTATATATATATATATATATATATATATATATATATATATATATATATATATATATATATATATATATATATATATATATATATATATATATATATATGTATATATATATTTATACTTTTTTTATATATTTTTATTTTTTATTTTTATTGAATAATGTGTATCTATATAGTGCGTATTGTATACTGTACATTGTTTGTTATTATTTGTATATTGTTGAGTGTTATTATGTGTATATCAGATGTTTAAACTGTGCTGTGTTAATTTGATGTTATTGTAAATTGGTATATGTCTCATCACTGTCACGACTGCTATATTGATCGGAACTGCACCCAAGAATTTCACACACCATTGCGCTTGTGTATATGGCTGTGTGACAATAAAGTGATTTGATTTGATTTTTAAGGTAAATGGTACACTATTTGGCAAGTATTGCATGAATTCACCCTTTTTATTCATCTTTTTATAATCGCATATCAATGATTTAAAATGCATTTGTAAATTGATTATTGGCCATTAATTAACCCCTTAATAAACCCTTAATACCTGTTTTAAACTGCATGTGGAAGCAGGACAGAAGCAGTGCATATTTTTTTGCCATTCATGTTAACAAATGAGAGTATTTACATCGGAAGCAGAAGCAGCGTAGGAGCAGCTGAGCAGCGGGAGTTTCGGTGTTAAGTCTATTTTTGCTGCACAGTTCACGTTGAATTAAAGTGACATTGCACTGTTGATGGATGTCATAAAGAGTTGACATGAAAAAAAGATATTGCACAGAATAAGCATGTATTTGTAGTCTATTGCATTTTTGTATTAATTGCAGCTCGTAGGAAAACAAAATAAAATAATAATAAATAAATAAAAATGACACAAAAACAATTATTTTAATTATTTAGCTTGATGGGATTAAGATCCATAACACTCTTTTCCAATTATCTGTTGTCCAATGTCTATGTTTCTTTGCCCACTCTAACCTTTTCTTTTTGTTTTTTCTGTTTCAAAAGTGGCTTTTTCTTTGCAGTTCTTCCCACAAGGCCTGCACCCCTGAGTCTTCTCTTTACTGTTGTAATGAAACAGGTGTTGAGCAGGTAGAATTCAATGAAGCTGTCAGCTGAGGACATATGAGGCGTTTATTTCTCACACTAGAGACTCTGATGTACTTATCCTCTTGTTTAGTTGTACATCTGGGCCTTCCACATCTCTTTCTGTCCTTGTTACAGCCAGTTGTCCTTTATCTTTGAAGACTGTAGTGTACACCTTTGTATGAAATCTTCAGTTTTTTGTCAATTTCAAGCATTGCATAGCCTTCATTCCTCAAAACAATGATTGACTGACTGTTTCTAGAGAAAGCTGATTCTTTTTTTGCCATTTTTGACCTCAAGACATTCCAGTCTATTGCATACTGTGGCAACTCAAAAACAAACACAAAGACAATGTTAAGCTTCATTTAATGAACCAAATAACTTTCAACTGTGTTTGATATAATGGAAAGTGATTTTCTAGTACCATATTAGCAATTTAGCATGATTACTCAAGGATAAGGTGTTGGAGTGATGGCTGCTGGAAATCGTCCTAGTTTCTTGCGTAACCTCCATTCCCTGATGGAGGGAACGAGACGTTGTTTCGATGTAGTGACACTAGGGGTCACTCTTGGGAGCCTGAGACACCTCTGGTCTTTGATAAAAGGCCAATGAAAATTAGCGAGTGGTATTTGCATGCCACTCCCCTGGATATACGGGTGTAAAATGAGCTGGTGTGCAACCACTCATTCAGGAGCCGAGACAAGGTCCAGCCATTTCAGCAGGTAGTTCAGCGTTGTGGCAGAAGGGACACAAAGTCTCCTCCTGGGGCACCACCTGGTCCCTATAAATGGTCGTGGGAACCTTGGGCACATAGCCTGGTCGGGGTCTCAAGATCACATGAGAGTAGCCCGGACCGAACTCCAGGCACGTTTCACTGACAGAGAACGCTTGCAGGTCCCCTACCCTCTTGATGGAAGTGCCTTAAGCTCAGCTGAATGCAAAGGCTCAAAGGGGGCTCTCTGTAGACCCTGAACAACTACAGAGAGGTCCCATGAGGGAACGAGGCGCGGTCTGGAGGGGTTCAACCTCCTGGTGCCTCTTAGGAACATGATGATCAGGTCATGCTTCCCTAAGGACTTACCGTCCACTGTGTCGTGGTGTGCTGCTATAGCAGCAACGTACATCTTCAAGGTGGAAGGGGACAGCCGCCCTTCCAACCTCTCCTGCAGGAAGGAAAGCACCGATCTGACTGCGCATCTGTGGGGGTCTTCCTGTCGGGAAGAACACCACTTAGTGAACAGACACCACTTAAAGGCATACAGGTGCCTCATGGAGGAGGCCTTAGCCTGAGTGATCGTGTCTACCACCGTGGGTGCATCCCGTCCAGGGGCCAGACATGGAGATTCCAGAGGTCTGGTCATGGATGCCAGATGGTGCCCAAGTAGGCTCACTGGGGGAAACCCATATTTGCGCAGGCCAGGAGGCCAGCTGTGTGCCAGCGCTTCTATGCCAAGAGGTGCCTCGGTCAGGGCGTTCCAGAGTGGGCAGTGGGAGGATTCTTGGGAGGCAAACAGGTCTACCTTTGCCTGTCCGAATTGACTCCAAATCAGCTGGACCACCAGAGGGTGGAGTCTCCATTCTCCCCTGAGGGTAACCTGCCGTGACAGCGCGTCCACTGCAGTGTTGAGGTCGCCCGGGATGTGAGTGGCTTGCAGCGACTTGAAGTGCTGCTGACTCCACAGGAGGAGACGGCGGGTGAGTTGTGACATACAACGAGAGCGCAGACCGCCTTGGCGGTTGATATTTGCTACCATTGCCGTGTTGTCTGTCCGAACTAACACGTGCTTGCCCTGGATCAATGGCCGAAACCTCCGTAGGGCGAGCAGAATTGCCAGCAACTCGAGGCAGTTGATGTGCCAACGCAGCCGCGGCCCCGTCCATAAGTCGGCAGCTGCGTTTGAAAACAGCACCACAGCCCGTTTTGGAGGCGTCTGTCGTGACCACGACGTGCCTGGAGACCTGCTCTAGGGGAACACCTGCCCATAGAAATGAGAGGTCGGACCAAGGGCTGAAGAGATGGTGACAGACCGGCGTGATGGTCACGCATTGTGTCCCCCAGCACCATGCCCATCTCGAGACTCGAGTCTGAAGCCAGTGCTGAAGCGGTCTCATATGCATCAACCCGAGCGGGGTGGCCACTGCTGAGGATGCCATATGCCCCAGGAGTCTCTGAAAGAGTTTCAGTGGAACCGCTGTTTTCTGTATGAACGCCTTCAAACAGGTCAGCACTGACTGTGTGCACTTGTTCGTGAGGCGCGCTGTCAATGAGACTGAGTCCAACTCCAAACCGAGAAAAGAGATGCTCTGAACCGTGAGGAGCTTGCTCTTTTCCCAGTTGACCCGAAGCCCTAATCGGCTGAGGTGCGAGAGCACCAAGTCCCTGTGTGCACACAACATGTCCCGAGAGTGAGCTAGGATTAGCCAATCATCGAGATAGTTGAGAATGCGAATGCCTACTTCCCTTAACGGGGCAAGAGCTGCCTCTGCGACCTTCGTGAAGATGTGAGGGGACAAGGACAGGCCGAAAGAGAGGACCTTGTACTGATACACTTGACTCTCGAATGCAAACCGCAGGAAGGGTCTGTGTCAAGGTAGAATCGAGACGTGAAAGTATGCGTCCCTCAGGTCTACCGCCGCGAACCATTCTTGATGCCGGACACTCGGCAGAATGTGTTTTTGCATCAGCATCTTGAATTCTCAATCTCAGCCAGAGGGACAGGTTCTATCACACCCTTCCGTAGGAGGGTGGCAATCTCTGTGCGCAAAATAGCAGCGTTTTCGTCCTTCACCAAGGTGAAGTGGATACCGTTGAACTTGGGCAGACGGTCTGGACCAGGTAGCACGGCAGATTGGAAAGCGCAAGCCACGCATCCAAGTTCCGCACAAGGGGGACCAAAGGGACAACGTCGTCGGACGTATCGGCAGGTGGGGCCTCACGGCGTGGTGGAGCTCAAGGTGCCACACCATGTCGTGGCCATGCTGAGTCTAGGGACATCGAAGCACTTACCTGGCTCCTTGTGACCACCCCCGGAACAGCCTGGGATGGGGGAGGAAGAGGCCTGTCCTCGCAACCCATGGAGACTGTCACATCGGAGGTGGATGTGTGCTGGGCGCGCAGGAGTGGGGAGACCGCCACTGGAGTGCCAATCCTGCAAGGGAAAAAAGGTGGACAGTGGTCATGATGATGACCGTGCACACCAGGTATGTGACCCAGGGAAGGAGGAAACCGCTCTTTTGCTGAACTATTGGGTACCGCAGCCACATGGGCATGCAGCGAAATCAAATGAAAAGGCAAAAAAAGATTCTCCACCCGGCCCTCCACCAGGGGATGGGGGGAGCAAGGAACCGTGTCTTGTCAGCCTCGCCCATCTCGACCAGGTTGAGCTAAAGGTGGCGCTCCTGGACCACTAATGTGGACATTGTCCGCCCGAGAGACCGTGCCATGACCTTCATCGCTCGGAGAGCGAGGTCGGTCGCCGAGCGCAGATCTTGCATCAGATCTGGGGCGGAACTACCCTCGTGCAGTTCTTTTAGCGCCTTGGTTTGGTGGACCTGCAGGAGAGCCATGGCATGCAGGGCAGAGGCAGCTTGTCCAGCAGCGCTGTAGGCTTTGGCCGTCAGGGATGACGTGAACCTACAAGGCTTGGACGGGAGCTTTGGGCGTCCACGCCAGGTGGCGGCACTCTGCAGGCATAGGTGCACCGTGAGCAACTTATCCACCAGGGGAATCGCCGTATAGCCCCTGGTTGCCCCACCATCGAGGGTATTGAGGGCAGGGGAACTGAGAAATCGGGACCGGGCAGTAAAAGGTGCCTCCCACGATTTTGTCAGCTCCTTGTGCACTTCCGGGAAGAAAGGCACTGGAGCAGGGTGCGGCTGCTTTGAGCGGCGCCGCGAGCCCAGGAACCAGTCATCGGGCCATGAGGGTTCAGGGGAG
Organism: Myxocyprinus asiaticus; assembly: GCF_019703515.2. Lineage (NCBI taxonomy): Eukaryota > Metazoa > Chordata > Actinopteri > Cypriniformes > Catostomidae > Myxocyprinus > Myxocyprinus asiaticus. The sequence goes on from NC_059347.1 coordinate 3,903,484, forward strand.
AGCGGACGGTTCCACTCTAGCCCAATGCTCGCGGCCACCTGGGAAAGCATTTCCGTCATCTCTGCATCAGCCTGTGACTGGGCAATTGTCCCCGAAGGGGGGAGCCTAGCTGCGGCTTCTGCGTACGACTGGATAAACCCGCTCTCCGATGCTGCGCTCGAGAGCTCATCAGCTTTGCGGGCTCCGACAAGAGGTCGAACTCGCCGTGAGATGAGCCAGCGGACTCATCCGGAAGCCCGATTGGGGCAGACGAGCGTGCTGGGGAATGGGAGGTCCGCAGGGTCCCATTGGGGTTCCCAAATCGCACCCAGTGCTAGCCGCGCTGGCCTCAAACCTGTAGGTAGAAGGACCGAGGCGGAGAGCCGCTGGGGTGGCTTGCTTTCTTACGAAAGCAAGCCTAGACCGCAACGTTGCCATGGTCATGTTCTCACAGTCTGAAGTTGAGAGGTAACGACCGCAACCAGAAATGATACACAATCAGAAAACGCGTCTTTAAAAAGACGTTCCGTGTGTGCCGCTCTTTTAGAGAAATATACTCTTTCAGGAAAATATACTCTCTTTTTTTCTGCCGAAGCGCCCAGGGGCGTTCTCTGCAGTGCACCAGTGCAGAGGAGGGAGAAGCCGCTGAAATGCGCCGTCAGATCCAGCAGAGGTGAATGAACAGACGTGAGAATTCAGCTCAGTGAGAAATGACCGTTCGGCTCTGAAGAGAAAATCTGAATGAGTGATTGCATACCAGCTCCTTTTATACCCGTATGTCCGGGGGAGTGGCATGCAAATACCACTCGCCAATTTTCATTGGCCTTTTATCAAAGACCAGAGGTGTCTTGGGCTCCCAAGAGTGACCCCTAGTGTCACTACATCGACACAACGTCGAGTGAGTGACAGATAGGGAAATACGTATATATATATAGTAATTCACCAAAGTGGCATTCCACTGATTACACACACACACACACACACACACACACACACACACACGTAATATATACACACTGGTGGCTAAAAGTTTGGAATAATGTACAGATTTTGCTGTTTTGGAAGGAAATCAGTCCTTTAATTCACCAAAGTAGCATTCAACTGATCACAAAGTATAGTCAGGATATATTCATATTTTTTTCATATAAAATCATATATATTGGTATATATATATATATATATATATATATATATATATATATATATATATATATACATACTGTATATATATATATATATAGAGAGAGAGAGAGAGAGAAATATATATTATTACTATTATTATTATTATTATTAGCTGAGTGTGTGTGAGCTGTTGCTGGGCAGCTGTGCTACATTTACAGAAACTGGAATCACAGTTAAGAGTCAGCAACCACATGCTGAACTTGTGAATGTAATTTTCTCAATTTGGCAGGTTCTTAAGTGTTGAAAACAAGTTTTATTCTTCAGAGTTTGTTCTTGCATAGGAAAGAAAAATCACAGATTAATATATTAATTTATCATTCTATAGCTCAATTGGTTCTCTTAGAAAGTAGTGAGATTGAATGAAGAGCAAACTCTTCTGTGATGGGCAACAACCAATCAGAATTCAATACTCTGCCCTCACAATTACATCTAAAATACCACGAGGCCACTGCATTATATTTCCCCTCCATCATGTTCACCTCTTTCTTTCCTGACAGTGTTGGAAAGGCCACAAGGACATTATCTTCAGACCAGACTCAGAAGCTAATTAAAAGAATTCCAACATATTAAAAGTCAGACTGTTTCCAAATGTCACCCCCTACATTCGTTATGACACTTTTTGTATTGTGACATGGATTATGATGCTGCTGTGGTGACCATGGCAATAAAAAGCACAGGAGGAACATCAAAGCATCTTCTTATTCGTTGTACATCTGCTCATTGTTGCTTCCATGTTTTTTACTTATTTATTTATTTGTACTTATTTATTTTTTACTACGATTAGGATGCAAATGCTAGACATCATGAATGGAGCTCACATGTGGCTTATAAACAACAGATAATAAACAGAACTTTGATATGTTCGCTAATACTTTATTTCTTTGTTAATAACATAGAGCTTTGAACTTGGTACTAAAAACTAATTCTGTTTACTTGAAAGGGACCATTTTCTACACTTTTTATCATTTAAAGTTTTCACTGAAAATGTATAATATTATATATTATAAATGTATAATATTATAATATTATACTTGGCTATAATATTAGCCAAGGGTTCTTCTTTCAGCAGCATTAGTTTGTAGTTTTAGTTTCAGTCATTGTTGCATGTTTTTTTTTATTTTTTATTGATTTCAGAAATCATGGGGCTGCTCTTTTCTGACTAGACTGCTACAGCTGACATGCATTTTACCATCTGTCTCATTAAATAATTCACATGAATGAGCCAACGATTGTAAAAATACAACTGTATAGTCACAAGCTGTGTTTTGAAACGCAATATTATTGTTCATATGTGCATCATTTCATTTGCATGCATTAGGTCTGAAGGTGTTTTTGCCAGTGGAAGAAAATGATATTAATTTCTTTGGCCTGGAGCCTGTGTGTTCCATTTCTAACACACTTTGATGTTTTTACGCAAAAAAAAAAAAAAAAAAAAAGAAAAAAAAAAGCCATTTACAATCTCTGTAATCTCTTTATAAATTACCAACATTAGTTTTTCTAACTGTGAAGTTGACCTACTTGAATATCTATATATTAAAACATGCCTTTGGCTGGCAGAAAAATGACTGAAAAAATATCAAAAACAGTGCATCATAACAGACTTCTTAAAAGTCAGAAAAATGGTTTCTAGTTCTAAAATCTGACTGGATGAGCCAAGTTCAAAGACATTGCAAAATGTACAATTATACAATGTGTTCACAACTTTGACCTCACATTTTTATTATTTTTTATTTTCACACCTATAATTCTATATTATTACTATTTTCCTCATATTAAAGTAATAGTTAAAGGAATAGATTTACCAAAACAATAATTCTCATCATTCACTCACCCTAATGCTTTTGTGTAAAACGCAAACAAAGATATTTTCACAGATGTATGGTGTGTTTACGTCCTTACAATGCAAGTCGATAGGGTCTAACACTTTCAAGCTCCAAAAGGATATAAAGTCAGCATAAAGGTAATCCATTCAACTCTAGTGATTTAATCCATGTCTTCTGAAAAGATATGATCAGTTTTTGGTGAGAAGCAGACTAAAATGTTAGTGTTTTTTTTTTTTTTGTTTGTTTTTTTCACTTTAAATCTCGGCATCTGCAGTCTCCTTGGCCAATCATAATTTAATCCTTGATCACACTTCCTTGCACTTAACACATTGCATATTTGTTTGTTTATTTATTTACTTTTTAGATGACCGTGGCTTTAAAAATTATTTTTATTTTTGTAAAGGATTTTCTTAGATTGATATAAAAATAAATAAATAAAAGTACCAAAAATAAAAGATATATGCATGGTAAAAATTTCCAAGTAAGTTTTTAATGAGACCTTCACCTAACAAAATGAAAATAATAAATAAATAAATACATAAATATTCATTTATTTATTTAAAACTTTATTTACAATATACTGTAAGTAGACCTCAAAGACAAATATATAGTATCTATCATACTTCCTCATTATTACATCACTGCGACTGGGCATGGTAAACACATAATTGGTGTTGTATACATGCAAATGTGCACCGGCCCTGTGATGATTTTCATCTATCTGAAAGTTGTAAAAGTTTTTGCCACTTCTGGGGATTAATTTCAATAAATGGTCACAGGACATCACCTCTCCACTTATGCTGGTTAGAGCATCAATGGCTTTGCCTCAACAGACCTGTTCGCTCATTTCAGGGGAAATCACTCTAATTTATGGCACATTCCATTAACTGAATTATCTGCGGCTCTGATGAATTGCTCAGCCATAATAATTACATTTGCATAATGTCTTTTTTCTGGTTCATTTCCACCCTTACATGTGTTTGGAATTACTGGAGTACGGCCGTGCCATGAAACTGCCGATATTTTTCCCAGTTAAAACTTTATCTGCTTGACCAGTTTGCTTTGGGGTTTGTGTTTTTGTTTATGGTATACAACATATGTGAAATAAAGTACTTATTTGTGACGGGTTGAAGTTCAGGATGGGGTATTTACACTGATCAGCCACTAAATTAAATCCACAGACAGGTGAATTGAATAACATTTATTATCTCGTTACAATGACACTGTCAAGGTGTGGGATATATTAGGCAGCAAGTGAACAGTCATTTCTTGAATTTCATATGTTGGAAGCAGGAACAATGGGCAAGCGTAAGAATCTGAGTGACTTTGACAAGGGCCAAATAGTGATGGCTAGATGACTGGGTCTCCATCTCCAAAACGGCAGGTCTTGTGGGGTGTTCATGGTATGCAGTGGTTAGTACCTACCAAAAGTGGTCCATGGAAGGACAACCGGTAAACGGGCGACAGGGTCATGGGCGCCCAAGGTTCAGCCCATCTAGCCCGTCTGGTCCAGTCCCACAGAAGAGCTACTGTAGCACAAATTGCTGAAAAACTTAATGCTGGCCATGGTAGAAAGGTGTCAGAACACATAGTGCATCACAGCTTGCAGCGTATGGGGCTGCGTAGCCGCAGACTGGTCAGAGTGCCCATGTTGACCCCTGTCCACCGCCGAAAGCACCTACAGTGGGCACATGTGCATCAGAACTGGATCATGGAGCAATGGAAGAAGGTGGCCTGGTCTGATGAATCATGTTTTCTTTTAGATTATGTGGACGGCCGGGTGTGTGTGCATCATTTACCTGGGGAAGAAATGTCAGCAGGATGCACCATGGGAAGAAGGCAGGCCGGTGGTGGCAGTGTGATTCTCTGGGCAATGTTCTGCTGGGACACCTTGGGTGTTGCTTTGACACGTACCACCTACCTAAAGATTGTTGCAGACCACGCACACCCCTTCATGGCAACGGTATTCTCTGATGGCAGTGGTCTCTTTCAACAGGATAATGCGCCCTGCCACACTGCAAAAATTGTTCAGGAATAGTTTGAGGAACATGACAAAAAGTTCAAGGTGTTGACTTGGCCTCCAAATTCCCCAGATCTCAATCCAATTGAGCCAACAAGTCCAATCCATGGAGGCCCCACCTTGCAATTTACAGGACTTAAAGGATCTGCTGCTTACGTATTGGTGCCAGAAACCACAGGACAGCTTCAGAGGTCTTATGGAGTCCATGCCTCGACGGATCAGAGCTGTGTTGGCAGCACGAGGGGGATCTGCACGATATTAGGCAGGTGGTTTTAATGTTGTGGCTGATCGGTTTATATACTGTACAGTATATACAGTATATATATATATATATATATATATATATATATATATATATATATATATATATATTGTATCAGCTTTTTTTTTTTTTTTTAAATGAATAGCTCATCCAATAATGCCAATTTATGTAATTATTTACTAATGACTTTCTTTCTCTTTTTTTTTGGAACACAAATGAAAAAATTTAGCAAAATGTCCAGAGTGCTCTTTTCAAACAATGGAAGTGAATGTTGAGATGCTCCAAATAAATAAAATAAAATAAAATAAAATAAAATATTTTAATATCTACTACTATTACTACTACTACTACTACTACTACTACTACTGCTACTACTACTACTACTAATAATAATAATAATAAAAGTGGCATAAAAATATTAAGGTAGTTCATATGATTGCCATAGCTCTCAAATTTCATTCAATAAATATATGGTGCATCAAGACACATCTTATCGGGGTGGATGTCAATGATGAGTCATGCGAAAACACTTGCAGAGACACATGAACAGATACTTGGTCAAACCTGGTGCAACACATCTTGATGTGCCATATTGAAATGAACGTCAATAAGATTTAGGAGCTACAGCAAAGGGGAACTTTTAAATTAATGCACAAATCATATGACCTAATTTTATTATACCTTCAAACTGCTTTTATGACCATTTTAGATCCTGACAGCACCCGTCCCCATTCACTTTCATTGTTTGTAAAGAACTTCCATTGTCATGTAAGAAAAAAAGGCAGACAGGTTTGGAACGAAATGAGGGTGAGTAAAGGATGACAGGATTTTAATTTCTTTATTTGATCAGAAACTTTCTTCACTTAGAACTTTTCTGTGATCTCTTCAGATCTACCAGTGATAAGTATGTACAAGTCCCATGAATGTGGCTGAAGAGAATGTTTTCAGTATGTATTCACATTGTGTTTAAAAGTTATGGTGAACTTAGCTGTACTTTATTTTGGGGAGAGTTGCAAGAGCACACTGCAAATATTTCTCCATTGTTTCTTGACATGATTTCATAATGACATGTATCCACTATGCATGTAAAGTCTCAAGAGGTTCTTGTCTGTACTCATGGCTGTTTGGCTGGGTTGAAAGTCCATCAAGCTTTTCCTATGGGAACTAACCTGGCCGGATCGATCGACTCAGCCCGTCAGTTTTCATCGGTGTGATTTTTCCACATGCAAAAAGGTCTCTGACTTCATTACCCTTTGAGCCACTGAGGAGGAAAGAAGCTCACACAACTGGCCTTCTGCAAATTGCTAATGGCCAGTGCTTCTGAATGTCACTTTAAAAATGGGTTTATTCCATTGTGCAATTAGAGAGTGCAACAGAGACTGGACACTGTTTCAGCGACCTTCTCAGATAAATCACAACCTTACAAAATTTGAAGAAAGACCAAACTGGGTCACACTTTATAATAACTACACAAGTATTTGTATCGCATTTTTTTATATAGTTAATTGATCCTAAAAATTATTGTTAATACATTAATAGGCTATTTACAAATAGTATGTGTAACGAGGAGGAGGGCTGGCTGGGCCTTGAGGATGCATGCCTGGCACTGAATTGTCCTAATCAGCTGGGAGAGGGATAAAGACGAGCCAGAGGCACCAGTTCGAGAGAGAGACACATGTGGCCACTGTGTGTGTCTGTGTGTTTGTTATTTAAGAACTTTTATGTCATTAAAGTTGTTTTTTTTTTTGTTTTTTTTCTCCCCAATTTGGAATGCCCAATTCCCAATGCGCTCTAGGTCCTCATGGTGGCGTAGTGACTTGCCTCAATCCGGGTGGCGGAGGAGGAATCTCAGTTGCCTCCATGTCTAAGACCGTTAATCCACACATTTTATCAGGTTGCATGTTGAGGGCATTACCGCAGAGACCTAGCATGTGTAGAGGCTTCACACTATTCTCCGTGGCATCTATGCACAATTCACCACGCGCCCAACCAAGAGCGAGAACCACATTATAGCGACCACGAGGAGGTTAACCTAATGTGACTATATCCATCCTAGCAACTGGGCCAATTGGTTGCTTAGGAAGCCTGACTGGAGTCACTCAGCATGCCCTAGATTCGAACTTGCGACTCCAGGTGTGGTAGTCAGCGTCTTAACTTTAATGAGGGGCCTGGGTAGCTCAGCAAGTAATGTTGACTGTTCTTGCCTCCTCCTTGCCCATCGTGTGAATCCATTACAGGATGTTATTCATTTACATTCACTGTAGCAAATTATGTAATATTGTTTAATAAATTCATTAATAAGAAGTTTGATAATGTTTTTTTTTTTTTTATTATTTTATTTTTATTTATTTTTTATCATACTTATCATACTTAGTAAACAGCCTATTAACCAAACTTATGTATTACAGTTGATGCAAACCAATGGAAAAAAAGTGTTTATGAGAAAATTGGGAAGGCATAAATTCATACAGTAGTTCATAAATTAAATATACATTTGAATATGTAATGAACCGGATACGCTGTACATTTATTCTTAATGTTTTAAATACTGATTTAGAAAGACTTACTATTACAGTATTTATGCTTAGTAAAGGTTGTAATAAAACAGTAATTGCTAGCTAAGTATTTTGCATGACCTAATCTAAAGTGAGAACTATACAGTATGTGCATAATCAAACATTTATTATTGATCCATTACTCTTTACAACTCATTATAATGAAAAAAAGTTTACTCTTGATAAAAAAAAAAACACTTTCAATCTGATTATTAATGAACTTATTACACAGTAATACATTACTACTGTTACTGTATTATAATAAAAGAAGTATAATGTGATTTCCATCTTTAAACATATATTCAATATGGATGGATGGATGGATGGATAGATAGATAGATAGAATATCACAATTATAGGAGGATATATATACATACAGGGTTGGGAGTGTTACTTTTGAAATGTATTCCACTACAGATTACAGAATACATGCTGTAAAATGTAATTTGTAACATATTTTGTTAGATTACTCAAAGCCAGTAACGTATTCTAAATACTTAGGTAGATTTTTTCACTTGTTTTGACTATAAAAACTCTGCCAGTACAGTAAGACAAAATACATGTTAAAAATAAATTTTCTGAAAAACCTAAATATCTTATGCAGTGTTGTTTCTAAAACAAGATCAATCAAATTGATCTTGTTTTAAGGATTTTTAGATATTTTTACAGGAAAACAATACAAAAATTATTATCAAAAATATGATTTTTGCCCTAATATCAAAGGTCTTACTAGAAAAAAAGAAATTATGATCCAGTGTGAATTTTCTTGATAAAAAATTATGATCGTGCCTGTTAACGTAAAACGGCTAGAAATAGCATTTTAGCTTAGCGTAAAGCTGACAATTTACACAAGGTTTATTTCTATTTCTTCTGCTCCAAACTTACTTCAAACTTACTTCTCCATCTGCTTGTATGAATGTAACACATCATAAGAAAGTGTTTCACCGCTGTTCAAATGCACTTTGGATCGCATCATTTATATGTATAAATGTTTTCCATCTGAAAGGACAAAATGTTAAATGAAACAAATAACAAAAAAATGCAAAGTAATCTCTTCATTAATCAAAATAATTTTTGAATGTAACTGTATTCTAATTACCAATGATTTAAATGATAACTGTAGTGGAATACAGCTACTTATATTTTGTATTTTAAATACGTATTCCCGTTACATGTGTTCTGTTACTCCCCAACACTGTATGCTGTGTATATATATATATATATATATATATATATATATATATATATATATATATCCCATCTCAGTTTTTCATGTTAGAAGTGAGTGTATAGCACCTGGAAACATGGCTAAAATGCACTGCCCTTTCTTGTAATTATGATAAAAGAAGCATAATGTGATTTCCATCTTTAAAGGTTCAATATGTAACAATTTTCATGTAATATTCACCTTTTTTTTTTTTGCCAATGTGTGAACGGCTTGTAACGCAACTTAAAAAAACAAGCCCTTCCCGGACTTCCTATGTTGTCTATTAAAGCCTGTAGACTGATTTAGATTGCTTTTGCTGGGAAAATCCAAAGGATGTGACGTTTATGCGTCCTTCCAAGAGCCTTGATGACAGTGGTGTCATCTGCAAACTTCAGGACCTTGACAGAGGGGTCCTTGGCGATGCAGTCATTAGTGTAGAGGGAGAAGAGTAGTGGGGAGAGCACACATCCCTGGTGGGCACCAGTGCTGATTGTACAGGTGCTGGAAGTGAGTATCCCCTGTCTCACAAGCTGATGCCTGTCCGTCAGAAAGATGGTAATCCACTGACAGATAGACATGGGAACAGAGAGTTGGTGTAATTTATTCTGGAGTATAGCTGGGATGATGGTGTTGAAAGCCGAACTGAAGTCCACAAAAAGGATCCTTGCATATGTCCCTGGTCTGTCCAGATGTTGCAGAATATGATGCAATCCCGTGTTGACTGCATCATCCACAAACCTGTTTGCTTGATAAGCAAATTGAAGGGGATCTAGAAAGGGTCCAGTGATGTTCTTCAGATGGGCCAACAACAGTCTCTCTAATGATTTCATGACCACAGACGTCAGGGCGACAGGTCTGTAGTCATTAAGTCTTGTGATTTTTGGTTTCTTTGGGACAGGAATAATGATTGAGCGTTTGAAGCAGCATGGGACTTCACACTGCTCCAGTGATCTATTGAAGATCTGTGTGAAGATGGGGGCCAGCTGGTTAGCACAGGATCGAAGACACGCTGGTGAGGCACCATCTGGGCCTGAAGCTTTCCTTGTCTTTTGTTTCCAAAAGACGCGGCTCACATCATCTTCACAGATCTTAAGTGCAGGTTGAGTAGCTGGAGGGGGGAGGAGGGGGGTTGCAGGAGGTGTTGGTGTTTGTGTGAAGTGAAGGTTAGAGTGGGTGTGGGGTTTGAGATTGGGCCTTTCAAATCTGCAGTAGAACACATTCAGGTCGTCAGCCAGTTGTTGGTCCACCACAGGGTTGGGGGTAGGAGTCCTATAATTTGTGAGTAGTTTCATGCCACTCCACACTGATGCAGGGTCGTTAGCTGAAAACTTGTTTTTCAGAGTATCTTCTTTTAGCCACTCTGATTTCCTTGTTCAGTGTGTTCCTGGCCTGATTATACAAGACTTTATCCCCACCCCTATAAGCATCCTCTTTGGCCTGACGAAGCTGCCTGAGTTCTGCTGTAAACCACGGTTTGTCATTGTTGAACTTTATATAAGTCCTATTAGGAATGCACATATCCTAACAGAAAATGATATATGATGTAACAGTATCTGTGAGCTCGTCCAGGTCTGTGGCTGTAGCCTCAAAAACACTCCAATCCGTGCAATTGAAGCAGGCTTGTAGTTCCCGCTCTGCTTCATTGGTCCATCTCTTTACAGTCCTTACTACTGGCTTGGTTGATTTTAATTTCTGCCTGTAGGTTGGAAGAAGATGAACCAGACAGTGATCAGAGAGTCCCAAAGCTGCTCTAGGAACAGAGCGATATGCATCCTTTATTGTTGTGTAGCAATGATCCAGTATGTTCCTGTCTCTGGTGGGGCATGTAATGTGCTGTTTGTATTTGGGCAGTTTACGTGTGAGATTTGCTTTGTTAAAATCCCCAAGAATAATAATAACTGAGTCCGGGTATTGTTGTTCCATATCTGTGATTTGATCAGTCAGCTGTTGCAGCGCCGCATTCAAACACACGTTTGGCACGATATACACACTCACCAGAATAAACTAGGAAAACTCCCGCGGTGAGTAGAAAGGCTTACAGTTAATAAAGTGCACTTCCAAATTAGGATAGCACATCCTCTTTAACGTTGTTACATCTGTTCACCAACTTTCATTGATGTAAAAGCATGTTCCATTGCCTCTCGTTTTCCCCGTTAACTCCGCGATGTGATCCGCTCTGAACAGCTGAAAGCCCGGCAGATGTAACACGCTGTCCGGAATGGCTTCACTCAGCCAGGTTTCTGTGAAGCACAAGGCAGCAGAGGTTGAAAAGTCCTTGTTTGTGCAGGTGAGGAGATGTAGTTCGTCTGTTTTGTTAGGAATAGAGCGGAGATTCGCAAGATGAATGCTTGGCAGTGCTGTTCGAAAGACGCGCCGATGGAGTTTGACCAGCGCACCGGCTCGTCTCCCTCACCTGCGTCTCATAGCGCGTTTAAACAACACAGCCGCACCTCAGACTACAATGTCCAGCAAAACGTCTGAATATTCAAAAACCGGGAAAAGACTCTCTGGTATAAGCTGTCGAATGTTCAGCAGTTTGTCTCTGGTAAAACTGACTGGAAAAAGATGACTAAACACAGGACAAACAAATAAAAACAACAAAACAATTGGAGTGCTCCATACCGAGGCGGCCATCCGCGGCTGTATGTATTTGTGATGTATTTTTATGATGTATTTGTGATCATCCACCAAATATAGCAAACAGCTATTGATAAAGCTGGCTAGCTAGCTAACGCCGACATAGGCTATCATATAAATGCAGTCAATGTATCATGCAAAGAAAAGTGATTACTTCAAACTACAGTCTTGCATAGTCAGACCTATATCCACACTTTGTTTTAGCCCTGTTCCAGCACTGGAGAGTCAAATATAATATACAGTCTCAAAGTTTGTAGTAAAACAATCTTAACTGTAATTTTAATTATAATACCTCATCTGTCAACATGATGCCGGTGAATCACATTGTCTCTTTGTACGTTACGTCATTGTTTTGGCCGATGCTCGCGTCCTTATGGAGTGTGTGCGCGAGCACGAGCAACAGGTAGCTGGCTGCAGATCACTTAACGGCCAGAGGTGTCATAAATAACAAGGGTTTCTGAATCTTACATACTGCACCTTTAAACACACACACACACACACACACACACACACACACACACACACACACACACACATACATGTTTAAAGATGGAAATCACATTATACTTCTTTTATCATAATTATAAGAAAAGGCAGTGCATTTTGGCCATGTCTCCAGGTGCTATACACTCACTTCTAACATGAAAAACTGAGATGGTAGGTCAGTTCCTTCAACTTAAAAGTACTGTAAATATAAATGAATAGCATACAGCATATTTGTATATACTCTGTTAATTTAATAACAATATAGGAACAACGAGTCATAAATAATGAACTTACAATAAACTAATGCTTTGCAAATGCTTTAAACTGTGTAGTTATTATAAAGTGTTACGCAACACTGTGTCTTAGCCCTTGTGCGACCTTTTTTGTTTTTTCGATCATTTTGGCTATGTTAATGCCAACTGTATACATTTTGCCAAAGGTGTGTATTTTTGTGGGAAGTTTGATATTTCAACCTCAGTTCCTATAATACATCTATAATACATTGTGTACACTAGTTACACTTAGGACCTTAAGGACAAAACTGTCACTGCTGAAACCCATTGCAATATTTGATCCCAGTGCCATTAAAGCATAAACTCATGAATTCTATGATATTATGCTTTCATTCCGGAACCCTAGCTTCAAATTATATTTTTTTATATTTTCCACCAGATGGCGCCAGTTTCCACATGTTTAGCCTATGGAGCAAATACATGCTTTTTTACTATTTTCTGTTTGCTGTATTATAGAGCACTGCAGTCCAATTGAATAAATGATGCAGCTAAAATTGTGTGGATGTGTTGGTATGGATGTCAGAGTGTGTTTTGTATGTATGTAAAAAAAAAAAACAACAGTGGCATTATAACAAACTGACATTTAAAGTGTTAAAATCCTGAAAATGAATGAATATTTGGTAGTTATGATCAGGACTGATGTTGGTTAAAAAAATTAACTAATTGAAAGTGGAAAAAAATATTAATATATAATATTATTATGGCAGTTTTTTGATGCAGACATTTATGTCCTCTAAGGACCTCTGAGTGATTTTTTTTTTTTTTTTGACACACAAGGGTTAAATTGTTAATTTTTTTTTTTTTTGACACACAAGGGTTAAATTGTTTTTTTTTTTTTTTTTTTTTTTTAACTAATGTTCCCTTTTATAAGAGATTTTAAAGGGGTTAACTGATGACTAATAATTCACTTACAAATGCATTTTTGATCATTGACATGTGGTTATATGCAGTGATGTGCAGTACCGTGATGTGCAGTACCGGCCAAATAGTGAGTTATTTTACTTCACATTTTATAAATGCTTAGTAACACTTATTCTACATTAGTAACCTATAAAAATGTACATTACTGCCCAATGGACACATGTAAAGAATGTATGAAGGTGTTGCCAATATTAAATTTATTTATTTTGTGTTTATTTATTTATTTATTTGTAGGATGTTCAAAGCTTAGAATTATTTCCTAATAATCATAAGCTAAAATGAACTAAAAATTGTCATACTGAAACAGTTACTACAGGAACTAATGATAAGTTTGGGTTTATTATTTCAGTAGTGACAATATGTTTTAATCAACTATATATATATATATATATATATATATATAATATGCGTTGAACAGTTGCATAAATACATAATAATTTTCATTTAAACCCCAAATACACATTCTTTTTTTATTTATTTATTTATTTATTTTTTTATTTTACTGAAACCAGTTGAGTTGTTATTTAAATGTATTCCTTATCTGTATGAAAAAACAAGCTGTATGACCAAGCAGTCCTTTAATTCAATGACAAGTCAAAGTAGTGTTTGTCCTTTTAAATACGGATGATGGGAACAGCTGTTATTTCTTAAATAAATCATTAATTTGTGCTATTTATAATAATGAAGTGTTTGTAATATTTTATTTTATTTTTTGTAATTGATTGTCATGCAATACTTGACAAATAGTGAACCATTTTACATAACATATTATACATGCTTAAAATAATAGTTCACCCAGAAATGAAAATTCTCTCATCATTTAAACACCCTTATGCCATCCCAGATGCGTATGAGTTTCTTTCTTCAGCAGAACACAAATTAAGACTTTTAGAAGAATATCTCAGCTCTTTTGTTCCATACAATGCAAGTGAATGGGTGCCAACATTTTGAAACTCCAAAAATCACACAAGTCAGCATAAAAGTAATCCATAAGATTCCAGTGGTTGAATCTATGCCTCCAAAAGCAATGTGATAGGTGTGGATGAAAAACAGATCAATATTTATGTCCATTTTTACTATAAATTCTCCTCTCTGCACAGTCAGTTTCCACTTTAACTTTCACTTTTACATTCTTCTTCTTGTGTTTTTAATTATTCACATTCTTCGTGCATATTGTCCCCTTCTGGTCACGGAGACTTAAATATTGATCTGTTTCTCACCCAGACCTATCATATCACATCTGAAGATATGGATTTAACCACTGGAGTCATATGGATTACTTTTGTGCTGCTTTTATCTGATTTTTGTAGTGTCAACATTTTGGCCCACATTTACTTGCATTGTATGGACCTACAGAGCTGAAATGTTCGTATAAAAATCTTAATTTGTGTTCTGCAGAAGAAAGAAAGTCATACACATCTGCGATGGCATGAGGATGAGTACATTATTTTTGGATGAACTATTCCTTTAATAACACTTATTCAATGTTAGTAACCTTTGAAAATGTACATTAATGTAAAGTGGACACATAAGACAAATTATTAAGGAGTTTCTAATGTTAGTAACCTACAGTATGCACATAAAATTGAGCATGGTTTAATGGTCATCAGGCTTTATTATATGATACAATGTATGCTGTGAATAAGCATGAAGAGCTGCAAAGTGTTTTTGCAGAGGACTTTAGGTAACTAGAACTAGTTAAGTTGGGACAGCACTCAGAGTAACACCATTCTTTTGACATCAACATGGCAATGAAAGTGACAACACAAGTGAGTCAAGACATTACAGTCATGAATAGAAACATACATAATCCCTTTATTTAATCTCACTATAATAGTTACATAATAGTTGTATAATAATATGTAATATTAATTATGAATTAGGGTATTTTATATGTTTGATTAATTAAGTATGAATAAGTGTACTTATTAAGCATTTATAACAACTTAAAATGCTCACTATCCAGCAATTTTATGCATGTTGCTGTAACTGCATATAAATGAATAATAATGCATTTGTAAATGATGTATTACTCACTGAAGTACCCCTTTATACACACTTAAAGGGAGCGTTAATGTAACGTGTTACCCCTTAATTTAGGCAGGAGTGAATTCTCACCCTATCAAGCACTGCAAATGATGAAATCGAATCAGCAATGCAATATAAACCGATTTACTTTAAGTAATTGATTATAATATGTATGTTGATATTACACTGACTTTGTCTTTTACAGATGTTCATATGATCACTTAACAACCTCAGAGCTCATGTTAGGTCTGTCTTGAAAGGTTATACATTACACTGTGTAACATTTTTTTTTTTTTTTTTTTTTTCTGGGTAGTAAGTGTTATTTCCTAATTGCTTATGCCTCATAAGTATAGAAAATGGCTATTATTCCCCACAAACTTTGCTTTTGTGACCAGGACAGTGATATTTTGAAATGTACTTATTTCCAATGAGAAAACGGGCAAATTTGTGTCTTTTCGTTCACATAAAGTCCAAAAAAACAACATATGATTCCAAATGAACATGTATTTATACAAAAGTAATATTCAAAGCCGTGCTGGTCCATAATGGTAAAAAGTACCCGTCTCTTCCCCTGGTTCACTCGGTGCACCTCAAGAGGATTACAACAGCATCAAGACCTTGCCGGATGCCTTGAAGTATGATGAGTACAGCTGGGAGGTCATAGGAGACTTCAAAATGGTGGCATTCCTGATGGGTCTCCAAAGCGGTTTTACCAAGTTTCCCCGCTATCTTTGCCTTTGGGACAGCAGGGACACCAAGGCGCACTACCACAGGCGGGATTGGCCACAGCGGACCGAGTTCTCTGTGGGGAGGAACAATGTCAAGTGGGAGCCACTGGTGGACCCCCGGAAGGTGCTGATGCCACCACTGCACATCAAATTGGGCCTTATGAAACAATTTGTCAGAGCTCTAGATAAGGAGTCGGCAGCCTTCAAGTACCTTCAAGACTTCTTCCCTAAGCTGTCTGAGGCAAAGGTCAAAGCCGGTGTCGTTGGACCACAGATAAAGAATGATTTTGTTGTCTTTTTTCTGACTTTATGTGAACGAAAAGACACAAATTCACCTGTTCTTCTTCTCATTGGAAATAGGTCAATTTCAAAATATCACTGTCCTGGTCACAAAAGCAAAGTTTGAGGGGAATAATAGCCATTTTCTATACTTTTGAGGCATAAGCAATTAGGAAATATGACTTACTACCCAGGAACAAAAATTGTGTTACATAATGTTATCGTTACAAAATTAATTTCTCCTTGAAAAAAATAAATGCAACTTTTATTTCCGTCACCCCACTGTTACACTCTAATGATCTCTATTTGAGAACTACTGTAGTTAGGTCCAGGTAGATACTAAGCATCCTTCGTCATTTAGATGGTATGACTGAAATCTGCAAGAAACTAATTTCTGGCACATCTTTGAAAAAGATGACTCGGAAAGTGATATTTTATATGACTGTGATTTTGTCTTCTGGCCTCATTCATTTACTTTGATGACAGCACTGATTACTCCTGATGGATCCTTTTCATAAGATGAGTTCTGTTAATGGCCTTTATGTAATTATCTCCTTCTCGTCAGGCTGGCTTGCTATCTGCACGCCATGGTTTTTGCATGAAGAGATGCCAGTGTTATTTCACCAGCACTTCAAAACACATGCACTGTTAAGTCATTGAACACAAGTAGCTGAGGTGTTGACCGATCACCATGTGACAAGAAAAGTGATAAACTGGGTTGAGATGTTTGTACTGGGAGATGAGATAACAAAGGCTACGTGGAAAAACTGGTAGCCTTAATAATCATTTGGTCAAGATTACACTCAATTAACAAATATGCAAAATGTGCTTACTGGTTTTCTTTGAGTGCAAATGTTTGTTTCTCAAACTGGTCTTATTTATTCTTGTTACTTATCTGGTCCACTTTATATTAAGAGTCTTCAAAACCAAATCAAATCAAATCAAATCAAATCAAATCAAATCAAATCACTTTATTGTCACACAGCCATATACGCAAGTGCAATGGTGTGTGAAATTCTTGGGTGCAGTTCCGATCAACATAGCAGTCGTGACAGTGATGAGATATATACCAATTTACAATAACATCAAATTAGCACAAACATCTGATATACACATTATTACACTCAACAATATACAAATAATAACATACACTGTACAATATACAATACGCACTATATAGATAAACATTATTCAATAAAAATAAAAAATAAAAATATATAAAAAAGTATATATAGTATATATAGAATGTACAGTATTGTACTGTATTGACATTCAGCTGTCGGTTGATAGTCAGTTGTTAAGAGAGAATATAATATAATAATAATATAATTTATGACAGTCCGGTGTGAGATATAAGAGTAAGGGTAATAAAGTGCAGTGCTGATGTATTTTATCGTGGGAGATCAAGAGTTCAGAAGTCTGATTGCTTGGGGGAAGAAGCTAACATGAAGTCGGCTAGTGCGGGTCCTGATGCTGCGATACCGCCTACCTGATGGTAGCAGTGAGAACAGCCCATGGCTCGGGTGGCTGGAGTCTCTGATGATCCTCCGAGCTTTTTTCACACACCGCCTTGTATATATTTCCTGGAGGGAGGGAAGCTCACCTCCGATGATGTTTCTGGCAGTTCGCACCACCCTTTGCAGTGCTTTGCGGTTGTGGGCGGTGCTATTGCCGTACCAGGCGGAGATGCAGCCAGTCAGGATGCTCTCTACAGTGCAGGTGTAGAACCATGTGAGGATGTGGCGGTTCATTCCAAACTTCCTCAGCCGTCTCAGGAAGAAGAGGCGCTGATGAGCCTTCTTCACAACGACTTCAGTGTGGATGGACCATGTGAGTTCCTCAGTGATGTGGACACCCAGGAACTTGAAGCTGCTGACTCTCTCCACTGGTGCTCCATTGATGGTGATGGGACTGTGTTCTCTGTCTTTTCTCCTGAAGTCCACCACAAACTCCTTTGTCTTACTGACGTTGAGGGAGAGGTTGTGCTCCTGACACCAGTGTGTCAGAGTGTGCACCTCCTCTCTGTAGGCTGTTTCATCATTGTCAGTGATCAGACCTACCACCGTCGTATCATCAGCAAACTTAATGATGGCATTGGAGCTATGTGTTGCCACACAGTCATGTGTGTACAGGGAATACAAGAGTGGGCTGAGAACACAGCCCTGTGGGGCTCCAGTGTTGAGGGTCAGTGATGAGGAGATGTTGATGCCTATTCTAACCACCTGGCATCTGCTTGACAGGAAGTCCAGGATCCAGCTGCACAGCGAGCTGTTTAAGCCCAGAGCCCAGAGTTTTTCATCTAGCTTGGAGGGCACTATGGTGTTGAATGCTGAGCTGTAGTCTACAAACAGCATTCTCATATAAGTGTTCTTTTTTCCAGGTGGGAGAGAGCAGTGTGTATTGTAGATGCAATGGCATCATCAGTGGAGCGGTTGTTGCGGTAGGCAAACTGCAGTGGGTCTAGAGAGAGAGGCAGCACAGAGCAGATATAATCTCTGATTAGTCTCTCAAAGCATTTGCTGATGATGGGGGTCAGAGCAACAGGACGCCAGTCATTTAAACAAGTTATTTTTGATTGTTTTGGAACAGGAACAATGGTGGATGTTTTAAAGCATGTGGGGACTACAGACAAAGAGAGGGAAAGGTTGAAAATGTCCGTAAAAACACCAGCCAGCTGGTTCGCGCATGCTCTGATGACGCGGCCCGGAATACTGTCTGGGCCCGCGACTTTGCGGATATTCACCCGTCGGAAGGATCGGGCTACATCCGCTACAGAGACGGAGAGTGAACTAACCTCTGTAGCTTCAGCCGCGAGAGCTCTCTCCGCGAGGGTGTTGTTATTTCCCTCGAAACGAGCATAAAAAGTATTTAGCTCATCCGGGAGAGAGGCAGCGGTGTTCATGGTGGAGTTTTTATTCCCTTTAAAGTCCGTGATGATGTTAATTCCCTGCCACATGCTTCTAGAGTTGGTGGTGTTAAACTGTCCTTCAATCTTGCTCCTGTACTGGCGTTTTGCGGTTCTGATAGTTTTTCGGAGGGCATAACTGGCTTTTTTATGCTCCTCTGCGTTCCCGGAATTAAAAGCGGAGGTCCGCACATTAAGTGCCGCGCGAACATCGCTATTAATCCAAGGTTTCTGATTCGGATAGATCCGTACTTTTCTGGTCGGAACCACGTCCTCTACGCACGTTCTGATGAAGCACATTACGCTATCAGCGTAAAGCTCGATGTCGTCATCAGAGGCGGACCGGAACATCTCCCAGTCCATGTGATCAAAACAGTCCTGTAGCGTAGAGTCTGATTGGTCCGACCAGCACTGGATCGTTCTGAGGGTGGGTGCTTCCTGTTTCAATTTCTGCCTGTAAGCGGGCAGAAGCAGAATGGAAGAGTGGTCCGATTTGCCAAATGGTGGGCGGGGGAGGGATTTGTAGCCATCCCGGAAGTTAGAGTAGCAATGGTCCAAAACCCGGTCCCCTCGTGTGTTGAAACTAATGTGCTGGTGGTATTTTGGTGCAACTCATTTTAAACTGGCTTTATTAAAGTCCCCGGTCACAATGAACGCGGCCTCAGGGTGCGTGGTTTCCTGCTCACTTATAATCCCATACAGTTCCTTGAGTGCCCGGTCTGTGTCGGCTTGTGGCGGGATGTACACAGCAGTGAATTCCCTCGGTAGCCAGAATGGTCGACACAGAAGTATAAGAAATTCCAGATCAGGAGAGCAGAAAGACTTGATAGAATGAACGTTCCTCTGATCACACCAGGATTTGTTGATCATAAAACATACACCACCTCTTCTAGTTTTACCTGAGTGGTCTTTCACTCTGTCCGCTCGGTGCACGGAGAACCCCGTGGGTTCAATGGCTGAGTCTGGAATCTCCGCAGACATCCAAGTTTCCGTAAGGCAGATAATGCAGCAGTCCCTTGTATCTCGTTGGAAAGAGATCCACGCTTTCAGCTCACAGAGCTTGTTATCCAGAGACTGAACATTTGCCAGAAGAACAGTGGGTAGCGGGGGTTGATTTGCGCGGTGTCTTACTCTGATGAGAACGCCGGCTCTGTTTCGCCTTTTCCTTTTGCATTTCCGCGGCCGTGCTGCCCAGACAAAGGGCTCCGCTTGCGTGTTTGTAAACAGCGGGTCGGCATTGAGGAGTGTGAAGTCCGGTTTACGGTGTGAAATTGCTGAACCAATGTCAAACCAGTGTTTGTCTGTCGTAGACAATAAGGCAGACAACATCCAAGACAAAAAATATAAGAATTGTGAACAAAACAAACAAAACATTACTATGTTGTATCGGAGCTCGCAACGCAGCAGCCATACTCAGCGCCATCTTTAGTCCAGATGTTTAACAATTATGTACTTTTGTTATTAACAGTTTTTATTGATTCCATCCACAAGACAGACAAAGACAACATAAAACATGGAATCAATTATATACATTAAACCCCTCCCCCCGAATATCCAAGAGCAAATACAGACAGGTAAATAAACACTGTGAGTCCTTTGTGTGAGACTTGACTGTGAAGTGGTGTGAAGGTGAGTTATTTATGCAGGCAGTGATGAGCGAGTGAACTGAGTGCAGGTGCGGTGAATTAGAAATCGGGTGATGAGGAGCGGAGTGCTGAGGGAGATGCAGAACCCGAGGGAGGCGTGACAATGACAAAGTTTTCACACATACCTGAGTTCGCTGGAAAAACAGCACGGGCACAGCCGATAAATTCAGATATCAACCCTTTGTTTCTTTCGATGGTCTGAAACCCTCAGGGGTAAAATGTTCACTGCACACCCTCCAATATTTGAGACAATGTAGGGGTGTACTGATATCCAGGTTCAGCGCAATAAGCCAGAGCTTCAATTGCTCATGATCATGTATAGGCAATCAATGAAAGTTAATATTTTTCTCACCGTGCATTTTCTTTGGGGTTTCTGAAGGTTGAAGCATCCAGGATACACATGCCAAACAACCATTTTGAACAATACACTTATACAAATACAAATCTACAGCAAAGACTTAAACTTGTGTACAGCACTCCTTCTCTTATAAACAATGACGCGCTTCCTGCCTCCTCCTCCACGTGACGCGTGACCTGCCTCCTCCTCCACGTGACGCGTGACCTTACCCAGGACCTTACATCATCCCTCTCATTAGCGCGTCACAGAGATGTACAGAAGCGAATATTTGTAGCTAAAAAATATATAAGTATTGTTTTGTTTCTAAAAATAATCAATTGTGTGGGTTCAGAAGAGCTTTATATGTCGACTGGAGTCGTGTGGATTATTTTGATGCACCCCAAATATGCATTTTGGGCTGTCAAAAAAATGGAGTACATTCACTTGCATTGTTTAAAGGAGGAGGCCTGAAATGAAAACCTAAAAATCTTAAATTCTGATTTGATGAAAAAAAAAACTCAGATACATCTTGGATGGCCTGAGGGTGAGTAAATTATCAGCAAATTTCCATTTTTGGGTGAACTGTTCCTTTAAGTGACTATCCCCAAAATTAATGACCACTCCATCACCTAAGATGCAAAGTCTGGTGCAAAATTAAAATTGAGTGTCCAATACATCACACATAAATCTCTGAACCCTCAGCCAAAATTCTTGGATCTTAACACATCACCAAAAAACATGGGTCTTCTGATTGGCATCGCCAGCAGGTGGGTGTGTCTTTAAGACAAAGCCTATAGAATCTAGAGGGATTCCAATAGAATTGATGCAAAATCTTAAATTGCATCAGATGCACCCTTGAATCTCTAGATGTAGATTTGACGTTTTTTAGAATCCTAGCCCACACTCCCTCCTCCAATACCAAGTTTAAATCTTTCTCCCATAATTTCTTGATAGAATTTGAAGCTCCATCGCCCAGACTCTGAATTAACAGGGAGTAATACACTGATGCCTCATGGCCTTTTCCAAAAGCAGTAATCACCACTTCTAGAGTGTCTGCTGCTTTAGGGGGGTGTATGCTACTCCAAAAAAAGTACAGAGCAGGTGGCACAGCTGTAAATACCTAAAGAACTGAGATCTGGGAATCCTAAAATGTTGAACCATATTTTCAAAAGATCTCAACAATCCACTCTCTTATAGGTCAGCGAGCGTATTAACCTCCCTCACAATCCACTCTGACCAGCAGAAAGAGGACTTATTAATACGTAATTTTGGGATCAGCCATATGCTCGAGGCAACATTTAAATAAATGTCCGAATTAAACACTCTGGACACTTCTGACCATACCATGTGCAAATGCGAGATAACGGGGTGTGACTTAACTTCTCTGATAAGTTTCATAGAAAGGCTTTGCGATGGCAAAATAGGGGCAAGAACTTCCTGTTCAATACAGAACAGGGGAGGGGCTCTCTCAGGTGGAAGCAACCATTGAGCCAAATGTCTGAGACCGAATGCATATCAAATTGCTTGAAATAAGTGACATCTACAGGGAGGGACTGTAGCAGGTAGTTGAATTTTGGAATGCAATTCATTTTAATAACATTAACCTTTCCAGTCATAGATAAATGTAATGAATCCCACCTGCCCACATTGCCTGAAAACCTTTTTATTAAGGGGTCAAAATTAAATCACAACAATGTTCTGGGAATAAAATGCCCAAATACTTAATGCCCTGTTTAGGCCACTGGAAGGCGCCCAGCTGAAAAGCCGTTACTGGGCGGGACGCTGTCAGAGCCAAAGCTTCAGATTTAGACCAATTGACTCTGTATCCTGATAACTTAGAAAAGGAATTAATAATTCTGTGGAGGCAAGGCATAGATCTAGTGGGGTTGGAGACGAATAATAAAATATCATCTGCATAAAGCAAAAGCTTATGCGCCTACCTCCCGTCACCACCCCTGGAAAATTATCTTCCTTTCTTATCGTGGCTGCTAATGGTTCCAGGGCAAGACAGAACAATAATAGGGAAAGAGGGTAACCCTGCTGCGTGCCCCTGTCCAGAGTAAAATAATCTGAAATTAATCCATTGTTTGTACCAAAGCTACCAGGTGTCTATAAAGTAACTTAATCCATCCAATAAAAGTATTCCCGAACCCGTATATTTCCAAAATCTTAAACAGATTATCCCATTCTACCATATAAAAAATGCCTTTTCGGCATCAAGTGAGATGTCAGCGACCTGAGTCTGATCATTCGCCACTGACCACATGATATTGATGAGATGCCTGATGTTATCAGAAGAGCTGTGGCCCCGAATAAACCCCACCTGATCTATATGTATAACAGATGTCATAACTTAAACGGTTAGCCAAATTTTTTTTACAATATTTTAACGTCTAGCTGGATCAGGGAAATTGGACACTAACTCTTATACTTGCTTGTATGTTTGTCCTTTTTAAGAATCAGACTGATCCGGGCTTGTGTCATGGTTGGTGGAAGCTTTCCATTCTTTAATGATTCTGTATAAACTTCTAGCAAAAGTGGGGCCAGTTTTGTAGCATAAGATCTAAAAAATTCAGCAGCAAAGTCATCCGAGCCTTGCCTGTAGGCAAGGCCTTAATTTCCTCGCCAAGCTCCTCCAAGGTTATCTCAGAATCAAGAATCAATTTTTTTGCTCAGTCATCAGTTTAGGGAGTTCTAATGGTTCCACAAAGTTTCTAATATCTTCATAAGTAGACGAAGACATGGAACTATAGAGATCAAGATAGAATTCTTTAAAGGCATTATTAATATCAATGGGTGAGGTAAAAATTTCACCACCAGCAGATTTCACTGAGGGAATGATAGAAAAAGACTCTCTCTGCTTTATATATCTAGCCAAAAGCTTCCCTGCTTTGTCCCCTGGCTCAAAATATGACTGTCTTGCCCTGAACAACCAAAACTCCACTTTCTGTGACAAAATAGTATTATATCTGTATTTAAATTTTCTGAGACCATAAGACGACATTCGCAGCTTCAGCTCTGCCTCGGCACTTTTAATATTTCCTTCCAACTCCATGAGTTCTCGTGCTTTGGATTTTTTGGTGAATGAGGCATTACTGTATGATCTGACCCTTAAGAACCGTAATAAGTGCCTCCCAAGCCACGCCCACAGAATATACTGAGGACCAGTTGGTATCCATATAAACATTGATTGCAGTCTTTAACATTTGTTGGAAATCAGGATTTTGCAAAAGGGATACATTAAAGTGCCAATTATATGATTTATTTTTCTCTGTATGTGGCAAGATCTCTAAGTTCAGACTAAAATGTTTCCAATTGAGCAATCCACAACAGATGGAATGAGGGACTTAGATATATATATAACAAAACTCCAACCAATAGGAGGTATAAGTACAATGAACATGCAGATTCATCCACAAACTGTCCCGAAGGAGTGTTATTCCACAAAACATACTCCAGCCACTAGGCAGAACCAACACAAAAAGAAACAAAAAAGGTGCTCAGTTTCCTCGGACGGTCAAGTGAATGTTCAGTGAGTCAGGTCCACTTGGCTGGATGGAAAGAATCACACAATGACTTCCTCATTCTATTGACTTTATGAAGGACATCGCTTGCTGTGGGCATGTAAATATTTTGCCGCCATTCTTAGTATCTATACTCAATTTGTCCGGGAACATCAGTGCAAATGCGACCTTCCATTGATGTAACAGTTTCTTGCATTCCTTGAATCGGTCACGTTTCTCTCTTGTCGAATTTGCAAAGTCTGGGAATAAGAAAATGCTGTGGTTCTTCCATGAAAGCCTTCCTTTACTCCTCGCCTCATGTAACATGAGATCTTTATCGGATGATCTCAGAAGTTTGGCCAGAATTGATCGGCCTGTCTCCCTCAGCGGATCTCCGCTCCGGAACCCTGTGAGCTCGCTCAATTTCTAGCTTATGGCCTGTTATGTTCGGGAAGAGCTCGTCTAGGAATTTCACCATATCTCGGCGTTCTTCGTTCGCAGGAATTCCAACAACTCAGATGTTGCTTCGTCGGCTACGATTCTCTAAGTCTTCCAACTTTTCCAAAATGCGCTCCAAGTCTATCTTGGTAGCTAGCGGGTTAGCAGCTAATTCCCTCTCCGATGACTCCGGATAATCGATCCGTTTCTCAACATCCCCCATTCTTCTAACCAACTCAGAGAATCAGGTCTCCATGGCAGTGATCGATTGAAGTATTGCAGCAAGATCCTCCAAATCAGCAACGACCTTCGCCAGCATTGCCGACATGCTCGACAGTTGACGCTGAATCACTCATGCTGCACCATCCAAACCGAGTCCCTGGTCTGTGGCCCTGTCAGGGGTGTCAGCTTGAGCACGTAAGTGTCTTTTAATGTCTCCAGAGCCCTAAGATTTTGAATTATTTGACATATTGTCTTCACAGAACAGTTACGGAACAGGGTGTATCGAATCTCACCGGTTTATGACACAAAATGTATTAAAAACAAGCAAAGTGCACAGAGCTTGCTGTTCACACATCTGACCCTCGCATCGCGCCATGCGACTCAATAACTATGTACTTAAGCATTTGATGCAATGTACTAATTATGTGCATACATGTTTCTGCCTTGTACTAACATATAAAGTACCTGAATTTAATTACAAATAATTACACTGTTACCCCTACCACAACTCTTACGCTAACCTCACACCTACCAATACTTCTAAACCTACCTGTACCTCAAACTCAGTAGCAGCAAATGTGAATCTTGGGAGATTTTTGCAGAACAACATGTAGTTACAGAATAAATACATTGTATTGTATGTATTTATTGTAAGTACAAAGTAGATAAAGACATCTAATATAAAGTGGGAACCTATATCTATATTTTTGCACAATTATTATTACATGGCTTGTTTTACATGTTGCGGCAGTTTCCTGGTGAAATGGACACTAGAGATGCAAAAAAAAAAAAAAGAAAAAGAAAATTCACTTTCAAACAAATCACAAGTAAAACAAGTTTTTACAAGTTTATGTAAAAGTTTATAAACACTTATTTTTTGCTCTGTTCCCCACACAATGCTGTCATGGGCTTGTTGAGGAGAGATGCACTGTTACCTTGCTAAGTGATTATACCATCATGGTTACTTGTATAACCTCCATTCCCTGATGGAGGGAACGAGACATTGTGTCAATGTAGTGACACTAGGGGTCACTCTTGGGAGCCTGAGACACCTCTGGTCTTTGATAAAAGGCCAATGAAAATTGGCGAGTGGTATTTGCATGCCACTCCCCCGGACATACGGGTATAAAAGGAGCTGGTATTCAACCACTCATTCAGGTTTTATGCTGAGGGGCCGATATAAGGTCCGGCCATTTCAGCGGATAGTTCAGCGTTGTGGCAGGAGGGACACAAAGTCTCGTTCCCTCCATCAGGGAATGGAGGTTACACAAGTAACCATGACGTTCCCTATCTGTCACTCACTCGACGTTGTGTCGATGTAGTGACTCTAGGGGTCCCTATACGAAACGCCACAACTGGCTGAACTGCGTTACATGAACTGGCAGTGTGTGGTGGCCAGAGTGCTGTGTGCCTCATAGCCAGCGCACCAGGTTGACACGTAACCTCCCCCAACATAGTTATGAGTGTCGAATGGCCCTTTTTGGGGACAAGTCGACTACACAAAGATAGAGACAGGCTTAACCCAGTCGTGGCCTCTTTTCCCCTTCTCTTTTTCCACTCCCTAAAAAAAGAAGGGGGATTATCCGACTGGGCTGCCAGGTCTAGTCGGGGGGTGTCCTTCCCAAGGGGAAGACACCGCGGAGACCACACCTCGCCCAAAGGGGGGGGGGTATTTAAGTGGAAGAATACATCACATGGTCTTTCCAACCATGTGGAGAGCCTTCAAGGTAGATCCTGCCCAATGGGGGAGGAGTTACTACAAACATGGAGACTGGGGCAGAGGGGTTCTGCCCAAGGAAGATGCAGTTTGCCAGCAGGGAAACGAACCAGCAGAAGATATATATCGCATGGGGTTAGTCTTACAGGAAATCACCACATGCGGAGCACCTACCCCAGAACAGGGCTCTTAGCACATGTATTGGGCCAGCAGCGAGTCTCTCTGAAAGCTCGACCGCTACAGGGCTCAGAGGAAGTCAACCAGGGAACAAAATTTGTTCACTGAACACTACTGGGAATTAATGGCGCATGTTTTCAGCTCCAAAGGAGGTGGAAGGCGCTATGTGCAAGCGATACACCCAGCCAGCTATCCCGGGCTTATCCACTTGTGTTGCGTGCCACTACCTGGGATGAAACCGGTTCCACCCGGAGGTTGTAGGACCTTGCACAGGTGTTGGGTGTTGCCCAGCCCGCTGCTCTGCAAATGTCTGTTAGAGAGGCACCCCTGGCCAGTGCCCAGGGAGCCGCTACACCCCTGGTAGAATGGGCTGGTAGCCCTACCAGGGGCGGCATGTACTAGGTGACATATGCCATAGTTGTGGCGTCAATGAGCCAATGGGCGGTCCTCTGCTTGGAGACAGCGCTTCCTTTCCGCTGTGCACCAAAGCAGACAAAGAGCTGCTCAGAGATTCTAAAGCTCTGCGTGCGATCCAAATAGATGCGTAAAGCACGCACCGGACACAGCAATGACAGGGCTGGGTCTGCCACCTCCTGGGGCAGCGCTTGCAGGTTCACCACCTAGTCCCTAAAGGGGTGGTGGGAACCTTGGGCACATAGCCCGGTCAGGGTCTCAGGATCACGTGAGAGTAACCTGGACCGAACTCCAGGCACATTTCACTGACAGAGAATGCTTGCAGGACACCTACCCTCTTGATGGAAGTGAGCACAGTCAGGAGGGCAGTCTTCAAGGAGAGTGCCTTAAGCTCGGCTGACTGCAAAGGCTCAAAGGGGGCTCTCTGTAGACCCTGAAGAACTACAGAGGTCAATGAGGGAACGAGGTGCAGCCTGGAGGGATTCAGCCTCCTGGCGCCTCTTAGGAACCTGATGATCAGGTCGTGCTTCCCTAAGGACTTACCGTCAACTGCGTCATGGTGTGCTGCTATGGCGGCAACGTACACCTTCAAGGTGGAAGGGGACAGCCTCCCTTCCAACCTCTCCTGCAGGAAGGAAAGCACTGATCTGACTGCACATCTCTGGGGGTCTTCCTGATGGGAAGAACACCACTTAGCGAACAGACGCCACTTAAAGGCATACAGGCGCCTTGTAGAGGGGGCCCTAGCCTGAGTGATCATGTCTACCACCGCAGGTGGTCTACCGCGTCCCGTCCAGGAGCCAGATTCCAGAGGTCTGGTCGCGGGTGCCAGATGGTGCCCCGTCCCTGAGAAAGATGGTCCTTCCTCAGGGGAATTCGCCAGGGGGGAGCTGTCGCAAGGAGCGTGAGGTCCGAGCACCACATCTGGGAGGGCCAGTAGGGTGCTACCAGGATGACCTGCTCCTCATCCTCCCTGACCTTGCACAGGGTCTGTGCAACCAGGCTCACTGGGGGAAACGCATATTTGCGCATGCCAGGGGGCCAGCTGTGTGCCAGCGCGTCTATGCCGAGGGGGGCCTCGGTCAGGGCGTACCAGCGCAGGCAGTGGGAAGGATTCTTTGGAGGCGAACAGGTGCACCTGTGCCTGCCGAATCGACTCCAAATCAGCTGGACCACCTGAGGGTGGAGTCTCCATTCTCCCTTGAGGGTAACCTGTCGTGACAGCGCGTCCGCTGTAGTATTGAGGTTGCCCGGGAAGTGAGTGGCTTGCAGCGACTTGAAGTGCTGCTGACTCAAGAGGAGGAGACGGCGAGCGAGTTGTGATATACAACGAGAGCTCAAACTGCCTTGGCGGTTGACATATGCTACCGTTGTCGTGTTTTCTGTCTGAACTAACATGTGCTTGCCCTGGATCAATGGCCGAAACCTCCGCAGGGCGAGCAGAATTGCCAACAACTCAAGGCAGTTGATGTGCCAATGCAGTCGCGGACCCATCCAGAGGCGGGCGGCTGCGTGTCTGTTGCAAACAGCACCCCAGCCCGTTTTGGAGGCGTCTGTCGTGACCACGACGTGCCTGGAGACCAGTTCTAGAGGAACACCTGCCGGTAGAAACGAGAGGTCGGTCCAAGGGCTGAAAAGACGGTGACAGACCAGCGTGATGTCCACGCGACGTGTCCCATGGTGCCATACCCATCTCGAGACTCAAGTCTGGAGCCAGTGCTGAAGTGGCCTCATATGCATCAACCCGAGCAGGGTTTCCACCGCCAAGGATGCCATATGCCCCAGGAGCCTCTGAAAAAGTTTTAGTGGAACCGATGTTTTCTGTTTGAACGCCTTCATACAGGCCATCACCGACTGGGCGCGCTCGTTTGTAAGGCGCACCGTCAAGGAGACTGAATCCAACTCCAAACCAAGAAAAGAGATGCTCTGAACCGGGAGGAGCTTGCTCTTTTCCTAGTTGACCCAAAGCCCTAGTCGGCTGAGGTGTGAGAGCACCAGGTCTCTGTGTCCGAGAATGAGCTAGGATTAGCCAGTCATCAAGATAGTTGAGAACACGAATGCCCACCTCCCTTAACGGGGCAAGGGCAGCCTCTGCGACCTTCATAAAGACGCAAGGAGACAGGGACAGACTGAAAGGGAGGACTTTGTACTGATACGCCTGGCTCTTGGACGCAAACCGCAGGAATGGTCTGTGTCAAGGAAGGATCGAGACGTGGAAGTACGCATCCTTCAGGTCTACCGCCGCAAACCAATCTGTATGTCAGACGCTCGCCAGAATGCGTTTTTGAGTCAGCATCTTGAACGGGAGTCTGTGTAAAGCCTAGTTCAGAACTCACAGGTCCAAGACTGGCCGCAACCCACTGCCTTTTTTTGGTTTCGATGAAGTAGGGGTTGAAAAAAAACCCTTCTTCATCTCGGCTGGAGGGACATATTCTATCGCGCCCTTCCGTAGGAGGGTAGCGATCTCCGCGCAAGGTAGCAGCGTTATCGTCCTTCACCAAGGTGAAGTGGACACTGCTGAACCTGGGCGGATGACCAGCAAAGTGAATCATGCAGCCGAGTTGGACGGTCCGGACCAGCCCTCGCAATGGATTGGAAAGCGCAAGGCATGCGTCCAAGTTCCGTGTAAGGGGGACCAAAGGGACAACGTTATCGGATGTACCAGCAGGTGGGGCCACGTGGTGGGGCGGAGCTCGAGGTCTTGCTGAGACTAAGGACATCGAAGCACTTACCTGGCTCCTTGTGACCACCCCCGGAACAGCCTGGGATGGGGGAGGAAGAGGCCTGTCCTCGTGACCCGTGGAGACTGTCACATCAGGGGCAGATTTGTGCCACAGCTGGGCGCTCAGGGGCGGGAAACCGCCGCTGGAGTGCGAAACCTGCCAAATAGAGTGGTGGACAGTAGTCGTGATGATGGCCATGCACACTGGATACATGACCCAGGGAACAAGGAAACTGCTCTTGCTGAGCTCTTGAGTACTGCAGCCACTTGGGCATGCAGTGCAATTAAATGCAAAAGGTAACAAAAAGATGGAGATCTGCTTACCAGCTCCAGAGCAGAGGGTTTCATTGTCCCTGGGTCGCCCGTCTCAAGTGTGCTTTGAAGCCTTTCATGGGTTCTGGGCGGCTGTGAGATGGGTGGTGTCTGCTTCCTGCGGTGGGCTCCATGCCAGGGCCGGGCCGAAGGGGCGGGCTGCGGCAGAGCTGGTGCAGTCACCACAGGGGGATGCCCTTGGCGATGAGTAGACGGGGTGCAGGATCTTGAGCCACGCCGGGGCAGGATATGCCGGCTAGCATCCATCTACTGCTCTACCAACGAAAACTGCTGGGCAAAATCCTTGATGGTGTCGCCGAATAGGCCTGCCTGGGAAATGGGGGCAGCAAGGAATCGTGTCTTGTCAGCCTCATCCATCTCGACCAGGTTGAGCCAAAGGTGGCGTTCCTGGACCACTAGTGTGGCCATCGTCTGCCTGAGAGACCGCGCCGTGACCTCCGTCGCTCGGAGAGCGAGGTCGGTCGCCGAGCACAGTTCCTGCATCAATCCTGGGGCGGAACTACCCTCGTGCAGTTCCTTTAGTGCCTTGGCGGACTTGCAGGAGAGCCATGGCGTGCAGGGCGGAGGCGGCTTGTCCAGCAGCACCGTAGGCCTTGGCCATCAGAGACGACGTAAACCAACAGGCCTTGGAAGGGGGCTTTGGGCACCCGCGCCAGGTGGCGGTGCTCTGCGGGCATAGGTGCACCGCGAGCGCCTTTATTCATTGAGGGATTGCCGAATAGCTCTTGGCCACCCCACCATCGAGGGTTGTGAGGGCAGGAAAGCTGAAAAGATCGGGACCGGGCAGTAAAAAGTGCCTCCCGCGACCTTGTCAGCTCTTCATGCACTACCGGGAAGAAAGGAACTGGGGTGGGGCGTGGCTTTGAGCAGCGCCGCGAGCCCAGGAACCAATCACCGAGCCGCGAGGGTTCAGGGAAGAGCAGTGAGTTCCGCTCTAGCTGACGCTCGCGGCTGCCCAGGAAAGCATGTCATCATCTCCGCATCAGCCTGTGACTGGGCAATCGACCTCGAAGGGAGGAGCCCAGCTGAGGTTTCCAACTGGACGAGCCCACTCTCCGATGCTGCGCTCGAGAGCTCATCACTTTCGCGGGCTCCGAATAAGAGGTTGAACTCGCCATGAGACGAGCCGGCGGACTCATCCGGAAGCCCAATCGGGGCAGACGAGCATGCTGGGGAATGGGAGGTCCGTGGGGGGATACCTGGCGGAGGCGTTCCCATTGGGGTCCCCAAATCGCCCCCAGAGCTAGCCGCACTGGCCTCATACCCGTGGGTAAAAGGACCAAGGCGGGAGCCTCTGGGGTGGCTTGCTTTCTTACGAAGGCGAGCCGCGACCGCAACATTGCCATGGACATATTCTCGCAATGAGATCATGACCATCCACGAATGCTGTCTC
Source organism: Myxocyprinus asiaticus (assembly GCF_019703515.2). Lineage (NCBI taxonomy): Eukaryota > Metazoa > Chordata > Actinopteri > Cypriniformes > Catostomidae > Myxocyprinus > Myxocyprinus asiaticus. The sequence goes on from NC_059347.1 coordinate 3,935,691, forward strand.
CGCGTGAGCAGTGCCCAGACACGAAAGACAGTGATCGTGACCATCGGAAGGCGAGAGATAACGAGCGCATCCAGGAATAACACACAACCGGAAAAGCATCTTTAAAAAGACGCGTCTTTAAAAAGATGTTCCGTGTGTGCCGCTCTTTTAGAGAAATATACTCTTTTAGAGAAATATACACTTTTATTTCTGCCGAAGCACCCAGGGGCATTCTCTGCAGTGCACCAGTGCAGAGGGGGGAGAAGCCGCTGAAATGCGCCGTCAGATCCAGCAGAGGTGAATGAACAGTAGTATTCAGCTCAGTGAGCATGACCGTTTGGCTCCGAAGAGAAAATCTGAATGAGTGGTTGCACACCAGCTCCTTTTATACCCGTATGTCCGGGGGAGTGGCATGCAAATACCACTCGCCAATTTTCATTGGCCTTTTATCAAAGACCAGAGGTGTCTTGGGCTCCCAAGAGTGACCCCTAGTGTCACTACATCAACACAACGTCAAAAATTACTTCCTGGTTTTACCACAGGACGAGAACCCGGGTCTCCCATGCTGTTAACACAACACACTGCCATTTGCACAACAGAAGAAGGAAGGCACTCTTTAAACAATGCCAAAATTTCTGATGGGAGGTGCCGCTTGTTAGTAACTCAGCATAATGGGGCTGATGTCAGGGTTCTGGATATTTCATTAGCAACATAATGACTTTCTGTGTGATAACTTTAAAACCTGACCAAAAAAAAAAACATCGTAGGCTTACAGTGGAGGAACCTGAGCCATACAGACATGGCTATGCAATATCATGTAGACTTCAGGGTTAGCTCTTTTGATTTGGGCTAGTAGCAATCACCAAGCAACTCTCATTCTTAAGAAATTTTAAAACACCTATTTCCATCTGACCAAAGAGATCCTCTCACCATTATAATTCACACACCGCATGTATCACCTATTCTGTGGGGAGAGATTCAGGGCAAAATCTGCATTAAGAGCCAATTTAGCTGCAGAGTGCGGTCTCCTGTAGCTTTGTATGATATCTGCATGAGACCCGCAGAGCTGCGACCGGCATACACACTCCATGCATACATTAATTTTTCATCCAGCCTGTGGCAACAGAGGCTATAGATAGCAGGCCTCTCTTCTCATTCTCTTCTCTATTCTCAGCTTGGTCATTCCTGGTACATCTGTACGTCCCCACTATCTGTCTTTTTATATTAGATAAAATATCAAAATTATAGGAGAATAGTTTATATATATATATATATATATATATATATATATATATATATATATATATATATATATGTATGCATTTTTTATAATTATGATAAAAGAAGTATAATGTGATTTCCATCTTTAAACACACACACACACACACACACACACACACACAAACAGGCATGTGTGTGTTTGTGTGTTTGTGTGTGTGTGTTTAAAGACTGAAATCACATTATACTTCTTTTATCATAATTACAAGAAAGGGCAGTGCATTTTAGCCATGTGACCAGGTGATATACACTCACTTCTAACATGAAAAACTGAGATGGTAGGTCAGTTCCTTCAACTTAAAACAGTAACACTTTATTTTGATGGTCCCAAGTAGATATTTAACTGACTACAAGTGATTTATCAACTGGCTTGCTATAGCTAGTAAACAGTTTCAACAAACATTCAGTAGACTATCAATAGCCTGTATAACAGCTGCAAAATAACAACTTATCGACTGACTTGCTATAGCTAGTAAACAGTGTTTCAACAAACATTCAGTAGACTTTCAGTAGCCTGTATATAGATCTCTATTAATGACCTACTTACATTATTGTTGAGAACATAAGTTCATTAAAAGGTCATTAATAAAGATCTATATACAGGCTATTGATAGTCTGCTGAATGTTTGTTTAAACACTGTTTACAAACTATAGCAAGCCTTTTGATAAGTCACTTATAGTCAGTTAAATAGTCACTTATAGTCAGTTAAATATCTACTTGGGAAAGTATCAAAATCAAAATAAAGGGTTATCCTTAAAACTTACTTAAAAAGCATGTCACACAAATATGATTCATGTAAGACTAATAGCATGTTGTTTCAAACTAACATATACACTGTACATCATTGTTTCTACTTAATTTATTTGACTCTATAAGAAAATAATGACTGTGGTCAGGCATTAAACTTCATTCCCCAAAGAAGTGCACATTAAGCTGCACTTCAGCTGAACATTAGCTATGCACATTCACATGCAAATCAAAACAGTACATGGGTTGAACAGAATCCAACTTTACCAACACCTAGAACACTAATCACCCTAATGGTGACTTTACACTAGACAACTAATTACAGTAAAACTAAACCAATAAAGTTAAATAGTTCAATGTGAATTCTTAATAACAGCTAATTAAATGCCCAAATTCCCTTTGACCAAACAGTCATGCTCAAATTATTCAAGCGCAATGTTTATTTCCCACAACCTCAGTTCTGTAATTGATCATATGAGTTAGTAGTACTTAAAATCTTAATTTCATGGATGTATAAGCCAAAGAAGTTCACGGAACTCACAATTATTAATTAACTTTATGTATCACTCTGAGTTCACCTTATAACTGATATTTTGTTTCCTCACACATTCATGCAAAATATGTCAAATTAAAGATCAAGTTTCTGGGTAGAAGTTAATTAATTTCATACTTCATTGTTGTTGAGGCAACAGTGCTGGAATTACCCAGCAATTCATCTATACAATAAAAGATGGAAAACTTCTAGAGAGATAAAAGTTTATAATCAAGAGGTGAGGTTAAAACCTAAGACAAAGCAAGCGGTAGGTCCAGTTGTTTTTCACTTTTTCCTCCTTTCTGAAGAAGGATTATTTTTTGATTACACAAATTATAAAGAGATAAGATCCCAAAACTACAGGCAAGAAAAGATGTTGTGAAAATAGGTCAGACCAAGAATGTAGTAACAGTAAGGTAGCTGAAAGTGTTTCCTGATTACAGTATTATCTGCATTCTCATTGACAGCTGCTCTGTGCTGCTTTTATGGATTGACTTGGCATAGTGTTGATGGATGTGGATTGTAACAAAGCAGGCGGCAGCAGGCCAGTATCTGTCTTTGGCCCTGGAGGAACACATGCCATTGTTTTGTTGGCAGGATGCTGATGTAAATCTCTCACAAATTTGATAAAATATCATTCAAGCTTTTTAGGCATATTTACCCTATGACAGTTATTGAATTTAGAGTGATGGAGATCAGGGGTGCATTTCCTGAACAACGACATAACTCACTGCTGTCAATAATGATGTTATGCAGGGGGTGGAGTAATAACTTCTGGGAAAATTAAATTATAAAAGCTCATTTACTTGTACACCATAAAGAAGTTTAATGCAAGAAATCTGCTGAAGACACGAAATCGGTGTGCACTGTGTAATGCGACAGAAACATTGAGCTGCAATAGACATGTTTCCCTCTACATCAGACTTCGGAGTTCTCCCAAAGCACTAGAGCACTTATGCACATGCACACTCTTCAAATGGATGTGTTCTATTCAGAAGAGATCATCCATATGCTCTATTCCCTTCAAAGTTTTACTATCCACTGTGAGAGCAGTTGAGGGCTAAAAGATGTGGGGCTCCAAAATAGCACTCATTTGGAAATCACTTTTAAGCCATTTTTATAAAAAAAAAAAATAGTTTGAAGCTATCCATTATGATTGTTCTACTTTTGAAGTACCCTTCGGAGGCTGATTTATCCCACTTGAAATGCTCTGACAAGGGAATCACAGGGTTCATCAGAGGGGAAACCGAACAGTGGAAACACATAATACGGGATTACCGAGGGGGGAATCACCACGTATGAAGCACTGAGCCCAAGTATGCGGGCTCACCTGAAAAGGGGCATACCACGAGTACTGGGCCTAGCGGCGTTACTCCTCCACCGAGTTTGCCACTGAATAGTGCTTAAGGAATTAAAGAGGCGTTCAGTGTTCACCAGTTGTGGGGAACTGTTGTGGACAAGATAGCGCACATTATCACCTTAAAAGGGGAAAGGCGCAAATGCAAGCGATACACCCGACTGGCTGCCCGGCTGCCCGGCGTACCTGTTGTTACCCTGTAACACTCGAGTTGAAACCAGTTCTATGCGCAGGTTGTAGAACCTCGCAAAGGTATTGGGTGTAGCCCAACCCGCTGCTCTGCAAATGTCTGTTAGAGAGGCACCCCTCGCCAGTGCCCAGGAGGACGCAACACTTCTAGCGGAGTGCGCCTGGACTCTCAAAGGACATTGCAGGTTTTGTGATTCGTAAGCCAGAGAAATGGCATCCACAATCCAATGGGCCAAACTCTGTCTGCTTTGGAGGGCAGCAGAAGGGGAAAGCTGTCTCCAAACAAAGATAGATGTGCAGGGCACGAACTGGACACAGCAACGACAAGGCCAGGGCTTCATCCTCTGAAGGGAGCACTTGCAGGTTCACCACCTGGTACCAGAAGGGAGTGGGAACTTTGGGCATGTTACCAGGTCTCAAACGCGTCACATGTCTCAAGATCATGTGAGAATGTGCCGGCCTGAACTCCAGGCATTCGCTGGTGACAGAGAGCATCTGCAGGTCCCCAACCCTCATGATAGAAGTGAGCGCCACCAGAAGGACCATCTTCAGCGACAAAGTGCTGAGCTCAGTCTGCTCCAGGGGCTCAGAGGGCAGGTTCGACTACAGAGAGATCCCAAGAGGGAATCAGGCGCGGCCTAGGGGGATTCAATCTCCTCGTGCCTTTGAGGAACCTTGTGATCAAGTTGTGCTGCCATGAGTGTCTCCCATCCAGTGTACCGTGATACACTGCTATAGCAGACATGTACACCTTCAGGGTAGAAGGGGACAACCATCTCTCCAGCCCCTCCTGTAGGAAGGACAACACAGACCTGACCGCGCATCTCCGAGGATCTTCCCCGTGGGAAGAACACCAATTTGCAAAGAGACACCACTTCAGAGCGTACAGCCGCCTCATGGAGTGGGCTCTGGACTGAGTGATTGTGTCTATCACTGCTGGCAGAAGGCCTGCTAGGCCCTCCGCATCCCGTCCAGAAGCCAGACGTGGAGATTCCAGAGGTCTGGCCATGGTTCCAGAGCGTGCCCTGCCCCTGAGTGAGAACGTCCTGCCTCAGGGGAATGCGCCAGGGAGGGGCTACTGCCAGGATCATCAGGTCTGAGAACCAAGTCCGGTTGGGCCAGTATGGCGCAACCATCAGGACTTGTTGGCCATCCTCCCTGACTTTGCACATCTGTGCAACAAGGCTTAATTGGGGAAACACATACTTGCGCAGCCCCCAAGGCCAGCTGTGCACCAAGGCATCCATGCTGAGGGGAGCCTCGGACAGGGAGTACCAAAGGGGGCAATGAGAGGACTCTCGGGAGGCAAACAGGTCCACCTGCGCCTCCCAGAATCTCTCCCAAATTAGCTGAACTGTGCGGAGTTGGCTGCCAACTCAGCGTCTGCCTCATCCTGAGCTCTACTGCCCAAGAGTGGGAGCTCAGAAGATTCATCCGTTTCTGAAAGCAGAAGCCCACCTTCCGATGCTGCGACCGATAACTCATCCTCGTCACGAACACCGAACAAGACATTAAATCCACCCTGAGGCGGACCGCCTGCCTCACTCATGAACTCTACTGGGCAGAATGAGCGTGCTGGGGGATGGGAGGTCCGTGGGGACTGAGCCGGCAGAAATGCTCCCATATCCACATCCAGATCACCCGCGGTGCTCGCCGTCGCAGCCGCCTCAGTCTCAACCCAGGATGGACCGGGTCGGGAAGCAGCCACGTTGGCTCTCTGCTTCACGAAGAAGGAAGAGATCCGTGACTGCAATGTTCTCATGGACATGTTCTCGCAGTGAGAACATGACCCCTCCACAAAGGCTGCCTCGGCGTGCTGGCGACTCAAGCACTCAAGACAGATTTCTTGGCCATCCGGTGGGGAGAGATAACGGCCACACCCAGTAGCACAAAGGCGAAAGGACATCTTTAAAAAGACACCAATCCTTTGTGCGAGCTCTTTTAGATAAAATGTACTCTTTTTGAAATATACTCTTTTAACAGCTGTGGACTCAGCCGCCGAAGTGCCCAGGGGAAGCACAACACTCAATCGTGCAAGGGTGACCGCTGATATGTGCCATAAATTCCAGCAGCAGAAGGTAAGGTGACGGGACGAACACACATGCACTCGGCTCTGAGGAACAAGTCTGAATGAGTGGTGCACGCCATCTCCTTTTATACCCGTATGTCTGGGGCAGAGATTAGCATGCAAATTCCACTCGCTAATTTTCATTGGCCTTTTCTGAATAAAGCAAAGGTAATTGGGGCACTCAAGATCGAACCCCTAGTGTCACTACATCGACACAACGTCGAGTGAGTGACAGACAGGGAACACCACTTGTGCGTTAACATAAACACAGAAGCCCTGTTCTCCAACAGAAACTGCTTGTGTTAAAGCGCTTTCTCTTAACAGCCTTTAAGCGCTTAAACAGCTGTATTTGTATGATGTTTCAGAATGCCTCTCTCTGCAAATCCAGCAGCCACATCTCCCCGTAGCTCTAGACCGGTTGCCCACTTAAGCTAAGTGTGGTTGAGCCTGTTCAGTAGCTGGATGGGACACCTTCTGGGGAGAATTCAGGTTGCTGCTTGAAGATGTATTAGTGAGGCCAGCAGGGGGTACTCACCCTGCAGCCTGTGTTGGTCCTAACGCCCCAGTATAGTGACTGTAAAAAGGCACTGTTCTTCGGATGAGATGTTAAACCAAGGTCCTGACTCTCTGTGGTCATTAATAATCCCAGGACACTTCTCATAAAGAGTAGGACTGCAACCCTGGTGTACTGGCCAATTTTCCCCCATTGACCCTTATCAATCATAGCCTCCTGATAATCTCCATCCATGAATTGGCTACATAATTATGCTCTCCTCTCCACCAACAGCTGGTGTGTGGTAAGCTTACTGGAACACTATGGCTGCCATCACATCATCCCTGTGGATGCTGCACACTGGTGTTGGTTGAAGAGTGTCCCCTGCTCACTATGTGAAACGCTTTGAGAGTAGTGTCAGAAAAGTGCTATATATATAGAATGTTCGTTCATTCATTCATTCATTCAATCCCCAAAAAAGTATTATTATTTTTTTTAATGCATGTATATGTGATCAATGTCTTGACAGAATGAAAGATATACAGTATAGGGAATAAAAGATATAGCAGCCTCAGCGAAGTGAAATGATGCTCTTACAGCAAACTAACAAGGAACTATGCTTCTAACCACAGGTAAAGAGCTGTAGTTCTAAATACACAACTTTGCGATGCTGTTTGCGAATGTTCATGGGAACTACGGTTTCGGGAAATACCAAATCATTGGTAGTGATAGAACTTACAACCATAGTTGGCTAACAATGTTTTTGGGAAATGCACTCCTGGAAGGCCAATATAATCACTGTTAATACTAGCCATTATTTATGTGTCACATCATCAATATGATTAATAATACTTACATTCTCTATAAGTTAACGGAGCGTGAATCCAAATCCTGATGAGAACCGCATTTTCCATGTGTATAAATGGAACGCTTCACTAGAAATATGCTTGGCATTTAATGAGGACACAGTTAATGCACAAAAAAAGTAAGTCCATATTCTTCCATAGCCTTCTATGCATACAGTCCATTTAACACTACCAACTTCTTATGAATTTGCTGTATTTGTTTATATCACTGGTAATTGACAGGGTATGGAATATATAATAACATATATATATATATATAATTGCACTTGTCCCAGCCCATTAGCACTTTGCATGCTCGATTTTGCTAAACCCACTTGCGCCTAGATTTAGTGCATGTTTGCAGGAAAATACTGAAACGTCATGGCCTTTGCGCTTATGACTTATGGCATAGTGCTGTGCTCTTAAAATGGGGCTCTTAATGTTTATTAAAAAGAAGCCCAGATGCAGCATCAACTAATCTTATTGTACTCCCTTAAATTATGCTGATCTAACTAAAGAAAATATGTTACAGTAAAGAGAATCTAATAAGAATCCCCACTAAGAATGAAGCAAAAAAATAAAAAAAACTTGTCTGGGTGAAAGTTAAATATTTTTTAATAAGTCACAGAAAGTCCTAAAAATAGACTTCCTTATTTTGCAATTGTTTTATTTATTTATTTATTTAATGGGGTAAACTGTCACCTAGACATAGAGTATTTACTTGAGATTGACCCATGGAAAAATTTACATTTAGAGAGGAACAAGATGAACTATCATAATTTTTTCATGAATTATTTTTTAACCTTTATTGTCTGAGTCAGACTTAGTGAAGCAAGCTACAGTAAATAAAAAACAACCCATCCATTAATCACCATCATTTTACAGTACATCATTAGCATTAGCAAGTATTATTCACTGTGTCCTTGCTTTACATGTTGAAGGACCTTTACCAAAGGGAATTCTGGTGGAGCATTCAGATTTTCATTACTACAACCGATTGCACACAAAGAATTAGCATTTTAAAAAACAGGACCTTTTTTCGCTGATATTCTTTTTCAAGGTTTTTAGAGATGAGTTTGGATGGTATGAAAGTGGGCCATTGGTAGTAAAAAAGAACCAGGGATGTATTTCCTTTTGAATAAGATGTTTTTGAAACATTTGTTTGTGGGACATTCTCAGGAAAATGTGCCATTTGTGCTAGAAAATATTGTGCCAGTCATATTTTTCCACTTCAGGCTGAAAGTACCAGTTCCATAACCACGATTGACACTGGTGTCAGTGTGGTAGTCGAGACCAGCTCATCCAAGTCAAGACCGAGACAAGAAGAGGGTCAAGTCTGAGTCAAGACCGAGACCAGTAAAGGCCGAAGACAAGAGTTTGTTTTATGAATTTATTAAATGTATTGTTCAAAGGACTATTGACTCTAGGTGCAAAAATCAAATAAACCTCATTTATTATTTTCTTAAGCTTATGATGGTTAAACAATATTGCCAGTTCAAAATAACATACACTGAATTAAATAATGACACATCGTAGGTTAAATGAACAAATTGGTATTACAATTATGACATGTCAGTGTTAACAATATGTAAGAGAAAAACTTAAATTAAAGGTTCAAAATGCCTATGTGCCTTATCATGGCGATACAAACTGCAAGCTTCATTCAAGTCAAGTAAACATTTCTGCTTTACAAAATACAGTATTACTGTACTAAAATGGGCCTAAAAACCAAACAATAATGTATTAAATATGACAATGTTTACGCTGAAAGTGAATATAAACATTTACATTCAATTTGTTAACAATTTCCTCAATTACACTACTATATTTAATTCATTGCAAGTCAAGTAAGCATTTCTGCTTACTTTTGCCTGCAAGATTTCATCTCAGGGTATGCACAAATCATGATTATTATTATTATTATTATTATTTTTTTTTTTTTTTCAGAAACCATTTGGTTCTGATGATACTGAGAGAAGTATTTTTACATTTTCTGTAGTATGTGTACAGTAACTATGGCTAAAGCATGGCTAGAGGCCATTCAGACCAATGTATTGCAACGAATCCAGAAAGCACACGTGCATCTCCGAGATGTCTTTTTTAGATCTTTTCATCTGGAAAGCATCTAACATCTGCTAAACATCTTAAAAAAGATCAGATTTACATTCATTCTTAATCATAAACGTCTCAAAGACATTTTCTGAATGTCTTATTGACATCCAAGACACACTTATTGACATACGTCTTATAGACGGATTGCAGATAAGCAAACAATGTGAAATAGATGTCTTCCAGATGTAAACACAAACATCAAATAGACATCTGGGTGTTGTACGTGTGCTATCAGGCAATAGAGTATAGCACAGGTGTCTCGAGTTATGTTTTTACCAGATGATGTTCTTTTTAAACTGACAAAATAAATTTAAAATATTGAGGCGCTCCTGCACGAGACCCCAGAAACACAGCGATACGTAATGCAATGGTCAAAGACATCCATTTAGCATGTTTACATAGAAAAACAACAGAAAATCAGCATGGATGGATGCAAAAACGAATTTGGTGAGAACAGCACCTTATGAACAAGACACAGTTTGTTTCCGTTTTCTAAAATATCACGATGCTGTTTTAATGAGTGAGAAACTGCTGCAAATTATTCAGTGAGATGGCAGTTCGAACTAATCGGACTGAATAGCCAGTCAATACAGACCTTTTTGCCAACCTGTTTGGCCAATTCACTGGAAAGAACCGACTCGACAGAATGATTTATTTGTGAACTGGGCATCACTAGTTCTGATTCAACACAGCAGACTGAAATGCAGGACAAACGTGAAGATCTCTGATATTGTCAGTCAGAAATGTTTGTCAAATAAGTCAAAGTTTTCACTGTATATTTTTAAGATAGTCTTTGATCAGACTATCATCATAAAATAACCTGCAGAGGCATTTTCTGAGCACAAAGCAATGATAGGTGAATATAAAAAATTAAAATTAAAAAAAAAACTGCTTTGCTTTGACTTGTTGGTCTAGTGGTAATATTTTCCCTTTAGTAAGAGGAGCTCTGGGTTCTAATCAATGCTTATATAACTGTATAACAAACCAAGATTGTGTCTGTATATTAGTCAATGTATATCATTAACAGGGAAAGGAGTGTAAGCTGTGCAACTAAAATGCATGTTTGTGTTCACTCAACATCACTAATCACAGCCGCAATGAGCACTCATCATATCATTAAAGTTAGCAAATTCCAACACTGGACCACCACTCATTATAACACACACAAACTAAATATGTAAGGGCTTTTCTTTTTTCTTTACATTTTTTTTTTTTTAAATGTTAACTGTGATACATCTATTACTTTATATAAGGACATAAGTGGCAGTATACAGTGGATATGTTGCCGCCATCCTTTAGAGTATTTGCACGATTGTCATGTTATGTTATAAGTGCCTTTTCAGTTGTATATGCCAGTAACATGAAGTCTTTCAAATGTTGCTTACATCAAGAGCATTTTTCTCCATCTGTGAGCAATTGCCAGGTCATTTTTGCCTTTAACTTGCTCACTTATCACGCTGGTAGAAGTGCTGTCACTGGAAGCTTTCCCTGGGAACAGAGAACTCCTGCTTTTCTCAAATTGAATAAATCACTGGGGAATACACACTACAGAGCATCCAAACAATTTTTCTCTATTTCACCCTCTCCTCAGAGAGGGAAAACTAGGTGGTTTGTGAGAGTTGCTTCCTGTTGTTCATGGAGTCTTGCCTCCCTGTGGAGTCATTGAACACATATGCAGCAGGGATTCGGAAGGACCATTATATTGCTTCCCTACCGAATCTTAATTTCTCTTTGGGATAGTGTGGATGTGGAGCCTTCTGTACCTTCACATTGTCACTGGGTTTGGCTTTAGATATTGAACCCTGGTTTGTCAAGCTGTAAACTACCCATAATTTAACCTAGTTTAACTACAGTCAAGCTACCCTTTTGAATAAGTAGTTAGTTTTGTTTGCCTAAAATCTGCCATTTCTTCAACACAAAATGCAAAGCTTCTCAAAGCAAATTCTCAGTGGTTGCTTATGAGCTTAACATTTACATAAATAAATGCATAAATATTCATAATCAAATGCTCCATTACAATCTTTACTTTGATTTTATTCTGCTTTGTCTAAGCTGCATCCTGGTGTTTTTACAGCAACAACAAGAATATTAATTGTAATGATCCCTATAACAGACTGTCACAGTTCCCTGTTTCTTTTCCTGGCATCTGACACATTATGGGAACAGGAACATTCACTGCCCCCTTGATACGGCTCTTCCTCTAACCTCCACATCTGTCACCTTACAGGGGAGAGCACATCATAACCCACCATGCCCCTTGCTGTCAGTCCAATCTTCTCTTTATTATACCTCTCATCCTCTTATGAGCGGTCGAAAGCTGCCATAGAGAAAGGCAGCTCAAAGTGTGCTTTTACAAATTGTAACTGACTTTGACCCTGATGGCCTTTCTTTCTGAATTATGGTCTACCATTGGTTCTTATGCCTTATTGCTCACCGAGTAGTCAAGCGAGTAATTGGCATTGTTCTATCCCCTCCCAATGTGCCACACGGGGCCAATTGCTGTGTAATAGACACAGCAGTGTACACAAGACTTAAGCCCAAACAAACAATTCAGCCCTGTCACCTATCTTACACAAGTTCTTGTTGTGCCCCTGGGGTTCCAGAGGATCCTCTGTTATGGTTTGGTGGATTATCAATCCACTGAGATCTACAGTGGCTCTAGACCTCGACACGCTATTGGCTGTGTCCAATTTCTAAAGACACTGTTAACCCACTGTTGTGCTGATAAGGGAGGTGAGGAGAAAAGATGTGAGTCGAGGAGAAACAAAGGACACTGGGCTTTAGAAGACTGCTGTGTATCGAGACAATGATGAGTAAATGGAATTGGGTTACAGTCACTTTTCAGAGTCATGCAGATCACAATTGAGTTTATCTGTGACTGCTTGAAAAAGCTGAAATATTGACATTTAGTTATAGCTGAAATCTTTTTGAAATAAAGATGACAGGTAAAAATGTTCACATTACTGTGAAAAGTGTTGGGTTTATGCAGTGATAAGTTAGACTTTGGTTCCTCGGTTTCTGTAATCTTGAGTTCCTGTCTTCTTGAGTTCTGTAGTATTGGGTTCCCTGTGACACAATATCAGGGTTCAGGTGTGGAAAGGAGGAGACGGGGAGCAGTGACACATTTCAGGTCAGGCTTTTATAAACTTCATCACAATACTCAATAGATCAAAACACTCAATATAAACACACGCCAGTGCTGCACACATCACTAGAGACCCCAGATTTCACAGAGTGACCCCTTGTGGGCCTCTTGAGGACTCTGGGCGGGCACAGCAGTTACCCGCCATGTGCCCTATAAGGAAATGGATTGAAGATATGTAAAAAAATAAATTGTCAGGAACACCTAAAAACACACATATAGGGGGCATGTGGGATGTCTGGGCGCTGCCTGGCATGAATTAGGGTGATGTATGGCATCGGGGGGCACACTGGGGGCAAAGGCATGCCAAAGTGGTATTTAGTGGGTAAGGGGACAAATAGTGGTTCTGTGGACAGAAGGAAGACTATGAGTAAAAATAGTGGGTAAGAGGGACACAGGAGGTGAGTTTGTGGACAACAGGAAGCCCATTTAGAAGAATAGTGGGTAAGGAGGACACAGAAAGTGTGTTTGTGGACAAGAGGAAGACTATGAGGAAGAATAGTGGGTAAGGGTGACACAAGAAGTGAGTTCGTGGACACAGGAAGACTAGTGGGTTTGTGGACAAAAACAGGCTCTGTGGATGCTGTTTACATCACTAAATGCCCCGTGAGCAGTAGGTGGTTCGTGGGCACACCCCGAAGTGACCATGACAACTTGAGAGTGCCCCTAGAGGTGTCCATATGGCGAGGTAAGGAGGAAAATGAAACTAACCCCGAAGTAATGGCAAAGTGACAGATGGCCACCAAGTTAGTGGGCAAGTGGGAGTCCACAGGAGTACGATCCATCATGCCTACTATGGGTCCAATGGCAATTTAAATGGGGCTCGAACCCATGAACAACCTAGGTTCCCTTGCCTCCCTTAGCTGACGCAAAGTGTGGAGTTTTACTCTAAGATCAAGAACCTACTGAATTATTTTTTGCTGTTTGAAGGTCCCTCCTCCCAAACTTCCCGTATGATGTTGAGCACGTGACGCGGCCGACACCCATACAGCATCTTGAATGGGGAAAACCCTGTGGAGGCTTGTGGAACCTCTCGAACTGCAAATAACAGGGGTTCGAGCCATTTATCCCAATTTCTAGCATCCCTGTGTACAAAGTTACAAATCATATTTTTCAGGGTTTTATTAAATCTTTCCACCAACTCATCCGTTTTTGGGTGGTAAACACTTGTGCGAATCGATTTAATACCTAATAATTAATATAGTTCACATAGTGTTTTTGACATAAATGCAGTGCCTTGATCAGTGAGGATTTCTTTTGGAATCCCCACTCAGGAGATTATTCTGAAGAGTGCCTCTGCAACACTGCATGCTGAGATGTTGTGCAGGGGCAATGCTTCTGGATATCGCATTAGATAGTCCACCTGAACTAATGAAAAGCAATGCCCTCGTGTGGTTCACTCTAATGGCCTGATAAGGTCCATATGATTCTTTCAAAGGGTACCTCAATTAACGGTAGAGGGCCCAACTGTGCTTTTGGGGTGGCCGGTGGATTCACCAACTGTCATTCATGGCACGCTGCACACCACTTGCGAACGTCCCCGTGAATGCCCGGCTAAAATAAATGGGCTTGAGTGTTTTTTCCTGTCCTAAATGGCCGGCCATTGGATTATGGTGAGCCACCTGGAAGAGAGCTTCCTGACAGCTCTTTGGGACTAATATATGGGTTGTATTCTCTTTTGTTTGTATGTCCTGCATCAATTGATACAACCTGTCTTTGATAATTGAAAAATATGAGTATGTGAACATGACGTTAGGCTGGAGCTGTTGACCATCGATTACTCGTTTTAGGGACTCGTCACGTGACTGCTCTAGAGGGAAATCCCCTTCAAGGAACTCCCTGAGGGCGGGTACTCCCTCCCTTATATCATTTTGATGCAGAGCAGACATAGACGGCCCTAGCACCGGCTCTCCAGCCATAGCATTGCACGTCAAACACCAAGGCATTATTTCACAGGACCCATCCGCACATATTTCCCTTAACAAATTCTTAAAATCAGGCCAATTAATCCCCAAAATCAGCGGATGGGTGAGGCAGGAATTAACTGCGGCCTCCGCTCTGTTTTCTCCTCCTGAATAATATCTAAATGGTAACCACTGGATACATGTGAATATCCCCATGTACACATCGCACCTTCACCCGACTATTTGTGCCCAATGCCCCATCTTGTACCAAGCGTTGGTGGATGGAGGTTTGGGAACAGCCAGAATCCACCAAAGCTTGATATGTATCCCCCTGGGTACTCACCGGTATCCGATACACCCCAGCTCAATCGGGGACGGCCTGTGGAGCATCGGGAATCTGGACCAGAGTGCCCACCTCCATTACTGGACAATGGTCCTGGAAATGTCCTGGATCCCTGCAGCTCCAACAGACCTACCCAGGCCCCCCTACTACACCCGTGGGACCAGGCTTGCCAACCTGGGAGGGATAGCGAAGAGAGACAGAGTTGGAGGAGACACAGGCGGGGGGAAGACCCCCCTAACCGGGGAAGAAACCTGGGCACTGGACCTCCCAGTTTATTGGGGGCAGGGATGGGACAGAAAGAGGGCGGGCTGTGTTTGCCAGATGTTTTCCTTCAATCTCATCCTTACCTCTATCCTTATTTCCCTATGGCACTGATTATTAAGATAAAGCAGTTTGTTCTTTGCTGCTCTGGATATCCATGTCATTCACTCTTTATCATGCATAGAGTGTTTTTTGTTGATGGTGTAAGAAAGATGGATTTGTGAGTTGGTGCAGTTGTTTGGATGTATGGGTCAATAGCACAGAGGCCCGCTGGTGGGCCAGTTCAGACTTTGTGGGTCTCTGAAATGGGGAGAGAGAGAACATGCATCAGGTTACACTTTGAACTAGGACACATCGTACTTGATGAGGAAAACAAGACAGCTCTATGTCAACTGCTCCACTCCAACTGTGAGCCATGTAATTCTGTTTTTGTGCTGACCTGGTTATTGTGTCATGGGGAAGTGACAAGCCACAAACGATTTCAACATCAAGATTTTTTAATATTTGCACAGTAAACGTTTTATATATCTACACAAAAACAGTAAAAGGTCCATTGTTCTTTGTAGAATTTTAGTATGATCAATAAGGGTCTATTTGCTTGAACAAATTGTTCTATCTTGGCTTTCTCAAATGATCATGCAAGTGGACATTTAGAACAGTGGTCAAATAAACCCAACAATCCCATTTTAAACACAGACGACTGAATGGTTGTTGAAAGGCAACAGATTGCATTTATAAGCAGCCAATCAATAAACTGTTCCACCACGGGCAGGATGGAAACAGAGAGAACAATCACAGATGAACAATCAGTGTCAGAGGAACAGAGACTTGCTTGCTCTTAAGGATTTCATCTCTGATTCCCAACAGAACAAACACACGCCGTGGACATGAAATATGCATGGAGCAGTTAACCCCACATGTAGTGGCAGGTACTTCTCAGTCACGGAAAGTTGGGAATCTTAAGTGGAATCTGCCCAGCCTCAATTTGTTTGGTTAACCGCGGCTGGATTAGCCATGAGCACAGTCAAAGACGCCAGAGGGAATACTGAGCATTACCATGTCTTTATGACCCTTTGCTCTCAGTGTTGCACATTTGTGATTCATCACTTAAAACTCCCACTGAAAAGCAAAAAATTGAAGTGAGTTTAACTGAAATATGTTGCAACTGAGCTCCTGCAATGTTACAAGTGAACCCCAATAACCAGGGTCGGGAGGGTTACTTTTGAAATGTATTCCACTACAGATTACAGAATACATGCTGTAAAATGTCATTTGTAACGTATTCTGTTAGATTACTCAAGGTCAGTAACATATTCTAAATACTTTAGATTACTTCTTCAGCACTGGTAGATTTTTTCACTTGTTTTGACTATAAAAACTCTGCCAGTACAAAATGCACATGTTCAAAATACATTCTCTGAAAAACCTAAAAATCTTATGCAGTGTGTTTCTAAAACAAGATAAATCAAATTGATCTTGTTTTTTTAAGGATTTTTAGATATTTTTACAGGAAAACAATACAAAAAGTATTATCAAAAATAAAAATTTTGCCCTAATATCAAAGGTCTTACTAGAAAAAAAAAAAAAAATACGATTCAACATGAATTTTCTGGATAAAAAAATATGATCGTGCCTGGTAACATGTGCATATTAAATAGCTAGAAATAGCATTTTAGCTTAGCGTAAAGCTGACAATTTACACAAGGTTTATTTCTATTTCTTCTGCTCCAAACTTACTTCAAACTTATCTGTCTGCACATCTGTATGAATGTGACACATCATAAGAAAGCATTTCACCGCTGTTCAAATGCAATTTGGATCGCATCATTTATATGTCTAAATGTTATATGACTAAATATTAAATTAAACAAATGACAATAAAATGCAAAGTAATCTCTTCAGTAATCAAAATACTTTTTGGATGTAACTTTATTCTAATTACCAATGATTTAAATTGTAACTGTAGTGGAATACAGTTACTTATATTTTGTATTTTAAATATGTAATCCCATTACATGTATTCCGTTACTCCCCAACCCTGCCAATAACCTCTGGAGGTTAAAAAAGTGGAATACTTTTGGTGTGAAAAGAAATGGTTCTACTTTAGCTAACTCTTTGTTTACTAATCATTATTAAATGAATTCTCAGCAAGGCAACTTCCCCAGGTTAAAATGCAGCCTCTCTTCCTTGACACTCAACAAATTGGTGCACAACTCTCTTTTGGATTGCCAAATACGTAAGGACTGATTCAGAATGAATTTAGATCAATTTGCATTTTCACAATAGTCTTGTAGGCCTCACTGAGAGATTAGTCAAATTAGAGTACAACAGAAGTATCAACACTGACAGAGAAAGCTCAAATTGAATTAAGAGGTTTTGTCCTCGATTGCCTTTGTTGTGGATCCATGCTGGAGAAACACAATGTGACTCAAAGACAGATAAAGGAATACATGCAGTTAACAGCTAAACTAAACTTTTTTTTTTTGTTTGTTTTTTTTTTTTTTTTAAGTCAGAAAGAGGTGTAATCTTAGGCTAAGAGTTTCATTGATCTTGATTTAGAATCCAATTATTCTCCACTGCAGAGATGATTACTGTGATTTTGCCAAGTAGGACATGTTCCTGGATCAACATCCTTTTCTTATCCTGGAAATGTTGCACCTTTAATGAGAAATTAGAATTGGGAAAACAATAGTTAAAGGAATTGTTCCCCAAAAATTGATAATTCTCTCGTCCTTTTATTTTTATCTGTATTTTGATCTTCGCTCCATAGAGTTCAATGCTCTGGGCAACGTTTACTTATGTCATGTGAACGTAAATGTTGCTCTAGAACTTTTAGTCAAACTAGCAGAAATGCAACACATCTATATAGTTGTGGACACAAACTTTTGGCCCTTGTCTATTTGGTCCAAAGTTCTTATATATGAAAAACAGCAGGTGACTCTGACTGTACATTAGTTATGGGTCGTTCATGAACAATTTGTTCATTTTGAACCAATCTTTTATGTGACTCAGAAGAACAAGTAGTCTCAGAGAGTGATTCGTTCATTTTGGTTGGCCGCGCATGTGCATTGTGCAACCTCCGTTCGTTTGTTATGTGAAAACCGCATAGGCGCTGTACAGGAAACAGAAATTATTAGTTCACCTCTCGACTCTTTTGGTCTGAGTCGTTCATTCTTTTGTCATGTCACAGCCGTATATGCTATGCATTGCTCACACAGGAAACAGAAATGACTAGTTCACCTCTCGAGTCATCTGGTCCGAGTTGTTCGTTCTTTTGTCACGTGACAGCCATATACGCAATGCATTGCTCACACAGGAAACAGAAATGATTGCTTCACCTCTTGAGTCTTCTGGACCGAGTCGTTCGTTCTTTTGTCACGTGGCAGCCATAGACGCTATGCACTGCTTACACAGGAAACAGAAATGATTAGTTCACCTCTCGAGTCTTCTGGTCTGAGTCGTTCGTTCTTTTGTCACGTGACAGCCGTATGTGCATAGCGTATACAAGAAGATTCCAGAGGTGAACTAATCATTTCCGTTTCTCATAATTTGTCCTTGGCTGCATTATACATTTTTCCTTATTGGGACTATAATCAAAGTTTGCGTAAATAGACGTGTTGGGGGGATTTGGCTATTGAAAATGTATCATTTTAATTTAATTCTGCTTAAATGAAATGAACTAAATGACTTGAATAAAGATTCGTTCATTTTGCTGAACAAGTCTCAAAGATTCAAGTCAGTAAAATGATCCGATGTTCTCATCATTACTGTACATATAGAGGAGGATTATTTTGGTTTCATAGATGCTGTAGTTTTTATGCACTGATCTTGTAAATTGTGAACAGTATTCACAGATGAGTGTGACACTTGGATTAAACTGTTATTAAACAAGCAGATGCTAATTGGACAGAATGGAACAAACTGGTGAAACTCAGCAAAAAATAAAAATAAAATCCTCTACAGGGACCGCGGTCTCATCCATCTGTGAAGTGCTCCGTCAGGGGGTCTTGGTATAGTATGGGATGGAAATTGCCCCTGTCCAGAGCCATTATGCCTCCACGGAGAGAGCGGTCCTCTACATATCTCAAGTTAATTGAAGTTGTGATGCAGCACTGGCCGTAGGGAGTAGCTGGGCCTTGGTAATGGAGGTGGGAGATAAATTGTTTGCGACATTTTGAGGTATCTCAGCTCACTCCATCTCTTTGTTGCACCTCCTTCCACTCCTACAATGGACAATAAGAGGGGGTAGTTTATTTTTATGTGTTATGCCTCCTATGTGGTGCAAATGGGCCAGAAAATGATAATATGGGTCAGCGGTGTCCCCTAAGGTGTTCTGATTTTCTGCTGGGTGGAAATAAAACACAAACATTGGAGACATTGCAGAGTTTCTGTTTGCCTTTCCTTATATCAGTTCTGTTATTTTCAAACAGGGGGCTGAAGATGTGTATATAAATCATGCTGTCACCTCATGTGAACTCCAGCACAGTCTCTACATCTTTATATATGTGAAAACGCTGTGTTCACACTGTACCCTTCGGAATTAACTGAATAAATTAAAGCTGCAAAGTTTGGACTATTGACGTCAAGTCTGGTCCATTTTGAAGCTCATTCTGGCCAATAACTGTCTGTAAGATGGGATGGGAAGTCTAGAAAACTCATTCCACAAACTCATTCATTTCTCATGGAGTGAAATTCTAAACTAAATTCTGAAAATCATTTAAAGATTTGATGTCACTTACCTGACAAACTTTGTCATATCCATTGATTATTTCTTCCTTAAAAAAGCTCTAGTTGTGTCAACACAGTAACTTGTAAACATGTCTTCCATGTAACATGGTTTCTTGGCCGACTAGTGCACCCTGCAACTGGACATTGTGTAAAAGCAGTAGTGGTGAACCTGCAGCAAACCTTTGGCAACAATGAAGAGTTTTCCGCAAAGCTCATTTGTATGTGAAAATAATGAGTTTTGTGGCAAGTTTACTGAAACTATAAACTTTTCCATATGGGATATTATGTGCTTCATTACACGTATCATTGTAGTTCAAAGGTGCAGTGTGTGCCACCAAAGGCAAGTTATTTTTTTAAGGTTAATGCTCTATTGAGTGTTAAAGCAACAAAACGTCCTGGTTACTTTGGTAACCTCCATTCCCTGATGGAGGGAACGAGACGTTGTGTTGATGTAGTGACACTAGGGGTCACTTTTGGGAAAAAAGGCCAATGGGAATTGGTGAGTGGAATTTGCATGCCACTCCCCCGGACATACGGGTATAAAAGGAGCTGGTATGCAACCACTCATTCAGGTTTTGTGCTGAGGAACCGAGACAAGGTCCCGGCCATTTCAGCGGGTAGTTCAGCATTGTGGCAAGAGGGACACAATGTCTCGTTCCCTCCATCAGGGAATGGAGGTTACGAAAGTAACCAGGACATTCCCTATCTGTCACTCACTCGACGTTGTGTCGATGTAGTGACACTAGGGGTCCCTATACAAAACGCCATGACTACTGAACTGTGTTACGTGGACTAGTGGTGCGAGACGGGCAGACCTCTGTGTGCCTCGTAGCCAGCGCACCAGGCCATCACGTAACCTTCCCCAATGATCTTATGAGCATCGAACGGTCCTTCGGGAACAAGTCGACTGCCCAACAAATAGGGACAGGCTGGCCCAGCTGTGGCCTCTTTTCCTCTTTTTTCTCCCCAAAAAGGGTGGAATTTGTTAACCGACTGGGGGCCATAATTGTCTACGTGTGGGGGGGGGGACACTGCTGAGACCACACCCTGCCCAGAGAAGGGAGGGGGTATTTCGAGTGGAAATAAGTCACATGGTCTTACCGAGTTTTGTCAGAAGTATGTCATGTGGAGAAGTCACCTGGTAGGTCCTACCCGAGGGAGGAGGAGTTTCTACAAGCATGGTGACCGGGGGCAGAGGGGCCTCTGCCCAAGGAAGACGCACCAACAGGGAAACGATTTAGTGGAAGATATATCACATGGGGTCACCTATGGGGAACCAGTGCATGTGGAGCACCTACCCCAGTACAGGGCTTAGTTAGCACATATACTGGGCCGGCAGTGAGTTTCTCCGCAAACTCGTCTACCACAGGGCTAAGGAGGAAAATCATCCAGGGATCACAACTTGTGAACACGACTGGGAGTCAAAGGTGCATGTCTTCACCTCATGGGAGAGGAAAGGCGCTATATGCAAGCAGTATACCTGGCCAGCTGTCCCGAAATGTACCTGTTCAGACCTGACAACACACGGGATGAAACCGGCTCAACCCGGAGATTATAGAACCTCGCAAAGGTGTTGGGTGTCACCCAACCCCCTGCTCTGCAGATGTCTGCCAAAGAGGTGCCACTGGTCAGGGCCCAGGAGGCCGCTACATTCATAGTAGAGTGCTTGCAGGTTCACCACCTGATCCTTAAACAGGGTCGTGGGAACCTTGGGCACATAGCCCGGTCGGGGTCTCAGGATCACGTGAGAGTAGCCCGGACCGAACTCCAGGCATGTTTCACTGACAGAGAACACCTGCAGGTCCGCTACCCTCTTAATGGAAGTGAGCGCAGTCAGGAGGGCAGTCTTCAAAGAGAGTGCCTTAAGCTCAGCTGACTCCAGGGGCTCGAAGGGGGCTCCCCGTAGACCCCAAAGGACTACAGAGAGGTCCCATGAGGGGATGAGATGCGGTCTGGAGGGATTCAACCTCCTAGCGCCTCTCAGGAACCTGATGATCAGTTCGTGCTTCCCTAAGGACTTACCATCCACTGTGTTGTGGTGTGCCGCTATAGCGGCTACATACACCTCCAAGGTGGAGGGGGACAGCCGCCCCTCCAGCCTCTCCTGCAGGAAGGAAAGCACCGATCCGACTGCGCATCTCTGGGGGTCTTCATGTCAGGAAGAACATCACTTAGCGAACAGACGCCACTTCAAAGCATGCAGGCACCTCATAGAGGGAGCCCTAGCCTGAGTGATCGTGTCTACCACCGTGGGTGGAAGGCCACTTAGGTCTTCCGTGTCCCGTCCAAGGGCCAGATGTGGAGATTCCAGAAGTCTGGTCACGGATGCCAGATGATGCCCCATCCCTGAGATAGAAGGTCCTTCCTCAAGGGAATTCGCCAGATTGGGGTGGGGGGGCTGTCACGAGGAGCTTGAGGTCCGAGAATCATGTCTGGGTGGGCCAGTAGGGTGCTACTAGGACGACATGCTCCTCGTCCTCCCTGACCTTGCACAGGGTCTGTGCAAGTAGGCTCACTGGGGGAAATGCATATTTGCATAGTCCAGGGGGCCAGCTGTGTGCCAGCGTGTCTATATCGAGGGGTGCCTCGGTCAGGGTGTGCCAAAGCGGGCAGTGGGAGGATGCCTGGGAAGCAAACAGGTCTACCTGTGCTTGACTGAATCGACTCCAGATCAGCTGGACCACCTGGGGGTGGAGTCTCCACTCTCCCCTGAATGTAACCTGTCATGACAGCGTGTCTGCTGCAGTGTTGAGGTCTCCCGGGATGTGAGTGGCTCGTAGAGACTTGAGGCACTGCTGACTCCAGAGGATGAGACGGCGGGCGAGTTGTGACATGCAATGGGAGCATAGACCGCTGATGGTTGATGTATGCTACTGTCACCGTGTTGTCCGTCCAGACCAACATGTGCTTGCCCTGGATCAATGGCCGCAAACCTATCTTGATGCCGGACACTCACTAAAATGCATTTTTGAGTCAGATTTTGAATAGGAATCTGTGCAAGGCCCAGTTCAGAACTTGCAGGTCCAAGATTGGCCGCATCCCACTGCCTTTCTTCGGTAAGATGAACTAAGTGCTGTAAAACCCTTTCTTCATCTCGGCTGGAGGGACAGGCTCTATCGCGTCCTTGCGCAGAAGGGTCGCAATCTCTGCACGCAAGGTAGTGGCGCTCTCGCCCTTTACCGAGGTGAAGTGGATGCCGCTGAACCTGGGCGGGCGCCTGGCAAACTGAATCGCGTAGCCGAGTCAGACAGTCCGGGTCAGCAATTGTGACGGGTTGGAAAGCGCAAGCCACACGTCCAAACTCCGAGCGAGGGGGACCAAGGGGATAATCACGTCGGACGTACCGGCAAGTGAGGCCTCATGGTTGGGCGGAGCCTAAGTCGTCACATCATGGGGGCTCGAGCCCCGTGGCCGTGCTGAGTCCAGGGACATCGAAGCACTTACCTGGCTCCTGATACCCACCAAAAGATTGGTCGAGGAGTGGGGAGGAGGAACATCGTCTCCGCAATCTGTCGGAGCCAACCCTGTGTGGGCATGTTTGTGCCACAGCTGGGCACGCGGGGGCAGGGGGTCCTCTGCTGGAGTGCCAAACCTCCGAAAATGGGACGGTGGACGGTAGTCATGACGACGGCGTGCACACCTGACATGTGACCCAGAGAACAAGGAAACCACTCTTTTGTTAAAGTTTTGGGTACCGCAGCCTCTTGGGCATGCAGCAAAATATTTAAAAAAATGTTCTCCTCCCGGCCCTCCACCGGGGGATGGAGTGGTCTGTCTACCAGCTCTGTAGAAGTGGATCTCCTAGTCCCTGGGTCGCCCGTCTCAGGGGCGCTTCGAAGTCTTCCTAGGGTTCTTGGCGGCCGGCCGTGAGACGGGAGATCGTGGCCGTCAGAAGCGGAGAGATAACGACCACAACCAGGAATAACACACAAACAGAAAGGCATCTTTAAAAAGACGTTCCATGTGTGCCATTCTTTTTTGAATAAAAATATACTGTTTTTAGAATATACTCTTTTTGTTATTCTGCTAAAGCGCCCAGGGGCGTTCTCTGCACTCCACGGGTGCAGAGGGGGAGAAGCCGCTGAAATGCGCCGTAAAATCCAGCAGATGAGGTGAATGAACTCGTGGATGAATTCAGCATCAATGAATAGAACCACTCGGCTCCGAAGATAAAATCTGAATGAGTGGTTGCATACCAGCTCCTATTATACCCGTATGTTTGGGGGAGTTGCATGCAAATTCCACTCGCCAATTCCCATTGGCCTTTTTTCAAAGATCAGAGGAGTTTAGGGCTCCCAAGAGTGACATCGACACAACGTCGAGTGAGTGACAGATAGGAAACCTACCTCCCTACCCTAAACCTTAACCTAAACCTAAACAATAGTGTCAGAAAAAGCAAATGTAAAATAAAAAAATAAACACAATTGCTGATGCATTTTGTGGTGCTTATTTGACACTTTCTCCTCAGGACTCATAAACCAGACCTTTGCATCGCAAGTGCAATGCATTGTTTTTCTATGAGTTTCCAAATGGGATCAAACAAGCTTGTAAATGTAGTCAGTTATGTAATGTGAACGCTAAAATGTGTCCCAACAAAGTAACTTAAATACTTAGTAATGAAATTACTTTGCCCCTGACAGATCTGTTCTTTCAAATTTGGCGATTTTGGGCATTTTTTTCCTACTTTTCCAAACTACTTGGACCCTGATAATTGCCGCTTGCAGCTACATTTCTTCCTAAAATCTGCACGAGAGCAATCTCTGCTTTCTTAAAGTATGCATGTTCATGTTAAGAAAAAGATGGTATGTGGAGATATTGGACAGTGGAAGACAGTAAAGGGGAGTGTTTTATAGACAGGACAAATGAATTGATGGAGATAACTCATATGCCCTTATTTCTCTTTTAAAGACAAAACGTTTACTGAGTAAATCATCTCACACCATATATGCTCATTTATCCTTTCTATACAGAAATAGATATTCATGACTACAGCATTTTATTCTCATGTAGTAAATCACACGTTGCCCTCTAAAGCCTTTCAGCAGAGGTGTGTGTGTAGTCTGTGTCTCACGGGTTTGTGTGTATGTGTGTGTTTGTTTCAGTGTTAAACCCGGATCAGGAGAGCGTCGAGGCCCTGATGCAGCGGTTTAAAGAGAGTTTCCGCATCACTAACACCAGTATGGAGATAACACACTTCCAGAATGTTACACACAGCTCCTCCACCAGCCGGAAGAGAGGACAAGCTCACACCAGAGGTTTGATATGCATGAATCCATATACACACATGTATATACAGTACACACAAACACCGAAAATCTCCTCATGTTGGAGCTGTGGTATAGCGGTAAGAATGTCTCTGACATGTTGAGCCTTGGTGCTCATTTGGGTAAAATTTGTTTGAGTACGGCAACATGTCCTGATCTTATTCTGACCACTCTCTCCCCCTATAAATTGCTGTTACTCTTTGCTATGAGTGTCAAATAAAGAGTAAAACTAAAAACTTAAGTATATATATATATATATATATACACACATACACACTGGTGGCCAAAGGTTTGGAATAATGTACAGATTTTGCTGTTTCAGAAGGAAATTGTTACTTTAATAACAAAGTGGCATTTAACTGATCACAAAATATAGTCAGGACATTACTTATGTAAATAACAGCAACTTTCTCTAGAAACTCATCAGTCAATCATTGTTTTGAGGAACGAAGGCTATACAATGCTTGAAATTACAATAATATGAAGATTTCATACAAAGGTGTACACTACAGTCTTCAAAGACAAAGGACAACTGGCTCTAACAAGGACAGAAAGAAATGTGGAGTGCCAGATGTACAACTAAACAAGAGAATAAATACATCAGAGTCTCTAGTTTAAGAAAAAGCCACTTTTGAAACAGAAAAACCAAAAGAAAAGGTTAGAGTGGGCAAAAAAAAAAACACAGACATTGGACAACAGATAATTGGAAAAGAGTGTTATAGATCTTAACCCCATTGAGCTTTTGTGGGATCAGCTAGACTGTAAGGTGTTTGAGAAGTGCCCGACAAGACAGCCACATCTATGGCAAGTGCTACAGGAAGCGTGGGGTGAAATGTCACCTGAGTATGTGAACAAACTGACAGCTAGAATGCCTGAATTCTTTTTTTTTTTTCAAATTGTGATAGTAATTTTTCACATTATTAATATCCTGACTATACATTGTGATCAGTTGAATGCCACTTTGGTGAATAAAAGTACCAATTTCTTTCCATAAGAGCAAAATCTGTAAATTATTCCAAACTTTTGTTATCTTTACTAGTTTCAACTAATTGTAATACTTTACATTTATGTTCCCTTTATAAAGTGGTTTATTAATGACTAATAAGTCATTTACAAATGCATCATAAATCATTAATATGCGGTAATAACAATATTAATTAGAAGGGTGAAATTCATGCAATACTTGCCAAATAGTGAGCATTTAAATGTTTAATATATACACTTATTCATACTTTTATATTAATCAAAAACCTAAAATTCCCTAGTTTTTGATTTGTCACAATGCAGCAAAGATATATTATTATGGTGAGATTGCAAAGAGGGATTACAAGAATGTAATGTCTTGACTCACTTGTGTTGTCACTTTCATTGTCATGTTGATGTCATAAGAATGATGCTATTTGTAGTGCTGTCCCAACTTAACTAGTTCTAGTTACCTAAAGTCCTCTGCAAAAACACTTTTCAGCTCTTTATGCTCATTCACAGCAGATATCATCTAATAAAGCCTGATGACCATTAACCATACTCAACTTTATGTACAGGTTTCTAATGCTGGCAACTCCTTAATAAATGTTTCGTATGCGTCCACTATACATTACATTTACATAGGTTACTAATGTTGATTAAGTGTTATTAAGCATTTATAGCATGTGATGAAAACTGGTTTACTATTTGTCAAGTATTTCATGACAGTCGATAATAAATAAATAAATAAATAAATTATATATATATATATATATATATATATATACATATATATATATATATATATATATATATATTATTTTTTTTTTTTTTTTTTTTTTTTTAATTACAAAAACAATTGTTTTATTATAAATAACACATATTAATTATTTATTTAAAAAATAACATTTGTTCCCATCATCCGTATTTGAAAGGACAAAAACTACTTTTGAATTGTCATTGAATTAAAGGACTGCTTGGTCATACAGCTTGTTTTCCATACAGATGAGGAACAGTTTGAAATAATAATTCAAGTGATTTCAGTTAAATAACAACAATAATAATAAAATAAAAACTAACTTCACAACATATGGCAATGATGGACAGGGATGCAGTCTCACTTTCTGGTAAAAAAAATATAAAAAAGTTAGGGTTTCAGACAGTTAATTCCTAATAGAAAACTACTCTAAAACTTCTAATGTTGTATATATGTTGTATATATTGTTAATTATCATCTCACTTAAAGCTTTGGATTTAATAGAACATAAGATATTCTTGAAATAAGAAATATCCTGTATCTTTACTATTATTATTATTATTATTATTATTATTATTATTATTATGTTATTTTTTTATTGTGGGACTACAGTTTGAACTAATTTGGTGTGTGAATGGTCCGTATTAGTATGAATAAGTGTAGCTATTATGCATTTATAACATGTAAGTATTGCATTTTTATTCAGACTTTTATAACTGTATATCAATGATTCATAATGCATTTGTAAATTACTTATTAGTCATTAGTTAACCTCTTTAAAAACCATTAACAAACGGAACATTAAAGTAAAGTGTTACAGGAAAAAATCACTTACAGTGCACAGTATACTCACTACATAGAAATAGTCTGTGGTACTGTGTCATTCTGATCATAGCAAACCACAAAGTGAATAAAAGTAAACAAAGTGACATTTCCAGATTGTGAGATTCTTTTCAAGAAATCAAAAAGCTTTGGGGTTAATCTACCAAAATCAAAATTCATACTATAATTCAAAGCGACATTCATATGTGTGGTGAAAACTAGCAGAACATATAAACATTCCTTCCCATTATACCCTCTGCTGAGACGCAATTTTCCACTATGACTCTCCACCCTGAAATTAAACCTGCGTGTTCAGAGGAATGAATGAGTCGTCTGCCGCCACAGCTCTAAAAGAGTGAGTTGTGAAAGTAATCCATTTTAGCCTTAATTTTTAAACTCCTCACTGCAGCATGCACAAACACACTGGCTGGCTTGAAATAAAATATTTTTCAAGACCTTTAATTACTGCCCACAAAAAGTGTTTCCTCAGCATAAAACGAGTTTTTTCTTTTTTTTTTTCTCTGCATCCATTGAGGATAACAAACAGCTAATGGGATGGGCTCAGCCGCTGAACTAGAACTCAGTTAAGCCGAGAGGAAACACGAGTGCATCGGGCCACTGCAAGCTGATTAGGCTTTTCGAGAAATAAAAAGGAACCAAATGAATCGAATGTGATGTCAAATATTACATGAGATAGGGCATCAGTATGTTACATTAAGACTATTGCGCCTGACGCAGCATTTTGTGGCGTGAATTGCTCATTTTCTCTCCTTGCTTCTGCTTTTGCTTTCCTGACAATTCCCACAGCGCATTTGCATGGATTTACATGCAGGGTAGTCTCTTAAGATGATTAAGACTCAAAAAGGTTGAGGGAGGGGAGCTGCTTGTGCCAATTTCACGGCGAAAAAAAAGCCAGTCAGACATGTCCTCAGCTGGTGAGAAAGTTCTCGAAGCTTGTGTAAAGGTTTTAAGAATCTCTTCTCCCAAATGAACATATTGTCATCTTTGTCTCACCCTCTTGTTTTTCCAAACTTGTATGATTTTCTCTCTTCCGTGGAGCAGAGGAGTCAATTCAAGTCCATTTGTTTTTAAAGCACTTTTCCAACCTGGTCTCATAGAATGAATGTTACTCTATATAAATTTTTGCAAATTGACTTGTTAATGCCACTCTCTACATTTTGCTGCAATTTCCTGATAAAATGAACACTAGGGGTGCTACAACAACTGTGTGGTTTAATCATTGTCACACAAATTATGAGTACAATTGCTGATTTTGATTTGATAAAAATGTATTTTTCACACTGTTACTCACCCCCCGCAATGTTATGATATCAAAACACTTTTAATTTAATGCATGATTTGAAAAACGATACATTTAACACTTGTATTACAAACACATCTACATATACACACTTATTCCAGTGTGATAAAGCGTTGGACTTTGGGCTTGATGGCCGCGGTTCGAGTCCAGCCAAAGATGCATGAAAGTGAAAGTGGTGTAGACACAACACAAATTGATGTGGTTGCTTCAGTTTATGTGTGTTTTCTTTTTCTTTTCTTTTTTTTTTATTTTTTTATTTCAAATTTGCATTTTAAAACACTATTGGTTAGGGTTAGGTGCTGGTTAAGGGTTAGGGATGTGCTGAAGCCGAATACCTTATTCGGATAATCACTTCAAAACGAATAACGGATTCATATGAATAATATACAAAAAATATTTGTATGACTGACTATCTAAAAAGCACAAGGATAAAGCAACATTTTAAATAAACATATCCAAAATTACAACGAATTTATGAATCTGCGCAGCCAATATTTCTAAAGTGTAAACCTTATGAATGACAATGTGCAGGTTGTGATTTCAGATCAGATGAGTGCAGTCTCGACTCTGTTTGTGGTCTCTGTTAATTGTGCGTGTCTGGAGTTTATCAAGTGTAACATTAACTGAGATATGACATCATATACATGTTCCACTTCTTGAAATGTCTATGTTAATGTATCACACGATTCACACATGATTCTTTTGTATTTATTTATAGCCTAATCCTGAGCGCAATGTTAAATTCCTGATTTGAAGTGATTTAACGTTGGAGCTCGTCTTTCCGTCTTTTAAAGTGCACCACATTTATATTCACTTTAGCGATTAAGGATATTATCCTTTTTAAGACTTTATTCTGAAAAAAGTTTAAATGCTCCATAAAGGTTCAAATGATCCATATAGTGTTCATCTATTCAGAATATTCCTCCTTATGTAAAATGAAGAAACTGAAACATGCTCTGTCTTTTTTCTTCTTCTTCTTTAAACTGTGCTAAATTTGACAATTTTAAGTGTTCTTGAGCTCTATATAAATTTAACGGTAACACTTTACAATAAAGTACCATTTGTTAACATTAGTAAATGCATTAGATATCATGAATAATTCTGTCACCGAGCATTTTTTCCTGCATTTTTGTCATCCACTAAAATGACTCATGAAACCAAAAAGCTCAGGCAGAACAGTCTATTTTTATTGAACATAATTTCTTTACTCACTGAAAACTGCATATAGACATACGCGTTCTACGGCATGCCTTGAGGGGATAAATACACCATTACACACTTTCACAAGGTAAAGTTACTCCATGAATCACATACTAAACTCACACTTTTACCATTGTTTATGCTCATGCGGTACTTCTGTTGTTATTTTGGTGAGTGCAGGGAATCAGAGAGAGAGAGAGAGTTGCAGTGAGTCAGTATGTTTGTCAACATGCTACCATTTTTAATCGGCAAGTGTGTCAACTCTGAATGAAGAGAGCGAGATCTCAGCAAAACAGTCTGCTAGTGTGACAGTCTTGGTCAAAATCAAGTTGACTGGAGTCTGCTAGTGTGACACTAGCTTTACTAGACTTAAAAGAACCAATGATGTTTGGTGTCATTGATGTAAGTATAGACAGAACACGCTTTTTTCATCAATTTTGTATACTGCTGAGGGGACAGTTCTGGTCTGTTCGTCACACAAAGCTATCGCATGACCAAGGTTGTGGAGTAATGAAATACATGTAACGGGATTACGTATTTAAATACAAAATATAAGTAACTCTGTTCCACTACAGTTACAGTTTAAATCATTGGTAAATAGAATACAGTTACATTCAAAAAGTATTTTGATTACTCAAGAGATTACTTTGCATTTTACTGTCATTTGTTTTATTTAATATTTAGTCCTTTCAAATGGAAAACATTTAATATTAATTATGCGATCCAAAGTGCATTTGAACAACAGTGAAACACTTTCTTATGATGTGTTACATTCATATGAGCAGACAGAGCATGTAAGTTTGGAGCAGAAGAAATTACGCTGAGCTAAAATTCTATTTCTAGCCATTTTACATGTACATGTTACCAGGCACGATCATATTTTTGTATCAAGAAAATTCACGTTGGATCATAATTCATTTTTTTCTAGTAAGACCTTTGATATTAGGGCAAAAATCATATTCTTGATACTATTTTTTGTATTGTTTTCCTGTAAAAATATCTAAAAATACTTAAAAGATTATCAATTAGATATATCTTGTTTTAGAAACAACACTGCATAAGATATTTAGGTTTTTCAGAGAATGTATTTTTAACATGTGTATTTTGTCTTACTGTACTGGCAGAGTTTTTATAGTCAAAACAAGTGAAAAAATCTACCAGTGCTGAAGAAGTAATCCAAAGTATTTAGTATACGTTACTGACCTTGAGTTATCTAACGGAATATGTTACAAATGACATTTTACAGCATGTATTCTGTAATCTGTAGTGGAATACATTTCAAAAGTAACCCTCCCAACCCTGCGCATGACTTCAACAGACTTGGAGTATATTGCATGATTCATAGAATACGTTTTTGGGTTAAGATGCTTTCTTTCTCCATTTTGGATTGAATGGAAAAGAGCAACATGAACACTTTATTTACATCTCCTTTTGCGTGCCATATGGGTTTGGAACAAGAGGGTGAGTAAATAATGTCAGAATTGTAATTTTTGAGAAACGTATCCTTTTAGAACTGGGTTGTTAGAGTTTAATTTCCTCATTGCAGTAAGCTTCGTTAAGTTCAAAGTGAGAAGGTTCCTGGAGTCAATTAATTTCTCCATCACGGATCCGTAAAACTATTCAATCAGAGTTATCTTCCAAAACAAGACAAGACAGCAAGGGAATTCTCCTCTGGTGTCAGTATGGTAAGCATCTTGGCAGGCACAGTTATGAAGCATCTCTTTGACAGTGATTACCTATGCTAATGTGACCTGTGCCACCACAGGGCAGCTGCCGTGGAACGTGACAGAGAGTGCCATCTGTGTCCAGAACCGAGAGGTCTGACACAAGCCCTAATACTCCTGACACTAATTATTCATGGCCTCTCTGATGGACTGTAGAAAGGAATCATGGGATAGTTGGCTGCAGACACAAGGATGTTATTTGGTTAGGCCTCTCAATATTTGATGTCATTTTAGATTGATTAGTTTTGATAGGAAATGGCTTTAAAACAAAGTTGTTATTTGGAGGGCTGGTGCTACTATAAGCGGACAAATGAAGTGCCTCACACAAGCATATTCTTCCTCTGTCATTAAAGAAATTCAGTTAAATGTAACCCTAAGGGTTAGGGGTTAACCTTAACCCTAACCCTAACCCACAATCAAATATAAACTGAACCGATCTGAGCTGCGTTACCCAAAAGCATCTTTAGCCTATAGATCGTAGAAACCATTGGCACCAATGGATTCTACGATCAACTTAAGCTTGCAATTCTTTTGGGGAATGCAGCCCAGAGCTGTTGACAAAGCACCAAGTTTATGACCACATTTGACAAATGTCTTCTCCTGTGTGTACTGTATATAGTATACCATACAGGTATGTAACACCACATGACTACAGTGACATTTCATTTTAAAGGATGATGCATTGTAGATATTGCATGCAGTTCTGTTGAAATGCTTTCCTGCTTGTAGAAATGATATGAACTATGTGAAATATGCGGAATAAAATTCTGCCAAAAATGTTCATTTTGGCATTTATTTACTCATTTGTCAGTGATTATAATTCTGTATTGATGATGTCGAAAGCAATTGATTCTCTTGTGTGTGATAACCCAACACGACATGGTAAATTTGAAGATGGGGTAATGCAAATCAAATATTATCTGTCATTATAACATGTTTGATTGATGCAAAACATGAAAGTAGCTTCAACTGGAAAATGCGGACTTGTTTTGACACCAAATGCCTCTGGCTTTTGTGTCTCATGACCAGTGGTGGGTTTAATCTGATTACAGAGTATTAGTTCCTGTAATCTAACAACTTTTTAAGACAAAAAAGTAATGAAAAGCATTAAAATTCTTGCAATCAGATTCCAGTTACTGGCTTTCAATTAAGTTAATTGCTTTGAAGTACATTACTTGGGTTAGAAATATTTCTACAACAATTCTAAAACATAGGTTATATATTCATATGTATGTCTGTTTATATAT
The DNA here is from genome assembly GCF_019703515.2 of Myxocyprinus asiaticus. NCBI lineage: Eukaryota > Metazoa > Chordata > Actinopteri > Cypriniformes > Catostomidae > Myxocyprinus > Myxocyprinus asiaticus. The sequence continues at coordinate 3,968,968 of NC_059347.1, forward strand.
ATATATATATATATATATATATATATATATATATATATATATATATATATATATATATATATATATATATATATTAATTTTTTTTAATTTTTTTTTATGAGCTTGACAGAGCCCCTGGTCACTATATACTTTCACATTCGCATTCAATGGAAGAAGCAAATTCATTCAGATTTGGAACATGAGGATGGGTAAATGATGAAAGAATGTTCATTTTGTGAGCTATTCAAGCTTAGATCAGAGAAAAATTGCTCTAGTTTGTCAAATTGCTCTTGCAGTTTAATTTGATGTTTCTCCTTTTTGCAAAGTAATTTTCACTCAATCACTCGACTCTCAGCTCATCTGCATGCACCATTGTGAGCTCTCTCTCTCTCTCTCTCTCTCTCTCTCTTTCTATCTCTCTCTCTCTCTCTCTCTCTCTCTCTCTCTCTCTCTCTCTCTTTCTCTCTCTTTGAACTGTAATGTGGTCTGCAATCCTGAAGCATGGGCCGGAAAGCATTTGCAAAAGCACAAAGTTGCATTTGACCAACACCAATTTTTGTTTGTAACATGTATTATTACAGAAAAAGTGTCTAGAATTATGGACAGATGGAGGAGGGGTTGTTTGAAATATATTATTTTCGATGCAGGGTGTAATTACAAACAGTTAAACTATTTGTTTGTGCATTTATTAAGTAACTACATTTCAAACATAAACAAAATGTGTGTATTTGTGGATTGTATTAAGCACTTTCATTGCACTGCATCAATTTCAGATGCTACATACCCACGTGGCTAGATATTAAATAAAATATTTAAAATCAGACCGCTTAGACCACTCTTTAAATAATAAGTAAATTACGCATTAGTTATTGATTTTGGCTAAAGGGTGATGAAAAATCCAGTAATCATGTTATCAATACAAAAATACAAATGTAAATATAATTTGATTACGCATATTGTAGTGGTTTAAATCCTTTTGACTTGCCACTTTGGAGACTGAGAATATTGTGTTTTTGACTCACAGTGGAAAAAATAAATAATGTTATGTCCAGATGGTAGGGTTTGTTAAAGTAGTCCACCAAATTTATTTAGAAAGAAGTTTTACAACTGCAATTAGATTATGTTAAAAAATAAATAAATAAATAAAAGTGCATAAGCACGTGGTCAAAAGACCATGTGCTCCATTCTCAACCACACCCCCATCATGGCATGGATTCCTTTTATTGAATGGCTTGAACTGCAAAACAAACATTACATCATAAAAAAAATAAAAAATAAAAAAAATAAAAAAACTGACACCATAATTATAAGTCATTATTTATGTCACAAATATATGCACCAAAAATAGATAATTGATATATATTGATATATGCATATTACTGTAATGTCTTGACTCACTCATTTTGTCACTTTCACTGTCAAGTTGATGTCAAAAGAATGGTGCAATGAGTGCTGTCCCAACTTACCTAGTTCTAGTTACCTAAAGTCCTCTGCAAAAACACTTTTCAGCTCTTCATGCTCATTCACAGCAGATATCATATAATAACGCCTGATGACCATTAAACCATACTCAACTTTATGTACATAGGTTACTAATATTGGAAACTCCTTAATAAATGCATGTTTATGCACTCCTTAAATATGCATGTTGTTATTACCACATTTTAATGATTTATAATGCTTTTGTAACCGGATAAATAGCCATTAATGAACCCCTTTATAATTCTTTAATATGCCTGTCATTATTATTAAATTATAATCTGATTAGGATTATTTTATCTATCTTGATTATTTATTATTGTGCACTACAAATTTCAGTCACATTTTATTGTCCAAATAAGGGAATTTTAAGTGAATATATAAATGACATGAAGGGCACATTTGTGTCTCATTCAAATGAACTCTGACCGACTCTCTGACCCGCACAATGGACTGAGCTCCTGAAGAGCGCGTGAACATTAACCGCTTCTGAAGCACTGTGATGCACGCCCCGTCTGTGGACATTCACACCAAACTCCCGCAAATATATATATATATATATATATATATATATATATATATATTTTATTCTTTATTTTTTTGTGAGGATTTTGATAGTGATCGCAAAGTGCTTCGGTTTCATTAACATTTAACTTTCGTGTAATGGCAAATATTCTTGGTCGTTTCTGGCACATGCATGCAATTTAAAGGACACGCAGGGATACAGAGGAGGAGATTCCCACTTACTCTATTTTTGTGGTGATGAGCGAATGAAGAAACATATTTTCAAATACACACAGAATCTCAAAGGTCTTCCTTCATGCGAAATGGTGGGTTTAATCAGACAGCATTAAAATAATGTGTGAAAGTGAAGAATTTAGGACAGCAATGTTTTACCCTTCTGAGACCCCTGCGTGACTGTTGTGCAATTTTCTATTTCCCTTTTTGATTGATAACCAATAGCACCTAATAAAAAAAATAAAAAAATAATCTAGAGAAAATATTTTTCCTAAAAATGTATGTCCACATGTGGACAGCGGGACTAAGTTGTTAAATTTTAAATAATACTATAGAAAGTCAGATTTTTTTTCATCAGATAGTTTATTCCAGGAGTGTTGGTTATTCGGTCCTAATTTCCACATATGTGGACATCATCTTGATCAGCACGCTGACGTGTGAAAAATGAATGGATTTTTTAAAGTGGCATATCAAATGAAAATAGAGACTCTAGTCTTTACAACCAAATATGTTTCAATCCAAAAACATTAAAAGGTTTCTTAACAGAGGCACTTTTGTTGGTGTTGCACCAGTAATAGCGCTTCCTGGAAATCAATGTCATGCTGTTATCACATGACGCGGTGCGCCAGAAGTTTAACCCTTAAATAACAGAGTAGTGTCTTGTGAACAGTATTCAGTCAGTTTTAATTCATATAAATTATGCGTTGCGTATAGGGAAGCCAAAATACAATGTCCACACATGTGGACGCAGCGTCACACAAGGATAATATAATATATATTACAATATAATATAATATAATCACAAGTTCCATCATTACCAACATACTGTAGTTTCAATGAACATTCACAAACAGCATCGCAAAGTTGTGTGGTTGGAACTGCAGCTCTCCACTTGTGGTTAGAAGCATAGTTCCTATTTAGTTTGTGGTGTCAATGTCATTTGACTTTGCTGAGGCTTCTATATCTTTCATTCCATATATATTTTCAGTCATTTCACACAAACACACACACATACATACACACATACACACATACACACCATTGACTGATTTTATAGGCATTTTGTAGCACAGTAATGCATACTTCTTTTTCAGTAAAAGCGAAGAAATTAGTTACACTGTATGCATGTGTGCATTTGTGTTTGTGCAGACTGGTGCATACACACACTCCCACACTGTACAGATTGCATATGTATGCACAAATAGCCATGAGTGATGACACAACGTGCCTCAGCAGGTTTATAATTAGAGTGTCACTCTGGCCTCGGTGGTCCGGTTGGGCCGAGATGAGCTGGAATAAACAACACCCACCAGTTACAAACACATCTAAATAAGTAAATACATAAATCTCACTCAATTAAGAAGAGGTGGAGCTAAACCTGCCTTTATTTTGTGTGCAAAATCAGTCTGTTCCTCCTCAGTACATTTATTAGATGTGTTTGCTAAGGCAAGCATCACTTTTACTATTGCTCATACACAAGGGTTTAGTCATTTTAACCCCTAAAAAGGATTATGTATCCTGGAAAACGCAATCATTTAAGGGGATGAAGGGAGAAGCAATGAGTGAAAGAGCCAGATTTCTGTAAAAGTAATTGAAAAGTTGGTCCCAGCAAATACTGAGGTCATGTGACTTTGTATACAATTCTGGAATCAACCTACTTTTTATTTATTTATTTATTTATTTTTAAAACTGTCTTTTCAATGTTATTTTTATGAGTTAGACAAGTTGAAAAAAAAAATAATATAAAGTAATGTATATTAACTATAAATATCTGACCAAAATTACAAGTGTCACTGTAAATCTGCAGTACTGCTTTACATACATTTATATTTTTGTTCAGTTTCATTCACTTACCTAAAATAACTACAAGTGAGATTTTTCAGTGTGAAATATGTTTGTATAAACCTACTTTTGCTGTAAATTCAGTAATCACGTACTGCATTTGTCCTTCGGTTTTAGTACATTTAAAGTATGCGTCATGCAAACAATAAAAATAGCAACAACAAAATAGGAAATATGATTTTCATCATATTACTGATTTATTTATTGCACAATAACATCACATTGATGCATTAAACACTAACAAGCACAAGTTTGCAAAACATAATGCTCACTAGCAAAATATAAATGAGAAATTAGTCTGAAAATTTCACATAAAATGAAATTAGGATTGAGCCTTGCAAATAGTTACACTAGCAGCAACAAATTATCACATGCAAAAATAATGTACACATAATACACATACAAAAAATTAAATCTTGCTAAATCTTTACAAGCAAGTGAAATTAATACACAAAGTTGCACTTGTGTGGCTCTGCGCACAAATTTTCAGCAGTCTACGATGGTTGAACCAGACATCAGACCTAGCTAATCAACATGTGAATAACATGCAACCTTACAAACAATGTTAGCCTTTAGAAAAATCACTGTCACAAAAGCTACTAAATATTAAACACTAAGAGGAAGCAACACATGCTAACTGTTAGGTTGGTCCCATAGTTAATGGCTAGCTATCACAATTCAGTAGCATTAAACCACGCTATTTAAAAAAAAAAGAAAAAAGAAAAATTGAATTGAATTGAATTGAATTCGGCAGTGGAAAAACAATGACTATAATAATGATAAAAGAGCATCGTCAACTTTTGGGGTCACTCACCTTGATACTGTGTGCGTCCTACCCATAATTCCAATTCTGTGCAGTGGTCCTCTGCAAGTCTGAGACAGTAGTGGTGCGTGCGCTTGATTCAAAAGTAAAATGGAGAGCAAGAAAACGAAGCGGGAAACCCTTTTCAAGCAGCCGACTCTTCTGTGATGTTGCACAAACTGTGCCAGTGCACCAACCACAATGAAGGATGTTTTTTTTTTTTTTTTTTGATATGTACATAATATAAATAACTGCCTGTATCTACAAGGTGTAAATATTTTGTTAAATAGTCCATATTCACTACAAATAAGACATGTAGTATGTTAAATGCTACTGTATATTATGCTCCCAGAATTCATAGCAAAATACAATAATATTGTAAATTATGAAATACAACATCTTATTGCAGATTTTATTGTAAAATGTACAGCAATTGTTTACAGTGCATCATAAAAGTAATCTACACAACTCCAGTGGTTTAATCCATATCTAGGTGTGGGTGAGAAACAGATCAATATTTAAGTTCTTTTTTACATTGATTTAACCACTGAAGTCTTATGGATTACTTTTTTGCTGACTTGTGTGATTTTTGGAGCTTCAAAGTTTCTGGCACCCATTCACTTGCATTGTGCGGACCAAAACAGCTGAGAAATTCTTCTAAAAATCTTAATTTGAGATCAGCAGATGAAAGAAAGTCATACACATTTTGGATGGCATAAGGGTGTGTAAATGACGAGAGAATTTTCATTTTTGGATGAACCATTCCTTTAAACATTAAAAATTGCCTCCTCAGGCAGTGTTATGACTGATGTGACACACAGTAACGTCAAATGCCATTGTCACTGGTGTGTCCTGAAACATTATTTGGATGTATATTTTACATGAGATGTGACTGCCTTCATGGAGAGGAAGATTTTCAGCAATTAAAACCTTGAAATTCACTCTGTTCCTCACACGGAGTTATTGTATGGTTTCAGAAGACTTTAAATGCAGCATGATTCATTTGAAATACTCTTAAAGGGCTTTAGTGTCACTTTTTGGGATAAATTATGATGACTGTACTTGTATCTGCTTGTTACATATTCACATTGTTGAAAATTGGTTAGGTTTAGGCGTAGGGGTGGGGTTAGGTGTTCAAACATATCTGTATAATAGTGTAATGTAATTAAAATTATTGTGACTAAATTAACCTGCCTTGCATATTGTTTACAGCTTATAGGTTGTAGTGAGACTCACACTGGCACCAATTGAAATGAACTGGGCCTCACAAAAGACACCAAATTATTTGATGATTATTAATTCTCCATGATCTGGGCACCAGCTAAGGAGTTTCATCTTAACAGTACAAAAAAAAAATATTAAAATTGACCGTTCAATAAATTAGAAATATGTAAATTGGAGGAAGCTGGTCATCTGAAAAATCGGAAGGATTTGTGAGATTCAGCCTAACCCTTTAGAGCTCTTCTGTATCATCAACACAAGGAACACAGTTGTAATAAAATGAGTTTTATTTGCAAGAAGATAAACAAGAATAACTAACAAAAACTTCAAAATGGTACTAATATGCTAAAAGATAAAACAAATTAATAGGTAAGTAAAAGTGCATAAGATGGAAAGATGGAAGTGGTTGAATTGGATATAGCAATGGTAAAGGTAAATGGCTTATGGAAATATAATTTGCTGTTTCTCTGTTAATTAATAAGGTGAAAACCTATCTAAATAAACCTGCCTAATTAAACAAATAACAATAATAAAGATCATTTGCTAGACATTTGGTACACAGGTTATGCAGTCTAAGGAACATTAAATAATCAAAAATTGATAGTATAGACTAATGCCAAGGTCTCTGGAGTGATGTTTTGATAGTGATATATTTATGTTCTACTTGATGGATCAATGAGTTCGGTGATGGCGATGTCTTTCACTGGGGCTCAACTGCCTTGGGCACGAAGTAGCTGATGAATTCTGATCTCCTGGAAGCACTGAGAGGGTTCTTGCAATCTGGAACACACAAATATACAGCCCATATGTCGGTGCAAGATTCATCATCTGGAACACACAGATGCACGAAACTTGAAGAGAAGGTTTGCTCGCCAGAGCTAAACCTTGTCGCTGTAGTTATCTCCCTGTTATAAGGATTCCGAACTCGCTGTTGCTATAGTCTCTTGTAGTGAGACTTCTACTGTCACTTGGATGGAGACTAATTACACTGGATGCTCTGTTACTCTCTCTCTCTCTCTCTCTCTCTCTCTCTCTGTGTGAAGCGGAGATTTAGCATGTTGAATGGTCATTCAGTGTCTCTCTGGAGTGACTCAGAAATTTGGACCTGTCGTTGCCTTTGATGTTACATATTCTGTTATTGCCTCCTGTCTCGCCTCTTTCTCGTGGAGTGGGACCAGTACGTAGAAGTGTTATCTTATTAATGACCCTATGGATGGGGACTCAGGACTTTGGAGTTTTACTGCTATTGTGTTGATTTCTCCCACCACTCAGGCTGGGGACCCAGAATAAAAGTGTGGCTGATTGTAAGGATGCTTTATACCTTTGTGATGAGGAGATTTCAGTTTGGCACCTTCCTGTTTCAGTGTTCTGATTAGGTGTTAAGATAAGAGGTGGAACACAAAGTGTGTCCAATCCTTCCTCCTCTGTGTGGAACATTTGTATATTTTAAAGTACATAGTTAGAACAGTGTCTTTAAAGTTATATCTATGCATTGTTCCCTTTCCATACCTCTTCAAAAATACTCTTGGAATTTTTCTGAAGATATAGAGACCAGACATAATTTAGAAAGATTTAATATTATGCATGCATTCATATATACCTTAACATTTCAATTTGTGTGAACTATTATGTTAATCAAACAATTGAAATTTACATAAATTGTTCTGTGGACAAACATGGAGTGAATGTGTTGCAGTTGGTGACCATAAGAGTAAAGTTTGTGTGTAACGATTTGTCTGTGTGGTGTCTTTGTTTCAGCTTTTGCCACATGGTGAGTTAATGCTGCTTTGAGAGGTCTTGAAGAATTTTTTTGGTCCTTAGCTCAACTCTGGTCTTAGGTCAAACCTTTGGATGGGGGGGTTTGAGATGTTGCTAAGAAACCACTCATGGATCAATGAGAAGTCCTTTCCAATGTGTTGTAAGGTTGAGGGTCTTCTTTTTGTAGTAACTGGTAGTTGTCTGAGCAGCTTATCTGATGGTTGCACTTGCCATTTGATTGTGTTGGTCCTGCCATGATCCAATAAAAATGCATTCACTCTTCTTTGCCTTGACCGTTAGGGAGGGGCTCTGCCATAAACTGGCTCCTGGAATGTCATCTGGTATGATCAACACCACATTCAGAGACCTGGCACACCTCCACATTAATTTTCATCCACTCTAGTGAATGGAAAAAGGTTTGATATGGCTTTGTCTTCTTGCTGTCCATGGTTCACCATAAAGTTGTTCAGTTTCAGGGTGAGGTTGGTTCAGGGGACCTAAAATATTGATATAATAGTATAATGCAAGTAATGCATTTATAAGTGTAATATGAAAACTTCATAAAAAAAAAAAAATAAATAAAAAAAACATTGCTATTAAACACAAGCATGATATCCAAAGGTTGTCAAATTTACAGCATAACAGCATCTTCCGAACATAGGTCAGAATGGAATGCCTGAGATGTTTTTATTATGCAGGCCAAAAATCGCTACGATGATGTCTCCCTTTTGAGACAACCATGAGAGTATCATATATTTTTTTCAGTGCATTTAGCAGAGTGCATTTGATGTTCCATCCATTTGCAGAATACAAGACAAGAGCAGCAGGATCCATTCATATGCCTGTTTGCCTGAATGTACCATTAATCAAAGTTTGAGGCTGTGAATAAATCTGATGAGTGCTACAGAAGCCAGGGGACGCAGACCTGACCGTAAACCTCACACCTGTTAGCGAAGTCCTGCTGCAAATAGCTCAGCAATGTGCTGCCATGATTCCAGGACATAAAATGTGTCAGGCTTATTTGTAATCCAATAAGATGACTTCACCGACCATGGTGCGAGGTTGTTGTTTTTATTGCAAGTCTTTGACTCAATCTAAGCTGAAGATTATGTTCTAATTTTGATGTATCATTGGAGAAAAAATTTGAAATTGAATAGTCAGTTTGCATGCATGTAGTGTGGCAGGCGAATGAGGTCAAACACATGAGGCGCCGCCTTCGGAGTGCATGATGACATCATCTATTGTAAATGTGTTGATTATAGACCTGTGAGGATGGAACAGGATGTCCATTTTAATCATCACAGATGAAAATTATATTGCACAGAGGTTTCTCTTTTAGATTTAATGGAGATCTTAGTTTAATTTCCTTTAGATCAACTATGTCTCAGAAAGAAAAGAAAAAACTAGAGTCAAATGAGTCATTGTTGACCTACAGGTAACACTTCACATGAATGTTCCTTTTGTTAAGGGTTTATAAAGGGGTTAATTGATGACTAAGTAATTTACCAAAAAAGTGAGCATTTTAACATGTTTTATATGTTACATGTGAGGTAAAATAGCTCACTATTTGCCAGGTATTGCATGATAGTCACCCTTTTTTTACATGTTGTTATAATCACATATCCATGATTTTTAATGCATTTTTAAATTAGTTATTAGTCATTAACAAGCCTCTTTATAAACCCTTAACAAAGGGCACATTAATGGAAAGTGTTACCAGAGCAGAACTGTAAAATAAACGTGGCTAGCATAGCTCAGATAACTTGTACTTGAAAGAATTTCATGAGAAATGTTTGCACACAAATTGAGGTCTCTGAATTTTGCACACTTTGTTGTCTTTACAAATGTAATTTAATTTAAGCAAAGTTTGAGATATTGCTCAGATATCTTTTGAAACTCTAACTCTAGAATGAGGAGGAGATTCTCCCGAGGTTTCTTCCTCATCTAGTTAACATATTCTTTTGGGTGTTGGTAGCATTACAGTGGGGTTGGAAGAAGGGCCTCTAGGCCTACATCACGTGAGTACTCACTAAGTAAGACAAATCTCACTGTGAATTTGGTGACAATAGGTTGACAGTTCTTCACTGCTTATCAAAATCTGAACCACTGCCCCCACTGCTGGAAGTGCTTATGGAAATGTGTGAGCTCCAGTTTCTGCGTGAAATAACCACAGAGTGGCATAAAAATTGAGTTTTAAAATTAGTTGTTTTTAGTTTAAATTATTCAAAACAGCACAACAGGAATGCATATTTTATTAACCATCAACCATGCACCCTAACCTTAAGCCTAAACCTAACCGTCCATAGAGTAAAAATGTAAACTTAAAGGGAAAATACAGCTTCATACAACAAATCATGGTCATCATTTATTATGTGAGTGGAATTACTTCCTGGTTTCAATAGGGACCAGAACCGGTTTTTCTGAGGCTGCTGGTGCAACATGCCACAGGAAAAGTTAAACACACTTGAATTGATGCAAAAATGTCTGATGGGAGATGGCGCTTTTCAGTAACTCAGCAGAATGGGGTCGATGTCAGGATACTGGAACAACTTGTCCCGGTAGCAACATGTTGATTTCCCATATGATCCTGTTGCCAAAGTTGTGTTATTTTCTGTATGTCCTCCTCTGCAGTCCTTGCAGGACTAAGTGACTGGTACACAGTTTATTACTCCAGTAGCAATTCTGCAGAAATCTCTTGAAACACATTCTGAAAATCCTCCACCAACTTCTTCAACACGTTACTAATGTGATGAGAGCTGAGAATGATATTTAAGACCCAGGATATATGAATGTGCCCTTCCAGACTTTGACATTGCACTGTTATTCCAATTATTGTAGTTTCAAAGTGCACATCAATGAATGGGGGTGGCTTGGTGGTGGGCAAAGTCATTTTACCTGTGAGTTGTTTATCCAGTCTGGGATACCATTGCTCCTTTCTATTCTGAAGCTGAAGAGTAGTCGTAAATCTGTGAATTTTCCCACTCCTCCCTTGTGTAGCTGTCTGGCCACTGTCCAAGGTGCTGAATACAAGCCAGAGCAACTGACGTTTACTGTAGCCTATTACAATGAGAATCTCCACACTCTGATCACATAGACTCGTTGTCAAAGCTGAGCAGGTGTGATGGGGATGCATGTACCCTGAGAGAGAGCGATGACAAGGACTTACAGTGTGGTGAAGAAGGTGTGAAGGGCACCGACAGACCCGCAAACAGATGAGAGGTCACTAGACCAGCTGCAGTCTCTCTCCACATCTGGATGTGCATTTGGATGAAGATCACCTGTGGATTACAGATGCTGTATGGAATAATTAGTAATAAAAGGAAAGCACAGAGAATAGAATGTGGTATGTGGAGGAGGGCAGAAAGAAAATTAGATAAGGATGCTTTGTCAAGACAAATTTTGAATGTTGGCTAGGTTGTTGGAAGGACGCCTAAGTGGATTTAGTCTGAGTCTTTGGGCAGTTTGATGGGACACAGGCCTTGCTGTGTGGTTGATGGACAGTTGCTAGGGTGTTCTGGGTGGTTGCAAGGGCATTTTATCTTGTTACTAGAGCATTTCTAGGCATTTGCTAAGGTGTTTTGGTAGTTTCAAGGGGGTTCTGACTGGTTGCTAGGCCATTGGTAGGCAGGTGGTTTCTAGGATAATTCGGGTAGTTGCTAAGCCACATGTTTGGTGTTCTAGGTAATTGCCAGGGTGTTGCTATGCTGTTATGGCTGGTTGCTAGGTTGTTTGGTCTTTTGCTTGGCCATGATAGGTAGTTTAAAAGGGGTTCTAGCTGGTTGCAAGGGCAGTCATAGATGGTTTCTAGGGTAAACTAAATGGTTGTTAGAGCATTTGTAGAGTGTTCTAGGTGGTTGGCAGAGTGTTGATTTGCTGTTCTGGCTGGTTGCTAGGTAGTTGCTAGGGAATTCTGTCTTGTTGCTAGAGCATTGGTAGGCAGGTACAAAGGTGTTTAAGATAATTTCAAGGCAGTTCTGGCTGGTTTCTAGGCTAGTGAGTGCAGAGTGAGGTGTTCTGTGTTGTTGCTAGGGCATGACAGGTATTTCTGGTTGGTTCTGTATGGTTGTTAGGCCATTGGTGGGCAGGTTGTATAGTAACCTAGATGATTGCTAGAGCATTTGCTAGGGCGTTGCCATGCTGTTCTGGGCTGCGTTTCCCAAAAGAATCACAAGCTTAAGTTGATCGTAGAGACCACTGGCGCCAATAGTTTCTACAATCTATTTAGGCTTACAATGCTTTTGGGAAATGTAGCTATGGCTGGTTGCTAGGTTGATGATAGGGTATTCTGGGTGGTTGCTAGGACATTTTGTCTTCTTGCTTGGAGGTGCTAATGTGTTTTAGGTAGTTTCTAGGGATCTCTGGCTGGTTGGCCATTAGCAGGTGGTTTCTATGGTAATCTAGGTTGTTGCTAAGACATTTGTAGGCTGTTCTAGGTGGCTGTCAGAACAATGCTATGCAGTTCTGTTTCCATAGAACATAGCTGCCCGGGAGTATTCCCAAGATGGCCCCCGATTGGACTGGCTGGTGTCCAGGTGGTTGCTAGGGCAATTTTAGGGTGTTCTAGGTGGTGTTTAGGGTGTTCTAGCTAGTTGGTTGGTGGTTGCTAGGGTGTTCTGGGTTGCTAGGGCATTGCTAGGTAAATGATAGATTAAATGCCTTTAACTTTGAAGCCAACATACTGATCAAACATGTTTGTTTAAACTTAAGCTATTGCATTGTATGGCTGTAACTTCAACTTATTTTACACTTTATTGTAAATGAAGGCTTTTCACGTTTTAAACAAATAAATGACTACTAACATGTTTTGTAGTACAAACACGCTTGCAGAACAACTTTGGCTTTTTAATGTTATTTTGCTGTTACTGTTGGTTCAAATGAAGAATCAACTCTCTGGGAGTTATGAGGCAGGGTGTCATTTTATCCAGAATCACAAGTGACTGAGGCTTTCACCATTCAATAGAAGCCAGTGGTGTGTTTTCATTTTCAGCTGCACCATTCAGTCTCTGCCTGCCAAGAACCAACCACTCCCCCTGCCAATGTCTGGGGTCAATGAGCTGCTGGATGCTGGAAAACCATCACAACTGCGTAATGCTCTTACAATGGAAGTCAATGGGTTGAGACATTCTGGTGATTTTAAAAGCAGAAATGTGTAACTTGTGAGGAAATATATACTGTAGCAACATGGCAACAAAGGCACTGGCAGTGCCAGTGTCATAGGCTCAATTACCAAGAAACATACATACTTTATTATATGTAATAAATGCACCGTAATTGCTTTGGATAAAAGTGTTTGCCAAATGCATCAATTACAATTATATACTGAAATGAAATTATGTACTGAGTAAGATTTATTTTCCAGAGTAATCTTACACATGGCTCATTTGTCCCAACATATGTCTTGCCCTCTGTGGTGAACACTGGCCGTCTATCCCTGTGGTTATTAATATGAGACTGCAAAGGTATCTCGACGGACAGAGCTGTTTGTTGACTCACTTCACGAGTGATGTGGACTGTAGAGGAGTGATTGTGTGTTTGACTCCTTTGAATGAAGTGAGATTTTCTTGTTTTTCTGAGCTTTGCTGATGTTCAGCAGTGGAGGTTTTAGACATGTTGCCCATGCCTAAATCTGCCACTGGCCCCACATATGTGTTTCTGTTTTGTTTTTTTTTTGTTTTGTTTTTTTATCATGTTGGAGACTTCCTAGATTGCTGTTGTTTTTAAACTGAGCTAAAAGTATTTTCTATCCCACAATCCCACACCTACACCTTACCTTCACATAAACCTCTCTGCATTTATACATTTCCATTACAGTAAAACCTTCAGATTAATAGCTGAATGACTCTAAATGTCTTCTATCGTCTCAAGTTCAAGTTGTTAAAAACTGGTCTTGTGCTCTATCTGCCTTTCATCTGAATCATTGAGGAGTCACAATCTCTCTTTTCTCAAAGGTGCTGTAAGAGATTGTTTTATGGAATAGCATGCAGAAAATGCGTGACAGATACCAAATAAGAAATAGGTGTTTTGATAAATCACACCTGTCTCTGTGACAGCATATGACTCTGTAAACAGCACAAACAACTCTATTGCCATTGTTTAGCCAATGACATATCTTTGGAGGACAGGATTTTGGAGAGAGGCCATATGGTTGAATGAATGGGAACGTGTTTGTGGTGATGCGTGGCAGAGCGACATCTTTGGAGAGCGAGGCCGGGAGAAGGAGAACAGTAAGGATTGACACCTGTGAGAAATTATCTCTAACAGCTGTTCTGTGTTTCAGTGAGAGCTGGAGGGGGATAAAAAGGGTGTCCAGACTGCCGGAAAGGAGAGAGAGACACATGCAGCAGAGTGTTCATGTATGTGCATGTTGTTATGAAAAACAAATCGTGTGTTAAACTGTGAAAATAAAAGCTTGCGTGGATTGTTTATCAGGTTCCTGCTTCCTCGTTCAACGAGAGAACTAGGAATCTATCACACGAATCTATTCAGTGGCTAAGTTTGGTAGAAGTTGGTGAAATTGCTAGTCTGTTTTTCTCCTTAACTTCAAATAGCTCAGACAAGTGAAAAAAAAGCAAGAGCATTATCATTCAGCTATTAAGTATTTACTCAATTTTAGCAATAAATGTAACCAGTTTTATTTCTGTTTTTATTCTGTTTCTGGTTCATTGATTTGAAAACCATGTGGTGACATTAATCATAATATTGAGGGCTCTTTGGTTTTTACAGTATTTTTTTAACTGTCAGGAAATATGTAAAGGCAAGATTTTTAATGCATCTGCTTTTAAAAACAGTCATTAAAGTCAGCATAAAACAGCATCTGCAACAGCATCTATTTTGCTTAGTGTGACATATATCTGACTTAAATAGGATATTCAAAAAGAATATAATATAATATAATATAATATAATATATATATATATATATATATATATGAATCCCAAACCATTGGATGATGAAAAGTGGGATCTATGTAACTTTTAAAAAAAATATTAAGACTACATTGTTATTATTGTTGTTGCTATTATTATTATTATTATTATTATTATTATTATTATTATCCTCGCGAGACCCCGGGTGGACATTACTTTTTGGCTTCGCTATAGGCTATGCTTAATTATTTTATTTTTTTAAACCAACTGATCTCAGTTCAGGGACTCTAGGCTGTCATCAAAGTGTTAAGTGTTACTTTGGAGAAAGTACTACATCTGGTAAGAAACCAGCTTAAGTTTTCACATTAAAACCTGTTTGATTTCAAAGAGTAGTCTCTATTTTAATCCGATATGTCATTAAAAAAAAAAAAAAAAAAAAAAAGCATAAATGTATCGTGAAACGGCACGCTGTTGTACACAATGTCCACGTACGTGGACAATAG
Source organism: Myxocyprinus asiaticus (assembly GCF_019703515.2). Taxonomy (NCBI): domain Eukaryota; kingdom Metazoa; phylum Chordata; class Actinopteri; order Cypriniformes; family Catostomidae; genus Myxocyprinus; species Myxocyprinus asiaticus. The sequence goes on from NC_059347.1 coordinate 3,984,156, forward strand.
GAGTAACTTTCCATACAAATGCTACATTCACTGTGCATTATCACATTGAGAATCAATGGACATATCCAAAAGCTGGAAAATGTTGCTTTCAGAGGCTGTATATGGAGTTATGATGAAAATAAGGTGCATTTTAAACTGTTCTGAGACCAGTGAAGATAGACAGCACACTGGAGGTTAAGGCATTCACTAATTAGGGAGCAAGGGAGCATCCTATATCATTCTATGCAGCTGAGTGCATTCACTTCTAACATCTGGTCAAAAGATTCATGCTGCAGAAATGGGACAATGATAATCAGTACATAGATTCAGAATTTTATAATGCAAAATATTATTTTAACATGGTTGGCAGTGATTTGATGATGCTGGCCATTACTTTTAATCAGAATTATTTGTTCAGTGTAATAGAAAATCAGCTGTAATGTCTGTAACATCTCAAAAACATGACAACATAATAACAACAATAACAACATAATAACAAAAAAAAACAACATAATTATTAATTAAAAAAAAAAAATCTGACTTTCTATAGATTGAAATTACTTACAATTTCACAATTTAGTCCCGCTGTCCACATATGTGGACATCAATTTTTAGGAAAACTATTTGCTCTAGAATTATTTTTTTATTGTATTTTTTGCTTGCTTATTAGGTGCTTCTAGTTACAAATCAAAAAGGGAAATGGAAAATGCACACAGCAGTCACACTGGGGTCTCAGGAGGTTATTATTATTATTATTTAAATAGTAATTCTGCAATACTAATATAATGCAATAATATTGATGATGATTATACAACTAGATTATTTTATAATCATTATACTGTATTTATATTTATATTTATACAATCATACCATCTCAGCTCATTTAATGTTATCCTCTTTGATCCCGTAATAATAATAATAATAATAAAGTGAAGGTTAAACTCATTTAATGTTACCTTTCTCTTCTGTTTGAATGTGGGCAACACATCACAGCATGACGTGGAGTTCCCATAATTACAAAATAATCCAACTCAAATCTCTTTTAGATGGCAACTGCAAGCTCAGTGTTGAGTAAATAAATAGTCAGTGTTTAATTCACACTGACAGCAAGTGATTTAGTAAGTGCTTTAAGCACTGTTCTGAAGAAAAGGGCACACTTGCAGACAGGTGTGAATTTCATCGGTTGCATTTTTGTGAACTGCAGGTGAAAACCAGGTGAATTTTGTTCTGGGATGTTCTACTTGCTCACAGTTATTGCTCTGGTGGCTTCATCTGTACATTCATTTATGTGTGTTTACACTTTTACAGATACATTTCAGAGCCAATCCCCAACACACATTATGGATGTTGGGATCAAGGTTGTGTCTTCAGACTCAGTCTTGTAGCTACACGTCGTTCCGTCCTCCAGCAAATGCACAAATAGGACACATAGACCTGTGAAACTGACCTTGACTTCACTTTCAAATCTGCATTTTCACATCAATTAATTTTCATAATTTCTCTCTGAACAAACATAGAGTCCAATATCTCTACTACTATCACTCTAATATTATCACATATTATCTCAGAAATGAACTTCTACAGGAAAGGTTTTGGTCTTAGCAAAAGATTTTAAATCTTAAGATCACAATATGCAAATCAAACTGGAATGTGTTATCCTGTGCACAATATTCTTTTAGCCTCAGAAAAATAGTATTAATAACAGGTTTTTTTTTATTTATTTTTTTCTTTCCGAAATAAAACCCTATGGCTTGGCTGTGCACAAATAATCGTCATATTGCTTGGGTGTTGTGGGAGCTTGTTAGGTTGTTGCTATATGGTTGCTAGGGTGTTCAGCTGTCTTGGATCTGCAAGGATGTTGCCCATTATTATTCTTATCAGTATCCAAGTTAAGCTCAGTCAACAGCATTTGAGGCATAATGTTGATTACCACAAACATTTATTTCAACTACTACCTCCTTTTCTTAAAAAACAAAAAAAGCAAAAAAACTTGGCACTTACAATGGAAGTGAATTGGGGTAAATTTTTGGACGTTAAAAAACTCACTTTTTCATAAGTATAGCTACAAGATATAAACAATATGCGTGTTAACATGATTTTAGTGTGATAAAATCACATACTAACCTTTTCTGTGTAAAGTTATAGCCAATTTTACAACTTTGTTACCATGACAATGTAATGTCAGCAACCCCCCCTAAAATTACTGTAAAATGACCTCAAATAATACACAAATTTTAACAAAAGAATTAATGTAAGTGCTTTATTATTATTATTATTTTAATCTTTCATGTCTTTATTGAACACCTCCCATTTTTATTTATTTATTTATTTATTTATTTTTTGCAATTAACATTTTTATTGATTCATAAGTTAACACAAAGAAAAAAACACAACATATATATAATGAATCAATCACATTTAACATTAAACCCCCACTATAACCCCTCCCCCTACCAATCTCCCACCCCACCCTGACCCCAACGAACACCCCTGTGGTCAATAGAATATAGACACACACACACACAAAACAAAAAACACAAAACTAAAACAATGAAAAACGAAAATACAATAATCAAGTATAATAAAAACAAAACTCTAAATTGCTCTCTCCACCGCCCCTCCCCGAGAGTCCCCCAAAAACACGAAATAATTGCCCCATTTCTTATTGAAAAAATTTCTAACTCCCATCCTTCTGCTCGATCCCTGCTCGAAAGCAGCCACCCTCCCCATCTCCGCACACCACTCTGGGAACGAGGGTTCTCCATCTGACTTCCATCCCCTTGAAATAACCTGCCTACCAATCATCACACTGGTCAAAACACAATTTTCTATGTACTTATCCTCCAAATTTATGACCTCCCCATCTCCCAAAATACAGAGTCTGGGGCAGAACGAGATTTGAGTGCTCAACACATCACATACAAAACTTTGCACCTTCAACCAAAATTCTTGGGTCTTATGACACCCCCAAAAAACACAGGTTGTGGCTTCATCTTCTGAATGTCATCACCAGCAAGTGGGTGTGTCCTTAAGACCAAGCCTATACAATTTAGAGGGGGTCCAATAAAATCTATGTAAAATCTTAAATTGCATAAGGCGCACCCTTGCATCTCTAGATGCAGGCTTGACGTTTTTTTTTTTTAGAATCCTAGGCCACACTCCCTCCTCCAATAACAAGTTTAAATCTTCCTCCCATAATCTTTTGAGAGATTTAAAGCTCCATCCCCCAGACTCTGTATTAGCAGGGAGTAATACACCGATGCCTCATGACCCTTCCCAAAAGCAGCAATCACCACTCCCAGAGTATCTCCTGCTCTGGGGGGGGGTTGGGGGTGTGCTACTCCCAAAAACAGTGCAGAGCAGGTGGTGCAGCTGTAAATACCTATATAATTGAGATCTGGGAATCCGAAAATGTTGAATCAAATTTTCAAAAGATCTCAATACTCCACTCTCACATAGGTCACCGAGTGTATTAACCCCCCTCACAATTCAGCCATATGCTTGAGGCTACGTTTAAATAAATATCTGAGTTAAACACTCTGGACACTTTTGTCCATATCAAGTGCAAATGCGAGATAACGGGGTGTGACTTAACTTCTCCAATTAGTTTGATAGAAGGGCTTTGCAGTGGTGAGATAGGGCAAGAACTTCCTTTTCAATACAAAACCAGGGAGGGGCTCTCTCAGGTGGAAGCGATCAATGAGCCAAAGGTCTGAGACCGAATGCATAATAATAAAAAAAAATCTTGGGAAGGCCTAACCCACCTTTGTCAATCGACCTATGTAACTTATTGAAATGTAACCTGGGACGCTTACCATTTCAAATGAAGGACTTTGCTATGCTATCAAATTGCTTGAAATAAGAGAGGGGGACATCTACAGGGAGAGATTGTAACAGGTAGTTACATTTTGGAATACAATTCATTTTAATTACATTAACCTTCCCAATCATAGATAAATGTAATGAAGCCCAACTGCCCACATCGCTCGAAAAACTTTTTATTAAGGGATCAAAATTAAGTCTGTCTAAATCAGGCAAATTTGCTGGGAATAAAATGCCCAAATACTTAATGCCCTGTTTGGGCCACTGTAAGGCACCCGGCTGAAAAGCCGTTACTGGGCAGTACACTGTCAGAGCTAAAGCTTTGGATTTAGACCAATTAACTCTATCCTGAGAACTTGAAAAGGAATGAATAATTCTATGGAGAAAAGGCATAGATCTAGTGGGGTCGGAGACATATAATAAAATATAATCTGCATAAAGCAAAAGCTTATGTGCCACACCCCCCGCCACCACCTCTGGAAAATCATCATCCTTTCTTATTGCGGCCGTTAATGGTTCCAGGGCAAGACAGCACATAATGGGGAAAGAGGGCAACCCTGCCGGGTGCCCCTATCCAGAGTAAAGTAATCTGAAATTAATCCATTTGTTTGTACCACCACCACCGGGTGTCTATAAAGTAACTTAATCCATCCAATAAAAATATTCCCGAACCCATATATTTCCAAAATCTCAAAAAGATAATCCCATTCTACCATAACAAATGCCTTTTCGGCATCAAGATGGCAGCGACCAGAGACTGATCATTCGCCACTGACCACATAATATTGATGAGGCGCCTAATGTTATCAGAAGAGCTGTGGCCCCGAATAAACCCCACCTGATCTATATGTATAAGAGATGTCATAACTTTACTTAATCGGTTAGCCAAAATTTTTGACAATATTTTAATGTCTAGCTGGATCAGGGAAATTGGACGGTAACTCTTGGATCTTTGTCTTTTTTAAGAATCAGTCTGATCCGGGCTTGTGTCATGGTTGGCGGAAGCTTTCCATTCTGTAATGATTCCGTATAAACTTCTAACAAAAGTAGAGCCAGTTGTAGTATAAAATCTAAAAAAAAAAAAAAAACTTGCCGGCAAAGCTATCTGGCCCCGGAGCCTTGCCTGTAGGCAAGATCTTAATTACCTTGTCAAGCTCCTCCAAGGTTATCTCAGAATCAAGAGAATTTTTTTGCTTCGTTGTCAATTTAATGAGTTATAATGGTTCCACAAAGTTTCTAATATCTTCATCAGAAGACGTGGAACTATAGAGATCAAGATAGAATTCTTTAAAAGCATTATTGATATCAATGGCTGAGGTAAATATCTTACCACCAGCAGATTTCACTGAGGGAATGGTAGAAAAAGACTCTCTCTGTTTTATATATCTAGCCAAAAGCTTCCCTGCTTTATCCCCTGACTCAAAGTATGACTGTCTTGCCCTGAATAGCCAAAACTCCACCTTCCGTGACAAAATAGTAATATATTTGTATTTCAATCAGGTCAATTCTCTGAGGCCTTAGGACGACATTCGGCGCTTCAGCTCTTCCCCATTAGTGCAACAATCAAACCCCGAACTTCCCTCAGAACCAAACAAACAGAAAAAAGAAAAATGTGCGCATTAACCTCGCGCACGACATCGCCAACCGGCGTCCATCCCTCTAAACTCAAAGAGTCCACGTACACCTACGAGAGACCCCGCGACAACTTTGCCGTCAAATTGCTCAAGTCTGGTGCTTCTGTACAAATTTTGTGAGGCAAAATTGCATAACAGAAAATAATCTATAAAACAAACTCCAGCCAATAGACAGAATAAACACAAAGAACATGTAGATTAATTCACAGAACTGTCTCGAAGGTGTGTTTCTCCACAAAATGTCTCTAGCGGAACCAGCACAAAAAATAAAATAAAAAATAAATAATAATTATTATTATTACCGTCCAATATATATATATATATATATATATATATATATATATATATATATATATATAAAGCCGTACAGTTTCCTCAGACAGACAAACAAATGAATGTTCAGTGGGCCGGCTGGTCATGAGTGCAGCAGATGATGTAATCCTCCCAATGTCCTAGAAAAATACTACACAAAACAAACTCCAGCCAATAGGAGGCATAAGCATAAAGAACGTGCAGATTCATCCACAACTGCCCCGAAGGAGTGTTATTCCACAAAACAAACTCCAGCCGCTAGGCGGAACCAGCACAAAAGGAAACAAAACAGACGTCACACCATGACTTCCTCAGTCCATTGATTTTATGACGTTTGTAGGCATGTAGATATTTTGCAGCCATACTTGGTATCCATTCTCAATCTGGCCAGGAACTTCAGTGTAAAATGATCTTCCGTCAATGCAAAAGTTTATTGAAGGAATGTTATTCCACAAAACAAACTCCAGCCGCTAGGTGGAACCAAGACAAAAAAGAAACAAAAATGGTGCTCAGCTTCCTCAGACAGCCAAGAGTAAGTACAGCGAGTCAATCCACTCACATGAGAAACACCAAATGGTTTACTCACCCATTGTTTCTATGAAAGACAAGGCTTGCTTGGGACATGTGAATGTTTTATGGCCATCCTTAGTATCTATTCTCAGTTTGGCCGGAAACATCATAGCAAAAGCAATCTTCTGTTGATGTAAGAGTTTCTTGCATTCCTTCAATCAATCATGTTTCTCTCTTGTCGAATTCGCAAAGTCCGGGAAAAAGAAAATGTTGTGATTCATCCAAGAATGCTTTCCTTTGCTCCTCGCCTCCCGCAACACAAGGTCTTTATCGGATGATCTCAGAAATTTGGCCAGAATTGATTGGGGCCTATATCCCTCAGCAGATCTGCGAGCCGGGTCTCTGTGACCTCGCTCGACTTCCAGCTTATGGCCTGTTATGTCGAGCAGTCTTGGGAAAAGCTCGTCTAGGAATTTTACCATATCTCAGACTTCCTCATGCTCAGGAATTCCAACAATTCGTACATTATTTTGTCTACTTAGGTTCTCCAAATCGTAAATTTTTCAAAAAGGCGTTCCAAATCTATCTTGGTCATTGGCGGATTAGCAGCTAATTTTCTCTCCGATGACTCCAGATAATCGATCCATTTCTCGACGTCCGACACTCTTGTAACCAACTCAGAAAATTTTGTTTCCATCGCTGTAATCGATCGACTTATTACAGCAAGATCCTCTAAATCGGCAACAACTTTCATCAGCATCACAGACTTGTTGGACAGTTGACGCTGGGGTCTGCAGGCCCATCAGAGGTTTCAGCTTGAGCATGTAAGTGTCTTTTTATATCTCCAGAGCCCGAGGATTTTGACTTCTTTGCCATGTTGATTTCAAAGATCATATATATAGCAGGATATATCGAATCTCACCGGATTATGACACAAAATAATTCAAAACTAGCAAAGTGCACAGAGCTCGCCATTTACACGTCTGCTTCTCGCATGGAGTCACGTCAATGTAAGTGCTTTTATAAAATTATAAGCTTCACATTTCTGCCTTTAAACCCTCCAAAAATTGGACCCATTGACTTCTATTATAAATACCACACTGGAACCTCCATTTTTTGCCTTTTTTTAAAGAAAACAAGGGGCATATCAACATTAACTTTTGTGATAATCAACATGATGCTACAAATGCTGTTGATTGAGCTTAACATGTATTGAACCCAGAATATTCCTTTAATAAAAGAGTTCAAAGCACTGAACAAAACCAACCAGCTCCAAGGTGAATCACAACATTACATTATTTTAATTTAAGTAAAAAATAAAAAAATAAACAAATCTGGTAAAAAGACAAAGATACAAGAATGTACTTACCGTCTTTGATGAGTGAATGAGTTAGAATCACATTAAGTATTTAGAATGTTGTAATCGCATTAAAAACACTAAAAAAATATATGTTTTAAGCATATTGCAAAATCTTCAGATATATACAAATATATGAGTAGTTTGAGAGTGTAGGATGACCGACTCAATTGCATCATTCACAGCGTGTCATTTAAGTGGGCGTTCTTTTCAGGACCATGGCAAGTCCTGAGTGCTATAAAAAAAGCTATTAATATTATATAATGTAGTTCTTCACTGGAAATTCCAATATGAAACACAATATATAGAAAAAGAAAGAAAGAAAGAAAATGGATGTTAAAAATTATCATAAAAAAAAAAAAAAAAATATATATATATATATATATATATATATATATATATATATATATATATATTCAAATCTACAGTATGTAAAAAATAAATAAATAAATAAATAAATTTAAAAAAATAATGACATTTTAATTCCCGAACCCGACTGTTGCACTCTTTAAGTCAAAAGAGCCCACCACCATGTCTCGATGATATTGTGTTTTTTTTATTTGAGTTTTAGTCCACCTGGTGAACTAGACTAACCCTAAATGTGAGCAATAATGATAGTGATACTTCAATAGCCTATAGTGACGCAAGTTGGCATGCAAAAAAAGAGACCCAGATAGAAATGTGAAGAATTTTAATCAAAGACATCTCAGGAATTTATGCTACCAGTCTAATAGAACTTTGTAATTTAATCTTTGCCTAATACCATTTTTGTCAAATAAATTAAATGTGCAGTGCTTTGAAACATGTGAAGGGTTAATTTGAATTGGCCCTGTGTGGTCTTTGGTCTGAACGTCTCCCGTGGTCTCCATATGTTCTCATGTGTGTTTTGAATGTTTGATCCTGTATAGGTCAACTTAATCTCTTAATTATTCAAGTGGAAAATCAATTTCATCTGTCTTTCTGTCTGTCTATGTCTGTCTGTCCACTGCCGCTCTCTTTTTGCCTCTCTGAATGGCAAAGAGCATTGTTAATAACTTTATTTTATTCCATTGAGTCTAGCCAGCTCAGTAATACTTAATAGCATTCCAGAAGGAGCATTTTAGCAATATAGAGGCTGGAACAACCACAGGCAGAGTGAAGATGTTACTTGAGTTTTGACAGCAGGAAGGAATATGCTGCCATGTGCCTATACAGCTGTTCCTCCAGGGAGCCCAGATGTAAAGAAGACAGGATAATGCCTCCATGACATTTCACTCTCCAATCAAAAGAGCACTTTTCTTCAGTTTCAATAGATGTATGTCAGTCTCTTTTCTTTCCATTCCATCCAATTAAGCCATTAAATAATTATAGTCTTTGTCAATCACTCTTCCACTTTGAAGAGACAAAAAACAGTTGTCACCAGGAAGAAATTAGGCGTTTTTTTGCATTTAAGAAATGCTTTCAGGATTTATTTATTTATTTATTTATTCAGTTGTGTGAATGAAACTGACTCTTGAAATTGATGTCTATAAATATCTGTTTATTTGACTTGTTTATTTTGAAGTTGTAATTTATACAAATTGAGGAAATTAAAGCAAATTGGATTATTTTAAAGTAACTCTTCAAAGGACAACAAATATAAACAAAGTAAAATCATATACAGTGTATACAGTATATATATAAGCAATTTACATGTTTCCATTGATCATGGTATAAATATTGGGGGGGTTGGTACTTGCTTGTTTTGATTATTGTTGACTTGTTTTGATTATCATCCCCCCTTGGAATCTACACCCTTTCTGGCAACCAACCACCTCTCGAAGTGTCCAGCCCACCCAGTGAGTCACATATTAGAGCTGGAGTTGGGCCTGCTTTCGACGTCAAAATATGCATTAAGGAAGATGGAAGCAATTTATTCCTTAATGATGACGTGTTTTGACCATTTGTGCACATTATGGGTGTGCGATAGCTTGATGTGACTTGCCAATCGAAAGGTCCAACCTTGGCACACAATTCTTCGAAAACTTAATCCTTGACATTTGGAAGTGTTGGGTTTGGAAGTGGGTCCTCACAATCCACCAGAACAGTTTGGAGAATGGATGCCATGCCGATACAATCACTGTTAATACTAGTCATGATTTGGGTGTCAGTAGATGAAAATGATTAATAATACTTACATTCCCTATAATTTAACTGAGCATACATCCAAATTCAGAAGAGAACCACATTTTCTATGTGTGTAAAAGGAGCATGTCACTGTCATAGAAATATGCCTGGCATTCATCAAGGATGCAGTTAATGCACATTTTCTATTCTTCTAATTCATTGCATACAGTCCATTTACACTACCAACTCCTTATGAATGTGCTGTCTTTGTTTATATCGCTGGTGCTTGATAGGGAATGGACTATAATTAGAAGCAGATGATGAAAATCCCAGAGAAGAACCTTAGAAATCAATTGCACTTAATCCAGCCCATTTGCGCATTGCGCGGGTGATTTTGCCAAACCTACTTGCGCCTAGACTTAGCGCATGCTTTTACGAAAATACAAATTTCATGGCCATGCCCACTGACTTATGGCGTAGCGCTGCGCTTAATGCTAGTGCTCTTAAAATAGGGTCCTATGACTTTGACACATTTTCATTCAGTATTTATGACAAAATTAACTTAAGTTTATACATTCTTAAGGTCAAGTTCAAATACATTTAAACTATAAATTTTTTGTTGAGATAATGTAATTTAATTGTGTGGAAAAAGTTTTCCCCTTTCTCAATTTGTTTATTGAACTTTCTTTTTTTTTTTTTTTTTTTGATACATGATACTGTATATACTTACAACTGTACTTCACAAATGTACTTTACAATTTAAATGATTATATACACTGGTGGCCAAAATCTTGGAAAAATGTACAGATTTAGCTGTTTCGAAAGGAAATTGGTACTTTAATTCACCAAAGTGGCATTCAACAGATCACAAAGTATATTCAGGACATTACTGATGTAAAAAACAGCACCAGCACTATTTGAAAAAAGCCATTTTTGATCAAATCTAGACAGGCCCCATTTCCAGCAGTCATCACTCCTACACCTTATCCTCGAGTAATCATGCAACTTTCTAATTTGGTACTAGAAAATCACTTGCCATTATATCAAACACTGCTGAAAGCTATTTGGTTCATTTAATGAAGCTTCACATTGTCTTTGTGTTTGTTTTTGAGTTGCCACAGTATGCAATAGACTGGCATGTTTTAAGGTCAATATTAGGTCAAAAATGGCAAAAAAAAAAAAAAAAGAAAAAAAAAAGAAACAGCTTTCTCTAGAAACTCATCAGTCAATAATTGTTTTGAGGAATGAAGGGTATACAATGCTTGAAATTACCAAAAAACTGAAGATTTCATACAAAGGTGTACACTACAGTCTCAAAGACAAAGGACAATTGGCTCTAACAAGGACAGAAAGAGATGTGGAAGACCAGATGTACAACTAAACAAGAGGATAAGTACATCAGAGTCTCTAGTTTGAGAAATAGACGCCTCACATGTCCTCAGCTGACAGCTTCATTGAATTCTACCCGCTCAACACCAGTTTCATGTACAACAGTAAAGAGAAGACTCAGGGGTGCAGGCCTTATGGGAAGAATTGCAAAGAAAAAGCCACTTTTGAAACAGAAAAACAAAAAGAAAAGGTTAGATTGGGCAAAGAAACACAGACAACAGATAACTGGAAAATAGTGTTATGGATCTTAACCTCATTGAGCTTTTGTGGGATAAGCTAGAATGTAAGGTGCGTGAGAAGTGCCTGACAAGACAGCCACATCTATGGCAAGTGCTACAGGAAGCGTGGGGTGAAATGTCACCTGAGTATCTGGACAAACTGACAGCTAGAATGCCAAGGATCTGCAAAGTTGTCATTGCTGCACATGGAGGATTTTTTGATGAGAACTCTTTGACGTAGTTTAAGATGTTCTGAATTTTTTTTTTCAAACTGTAATAGTAATTTTTCATGTTATTAATGTCCTGACTATACATTGTGATCAGTTGAATGACACTTTGGTGAAAAAAAGTACCAATTTCTTTCCATAAGAGCAAAATATGTACATTATTACAAACTTTTGGCCGCCAGTGTATGTATATATATATATATATATATATATATATATAAAATTTGTACTGCAAAAATCAATAAGATTTTTACCTTTTTATTTCACTAAATAATTATGATGGGGATGGGAGAGATGTTGGGGTGAAATAAGACATGAGTTTTCATGAGTTTTAACCATCGATACTTATGCTGAAATTGCTGTAGAGTAGTGCATTTATATAATTCAGAGTTAATTTTGTTCTGTCACACCTGGAAGTGATGTAGCTGGTTTTGTAATGCTGTAATGCCTAGGAGGAATTGTTTTATTTTTTTATTTCTCCTTAGTTTTTCCTTCTGCTGTTCCACATCCATTTGACAGATTGTGTGATTGCTCTATACTATGGTTAGAAAAAGGCCTCTCAAGTGCCCTACAACTCCATAAAGCTCTGTGAAGTGTTCGCTTCCAGCATGCAATGCAATCAAGCAAAACCGCTCTTTTCATTTCAGGCTCTCAATAATCTTGCAGACCTTCAACGAAAACCAACTACGGGGAAACTTCTGAAGCGGTTTCTGTCTCAGCTTCATCACACATGCTAATTTTGTTTTCCTAAACACGATTTATTTGCTGAATAAACAGTGAGATTTGAATGGCAACAAAAGCAGTTGTTCGTTCACTATTCATTTACGCTAACCTCTCATGAAGGTAGCTTTCTTATTTATCCATACTTCCCTTTTCATCTTCATTTCTATTTCCTTGTCTCTCTATTCTTCGGTGTCTTAGACTGTGAATTCAGTCGCTTTGATCTGGGGTTTCAAGTAGATTTGCTAATACACAGCTAAACTGACTGGCCTGCTTTGTGAAATTAGGTTGGATATTTCTGGTAATTGCTTTTACCACTGCAGGACTATCTTTATTAGCATGCAATTGTGTTTTTAGTCCTTGAGACGCTGGTAGACAGCAGTTTATTCTTCAGAACTCAAACAAATCCTGACATGGACATGAAATAGTTCCTCTGTTCTTTTATTATATCAGCTTTGTGACAAGCTGTTATTTTTCAAAAATATTGGATATAAGTGGATATACATGAATTCTAAACCTAACCATTAATATAACAGGAAATTCACTGTTGTGTACCACTAAAGAAAGAAAACATCAGAGTATGGAATGAGATGAGGAAAGTGTATTACAGATTATTTGACATATATCAGTCATTTGTATTGCATAAATACATAAATATGGAATGATTAACCAAATTTGTTCACTGATGTTTCCTTTCTTAAAATGAAAGAATGTATGGGAATAAAAGTTTTACCTTTTCGGCTGTCACCATACTCAAACCAGTCACAGATGTAATATGCACGGTCAGGTCTGCAACAGCAAAAATAGCGATTATTATTATAGTTACAAATATATACGTCACGATCTTTATTTGAATTTTTGTTGAACATTATTTGTAGTACGCTGTCCATCGTGCAGATGTTTTTAATACGTTTAAAGTTGTCTAAAAAGCCTCCTCACCTGCTAGAGGCCAAAAGTGCGGGAGGGATGGATGTTATGCAATTAATAAGTTATTCACTGTAATCAGGTATGTGTGTGTGTGTTTGTGTGTGTGTGTGTGTATTGTACAACAGCCAGCCTTTTCCTGACAGTATTCTTCCTCCAGGGAAAGTGCACCGAGCAGATTCATTTCCATCCAGTCCAAACATCTAATGACCTGCTTCTGTTTAGTGTCAACACTTTCTATGTTAGTGACATACTTTCAGTCCTTCCTCTACACTTGAATTAAACACTAGGTAGAACTTTTGGAAGCTTCCTTTTGATAAGTATTGCAGACAGAAACATGTGCATGTCTTTGAAAAAGGCCCACCTGGAAAAAAAATAAAGCAATTCACAATGGAGACATCTGATAGAAAAATTATACATTAGCACTTTTCCAAAACCTGAGCTGCCTACCAAGACAGCATTTTATGGCATCACTGACACTCCCAACGTGAAGATTGTTCCAAAAGAGAACGTGCAAAAGAGAAAATGCTGAAATACATCTTCCTATGTTAAAACATATGATTTCAGACATCAATTCTACAATGCCACCATCATTTGCAGGTAAGATAATCTCAAGGCAATGCCCTACACGAGTTTTCTCACTGAAACCCTCCTCCACATCAGCAGCACCTGTCTATAGATCTGCTTTAGGGGGGCTGAATGTATGTATGTCTAATTATGCAGAAGCAGCAGCATATCTCACATGCTTGAGTCAGCATGTTTGTATGTTCTTAGCAGTAACAAATCAAGTACTCTTGGCCAATTTGAGCACAGTTTGAGACATTCTTGAGCTCTTTTAGGGTAATGACTCAGACACAGACTGATGGCAATGAGGTGAAGATTTATTAACAGTTCAAATTTATTAACAGTTCATATCCAAAGCATGTGACAAGATCAGGATCCAAACAGTTGGCGGTCAAAACCAGCAAAAGAAAAGAGTCATACAGTCCAATACAACAGGCAAAATCTAAAAACAACCACAAGTGAATAATGTTGAATAACTTTACTTTTCAGACAACAATTGGCCAGTTACCTTGTACATTTCTTCTCTACCAGCAAAAATAGTTCCAAAAGCATCAAGCACAACTCAATCTCTGTACTGCTCTCATACTTCTTGTTTCTAGTGGTGTTTCGTTGTAAACAAATCAGTGTTTTGAATGAATCACAAATAAACGTAGCATTCTTGTTCACCACTGAAACAATGGAAGTTAAGTCTACTTAAAAGATTAAAACATACTCAATGTTTTTTAACGTACCAATTGAGTCAGTGGGTCTGTTCCAAAACCTACATAGACAGCTGCCTACTAAGGTGAGGGAGTGATATGGAACACTCCACATAGGTGACAGGTGATGCATGATACAATGTTCTAAACACATATATATATATATATATATATATATATATATATATATATATATATATATATATATATAATATCAATATCAATACTTTTCAGTGTTGTAAAGATAAGTACAGTATATTTATAATAAAAATTGATCGCGCTTCATCCGCCATCTTGGAATTTTGTATTTTTTTCCCACTACCTTAGAATTTGGCTAAAACTTGATATATTAGGAGTAATGAATAATTGGTTCACTAACCATGGCTAACCCTAACCATCAGGTGTGTGTGTGTAGACTTGTATTAAAGCCAGAATATAATGAGACCAACATGATTGCACAGGAAATCAACATGTTGCTTCCGTATGTTCTGTATGTTCTGTATGTACCCTTAAGTCAACCCCAAACTGCCTAATTACTGACAGACGCCATCTCGTATTAGACATTTGTGCATCAATTTAACTGTGATCACCTTTCCCTTTCTTGCAAACTCTGAGACACATGTTCTGGTCCCATGGGAACCAGGAAGTAATTGCTTTCACATAAACAAAGGCAAGAGTGATTCAGAGGTTACATTTTCACTCTAAAATTTAAATTTCACACCACTGATGGTTAGGTGAAGGGTTGGGGTTTTTGTTAGGGATTACAGTGTAAGGTTAAAAAAATATGCATTCCAATTGACTGCATTACATCATTTACATCTCGCTTTTGGCACCATTCTGTGAACATTTCTCCTAGAAACTGGAGCTCACACATGCACATATGTTTAAAAATACTTCCAGCTTTTGCCACCGGGGGGAAATGATTCCAGTTTTGGTAAACACAGAGAGATTTCAGCAGCAGAACTTTCAACTTACTGTTGCCAAATACATAGTGTGATCAGTCTTTAGAGACTTTGGGCTGGACTCTTTTGACTTAGACTAGCAACACCTTTGCAGCCACCTAGAAAACCCTAGCAGCCAATCACATACCAACATTCTAAAAATAGCATAGCAACACCCTGGAAACCACCTACAACACTATCTATAGCATTTAGTGTCGTGGTGTTGAGTTTTGCACATGCAAGCACCCCTGCTGAAAAAAACCAGCATTGCTCATCACCATCTTATGTTAGGGTTTCCCAGCAATGGATGCTGATGTGCTGGTGTCTCCACTAGGCTTTTAAACTAGGTTTTGCTGGTGAAAAGGATGGCTATGCAGGTCCACCCGCTAGACTAGCACTAAACCAGTACTAACCAGCATAACCAGCCTACACAAGCATGGGAATTGCAAGCTGGCTAAGCTGATCTTTTTAGCAGGGGCCACTCGCATCATCTTCAGAAAATGTAAAAATGTGATTTTATGGACACACCAGGGACACATGAAATAAAGTTTATTTTTTGCAATAAATCTCACTATCTCTCTCTCTGTTTGTCTGTTTCTCTCGGTCTCTGAATGAAGTTGGAGGCATGTTTGGTCGTCAGGGAGATTCTGGTTCAGAAATGGATGATGACACTCAGCTGAAATTTTACACAGAGCACAGGGGTCGCCGCCGCAGCAAAGGTAACGTTCACTTCATTTGCACACTTTACATAAGTCATTTTACACATTGGACAGTTAAAACATGTTACACTACCTCAACTCCCATAAGAAATGAAGATCACTCCTGCCAACGAAGATGTTGATGCTGAACTGTCATAAGAATTCAGGATCCATATTCATGATAAGGCATTTTAAATTAAACAAGACTGTACCATGGCACACTTTCAATAGCTTAGGGAAGGCCTGGGTAGCTCAGCAAGTAAAGACACTGACTACCACACTTGGAGTCGCAAGTTCGAATCCAGGGCATGCTGAGTAACTCCAGTCAGGCTTCCTAAGCAACCAGTTGGCCCAGTTGCTTGGGTAGGTAGAGTCATGTTGGGTTAACCTCCTCATAGTCACTATAATGTGGTTCTCGCTCTTGGTGGGGCATGTGGTGAGTTGTGTGTGGATACCACAGAGTGTCTCCACTAGGCTTTTAAACCTAAACTAGGTTTTTTTAAACTAGGCACGTGTGAGCCTTCACACGTGCTAGGTCTCCATGGTAACACGCTCAGCAAGCCATGTGATAAGATGCGCAGATTGACTGTCTCAGATGCGGAGGCAACTGAGATTCATCCTCCGCCACCCAGATTGAGGTTAGTCACTATGCCACCACGAGGACTTAGAACACATTGGGAATTGGGCATGCCAAATTGGGGAGAAAAGGGGAGAAAAAAATAAATAAAAATGTTAAGTGTTTAATAATAGCTCAAACGCAACCATTCCAGCACAGGTCACATCCACACTAATATGTTTTTTTTATTTTTTATTCATTTTTCTACATTACATTTATCGTCATAACTAGAACAGCACTTTCCTTCACTGAAAAGGGAAAACACCCTCCGTAACCGATGGAAAATTGGTATTGGTATTTGAAAACAGAGTTTTCCAACTTAAACAAATGAATAGCCCCAGTTTCACGAGAAACTTCTCTGTAGTTACGTTTATCAATGCACGAAACGTCGACCTGTTAACGGTTTAGGGGGTTTGACCCCCCTAATCAAGGCTTGAACCCCCCCGAAGGACGTCAAAACAAGATGTCATGAAAAAAAACACTCATTCAGTGATGCGCATTCATTTCGTGCATGACAGAGCACAGCAAATATAAGTGTCTAAAATGCTTGTGTACAGTTCAATTGAATGAAAAAGTTTACCCTTTTTAACTTAACGCTGATGAGTGAATGGATGAAGCAAGCTGTCTGCTGAAATAACAAAAAATAACCACAAATCTTAAAACAAATCTTGAAATAAAAGCTTGCGTTTTACCTGTCAGTCAGACACACTTGGAAGTTGTGTTCATTTATATAGCAACAATAATAGGCTGTGGGTATGTTTTCTCAGAATCATCAATGGCTGGTAGAAAAACAAAAATACTGTAGTGCCATAGGCAGAGTGTGTGTAAGGCTGGTCTAGCCTTCACTTGGCCAGTAACCTGTCTCAGTTCCCCCACCTCATATAGCCTACAAACATTAAATACTAGCGGGAAGGGAAAGCTGACTCTAGATCAGTGGCCGTGGCCAAATTCATCTTAAAATGTAAATTGCTTGAGTCACTGCGTGGGTTGTCTTTATTTCTGAAAGAATTTAACATTTTAAAACAAATATAAAATAACATAGTGCAATTCATACATGAATACATATTTATTAGATTATAGTTACATTGAAACGAGTGTATCCGCATTTGTAACATTCCATTCCTTGCATCCATTCACATTTAAATCAATAGCCAAAGCGTCCAATAAAACTCGAAACAATCCAGCATGGAGATGAATTAAATTATATTCATCATCGTTCCTTGAGCTTGTGAAGAAGACTCTCTCCACTGGATTTTATTTTAATTTCCGAAAAGTTAAATCAACTGCATGACATAGGCCTATATGTGCAGGACCACTTTTAATGGTGCATGCAGGTCCACCTGTGGCTCAACCTTGTGGAGACGCGTGACACTGAGGAAGTCTGCTTTCTTGATGCGCCCACCTCCCAAGGGGGCTTTTTGGCGACACCGAGGATTTCACCCATCAATTCTTGATGGTGAGAAAGCAGACTGAGGTGATTAAGCACATCTTGCCGGCATGACTCGGCCACCACAAGGCCCTGCTTCTCGCCAGAGCCGTTCCCCTGCAGTGCCGGCCCCGGCTCCCGAACCATCGGAGTCCGTACACTGGCCTCAGAGATAGCGATCCTCCCGCGGGAAGTCGGCTGCACCTGCCTGTCAGTAGGCCCCCAAGAACCCCAGACGGGCTTCGAGGCGGCCCTGACATGGGCAGCCCAGGGATGAGGCGACTGCCTTCGACCAGCCCCTGGGCCAGCGCGTGGTGAGTATTCTATCCCCGAGTGTCCCCTGGGCCTCTGCACCCATATGGCAAGTAAAAGGGCAGTCCCCTCATTTCCTGGGTCAGCGCACTCGTGATGTCCAGGCGCTGGAAGTCTTTCCGGTCAATCAGGCGAACGCGGGTACCTCCCATTCCCTCGTTCCTATAGGAAACCCTAGTGTCACTACATCGTCGAGTGAGTGACAGACAGGGAACGTCTTAGTTACTGATGTAACCTCTGTTCCCTGATGGAGGGAACGAGACGTTCTGTCCCTCCTGCCGCGGCGCTGAACCGGCCGCTGACATGGCCGGGACTCTCTATCGGCTCCTCAGCATAAATCTGAATGAGTGGTGCATGCCATTTCCTTTTATACCCGTATATCAGGGGCAGAGAGTGGCATGCAAATTCCACTTGCCAATTCTCATTGGCCTTTTCTATTTTAAGCAAAGGTGATTGGGGCTCTCAAGATCGAACCCCTAGTGTCACTACATCGACACAACATCTCGTTCCCTCCATCAGGGAACAGAGGTTGCATCAGTAATCAAGATGTTTTTGTGGCATATTTCAGAAGATGAAAGACAAACAGAGACTATTTGCCTGGCAACAATTCACAGAAGAGCAGAGCAGCTCCATTGACAGGCTGCATGTCTGTCGCGAGCTGCATTTGTCCAATCATTGTTATCGGCACAGCAAATATGCAAATAAGAATGTTAACACGGGGTTTACGAATGTACAGTGTGAAACATCGGAACATGAATACCCAGGATTAATTATTAATCTAAGGTAAAATATGAACAGCAGGGCCGTAGCTAGTGGGGTGAAAGATGGTAACGATTCTAGGGGCCCAAAATTCCAGGGGGGGCCTACAACAAATTCGATACTGAATTCGTTGCAATATATAGTCAGGGGTCCTAGAATTTCCTGCTATGGCCCTGATGAACAGTGTGAAACATGAAACTGGATAACCCAGGATTCGGTTTACCTTGGGTTTAGAATAACCCAGGGTTAATGATTTCAAGTGTGAAAAGCCCTCTTGAATGTTTATTGTAGCAGAATGGTACAAAACTTTGTTTCCAGATTGACTGGTAAACGCCTTGACTCCCGAAAGTTGCGTAAAGCCACACAATTAGATTATAGTTTGCCAGTAGGATAATGTTCTTGCCATTTCTGCATACAATATGCATCAAATGGTCAATGAACAGACTGTGGCCAGACTACTTTCGAGCATTCCAGACATACTGACCAAAAGTTTGGCCTTAGACACCCTCAGCTTTTATTCAAAACAAATGTTTGCTTCGATCTTTCTCTTTTCTAATAACTTAATTATCTGGAACAGTGAAATATCAGGCAAAAAATAATAATAATAAGACAAAAAACTTTGGAAACAGAGATAACCGTTCTTCTAAAAGAGTTACCTAGAAAATAAATAAATTCCATGTAATGTGGATTTGGATCTGAATAATTGATGTCACATTGGGATCATTATTCAGTGTGTGCTGTTTTCTGTATGCTCACTGCCCTTTTAATCAGATTACAACTCTGTCATGCTGCTGCATTTACAACGGTGTCCGCGGCTCATTTTGATGTAATTTCTCTTCACAGTGGCACCCAAGCTGTTTATATGTTTATACACAAATAAAATGGAAGAACTAATGGATATTCTTCCACTTGTTCTGAAATGAAAAATACAGCAGCATTCTGGGACACTGTGAAAACAAATCCATGATTAAACAAATTGCACAGCACTTGACAGGCCCTCTGTTGGCAAATGTGCTTCTGCCTTGGTTTATTCTTAAAAAAACAAAGATGAAGGGCAGAAAGAAGCTTCTGCTCACATCAGAGACACAACAACGAAAGATTATAATCTTAGATTTTTTTTTTCTTTTTTTTATGTTGGTTGCGTTGGTATAAATATAATTCCTACATTTTGGAGTTGTGTTTGTAGTTGTAATTTTCTTTTGCAAAAAAAACAAATTTCAAATATATTACCTAATTTTGAGACATATACTGTACAGAATTTTATAACATTGATTTGTGTGAAAAACTTATTTTTCTAGCAATAACAAAAACAGACTTGTTAGAAAATAATAGTAATAATAATAAGGAAGTAACTACATGACCAAGCACCGAAATGGCAAGCATTGCACCACACTATTCACAATACATAGACTCAATGTGACAGGCAAAGGAAACCAACACCACTTTGCAAGTTGCCCCATGGCAGGATCGAACCGGTCCTTTTCCATTTCACATTTCCTCACACTATCCACTGCACCACACTGCCACAGGGCTGATGGCTGCCAAAGGGAGCATCAGAGTCAGCTGAGAGTCAGCACATCCAAGCACAGCAGTCACCTTGGTCATTTTGTTTTTTATTGGTTTAACTTCAACAAAGCTGAAAATAAAAATTCTGTTATGTCATTTCATTAGTTTGTGCTGAAGATCATCTGAGCCATTTTTTTTTTTAAGGAGTAGCTTAACAATGATTAACATCATAATCTTATATCACAGCCAACATTATAAGCTGAGTTTTAATGTAATGAGAAGAATACAATCACAATTTAGAGAATAAACGGAGGAATCAAGGATTTCATTTTTAGACCAAACTGTTCAAAAGTTAAAAGCAAAAAGAAAAGTTTGCCCGTGTGCCAATAATTGCCCCTTTGCGTGCCAATGGTGATTTGCATGCCACAGGTTTCTGACCCCTGCAACCTTTTAAATTACTCCTGAACATTTTACTCAATAAACGGTGGTGATCTCTCCTGAATTGCTATTCATTTTCCTTAAAATTTAGGGTTATTCATATTTTCCTTTGTATGGAGCTTACTTGCTATTTAATTTCTCCTTGTATGATAGGCTATTCATTCCTGACTGGAAGAAAACTGCCTAATGGTGGCTGGCCGAGCGACGAGCTCCAAATTCTTAAAATCCCAAATACATTTCTAATAAAGGTGTTAATGCATAAAAATGGATCCATAAGAATAAATTAATGTATTTATTTTGGAATGATAAGTGCAAGAATGGGGGTTCTTTAATGCAATAATCACTGGCTGGACTGACAAACCAATACAAGTGGCAGTTTTCTGCTATTCTGTTACTAATAGACAGCTGTCATACCAAATAAATTCTCTTTTAAAAGTTTTAATGCACATGAATAGATCCATAAGAATAGATTTATGTAATTTCTTGAAGTGAGAGATGAAGCAGAAGCACAAAATTGGGAGCTGTTCAACACAATAGCAGCTGGCACTCATGCCACCATGAGCGACCATTTTCTTCCAGTTAGAAATTAATTTAATTCAAGGAGAAATTGACCTGGTAAATTGGGAGCTCCAAATAATAACTTGAATGCATGAGAAAAGATTAATAACCCTAAATTTAAAAGGGAATGAACAGCAATTCAGTAGAGATTGCCATAGTTTATTGCGAAAATTCTTTGTAAATAGACTTATATACTGTATATCATCAGAGGCAGATGGGTTGACACATTTGATCCATCAGTGGTGGCTTCTGCCAGGCAGCGAGAGATTAAACCCCTATCATCCACTCGACTGCATGGATCGAACACTAAAAGTATAGATATGTGCTTGCCACTCTCTGCATCACACAAATGATTTGTCCACTGTCTCGCTATTGCCCGTATGCCAATAATTGACCCTCTGCATGCCAATGGTGACACATGTTCCATTCCGACCCCTGCAACAAACTGCAAGACACAAAAAAATCATTTCTGAAATCACAATTTAGAAAAAGTCAAATTGTATAAAACAAAAGAAAAAGTCACGTATCCATTCATGAAATAACCAGAACTATGAATTACGAAAGTTTAAAAAAGTTTTCTGTTTTCACATTTAGATGATCATGTCTGAAAAATTAACTGTGAAGCATTACACAGGACAAATGTGCATAACTGTGCTACGAAATCTGTATATTATAAACAACTTGAGATGAGCATACATTTATGGGGATCTACCTTGTACCCTTAGTGGCTTTTAGATGCAATTTTAAATGGTCTACTCTGTTTAAACAGACTATCTGCTAAAATGGCAATGGAAAGTGACAACAACTTGTGCATTTCTGTGACTGGGGTGAAATAAATAAGAAGACAGTGGCACACACACACTTAGTGAACCCTCGAAACTGCAGCAATGTCATAAAATATGCAGAAGTGATGAATATTAGTAAACAAGTTACAGTAACTTCACAAAAATTTATAAATAAATTGCGATTGGTTAACGCATGAGTAATATTTGATTAATTAAAGCATGACAACCAGTATAAGCTTCAACATTCCTACCAGAAAACATATCCAAGTATTATAGTTAACAGTTAACCCTAGGACACATACGTCAGTCAAAAATGACCTTGCATCTAGTTTTTAGGACATAGTTTTTACATGAAGTGATCTTTTGATCTGCCACTCTAGGTATTCCTCAGTTAAGGTGTCTTCTATTATTTGAAGTGACCTTTTTTAACATTTAGTTGAATATTCTTTAAATTATAACATAATTTGCATCATTACCCCTAGAATGCATATCGTCGCAGTCCGATGAGAAACACGTATCTCCACTTTTGGCAATTTTGACTTTTTATAGATGGAATGCACTGAATGACCTCTTCCTTCTGTTTGAATTGTGCATCGAAATGACCAATGAAAAGATGTTTAATCAGGCTGTTTAACAAGTATCTCCATTAGCTTTGAGAAGTGTCCATGAAAACCGTGTATGTCCCGCCCTTATGTTTTGAAGAGCGTCAACTAATTTACCTCTGCTGTCCAGCTGAAGTGTAGTGAAGAGATTGCCTACATCGCGCTGGCTCTGTGATTTCCCTGACAACCAAAGCCATTCATGCATGCACAATGTCAGGTGGCTTTAAAAAGTAGACTATACCAGCCATATACGGTTGCCAGATTTCCATCTTCATGAAACCGCAAGTGAAAGCTAATTCTGATTAGTTTTGATTATGAGTTGGACCTGAAAAACGCATCTAGAAATTGAACTGCCAACTCAACAACCAGAATTTTGATTCTGATTTTGATCTAAAATAGTAAGTGAAAGCTCAGATTATGTACAAAAATAAATTCTCTAGCAATCGATAACCTACCAACTGAGTTCTGGGAACACAAACAGTTAGACTCAAGTCTGTAACTGAACATGCACCATTGGAACCCATGATAAGAAAATGTCATGGTTACTGGTGTAACCTCCGTTCCCTGATGGAGGGAACGAGACGTTGGTGTCGATGTAGTGACACTAGGGGTCACTCTTGGGAGCCCGAGACACCTCTGGTCTTTGATAAAAGGCCAATGAAAATTGGCGAGTGGTATTTGCATGCCACTCCCCCCGACATACGGGTATAAAAGGAGCTGGTATGCAACCACTCATTCAGGTTTTACGCTGAGGAGCCGATATAAGGTCCAGCCATTTCAGTGGGTAGTTCAGCGTTGTGGCAGGGGGGACCAACGTCTCGTTCCCTCCATCAGAGAACGGAGGTTACACAAGTAACCATGACGTTCCCTATCTGTCACTCACTCAACGTTGGTGTCGATGTAGTGACACTAGGGGTCCCTATACAAAACGCCACAAGGCTGAACTGTGTTACGTGAACTGGCGGTGTGTGGTGGGCAGACTTGCTGTGTGCCTCATAGCCAGCACACCAGGTCGACACATGTAACCTCCCCCAACACAGTTATGAATGTCGAACGGCCCTTTTTGGGGACAAGTCGACTACCCAAAGATAGAGACAGGCTTAACCCAGTCGTGGCCTCTTTTCCCCTTCTCTTTTTCCACTCCCTAAAAAAGAAGGGGGATTATCCAACTGGGCCACCAGGTCTAGTCGGGGAGTGTCCCTCCCAAGGGGAAGACACCGCGGAGACCACACCTCGCCCCAAGAGGGGGGGGGGATATTTAAGTAGAAGAATACGTCACATGGTCTTTCCAACCATGTGGGAAGCCTTCAAGGTAGATCCTTCCCAATGGGGGAGGAGTTACTACAAACATGGAGACTGGGGCAGAGGGGCTCTGCCCAAGGAAGACGCAGTTTGCCAGCAGGGAAACAAACTAGCGGAGGATATAGATCGCATGGGGTTTAGCCTTACAGGGAACCACCACATGCGGAGCACCTACCCCAGATCAGGGCTCTTAGTTAGTGCGTACTGGGCCGGCAGTGAGTCTATCTGAAAACTCAACTGCCACAGGGCTCGGAGGAAGTCAACCAGGGAACAAATTTTGTGAACACTACTGGGAATTAACGGTGCACGTCTTCAGCTCAAAAGGAGGTGGAAGGCGCTATGTGCAAGCGATACACCCGGCCGGCTATCCCGGGCTTATCCGCTTGTGTTGCGTGCCACTACCTGGGAGGAAACCGGTTCCACCCAGAGGTTGTAGAACCTTGCAAAGGTGTTGGGTGTTGCCCAGCCCGCTGCTCTGCAAATGTCTGTTAGAGAGGCACCTCTGGCCAGGGCCCAAGAAGCCGCTACACCACAGGTAGAATGGGCTCGTAGCCCTACCGGGGGCGGCATGTTTTGGGCGAGATATGCCATAGTTATGGCGTCAACAAGCAAGTGGGCGATCCTCTGCTTGGAGGCAGCGCTTCCTTTCCGCTGTGCACCAAAGCAGAAAAAGAGCTGCTCAGAGACTCTAAAGCTCTGCGTGTGATCCAAATAGATGCGTAAAGCGCGCACCAGACACAGCAACAACAGGGCTGGGTCTGCCTCCTCCTGGGGCAGCGCTTGCAGGTTCACCACCTGGTCCCTAAAAGGGGTGGTGGGAACCTTGGGCACATAGCCCGGTCGGGGTCTCAGGATCATGTGAGAATAACCCGGACCGAACTCCAGGCACGTTTCGCTGACAGAGAACACTTGCAGGTCACCTACCCTCTTGATGGAAGTGAGTGCAGTCAGGAGGGCAGTCTTCAAGGAGAGTGCCTTAAGCTCGGCTGACTGCAAAGGCTCAAAGGGGGCTCTCTGTAGACCCTGAAGAACTACGGAGAGATCCCATGAGGGAACGAGGCATGGTCTGGAGGGATTCAGCCTCCTGGCACCTCTGAGGAACCTGATGATCAGGTCGTGCTTCCCTAAGGACCTACCGTCAACTGCGTCGTGGTGTGCTGCTATGGCAGCAACATACACCTTCAAGGTGGAAGGGGACAGCCTCCTTTCCAGCCTCTCCTTCAGGAAGGAAAGCACTGATCCGACTGTGCATCTCTGGGGGTCTTCGTGTCAGGAAGAACACCACTTAGCGAATAGACGCCACTTAAAGGCATACAGGCGCCTCGTAGAGGGGGCCCTAGCCTGAGTAATCGTGTCCACTTAGGTCTTCCACGTCCTGTCCAGGGACCAGACATGGAGATTCCAGAGGGTGCCCCGTCCCTGAGAAAGAAGGTCCTTCCTCAGGGGAATTAACCAGGGGGGAGCTGTCGTGAGGAGCGTGAGGTCCGAGAACCACATCTGGGTGGGCCAGTAGGGTGCTACCAGGATGACCTGCTCCTCTTCCTCCCTGACCTTGCACAGAGTCTGTGCAAGCAGGCTCACTGGGGGAAATGCATATTTGCGTAGTCCGGGGGGCCAGCTGTGTGCCAGCGCGTCTATGCCGAGGGGAGCCTCGGTGAGGGCGTACCAGAGCGGGCAGTGGGAGGATTCTTGGGAGGTGAACAGGTCCATCTGTGCCCATCCGAATCGACTCCAAATCAGCTGGACCACCTGAGGGTGGAGTCTCCACTCTCCTCTGAGGGAAACCTGTCGTGACAGCGCGTCCGCTGTAGTGTTGAGGTTGCCCGGGATGTGGGTGGCTTGTAGCGACTTGAGGTGCTGCTGACTCCAGAGGAGGAGACGGCGGGCGAGTTGTGACATACAGCGAGAGCGCAGACCACCTTGGCGGTTGACATATGCTACCGCTGCCGTGCTGTCCATCTGAACTAACACGTGCTTGCCCTGGATCAACGGCCGGAACCTCCGCAGGGCGAGTAGAACTGCCAGTAACTCGAGGCAGTTGATGTGCCAATGTAGCCGATAGACCCGTCCAGAGGCCGGCAGCTGCGTGCCCATTGCAAACAGTGCCCCAGCCCATTTTGGAGGTGTCTGTCATGACCACGACGTGCCTGGAGACCAGTTCTAGGGGAACACCTGCTCGTAGAAATGAGAGGTCGGTCCAAGGGCTGAAAAGACGGTGACAGACCGACGTAATGGCCATGCGGTGTGTCCCGTGGTGCCATGCCTGTCTCGGGACTCGAGTCTGGAGCCAGTGCTGAAGTGGCCTCATATGCATCAACCCGAGCGGGGTGGCCACCGCCGAGGATGCCATATGCCCCAGGAGCCTCTGAAAAAGTTTCAGTGGAACCACTGTTCCCTGCCTGAACGCCTTCAAACAGGCCAGCACCGACTGGGTGCGCTCGTTCGTAAGGTGCACATCAAGGAGACTGACTCCAAACCGAGAAAAGAGATGCTCTGAACCGGGAGGAGCTTGCTCTTTTCCCAGTTGACCCGAAGCCCTAGTCGGCTGAGGTGTGAGAGCACCAGGTCCCTGTGTGCGCATAACACATCTCGAGAGTGAGCTAGGATTAGCCAGTCGTCGAGATAGTTGAGAATGCGAATGCCCACCTCCCTTAATGGGGCAGCCTCTGCGATCTTCGTAAAGACGCGAGGAGACAGGGACAGGCCGAAAGGGAGGACTTTGTACTGATACGCCTGACCCTCGAACGCGAACCGCAGGAAGGGTCTGTGTCAAGGAAGGATCGAGACGTCAAAGTATGCATCCTTCAGGTCTACCGCCGCGAACCAATCTTGATGCCAGACGCTCACCAGAATGCGTCTTTGCGTCAGCATCTTGAACGGGAGTCTGTGTAAAGCCCGGTTCAGTACTCACAGGTCCAAGACTGGCCGCAACCCACCGTCTTTTTTCGGTACGATGAAGTAGGGGCTGTAAAACCCTTTCTTCATCTCGGCTGGAGGGACAGGTTCTATCGCGTCCTTCCGTAGGAGGGTAGCGATATCCGCGCTCAGGGTGACAGCGTTTTCGCCCTTGACCAAGGTGAAGTGAATACCGCTGAACCTGGATGGGCGCCTGGCGAACTGAATCGCGTAGCTGAGTCGGACGGTCCGGACCAGCCACTGCGACTGTTTGGAAAGCGCAAGCCACGTGTCCAAATTCCGCGTGAGGGGGACCAAGGGGACAACGTCGTCGGACGTACCGGCAGGTGGGGCCTCGCGGCGGGGCGGAGCGCGAGGTGCCACAGCACGTCGTGGCCGTGCTGAGTCTAGGGACATCGAAGCACTTACCTGGCTCCTTGTGACCACCCCCAGAACAGCCTGAGACGGGGGAGGAAGAGGCCTGTCCTCATAACCCATGGAGGCTGCCATATCGGGGGCGGCTGTGTGCCACAGCTGGGCGCTCAGGGGCGGAAAGGGCATCGCTGGAGCGCCAATCCTGCAAGAAAAAGCCCGAGGACGGTAGTCGTGGTGACGACCGTACACACCGGGTATGTGACCCAGGGAGGAAGGAAGCCGCTCTTTTGCTGAACTGTTGGGTACCGCAGCCACTTGGGCATGCGGCGAAATCAAACAAAAAGGCAACAAAAGATTTTCCACCCGGCCCTCCACCGGGGGATGGAGTGGTCTTCCTACCAGCTCCACGTGAGTGGGTTCCCTTGTCCCTGGGTTGCCCATCTCAGGGGTGCTTTGAGGACCTCCGTCCTTGGCGATGTCTATATATATATATATATATATATATATATATATATATATATATATATATATATATATATATATCCTAGTTCATTGTACTTTTTGAATTTGTATGTGTTTCATATTTTACCACCAAACATAGAAATTGCCAATATATCTGCAAATCCAAAAGTCCTACTTTATTTTCAATGTGTCTGAAACTCTTCAGAATTAAAACAAAAAAAAAAAAAAAAAAAGTTGATGGGGCACACAAAGCGTAGGGATCTTGTATCAGCCTGAAGGTGTTTATTTTGCGATAACAGCTGGCTGACTTTACATTATCCAGATTATTATATGGCTACTAACCAAATAAATCCATGCATAGACAAATTTTATTTGCATTGAAATTATTTAATTTACATTTACATTTACTCATTTAGCAGATGCTTTCATTCAAAGCAACTTACAAATGAGGAGAACAACAGAAGTGAATCATCCTAGGGAGGCAGCAGTAACACAAGTGCTATAATACAAGTTTCAAAATTGTTTAGAGAAGTATTCCTAGCAAGGA
Source organism: Myxocyprinus asiaticus (assembly GCF_019703515.2). Classification (NCBI taxonomy): domain Eukaryota; kingdom Metazoa; phylum Chordata; class Actinopteri; order Cypriniformes; family Catostomidae; genus Myxocyprinus; species Myxocyprinus asiaticus. Next base: position 4,012,817 of record NC_059347.1, read on the forward strand.
GGATGAGAGTTTTATTTATTTGTTTGTTTATTTAATTATTGATAATAATAAGAAGAAAGTGCACTAAAGGATTTGGGCCAAGTGCTCACGGAAAAGCTGTCTTTAGATGCTTTCTGAAGGATGTTAGAGAACCAGCTGCTCGGGTGGAGTTTGGCAGGTCATTCCACCAGCAAGGAACAGTTGAAGTAAAAGTGATTTTTTGCTTCTTTGAGATGGCACTATGAGGCACCATTCACCCGCAGAACACAAACATCTGGAGGACACGTAGACCTGAATTAGTGAGTGTAGATAGGGGTGCAGAGCTGGTGATTGTTCTGTCTTCTTCTTATCATGTCCAGAAGCAAAGCAATCTATGTAAAGTCCATCCATAGGTTCACACAGTTCTTCCCAACATCATTATATTCTGGTAGGTCATTCATGTGGCAAGATGAGGCCAGCAGAGGGTATGTCAGGAGGTGGTCCATGGTGTGTTGGTCTGTCTCACATTCAGAGCTTGTGTCTCAATTTAAATGACCCCATTTTGCTCTGCTGACCTTACATCATCTGGGGGTTAGCACGTAGATGGTTGGCCTCGTAGTATGGAGTCAGCTCATTGAGAACATTGGGGAGGCATTGCTCCACCACTTCAAACTCCTTAATCTTGTGCAGCAATATCTAGGTCACCTGCATAGATGAACCTTACTGTGTCGTCACTTCTTGGTTGGTCATTTGTGTAGATGTTGAATAAAAAGTGTGCCAGGACACTCCTTTGAAATAGATCATTCTTAGAAATAGAGTCTTTGCCATCTGTTCTTCTTACCACTTAATCCAACAAAGAACATCCTGTTTTCCAGCATGCTCTCAATCAGTTCTGTTGGGTGTGTGGAGAACAATCGGACCAGATGACATTCCAGGAGCCAGTTTATGGTCATAGCCAGGAATCATGGGGCGGATATTGCTCCCTCTATGCATCTCCTGAAGGCATAGGATGTTACATTTACTTCTGCCACATAAGTCCACCAGCAGTTTGCATTTTGATGCTGAGAGCCCTTCAGCATTTGCTGATTTAATTGCTGCAGTGGCCCATTTGAAATCATGCCGTGTTGACTTCAAATTTAACAGTTTTCTTGATTTTGTTGGTGGTAGAATTGGCATTACCCAGGGCTGCGATGTGGATGCTTTTACCATGGCCCCCGTTTGTTCTGTAAGCAAGCATTACTGCCTTGAACTTAATGTGAGTAACGACTGGGAGCCAGTGCAGTTTGTTGAAGAAAGGAATGACGTGCATTCTCTTGGGCTCATTGAAGACCAATTGCGCCATTGCATTCTGGATCAATTGTAGGTTTGATTGTACAGTACATGCAAGAAGGCCTGCCAGAAGACCATTGCAGTAGTCCAGACTGGATAGCACAAGCACCTGGACAAAGAGTTGTGTGGCATGCTCAGATAAGAAGGAAATTTTATTGATGTTTTACAGAGCAAGTCTGTACAATAGGGCAGTCCTTGCGATGCGGTCCATGAAGTTTAACTGATCGTCAAACACAACCCCAAGATTTCTGGCTGTCTTGGATGGTGTGATTATTGGAGAGTCTAGTTGAATGGTGAAATTGTGCTTAACTGCTGGGCTCGCTGGAATCACAAGAAACTCGGTTTTAGCGAGGTTGAGTTGGAGGTGATGTTCTTTCATCCTGTCTAGCTGGCAGTCTGAGATCTGTGCAGCTACCATAGGATTGTCATGCTGAAATGAGAGGTAGAGTTGTGTGTCATCATCGTAGCAATGGTAGGAAAAGCCATGTGTCCGATTGACAGATACCAGAGATGAAATGTATATGGAGAATAGGAGGGTCCTAAGTACTGAACCCTTTGGTTCCCCAGTAGCTAGTTGGTGAGACTTAGACACCACTCCCCTCCAAGACACTCTTAAGGACCTACCTGTGAGATAACCAGCGGTACACAGTTCCTGTGATGCCCTTTGCCGAGAGAGTTGACAGGAGAATCTTGTGGTTTAACGTATCAAATGCAGCAGACAGATCAAGCAGAATGAGAACAGATGATTTGGATGAAGCTTTTTCCAGTCTCAGAACTTCAGTAATGGACAGCATGGCAGTTTCCTTGGAGTGTCTGCTTTTGATGCCAGACTGGTTGCTGTCTAGCAGGTTTTTCTGGGAGAGAAAAGATGAGACTTGGTTGAACACAACTCGTTCAAGTATTTTCACTATGAATGGGAGGAGAGATACATGTCTGTAGTTTTATAAAAGTGCAGGATTTAGTGTGGGTTTCTTAAGCAGTGTGTTTACTCTAGCCTTCTTGAATGTAGTGGGGAAGGTACCAGTGAGTTAATAATGTGTGAGAGTTCAGATAAGATTGAAGGAGAAAAAGCTTGAAGGAGATGGGAAGGAACAGGATCAAGGGGGCAGGTAGTGGGATGACTGGACAGGAGAAGTTTAGAGACTTCAGCCTCAGAGAGGGGTGAGAAAGAGGGAAGTAGGAGGTTGTGTGCTGTTGGCGGGTGTTTGCGGGTTTGTGGTGTGGAGAATTGACTGCTGGTGGTTGTTATTTTGTCTGTGAAAAATGTGGCAAAGTCATTAGCTGTTAAAGAGGATGCGGGAGGGGGAGGGCAGAAGAGAGAGGTAAAAGTTTGGAGAGTGTGCGAGTGTCAAGGAAATTCTTAATCTTGTTGTGATAGGAGGCTGTTTTAGCAGTGGAGATGCTAGCAGAGAAGGAGAGCAGGGACTGATACTCACTCAGGCCAGTCAAATCTTTTGATTTGTGCCATTTCCTCTCCACCGCTCTGAGTACAGAGCGATGTTCACGTAGAATATCAGATAGCCAGGGGCTGGAGGGTTTAGCAAGGGCTGGCCTGGATGAGAGGGGACAGATGCTATGTAGACAAGATGTTAAAGTTGAGCATAGGGTGTTAGTAGCATTATTGATGCTGAGTGAGGAGAATTGGCTAGATGACAGAAGTGAGGATGAGACCATAGTAGATAAACGAGTGGGTGAAAGAGAGCAGGTTTTGCCGAAAAGAGATCTGCAGAGGAAAGTGTGCTGGGCAAGGAGGTAAAGTAAGGTTCAAACTAAGGAAGAAATTATCAGAAGTGTGCAGTAGAGTAATCTGAACATGATCAGAAGTGCAGTTGTGTGTGTATATGAGGTCCAGTTGGGTACCTGATTTATGATTTGCTGCAGTTGCGAGACATTTGAGATCAAACAAGGCAAGCAATGTGTGAAAGTCTGCAGCCTGAGGTTTGTCCAGGTGGATGCTGAAGTCCCCAAGCACAACAACAAGGGCTACCATCCTCAGGGAAGAATATTAGCAACACATCCAGCTTGTCCAAGAAGTTTCCAAGTTGACCTGGAAGGCGATATATAACTATGAAATGGATTTTAACTGGATGGGTTATAGTAATTGCATGTAGTTCAAAGGAGTTATTGCCACAGAGAGACAACATGGGAGTACATTTCCATGCATTGGAGATAAGCAAACCTGTTTCCCCACCCCTCCCAGTGTGATGGGGGTGTGGGAGAAAGTGAAGTTGGTGGCGAGGACAGAGGGTATGACAGTATCCTCAGGTCGTCATGGCCAGAATGTTGAGGAGTTCTTCACATTAGGAAGGCTTAAGAGGAGGGCTTAACACGAGGGCTGCCAGAAGCGTCAGCGACCAAGTCAAATATATGTATACGCTGATATCACGTTGTTAGGTGAAAATAAGCCGGACATGCCTTACTATTAAGCACAACAAAACTAGTTCACTTGGCTATCCGAAACTGAGGTTCGCACGAGATGACAAACCCGGGAACAAACGTGACTACTTAAGTAACGTGACTTCAACACAGTAAACAACACAGTAAACAACAACTCTCGTCTAGCAATGAAAAATACTCTAAAACAAAATGAAAACACTGTAATAAACACACACACTACTGCAGGATCCTATTGATAGATCGCTTACTTGAGAAGAAATAAATCACTGTACATCTGAAATCCACCTCGGTTTGCAATGGAGTTTTGTTGGTGTATATTTTGTGAAAATGATCATCTGACTCCTCATTATCCAGCTTACTGCAAGACTATTAGCCACATAAACAAATAAAAGGGCATGAAACACTGATCTGAGTTTAAATTATTTTATTAGTTTACTTGTAAATATCGCACAGTGATCAGAGAAGCAGGAGAGACGGCTCACAAATACCCGGATGAGCGGTGTGATTTGTGTAAGTGCGGTTGTTACTGAGCAACATCAGATCACTAGATGGCACCATTGACCAATCAGAATTGACTATTCCAGAGTGCTGTGTAATGATATCAGATAATTCAAAGACATAATATTATTGTTGCTGATGAGGAAACATTGATTAAACAATACAAATATTTTTTTTGTAATCAATATATTGTTTGGTTAATTTCCAAATTAACTGAACAAAAGCCTATCACTGGCCTACAGTCCACAGAGATCCATTTTAGTTCATCAATGTGTCCAAGGTAGATGTAAGAAATGGTCTCACAAGATTTGTTCTTACATTTCCTTCTATAATCATGCATCTGATGGACGGTTTAGGAGTGAGTTAGTGTGGTTGCATTGTATTTCACTGGTTTTCAGTATCTCTGGCCATAAACACTATGTTTTTTTAAGATACTATGTTAAAGTAACCTCCTAACCTTTCGATGCACAGAGTTATGTGTAAAAACAACATGGTGCCGATCTCAGCGGAGTTTGACTTTGGGAGAAACGGCAACAAAACTACATCTAGTAAGAAACCTCATTACGTTTTTACATTGAAACCTTTGAGTTTGAGTCAAAAGACTAGGGTCAATAATTATTTCCGATATGCCATTTTGAAAACGTAATCGATTTATTGTGAAACAGTACGCAATTAAACACAATGACTGCAGACGAGGATGATAGGGCTGTTTTTCCCATATAAATTCTATATTCACTGTGCATTATCACACTGAGAATCAATGGGTGCATCCAAAAGCTGAGAAATGTTGCTTTTAGAGGCTGTATACGGAGTTGGGATAAAAATAAGGTGCATTTTAAACCAGTACCGTTGCTCCCTATATGCATATTATGCAGTATGCGTAGGGCACCAACTCCCCGGGGGGCACCATGTTACCCTAGCGGGGCACCAGAAACTCCACTGTCTGCCCCCCCTCGCATGTTATATGCTATTCAAGGAACCAATAACAGTCGCAGAACACAGACTGTTGTCTCGCAACTCGCACCACATCAGATTATCACCTCTCAGGAGATTAAAGTAGGTTGAAACTTTTTTTAAAATCCCCCTACACTCTTAATCCTATACTGTTTTGATCAACTGCTGGTTTGTTGCGTGTACAGCTGGAAATGCGCTTACTGCTGACTTAGACTCGAAAAAAAAAAAAAGATGGAGGTGACACTTCAAGCTTGAATTGCTCCGTTAGTAGGAAAATACATTTATTATGGTGTAATTAATTGAGTAATTATTTTAAGCATTATTTTTGTAAATACAGTATATATTAATTGCACTGAATTAGTGTGTTAAATCAACAGCCTTAGTTAAAACTTAGGTACAATAATTTCTGCTGAAGAATGAGTGGCTTACAGTAGGTAAGTAAGGGAACATCCACACATAAAAACCAAACCAGATTGCTTTTGCTGGAACAAACTTCAGATCACTCTATGCTCAAGTTTCCAAAAAATGGAAGAGGACAAATCTGTCACTTCCTGTTGTTAATGAGTCAGGATTGAGAGGCAAACAGCTTGTGGGAAGATGATTAGCTCAGTGTGTAGCATCAGACTCTGTAGTAACAGTCATCTATCATGAGCTTTCAAAACAGCCTGCTGGGAATTTATGACACTGCATAAAGCAGCATCTCACGGACACCAGCTCTCACACTGTTTAATGACACAATGACAAATATAATGGCGAAGTTTGCAATATAGGTTACCTACACTGAAAAACTATGGCACTGTTCCAAAAACTAGATAGCATTTTAAGGTATCATTGGCACACTACTGATGCGAAGGTTGTTCCAATAGGTAGGCAGCATTTGCCGCCTTCAAAAATACCTTATTTTGGCCAAATTCAAAGGCAGCATTGCACGTAACCGTCACGGAGAAGGCAATTCTATAATACACTGGGACAAGCTTAGTAAAACTTTTAACTGAATATGCGAATGAGTTTAGAAAAATTGCCATTTACAGTAAATATGCTTAAATTGACTATTTTTCCCAATAGATGCATGTATTTTTATTAGGGTTATTAAAAAGAGTTCATTCATTTACAGTTAGAACGCTAACACATTCAATTCAGTACAGTTCACCGAGAATGTGACGACAGCGGGTCTCCAGTATCCGGGTGAAATGTCTACAGAGGGGCATCAAAGCGAGTTGTAAAGCAAGTTGTTTTCAGTTGTAAATGATTTAATACAGAGAAATGCATATATATATATATATATATATATATATTTTAACTCTACCTCCAAATCCAAACCCAACTGTAAAAATGTAATCTTAGAGGGAAAATCTAAATCCCACTCATCGATGATTATATAATCGTGTATATATCATGCATACTTGTTGTCAGATTTATATAAATATGAATATAAATCTGAATAAATAGTTGTAAATCCTTAATATATAGTTGTAAGTCAGAATATATCAGTGCAGTGCTGATTTAGGGTCAGCAGTGATGATTCAGGGCCATAAAGCACGACTGGGAGTGCGATAACAGTTCAATGAACAAATACATTTTTAAAAAATGAGGAAAAACTGAGTACGGTCATAAAAAAACGCATTTGGTCATGGAAATACTTTCTTATGCCACGGATCAGAATCTGCCATTGCTAGTTCAAACCAAATGATGTGTCCAAGCCTCCATTAGTAATTCGAAAATGTCACTTTATACCTAGTATCACGGCTTGGGCTGTTTCTAACAAGTTATAGGAGAAACAAGGGTGTGTGCATGTGTGTGTGCGTGCGTGCGTGTGTGTGTGTGTGTGTGTGAGAGAGAGAAAGAGAGAGAGAGAGAGAGAGAGAGAGAATATATTTATATTAAAGGGGGACAGAGAAATTCTGCATTGTTTTTGGTACTGGAACCAAACATTGTGACTTTGCCAAGACCATAAAAACAAACAAAATAATTAAAAAAAAGAAAATCTATTTTGTGTAATAATTTAAAACAAATTTTACAGTTTTGAACAGGTAAAATGTTATTAAATAAGTTTACTAACATGATTTTATTTGATAGGGTACAATGGGGCTGAAGGACCTCCAATGGTAAAAGAAATGAATTGATTTGTCTCCCAAAATATTATATGGCAGGAAGAACTATTACGGCACCTTCCTAAACCCCTGTAACACTGCAACAAATAGTTTGACATCAGTGGGAAGAAATGGATTTGTTGCAGTGGATGTGCAAAATCTGTCAAATAAAGTTCAGTATCATTGTTGCACATCCTACACTATAAAGGGGTGTTCTTTCCTTAATTGATTTTTGTTGACCTAGGGTGCTTCTCAATACTTGACTTAATACTTCCTTAATACTTCACTTCTCTGTCCTCGAGTCTGTGCCCTGGAAACTGATCAAAGTCTGCCATCATGAAGGACATATCAATTCTCTAAATGCACCGCGAGGTCCAATGGCAGAGGAAGCTTCCTGAGGAGACTTGAGCAAGGATGCACAGGAGTGTCCTAAATGCAGAATTCTTTTTGTGTCAAAGCTTCACTGTCTGACTGAAAAGCAGCAGTTTTACGTTGGCCACTGAAAAGCGTTATTTTAGTTTGAGTTACTTGTTTTTGTCCATAGTGTGTAAATAAACCTCCTTCCCATACCAAGAAAGTTGTTACAGTCACATACATACTTCAATTTTGAATCTTGAATTATTAGGATTTATTATGAATATTTGAATTAATTAACTTCATAAATGGCTACGCAAAGACGCCGCTCTGAAGTGACGCTTAAGTGAGTAGGACATTCCATTTTAAAAATACATCTTGCTTCGATTCCTCTGTCCTCGTTTCCTTTCCTTGCACCCTTTCCTTGTGTCCTAAAAGGGAGGAGCTAGGATACAAGAAAAGGATGCAAGGAAAGGAAACGAAGATGCGCAATTTCAGAAATGAGAAGCACTCCTAATCTATTATTACATGGGAAATTGGAATGTTAGTTCTGAATATTTTTCCACCTAAATTCTGACCCCAATTCTGGACAAGCGTGACCAAGTGGTGAATGTTCCTGCACCAAAAATCGCCTGCACTATGCCGTTTTGATCTCAGGCTAATGAGATAAAAAGTAAGTGTAAGAAAGCTGTTTTGGTCACATTACTGTTAGTTTTAGGTTTTAAGTTTGGGTTAGAACTATACTAATAATTACTATTCAAATGTTTTGGAAACAGACATTCAAATGTTCCATTCGTATTATGTTTGCAGATTTATTGCGCTTGTGCTGTGCAAATGTGCACATGCACACAACTGTAGTTTCAGGTTCAGCCACTTGAGGCCAGTTCTGCAATCATAGACCAGTTTTAGCAGATCAAACAACTGACGACCTGACGCCTATTTTCCGTGAGATAAGTCTATTATTTTGAATGTTTGAATGCAATGTTCAAAAGTTTTGTTTTCCTCCAATGTTTGTTTCAACTCTACTTGTTAGTCTACGGCACATTTGATCCTCCTGGATCTCCAACTCAGATTCCGCCAATAATCGTGCATTGTATACTGACTGGTACGGTGATGAACAGATCGTTTCGGCAGAGACTTTAGGTACTGTGAATGTTGCACTATGAAAAAAACAAACCAGGTGTGACCCCTGAGAGGAGCTGAGAATGTGTGCTGGCGGTGTATAGTCTATCAGATCCCTCCACCAATACAAGCATGTGTGAGTTGTTTGGAAGTAATCTACAAGAATCTCAGGTTCTTAAAGCACGAATAAACTAGAGTTACACTTTCTTCTCACCCCAAGCTCTTTTTTTTACACTTAGCAGGGTGTATTGCATCACTATTTCCAAGACTACAGCTTCAATATTATTTATATGCTTTATCTAAACACTGTTATCTAAATCATGTTGGATAATGATGAAAACTTGTCATTGCTTTGCAGGGGGTTAATTTTTGGGGGGTTAATAAAAAAAATAAATAAAAAAAATAAAATAAATAAAATAAAAAATAAAAATAGGATGAGCAATATAGAAACCTGATTTGTTTATGAAAGCTGTCAGTTGCTTTATATAAACAGAATTTCTCAGCTTGATAAGAAATGTTAGCTCAGTGCTTATTTGGTCTGGTGCACCAGATTTTATTTATTAATAGTTTCCTGTTCTTTATTACAATACAACTCTTAACTTTACCTCAAAGCAGCTGATCTTCACTAAGGCTGTCAAACCTTGCTTTTTTCATTTCTCACTAGATGTGGATGTTTTAGCACACAGTGGAGGACGGCCACTTTAGTTTAACCTCTGTCTTGCAGATGAATCACTCCCGTTGGACGCTGAGCTATTATTTATACGATACATGAATCAGAGCACCATCACAGCACTTTGAGACACAAGAATAAACGCTTGCACTCTCTTGTCCACTCAACAGGGAGCTCTAGGATTCAATTTATAGTCAGGCTACCTTCAGACAACATTGTGATGCTTGTCTTTACTCAGTTTATTGCTACAGTACGGATACCAGCTGTATGAAGTGATCTTTTTTTACCCTTGGCTAAGTTCAACATTACAGCATTACATAACACAAAAACAGTTCTTAAAAAACTATAAAAAAAATTTTTAAGTGTTCTTTATTCATGAAAAAAAGCTAGTCATTCATTCGGGAACTGCAATTCACTGGTCGCTCTGTATGTTTTTGATTCAATAAAAATGAACAGCTCATACAAGCCATACGTTCATGTATCGGACTGCACTGGTAGTGCTGTATGCTTTGCACTGTAGATTCTAAAGAACTTGCTGATTAGATTAAATTGTTCAGGAATCAGACTACACTGGTCACACTGTGCGTTTCATGATGTAGATTCAAAAGTACTGGCTCATTCGATTAATTCGTTCAGAAATTGGACTACACTGGTCATGCTGTATGTTTCACACTGTAGATTCAAAAGAACAGCTCATAAGAGTCATTCATTTAGGTATCGGACTGCAATGGTTGTACTGTATGCTTCACTCTGTAGATTCAAAACAACAGGCTCCTTAGATTCATTTGTTCAGGAATCAGACTACACTGGTCAAGCTGTATGTTTTGATTCACTTGAAAGAACTGAGTGTATCCATTCTTGTATCAAGTACCTCGGCAACGATATTTTACTATATTTTTGGATAATTTCTGGAAAAAACAACAAAAAAGTTTAAATCCAAACACACAGAACTTCCATAGACTTACTGTACATTAGAAAATAGCAATTTCTCTGATAATATAATGGACAGGAACAGTTGCTTTAGTAGGATTGGTTAGTAATACTGACCCTAGTGAAGGGTCAGTTTGATCGGTAGTGGTCAGGAATTCTGTGACATTGTGTGAATCCAAGGATCGAGAGCAATCTGTAAAAACATTTCTCTCTCTCTCTCTCTCTCTACAGGCTGTCCACAGAGTCCGATGAGCAAAGCCACGTTAACACTCATCACCGTCTGCACTTGTGTGGTGGCGGTCGTGTACGGCACACAGACTTCCTGTCCTCTCAGCGTTAAGGTCACGCTACACGTTCCTGAACATTTCATTGCTGATGGTGAGCACAACCATTATCCATTCAATAAATGAGTGAATCTCACAAACTCTGCAAAAACATTTCCTGTTCATATTTCACGGGATTGTTGCCAACCCAGCATTTATATATATGTATATATATATATATATATATATATATATATATATATATATATATACAGGTGCATCTCAATAAATTAGAATGTCGTGGAAAAGTTCATTTATTTCAGTAATTCCACTCAAATTGTGAAACTCGTGTATTAAATAAATTCAATGCACACAGACTGAAGTAGTTTAAGTCTTTGGTTCTTTTAATTGTGATGATTTTGGCTCACATTTAACAAAAACCCACCAATTCACTATCTCAAAAAATTAGAATACATCATAAGACCAATAAAAAAAAACATTTTTAGTGAATTGTTGGCCTTCTGGAAAGTATGTTCATGTACTGTATATGTACTCAATACTTGGTAGGGGCTCCTTTTGCTTTAATTACTGCCTCAATTTGGCGTGGCATGGAGGTGATCAGTTTGTGGCACTGCTGAGGTGGTATGGAAGCACAGGTTTCTTTGACAGTGGCCTTCAGCTCATCTGCATTTTTTGGTCTCTTGTTTCTCATTTTCCTCTTGACAATACCCCATAGATTCTCTATGGGGTTCAGGTCTGGTGAGTTTGCTGGCCAGTCAAGCACACCAACACCATGGTCATTTAACCAACTTTTGGTGCTTTTGGCAGTGTGGGCAAGTGCCAAATCCTGCTGGAAAATGAAATCAGCATCTTTAAAAAGCTGGTCAGCAGAAGGAAGCATGAAGTGCTCCAAAATTTCTTGGTAAACGGATGCAGTGACTTTGGTTTTCAAAAAACACAATGGACCAACACCAGCAGATGACATTGCACCCCAAATCATCAAAGACTGTGGAAACTTAACACTGGACTTCAAGCAACTTGGGCTATGAGCTTCTCCACCCTTCCTCCAGACTCTAGGACCTTGGTTTCAAAATGAAATACAAAACCTGCTCTCATCTGAAAAGAGGACTTTGGACCACTGGGCAACAGTCCAGTTCTTCTTCTCCTTAGCCCAGGTAAGATGCCTCTGACGTTGTCTGTGGTTCAGGAGTGGCTTAACAAGAGGAATACAACAACTGTAGCCAAATTCCTTGACACGTCTGTGTGTGGTGGCTCTTGATGCCTTGACCCCAGCCTCAGTCCATTCCTTGTGAAGTTCACCCAAATTCTTGAATCGATTTTGCTTGACAATCCTCATAAGGCTGCGGTTCTCTCGGTTGGTAGTGCATCTTTTTCTTCCACACTTTTTCCTTCCACTCAACTTTCTGTTAACATGCTTGGATACAGCACTCTGTGAACAGCCAGCTTCTTTGGCAATGAATGTTTGTGGCTTACCCTCCTTGTGAAGGGTGTCAGTGATTGTCTTCTGGACAACTGTCAGATCAGCAGTCTTCCCCATGATTGTGTAGCCTAGTGAACCAAACTGAGAGACCATTTTGAAGGCTCAGGAAACTTTTGCAGGTGTTTTGAGTTGATTAGCTGATTGGCATGTCACCATATTCTAATTTTCTGAGATAGTGAATTGGTGGGTTTTTGTTAAATGTGAGCCAAAATCATCACAATTAAAAGAACCAAAGACTTAAACTACTTCAGTCTGTGTGCATTGAATTTATTTAATACACGAGTTTCACAATTTGAGTTGAATTACTGAAATAAATGAACTTTTCCACGACATTCTAATTTATTGAGATGCACCTGTATATATATAAATTAAAATTCACACATCCCAGAAGAAAATGTTATTGCTGGGTGGTTGCCCTTTCATAACTGATCAGACTTACAGCCTGTCTACACCGGACGCTAGCGTCACATCAAAAGCAATAGAACCCCATTATAATCCATGATGCTGTCTACACTGGAAGCGTCCATTGCGCTTACAATAAACGGGTGTCGCATTCCATTTTATGCTGCAGGCGCTGGAGCTCCTACACAAATTAAACGGTTTAGAATGTTCGTGTCGACAGCCTCAAGCCGTTGCAGCATGTTGCGTTGCGTCAACGGACGTGCCTAGTGTAGAGAGGGTGTTTGGCTATGTCCACACATAGAGATAGAGATCTTTTTCTCTGTTTTGGCCTTCTATCCATACTGATACAACATTGTATTTATCCTCTCCTAAGTGGATAAATTTGAACACGCTGTCTTTGCATTGTAGTGTGAGTTGGGTAAACAGAGATATTGGAAAACAATGACGTATTTGTTGTCATGTTACAAAGTCATGTGATCCATTCAACCCAAAACAATCAAGATTGCCGCCCATGTTGTAGCAGTGTTGCTGTGCCTGAAATCCACTTTGATAGTGTAGTTAAAAATAAATGTTACTTTTACAATCTTCACATTGCATGACTTCAGAGGAGACAGGAAGTTTACACAAAATTGGTGTCTGGTGGTGGAACACCAGGATAATTGTGTTTTAGACCGTACATGGAACAGCTATTTTTTTTCACATGCACAGTAAGGGGACTGTCATACTTCATTGAACTTAAAGTTTTAAAAATCCAAACATTATTCACCAGGTCGACATTGCCCCTAGTGGCCGGGAGTATGTCCGTTGTGTTATGGCTTAATTTCTTTGTGTTGTGGCTTAAGTTCATTGTGTTGTGGCTTGTTGATACAACTTGAATGGAATCGTTTTTAATGCTACCAAAATGTCATAAAAGCAGTATGTTTCACAAATCACATTACTTGTTTATTACAGAACAACAATGTAGAATAATTTAAGAAATTAAGACTTTTTCTCTGCGTACACAAACCATGTAGTATGTTGCTCACAGCTGCTGATCCAGAGTCAGCTTTTCTCATCCTATTTTCCCTGTTACGGGGAGCTGTAACTCGGAGCAGTTCAGCTGCATAAGTCAGTGAATTGAGTGAGTATTTCACCCAATATATCATGTCGTGGTCAGTGGAAGGATAGTCTTATAATCCCTCTGCCTAAATGTGTTTACTGATTTTTAATAGCAGTGTGTATTTACCTGAATCAATCACGTTTCACTCAAACGAATGTTGAATGTTAAATGCTTTAACACAGAGCAGTTCGGATGTAAACTGATCCTAGAGAAGTAGTTATGGGCAGCTTTAAAACAAAGCAATTCAGATGCACAAAAAGTCAGCGATCATGTCATGTTATATTTAACTGTATAATCACGGCATGGCTACGGGAAAACTTCTCCGGCTTATGCCTGTGCTATATTATACAACGAAAAGTGTGTTTACACTGATTTATCACAATATAGCAACAGTAGAGGTGTACAAAAGCAACGTGTTTCTTATAAAAAAATAATAATAACTTGGATATTATGGTCTAAAATAAAAAATATCGCATTACTCTACTCATTACTCAAAAAAGTCCCCAGTACTGGTACATGAGGGGCGTGCTGTTGTATAATATCTATATATATAATGTATATATTTTGTTTTTGTTTTTTTCCTCCCTTTTTCTCCCCAATTTGGAATGCCCAATTCCCAATGCGCTCTAAGTCCTCATGGTGGCACAGTGACTTGCCTCAATTCGGGTGGTGGAGGACGAATCTCAGTTGCCTCCGCGTCTGAGACCATCAATCCGCGCATCTTATCACGTGGCTTGTTGAGCGTGTTACCGTGTAGATGTAACACGTGTGGAGGCTTCACGCTATTTTCCGCGGCATCCAAGCACAACTCACCACGCACCCCACCGAGAGTGAGAACCACATTATAGTGACCACGAGGAGGTTACCCCACGTTAAATGTTATAATGTCCCCAAAAATGAATTTTAATGTTTTGATTTTGTATAATCCACCCTCACATGATTCTTATTTTATTATAATTTAAAGGATTTGTTGAAGTTTTTAAATTGTCGTACTGAATTATTTTATTTGGACATTTTAACATAAATTGGGTAGACAAACGTAATAAGCAAAAATTGAAATCAATTACAGCCAAACATAAATTCAACCAGTTAATAAAAGGTCCAACAAGGATAACAAAAACAAGAAAACTCTTATTTGTCTTGCATTTACAAATAAACCTGAAAGGGTAAAAAAAAATATATAATCTGCTGACAGGTTTGTCCGATCATAACATGATCCTGGTTGTTAGAAAATTGACAAAGAAACGTTTGCAGAGTAATTTTCGTCAAACTTTTATACCAGAAGTTGTAGGCATCCCCAAGAGTAAAATTACAAAATTTAAAAATTATATAAAAAATATTAATTGGAATGATGCATTACAAATTGGTGACCCGGACAAAACATGTGAAATTGTGATGAGAACCATTGAAAAAATTATTCAAAAGTATGCACAATTGTTAAAATGTAGACAAAATAGTGCATCCTTACTATGGCTAAATTCAGATATCCAACAACTAATGAAAAAGAGAGATCTTGCTTTGAAAAAGTCTTTGCTAACAAAAACACAGACATATATTCTAAGCTTTAAATCGTTAAGAAACAAAGTAGTTCGTGAAATGAGAAAGGCAAAAAATTGCATATTTTGAGCAACTGATTGCAGAATCAGAAGGAAATAGCTCATCTCTTTGGAAGTGCATTAACAAACTTTCTAAATGAGAAGGTATACAAAGAAAACCATTGTTGGAGCTGCACATAAATGGAAGACTTAGTATTGATAGCACTGAAATTGCTAATTAATTTAATAGATATTTTATCCAGTCTGTGGAAGAACTTGCTATATGTTTTGAATCTGTACAATTACCTCAATATGCAATAAAAGACATACCCTCATCCTTTTATATCTCTGAGGTGGATGAAGGTAAGATACTCCAAATTATTAATCAATTATATTTGGAATGGATACCGCATTTGTAAAAAAATATAGTACTTGTTTGATAAAGCCCTTGGTAAATTTGATACATTTATCTATTAGAGAAAGTAAATTCCCCTCAAATTGGAAAACTTCTATTATAATCCCAATTTTTAAGGCAGGATCAGTTGATGTGGTTCAGAATTATAGACCAATTTCTATACTCCCAGCAATTTCTAAAATTCTGGAAAAGTTGGTAGCTGAACAACTTTTCAACTATCTAGAAAAAAAAAAAATGATCTACTTCACTCTAAACAGTTTGGTTTTAGGCCTAAGAATTCAACAGAAATGGCAAACTGCTTTCTCACAGAATTTATTAAGGGAGCTTTAGATAATGGTAATGTGGTAGGCGCAGTATTTTTAGACCTCAAAAAGGCATTTGATACTGTGAATCATGAAATACTCCTGCATAAATTAAATCTGTTTAGTTTCTCACAGCAGGCAATAAATTTGGTTTAGATCATATTTAGAATCTCGAGATCAGTGTGTTAAAATAAATAACTCAAGATCAACTTTGCAAAACAATGAGATGGGTCTCCCTCAAGGGTCAATTTTAGGTCCACTGTTGTTTTCCTTATATGTCAATGATTTACCAAATTGTTGTACGGAAACTAAATGCCAGTTATATGCAGATGACACAGTCATTTATGTATCAGCACAGACTCCATGCTTAGATGAAGATATATTAGTAAATGAAATGAGTGGCATGTCACAGTGGCTGCAAAACAACTGTTTGACCTTGAATTGTTCAAAAACTGTCTCAATGTGTTTTTCAATTAGAAGGAAGGAAATGAATGGTTTTATAATTAAGATCAATCAAAAGGCAATAGAGACAGTTAATGATTTTAAATATTTAGGTGTTATTTTAGATCTCAGTTGAAATTTGATGTGCATGTAAAGAGGATGTGTAGAACAATCAGAACAAATCTTTTGTTTTTATACGATTAGACCATATCTATCACTAAAAGAAGCTAAGTTATACATGCATGCAATGGTCTTCTCACATTTAACTTATTGTGTGACTGTCTGGAGTCAGGTTTCTCAACTGACCATCAAACCTGTTAGATCTCTATATAAACAAACACTAAAAATTTTGGACAAGAAACTAATTAGATGGCATCATTTTAATATTTTACAAAAATGTAGTTTGCTTAGTTTTGAAAATTGTATAAATTTGTCTCTCATTAAAATGTTTTTTAAATGTGTAAATAATCATTCTCCAGATATCATATGCCAATTAATATCAAAACAGAGTAGGAAGGGGATCACTACAAGAGGTGCAACTAATCAGAATTGCACAGTACCAAGGAGAAAAACTAAATTTGCACAATCCACATTTTCAGTTCAAGGTACACTGCTTTGGAACAGCCTACCAGATGAACTGAAAATGCAAACAGAGTTGAAAATCTAAAAAAGTGGTACAAACAAAAGCATGTTTGTGAACACTGATGGTCATGCATAGTTTCAGCTTTCTTTTATTATTGTTATATTTTTTAACATTTGCTTAGTTTTTTGAGTGATTATTGTTTTATTGTTGTTAAAAAATCCTAACCAGGGACTGGGGCTGCAAATTAGCCTTTGGCTAGAAGCCTGTATGTGGAGCATCGGCTGCTTGAAATTGTAGGAATGTTTCTGCATTGTCCCTGTTAAATAAACTAATAAATTAATTAATAAATGTGACTACCCTCCCTAGCAACCGGGCCAATTTGGTTGCTTAGGAGACCTGGCTGGAGTCACTCAGCACGCCCTGGATTTGAACTCATGACTCCAGGTGTGGTAGTCAGCATCTTTACTCACTGAGCTACTTAGGCCTCTGTGCTGTTGTATATTATTCTATTCATTGCTTTGTTCAGGGATTCATTGTAACAGGGGCCTGGGTAGCTCAGCAAGTAAAAAAAAAAAAAAAGAAAAAGATTCATTGTAACAATTATTCTGGAATGTTCAATCCCTCTAATGCGATCCCGTCAGTCTTTCTATGTATTCTTACGTGAAGTGTGGTTCTACCACACACTGAAACACAATACTGACATATTGACAACATTTAAAATGTAAAACATGTTACGTATGAACAACTTTAGCGACATGGGAATTTTTACAAATCCTTATTGAATCCGTGAATATTGAATTCATGGAATTAATCGCTGAAATTTATTGTATTTATAATCAATGGCATTAATTAAACGGTCAGCACCATGGCATGTATTTAACACAGTTGACGCATTTACCTAATGTGACTTTATAACAGGTTTCAATTCTGTTCTGTGTGATATCTGGTGCCTTATTCAACTTCTTTCAAAACATTATATCATTTAACCAAGACTAAACTGTAGAAATACAAATTCTGTAATTGTTTAATCATTCATTGTAATCATTTAAATGTTATTTTGTTTTCAGAATATGCTGTGGCTCAAAAACATGACCATAAAATACCCCACAAAAGCACCATAAAGCAATCATGAAAGTAATCCAGTTGTGCACTATAATCCAAAACTTCAGAAGCAATATGATTGCTCTGTGTGAGGATCAAAACCAAATTTAAGTCTTTATTCAATGATCTTCGTCTCCATCCGCCGTATTGGCTGTAACAGTCAAATCCTGCACTAATTTATAGATTCAAAAACTGTCACCTCTAGAAGCATTACAACACAGGTTTTACAGCAGTGATGTCAAATGCTCATCTGCCTGAGACTCTTTGGTTGTGTTGTGATCCTTCTATGTCTGCTTTGGGGTTTTTTCATAGAAGAAGATGGAAAAACTAAAAAGATTAGTATGAGTAAAGTGCAGGTGTATGTAGTGGGATGAGTTGTAAATGCCACCTGGCTGCTATTTTGCTAAAAGCATCGCATCTTATATTATTGTTGTTTTTACTCTTGGCGGCTGAAACCTCATTATAAGTTTTATTGTTTTACTTTGAATTAATTATTGTATAAATAAGGCACAGAATGAGTTATGAAGGATTATTGCTATGGACTGAAGTAACACACCAAAAAAAAAACAAAAAAAAAAGCTAAATTTCTTTAAGGTGTGTCTTTTGCTCCGTTGTACCCTACTACAGATAGCATGTAATGGCCCCCAAAAGAAGTTGAAACTTAAAGACACTTACAGTACATAAAATGTCTGAATGATTGAAATTATGAAACAACAAATGTAATGCTTAAAATGAAAATAAACAAGAATTTAGACAGTTTCTGGTTGTTAAACATAGTGGAACATGTGCATAGTATGTGATGGACCACTGCACACCTGGGCAGTGTTGGGTAGCAACAGATAACATGTAATCTGGATTATGTAAAATCAATATTACAAATAACAAGTACTTGTAATTGGATTAAAATGTGCATAATCATATTACTTTTTGTGGATTGCATGATTACATTTTTAATTGCATTACCAGTCAGCTAACTGCAATAAGTATGTAATTTACTACTTATGCTCCTAAATTTTCAAGCGACTGAGCCAGAGCCTAAAATATGTCTGAGAGACATACAGTGCGGTCCCATTCCTCATTTTACCATGTACAGAAATAATTTTACTTTTAAAAAGACACGGGGGGAAATAACTGAGCAACAGAATCGTTGCCTTACCAAAATTATATCCATTGAAAAAGACTCCACATCCAATCTGAAGAATCTTAATGCACGTTTGCATTCGTTATAGTCATTTTTGCTTGATTTACAGATCTAAAAGCATTCACTCATTATCCATTTCAAAGCTGGATAAATAAATAAAAATCCCCCACAGGATGGCAAAATGACCAAGGGGGACCCCACCGGTCAGACCAAAAGAGAACCTATTGCCAAAAACCATCCCGAAGAATTCTGTTTCTCCTGGAGTGTGTACATAATTTTAAGGCGTTGTCAAAAAATGTGTCCAAATGTGCCTAACACGCACAGTTTATCTGAAAAAGAATCTCCCCCACCTGTTAGTCAAAGTCATTTCAGACTCATGCTCCACTTCTCTTATCTATATCTTTAGTTTATGGGATAGCCTTGCTGTTTATGAGGATATTTAAAGGACAAATATGCTCAGCACACAGCAGCTCTTATGTAGAATTACTGTATATTGCGTGGTAAATTTTTAGTGCATCCATATAAATCATACCTATTATAATAATAGAATTCTGACAAATGTTTCTCGTGAAAACTAACACAAGCAAATAATAATAATAATAATAATAATAATAGTAGTAGTAAATACCTTACATTGCATATGATACAATAGCTCTGCTTACATGTTAATCTGTAAACCCACTGGCCACATTTGTGACCAAGATTTTGTGTTGTGTTTAAAAGGTCCAAAAAAAAGTTGACGTATTTACCACAAAGTAGTCAATTATAAATGATCACACAGTCACATTACCAGAGCCATTTAATAGAGCGCAACAGTGCCCGCCCACTATTTTTCCAATTAATTTTTTACCTTACAGATTTCATAAAATCCTTCATAAATGAGTTGTAAGCCATGAACTACGGTGGCCCAGAGGTATGCAACACAACAAAATGTACAAAGCAAACAAAAGTTCACAACACAAAGAAATTAAGCCACAACACAAATGAAGTAAGCCAAAACATAAATAAGTTAAGCCACAACACATGAAAATTAAGCTACAACACAAATAAATTAAGCTACAACACAAAGATTAAGAAAGTACTCATTAATCGGGTGTTTAATTTTGACACAGCAAGCCAAATTGTATTGAAAATCATAACATAATTAAAACATAAATCTACTTTACTCACATTGGGAATGTCTTATCGTGTCGTGTCCTCCTCATGTAAGCATGCAATACTGTCAGTAAAGTTTTAAAAATCCAAACATTATTCACCAGGTCAACATTGCCAAATGCACAAAATGTATTTGTGTTGTGGCTTAATTTCATTGCGACTTAATTTCATTATGTTGTAGATTAAGTTATTTGTGTTGTGACTTAGTTTCTTTGTTTTGTAGCTTAATTTATTTGTGTTGTGGCTTAATTTCTTTGTGCTGTGACTTGATTTCTTTGTTTTGTGGCTTGATGTCTTTGTGTAGTGAACTTTTGTTTGCTTTGTAAATTTTGTTGTGTTCTACACCGCCGAATAATTGAAAATCAGTAAAAAGAGCAAAGGTACAACGCTGTGTACTTAACGTCTGTAACAAGGGAATGAACTACAATTCCGAGAAGCACTGCAAAAGTAATTGTATTAAATGACAGAAAAAAATAAAAAAATAAAACTAATGATTTAAAGTTGCTGATTATACATTTAAAAAAAACTATATATTTTAAGGTTATTGCTAAATATTCAGAGTAGTTTGAAAGTGTAAGTGCATCATGGGAGTGGGCGGTCGCTGCAGAGCTCATTTGGCGTGCTCTGTTACCACAATTCTCTGATTCTCTTCAGGATCAAGAGCAGTGTAGTTCTTAACCAGGAATTCTACTATTAAGGTTGATACAGCGTGAACTGTTGGCTTCCAAAGAAGCATATACCATCGGTTAACATCCTCACAGCTCATGGTAGGTCTGTTTTTAAATGTTTATAAGTTATCACTAAAAATTGATTCGACTATGGAAACAAAATTAATTGGATTTTTTACGTCCAGAACCAGACTGCTGCGCTCTAATTCAGTTTTTCCCTCTGATTATGTTGTCTGTGTCAAAGCTCCATCAATGGAAGCAAGAAAATAATACATGAGTCATAAAACAGATACAACTACCAGATTTGCTACATATAACATTTAACATAATATTCTTTGTTATTTCTTAATAAGACTGTTCTGGCTCATAAAAATCATGCTCACAGTTGCTTAGGTTTAACTTTATTCTGCTACTTTATTGGCCCATGTTATTTTGTTGTAAAGTACGGGCACAATTGCTGCAACACATTGCGTTTAATGACCCTGAGCGGCTGCAGTGCGAGTGCCACTCTGGCAAACATCCAGACGCCCCGCTTAGCCTCTGCTCCTGCATGAGTTTAAAAAGCCAAAGAGGATTTTGAAGCAGCAGAGCAATTTAATTGAAGTTACCCTTATCTTGGAGAAGTGCTGTATTTACACATCTGTAGAACAGGACAGGTGAACACATCATTCTGTGCGCGTGCAGAGAGGAGCACATAATGGACAGAGAAAGAAGTGGAAATAATGACACTTAATGTATTTGTGTTTAATTCTCTAAAGCTAATGATGCTTTAGGGAGGGATCTTTACCGCCTTAGACAAGACTAAAGATTTAAGACATAGGTTCACTGTTTCTTTTTTTTTTTTTTTTTTTTTTTTTGAAGAAAGCAGTATGTATGCATTGGATGAGCAACCACATCTGCCATAATTTGCAGTTTACAAAAGAGCATACTACAGGCAATAATGTATCCCACAATGCAACACTTTCGACTTGGACCTTCAATTTATAAAGAATAACATTTCCCTCTTGGCTCATTCATTTGATTGAACTACCATCAGATTTTTATTTTATTTTATTTATTTTTATTATTTATTTATTTATTTGCACAAAATTGGATCAAATGCAATATTTCTGCATAAATGTATACATGCTGTGAATTTTTCATGTTTTAATACAGGCAGCAGTTTTGTGGTGAGCATGGGTAGTTATCTGGACGTCTCTAACTGGTTGAATCCTGCTAAACTGATGCTGTACTACCAGACCAACACCTCCACACAGTGGGTGAGAGATTACTGCGGTCAGAGAACCACTGAACCCTGTGAACATCTGTGTAACCAGGAGACCGGTGAGTGGTCATACATGAATACAAATAAATACACACACACACACACACACACACACACACACACACACTTTTGCTCAGCTATCTAAATGGGGGCATACTACATTCCATAGACTTCTGTTGTTTTTTTTTATTTTTATTTTTTGTTTTATATATATATATATATATATATATATATATATATATATATATATATATATATATATATATATATATATAAAGCTAACTATAATTCCTACAGACTAACCCTAACCCACACCCAATGCAGGTAGCCCAGGTTCTGTGAATAAGGTCACGCTACACGCTACAGTATGGGTCGGCCTCACCGAGGTTAAGCTGTCAGGAGATGTATAGCAAATTAATCAAGCCCCTGCATGCAATCAACCTCTACAAATACAGGTGCAAGCTGGCTGGCACTTTCTCTTTTGCCGACTGGCACAACGCATTTCCTCGAGTGACAACACTGTGTGGCGTGTTGACCTTTTTCGTAGAACCTGAGTTACCTGCATAACCCTCCATTCTATTTCACCTCAGTCAACTAGCCACAGTATGGGTTAACTGTCAAGTCATGTCATTTTTATTTGTATTGCACTTTTAAAAACACACATCGTTTCAAAGCAGCTTTACAGAAAATCATGCATTAACAGAAAATTAATCTGTAATAATAAAGTCTCAGAGTCATCATTGTGTAGTCTGATTAAATATGTTTGTAAATTGTGTATAAAAATACATAATGAAATAATTAAATAATAATTGTATTTAGAACCCCAAGTGAGCAAGCCAAATGCAACTGTGGCAAGGAACACAAAACTCCATAAGATGTTGGTTAATGGAGAAAAATAACCTTGGGAGAAACCAGACTCACTGTGGGGGCCAGCTCCTCTCTGGCTAAACAGCATGAATATAATGCTAATATTACTGTAGTCATTTGTGTGCACTGCAAGTCATGGTTTGCAAGTCATAAAACAGATACAACTACCAGATTTGTTACATATAACATTTAACATAATATTCTTTGTTATGAAAGTCTATTATTGATGTATTAATAAGACTGTTCTGGCTCATAAAAAATCATGCTCACTGTTGTTTAGATTTAACTTTATTCTGCTACTTTATTGGCCCATGTTAGTTTGTAGTAAAGTACAGGCACAATAGCTGCAACACATTGCATTTAATGACCTTGATCGGCTGCAGGGCTAGTGCCGCTCTGGCAAACATCCAGACGTCCCGCTTAGCCTCTGCTCCTGCATGATTTTAAGAAGCCAAAGGGGATTTTGAAGCAGCAGAGCAATTTAATTGAAGTTACCCTTATCTTGGAGAAGTGCTGTATTCACACATCTGTAGAACAGCACAGGTGAACACATCATTCTGTGCGCATGCAGAGAGGAGCACATCATGGACAGAGAAAGAAGTGAAAATAATGACAATTAATTTATTGTGTTTAATTCTCTAAAGCTAATGAGGCTCAAGGAACCCAAAACTGCATAAGATGTTGGTTAATGGAGAAAAATAACATTTGGAGAAATCAGGCTCACTGTGGGGGCCAGTTCCTCTTTGGCTAAACAGCATGAATATAATGCTAATATTAGTGTAGTTATCTGTGTGCACTGCAAGTCATGGTTTAAGATTAGTAAACTAAGTAAGTGTTAAGGGTCAGTGTTTTAAAAAAACTTTGGATGAACTATAAGATTAATGACTAATGTCTTTGAAGTCCATCCTGGATTAACTGCAGAAGTTCACATAGTCCAGTGTTAGCTGGCTGATGAAGTCTTAGAGTCATCATTGTGTTGTTGAAAGTTAATTGATAGTCTATGTATTCCATTTTAAGAGTGTAGTCCATCATAAGACCAAGGTGATGCAGGCAGAGATCAGTAAGGTGCATTGCAGTTCAACCGGATGGTCATTTCGGTGAGGTCTATCCTAAATCCAAGGTTCAGGCAGTAGAATATGAAGTATCCCATGTCTTATGGGTGGAGTTGGCATCAGTTCATCCTCTGAAGTCCATCGAAATAGACTGAAGTGATGTCTGGCTGGTAGAGGTCTTCACGGGTCCACCCTAACCCGAGGACCCGAGACCCGACCCAGGACCTGTACGGGTTCGGATCCACGTTTTATACGCTCAGCCAGGTCCGGGTCGGGTCACATTCTATTGCTTTGGGTCCCGGGTCTGTTTTACATTATTTGTAATACCCGAGTCGATCCGAGAAGATCAGACAGCACTGATGATGGTGGTTTTGTGTGTGTGTGTTGTAACTTGCAACATTGTAAAATTAGGATGAGAAAGTGTGGCCAGGAAATAAGGGGTAAAATGGAGTGGAGCCACAACGAGCTGAGTGACGTCAGAGGCAGAGTGGAGTTAAGGCACATGATAGCAAATTAGCAATGCTAACATTAGCAGCCGTTGCAATGAACGACCAATCGTTATTATAGTTCAAAAGGGCAAATATTCAAAGTTATTTTATGCGAGATACAAAAAAACTGCAAAGCTGATTCTAAACAAGTTGCGTTTGTCATCCGTCACTGTGACAGCAAGTGGACTTTTGAAGCTGAAATAATGAGTGGATTAGCTATGCTGTTTCAATCAGCAAGAAAGGAATCACAGAAAATCTGGATGTATTTTACCAACTTTCTTGGCAAGGAGGATGGATTATATGCGTCACGGCCAGGAACAGGGACATTAGGTAAGACACAAAATTTAGTTTTCACAACTTGTATATTAACTTGTTAATAGCAATCAGCTGTGAAATCGGTGTCGATCAGGTCTGTGTCTCCCGGCCGGGTCCAGGTCCCAGCTTTCAAATAATAGATGGGTCCGGTTCAGGTCCGGGATTTCTCGGTTCTGCATGGGTACGGGTCCAAGCTTTCAAATAATAGATGTGAAATGAACCCTGAGGTTAAGACAGGGAAACAAATAGAATAATATTATCATAGATGCAGAGTTATAGATTATGATAAATGTTTCTAGTTCCGGTAGACCAAACTAAAGCAGCCTAATTGTGAGTTGATGGATAAATTAGGTGTATGCCTGGCTAAATAGATGAGTCTTTAGTCTAGACATAAACTGAGTGTGTCTGCATCCCGAACAGTGTTACGGAGACTATTCCATAGTTTAGGAGCCAAATAGGAAAAGGATCTACTTCCTTTTGTGGAATTAGATATTCTTGGAACTATTAACAGGCCAGAATTTTGCGATCGTAATGCATTACAATAATCTAGTCTTGAGGTCATGAACGCATTAATTCGTTTTTCGGCACCAGCTACAGAGAGCATGTGTCGCAACATAGCAATAATTCTGAGGTGGAAGAATGCTGTTCTACAAACACTGGAAATTTGATTTTCAAAGGAAAGATTGGTATCAAATATTACCCCTAAGTTCTTCGCTGTAGAAGACGATGTAACAGTACATCCATCAAGAGTCAAATTATATTTTAGCGGCTTATTTTTAGAGGTTTTTGGTCCATTAATTAGTACCTCTGTTTTGTCGAATTGAGTAGAAGGAAATTTCTGGCCATCCAATATTTGATTTCATTGATACACTCTACTAATTTGGAGAATTGTGAAATTTCATCAGGTTTCGAAGAAATATAAAGTTGGGTACGTCAGCATAACAGTGGAAACTTATTCCATGATTCCTGATAATATCTCCCAGTGGAAGCATATATAAGAAGAAAAGCAGAGGCCCTTAACCTGATCCCTGTGGCACTCCATACTTATCTTTTGTTTGATTTGGAAATTCCTAGTTTACACAGACAAAGTGGTAGCGGTCTGCTAAATAGGACCTAAACCATAATAATGCAAGTCCACAGATGCCAACATAGTTCTCAACCCTATTCAAGAGAATGTTGTGATCTATGGTGTCAAAGGCAGCACTAAGATCTAAAAGCACAAGAATAGAAATGCAGCCACGATCAGATGATAAGAGCAAGTCATTTGCAACTCTGATAAATGCAGTCTCTGTACTGTGATGGGGCCTAAACCCTGACTGAAATTGTTCATATATATCAGGGGTACTCAACAGGCATACTCCAGTCTGGATCCGGACCGAAGGACAATTAAATCCGGACCAAGATCTAAATCTTTGTGCTAGTTATCTTACACATGGCTAAGTGATCAAAAATCAAATTCTCTGACAATAAAGGGATTTGATTTTTGTACAGGCATATGCGCACGGAGTGGGAAAAAAAAACGCGCTCAGTGCTCTAGAGCGGGAATAAAGTGCGTTCAGCGCTACGTGCTTATTCCCACACTGAACGTGCTTTATTCCCACTCCACATGCATTGCCTCTCTCCCCGCTATAGAGGCGCCGCATAAAGCCTGAACTGTACATAGTTGATGGCATGATTATTTTAACAACAGTAACGGAGACACCGCTACAGATACTGGCATCTTTCACTTAAACACATTGCAGAAAACAAAAATGAAGCAAAGTGAAACTATCTTCATCTGTCTGATGTGTGATTCAGACGGTTCAGCTAAGCCAAGTTTGTGTCAGGACAAGTTAACGTGCCGCCTTTAGACTATAATATTTTTTCTGTCTAAATTTAGCTTCGTTAATCAGCATGTTAGGAGCCTTTCATAATAAACACAGATATTTGTTATAGTTTTGTGAAAATTAATCAAAGATTAAGGAAAGCCTATTTACACTTACATTAAGCAAACAGTATTTTTATGCTTCACTGTTGTTATGTAAATTGTTTGTTTGTTTGCAAATTCTCACTTTAAGGAAAATGCAAAAATGGTCCATTCAGACTTTTACATTTTTATACATTTTCTCTCAGGGGACACCCTTGAACACCCATACAATATTTTTTATCCATCAAAAGGCCTCCTATGCTATGTCCCATACATATACAGGTGCATCTCAATAAATTAGAATGTCGTGGAAAAGTTCATTTATTTCAGTAATTCAACTCAAATTGTGAAACTCGTGTATTAAATATGCACACAGACTGAAGTAGTTTAAGTCTTTGGTTCTTTTAATTGTGATGATTTTGGCTCACATTTAACAAAAACCAACCAATTCACTATCTCAAAAAATTAGAATATGGTGACATGCCAATCAGCTAATCAACTCAAAACACCTGCAAAGTTTTCCTGAGCCTTCAAAATGGTCTCTCAGTTTGGTTCACTAGGCTACACAATCATGGGGAAGACTGCTGATCTGACAGTTGTCCAGAAGACAATCATTGACACCCTTCACAAGGAGGGTAAGCCACAAACATTCATTGCCAAAGAAGCTGGCTGTTCACAGAGTGCTGTATCCAAGCATGTTAACAGAAAGTTGAGTGGAAGGAAAAAGTGTGGAACCAACTGAGAGAACCGCAGCCTTATGAGGATTGTCAAGCAAAATCGATTCAAGAATTTGGGTGAACTTCACAAGGAATGGACTGAGGCTGGGGTCAAGGCATCAAGAGCCACCACACACAGACATGTCAAGGAATTTGGCTACAGTTGTCGTATTCCTCTTGTCAAGCCACTCCTGAACCACAGACAACGTCAGAGGTGTCTTACCTGGGCTAAGGAGAAGAAGAACTGGACTGTTGCCCAGTGGTCCAAAGTCCTCTTTTCAGATGAGAGCAAGTTTTGTATTTCATTTGGAAACCAAGGTCCTAGAGTCTGGAGGAAGGGTGGAGAAGCTCATAGCCCAAGTTGCTTGAAGTCCAGTGTTAAGTTTCCACAGTCTGTGATGATTTGGGGTGCAATGTCATCTGCTGGTGTTGGTCCATTGTGTTTTTTGAAAACCAAAGTCACTGCACCCGTTTACCAAGAAATTTTGGAGCACTTCATGCTTCCTTCTGCTGACCAGCTTTTTAAAGATGCTGATTTCATTTTCCAGCAGGATTTGGCACCTGCCCACACTGCCAAAAGCACCAAAAGTTGGTTAAATGACCATGGTGTTGGTGTGCTTGACTGGCCAGCAAACTCACCAGACCTGAACCCCATAGAGAATCTATGGGGTATTGTCAAGAGGAAAATGAGAAACAAGAGACCAAAAAATGCAGATGAGCTAAAGGCCACTGTCAAAGAAACCTGGGCTTCCATACCACCTCAGCAGTGCCACAAACTGATCACCTCCATGCCACACCGAATTGAGGCAGTAATTAAATCAAAAGGAGCCCCTACCAAGTATTGAGTACATATACAGTAAATGAACATACTTTCCAGAAGGCCAACAATTCACTAAAAATGTTTTTTTTATTGGTCTTATGATGTATTCTAATTTTTTGAGATGGTGAATTGGTGGGTTTTTGTTAAATGTGAGCCAAAATCATCACAATTAAAAGAACCAAAGACTTAAACTACTTCAGTCTGTGTGCATTGAATTTATTTAATACACGAGTTTCACAATTTGAGTTGAATTACTGAAATAAATGAACTTTTCCACGACATTCTAATTTATTGAGATGCACCTGTATATTATGAATGTAAAACTATTTAAACACAAACTTGAACTGCTTCAAAATTAACTGTTGATCTTATTCTGAGAGTTTTGAGAGTTTTGACTGTTTAGGATTTATTTATTCATTTTTCAAAGGAATTTTGCTGCCAATGTGGCAAGTTATAAAATCTACTCAAAATATATATATTATATAATTTCATAGCCATATGACACTATTTAAGCTATGTATTATTATCTGGACCTTTTCTGGGAAGGATATGTAGAGACTGGACCTCTTGGAACTTTAATTGTGTACCCCTGATATTTACCATTTCTATATAGAAATTAACATATTTGGGAGGACACTACGTTTTCTAGTATTTTTGGCATAAATGGAAGATTTGAAATTGGTCAACAATTAGCCAATTCTTCAGGATCAAGCTATGGCTTAAGTGGTTTGATAACTGCCAATTAAAAGTTTCTTGGGACATGTCCTTAGGATAGCAAGGAGTTAATAATATTAAGAAAAGTTTCTGAGATTACAGGGAATACCTCTTTTAAGAGCTCTTTTGGTATTGGATCTAACATACATGTTGTAGCTTTTGATGTTTTGATAAGTTTTGTTAGCTCTTCATGACCTATGACAGCGAAGGTTTGAAGTTGCTCATGACGAAAATTATGAGACACTGTTTTCTGAGGTTCTGTGACAGATGATGCATAATTCCAATTTTATTTCTGATGATTTTAATTTTATCAGTAAAAAAAAAAAAAATTCATTAAGTCATTATTATTGTGCTGTGACAGAATATCTGGTTCAGTCGAGGCTTTATCCCTAACCAATTTAGCTACAGTACTGAATAAACACCTAGGATTGTTATGGTTAGTTTCTATGAGTTTGCTAAAAAATGCTAACCTGGCAGCTTTTAGTGCCTATATGTAGCTACAGATACTATCCTTCCATGCACTGTGTACCAGATAAGGTCAGGAGGTGTACCAGATAAGGTCAGGAGGAGAAACATAATTGGGCAATAAGACCAGAATCACAGTTCTTTGGGATACAAACAATTTTATTCATTTCACTTATAATTGCATAAATTAACCACCAGGTATAGGAAACATTGAAGCAAATTAAAAAAACATGGCAAGGACTGTTTACGTGCATTTATGTGATGCAACGTCCAGGCAATAGAACCTAGCTAGCATCAAAGAGGAAGACCAACCAGTTGCTGCACACACTTCCTCTAGTGAAGCACCCCAGAATAGTTCCTGAGAGGCAGCCATCCCTCTAGTAGAGTGGGCTTAACCCCTTTGGGAGGAGGCACCCCAGCATTATGGTAGGCTAACTCTATCAACCTGACCACCCAGTTGGCCAGTTGCTGTTTGGTCACAGCCTGGCCTCGCACTGATTCACCATAGCAGACAAAAGTTGATCCATTTTCCTTATAGGTTGCATGCAAACAATGTACCTCCCCAGTGCTCTGACTGGGCAGATTAGATGTAATCTACCTGCTACCACAGTCATGAGGAGGTGGATGAAGAAAATCTAGGACCAAGGGCCTGGATACATAAGAGCGGGGTAGTATATTTGGCAGAAATTACAGGTTTAGAAGGAGAGAAGTAGTTGAAGCCTCTTCTCCTAATCTTAAGCATGTCAGGTGCACTGACAGGGCATGCACTGTAACTCACTCACCCTTCTTGCTGAGGTAATGACAAGAAGGAAAGCTGTTTTAAATGAGAGAAGATCTATCTGTAAATTGTCCAAGTGTTTAAAGGGGGGCCCAGTCAGAGCATCCATGACAATGCGCAAATCCTATGAGGGTATCATTCGAGCTCATGATGGGCACAATCTATGGGACCCTTTCAGAAAATGTCTGATGAGAGGCTGGGAACGAACTGAAGAGCAATCAAAACATGTATGGTGATCATATATGACTGCTGCATACTTCCTCATGGTTGACTCTGCCAGACACAAGAGGCTTCCCACTGACCTCGTACTGGATTGCCTCACCAGAAAGCTCCCCAGCCCATCTCTGAGGCATTTATTGTTAACGTGATCCCCTGGGGTCGAGAGCCACCACTGTATCGTTGGCAGACAATCTGGGTCATGTGGAATCAACAGCTGGCCATCCTCGTATGGATCCACTCTGTGCCTCGCAAACTACAGCTGCAGCGGGCACATATGAAGCAACCCTAAAAATCTTAGGGTGATCTCTCAACACTGATTGCCTCTGTGGAGTCAGAGAGGCTTTCATCATAACTGAATTCAAAATCAAGCCGAGATATGACGCCACCCTGGTAGGAGTTATGCAACTTTTCTCCCTGTTCAGTGTCAGCCCCAGTTTCTATAGGTGGGCCAGCACGACCATTGTGTTGTTCCTGGTCTGCTGTTCTGTGGGGGAACAAATGAACCAGTCATCAAGGTAATGTGAATACCTTGGCGACGAAGTGGAATGAGCACTGCATCCATACACTTTATGAAGGTGCGGGGAGCTAGAGACAGATTAAAAGTACAAACCTTGTACTTGTATGCTTTGCCTTGAAAATAAAAGCGAAGGTACTTCCTTGTGGATGGGGATTTGGAAGCAAGCATCGCAGAGATCCATGGTTGTGAACCAGTCCCCTTGCCTTTGCGAAGGTGAAGATGGTTTTTATACGATAAGGCGTTAGCTTTAGATGATGATTGAACCTCTTGAGATTTAGGATGGGGTGAAGACCAGCATCCTTTTTTGGAATCAGCAAAGGGGTGGAATAAACCCCCTGCCCTGTCAACTCTGAAGACAGGAATGATACTGCTCCTTCTCAATCAATCAATCAATCAATCAATCGATGCTTATTTATAAAGCACATTTAAAAACAACTGAGGTAGACCAAAGTGCTGTACAGTGAATAAAAGGAATAAATTAAGACAAATACAAAAAGAAAAAGAAATACAAAATAAACAATTTACAATCATGAATATAGAAGACCCCAAAATAACATAGTTAGGGAATGTTAAAAGCCAGGGAAAATAAATAAATCTTAAGAGAAGATTTAAATGCAGAGATGGATGTAGCATTTCTGATATAAAGAGGAAGGCTATTCAAAAGTTTCAGACCAGCGGTAGCGAAGGCACTGTCACCTCGATTTTTAAGTTTGGCTCTAGGGACAGTGAGTAGGCCATGGTCACACGAACTTAAGGTTTGAGGAGTGCACGGGAGCAATAAATCAGTTAAGTATTGAGGAGCCAGATTACTGAGGGCTTTGTAGACAAATAATACGATTTTAAAATCAATCCTATACTTGACAGGGAGCCAGTGCAAAGAAATTAGAATAGGCGTAATATGGTCATATTTGTGATTCCCTTTGAGAAGCCTAGCAGCTGCATTTTGTACTAGCTGCAGACAAGAAATGGAAGACTGAGAGACGGCGTAATACAGCGAGTTACAGTAGTCTAGCCGAGATGTTACAAAAGCATGGATTACGGTTTCAAAATTACTCGTGGATAAAAAGGGCTTAACTTTAGAAAGAAGGCAAAGATGAAAAAAAAAAAAAACAAGACTTGACAACAGCAGTGATCTGTTTGTTAAACTTTAGGCTGCTGTCAAATAGGACACCCAGGTTTATGGCACACTGCATATTATATGAGGCAAGAGAGCCGAGATCATAATCAAAAACACTGTTTTCCTTATGGCCAAACAAAATGATTTCAGACTTCTTTTCGTTAAGGTTTAAAAATTACTTGAAAGCCATAGTTTAAGTTCAATTAGGCAATCTAACAGGGCTAAAGTTAGTTTTTATTGTTACGATGTAAGGGAAGATAGATTTCGGTGTTGTCGGCATATAAATGAAAAGACACTTTGCCGGAGGGAGCAAATACAGGGAAAATAACACCGGACCAAGAATCGATCCCTACGGAACACCACAACAAAGAGGTATGTTGGAAGAAGTATGATGCCCCAAACGGACAGTAAACCACCTATTTGACAAATTAGAGTGAAACCATTATAATACAGTACAACGAAGACCCACACATGTCTCCAGGCGAGACAGGAGTACGTCATGGTCAACCAAATCAAATGCAGCGCTTAGATCTAATAGGACTAGAGCCATGAATTTCCCTGTATCAGTCGAGAGAAGGATGTCATTTGAGACTCTTAAAAGAGCAGATTTAGTGCTATGTAACACGGTATATAAACACTTATTGATTACTGATAACAGACCTGGGCCAACTGCATCCCAAAAATGTTTTGAGGAAACACGGTGGAAAGATATCCTGGGGACATAGAGTGGGCTTAAGCTGATCAACAATTTCCTTACAGGAGCACAAATTAATAGGCTCAAACACAGACTATGTAGAAGAGTATAAAGAACGTCAGGCAAATTATACGCAGTTTGAGACAACTGAGATTTTATAGTCTTGATCTTACTTGTGAAAAACTTCCCAAAACTTTCACAAAGAGATGTAGAAGGCTCAGGAAAGAGTTTTACAGAGGGATTTAACACAGAGTCAGTGGTGGAGAAAAGAACTTGGGGTTTATGACAGTTTTTTGTAATCAGATCAGAGAGGTATTTGTACTTTGCAGCCTTAGTTGCCCTCTGGAACATAGTGAGAGAATTTCTCATGATTTCATATGAAACCTGAAGTTTATCCTTTTTTCCATTTGCGCTCAGCTTGTCTGCAAACCTGTCTGAGAGAACGTGTCATGTCATTATGCCAGGGAACAGGCCCTGGCTTATGATTTTTAAGCTTCAATGGAGCAATGGTGTCCAGAATAGAGGCACATGTAGAGTTGAAGTAACTGAGATGTTTGTCAACATCCAAGTTGTGTAGAGTAGATTCCATTACTGAAGAATCCCATACATCATAGTATGCTGCAGATAACTCTTCACTGGAGCATGAAGTAAAGGTACGAGACAAGTGAACTATGGATTGATTTCTGAGGATTTGACCATTGAATGGCACAGAAAATAATACAGGCATATGATCAGTAAAGGTCACTGTAGAGACGAGGAGGGCCAGGCCGGGCTGGAATGACGCACGCCCTGTCCCCAATCAGCCTGATGGGGCGTGCGAGGGATAAACACGGCCGGGGACGACAGTTCGAGAGAGAGAGAGAATTACAGGCAGCTGCACTGTGTGTGTGTGTGTTTATGGTTGTGTGTTTTTGGTTAAGTTGTTCATTAAATTATGATTTAAGTTGTCAAGCCAGTTCTTGCCTCCTCCTTTCCACTGAACCCCCTTACAGTCACGTTACTGATATTAATGTCCGAAACAGATAGTCCATGAGTTAAATCAAGTCCAGAGTATGGCCCTGTAAATGCGTTGGGACAGATACTGCTGAACAAAGTCAAATGACTCAACAAGATTTAAAAACTGGAAAATGGTTTAGGAGCACAACAGACATGAATGTTCCTTTTCCTAAAAGCACTGAGACTTCCACTGTAAGGGACTGGTATTCTGTGTCATTCCATATAATAGGAACAATTCCTTGAAAATGGGGTGTCTTGGTTCTAAATTGGAGCCTGTATCCAAACTCCAGGGTGCTGGCATCCACGGATACTGAGTACACTGGTGCCAGTGAAGAAGATGTTGATGAGTGAAGTGTGAGGCCAGAGGCTGACAACTGTCAGTGATGGTTCCTGCCTCCTTAAATTCATGTGTTCGGTGGATCTGCAGGCCATCTCCAATAAAAAGAATGCTGGTCTCCTTGACCTGAGCCTTTGATAATCCTTGGTCAGCGGTCCTATGCGGCTCTGGGTGGGCCTGACCTGACGACCCTGCCCGAGCCCAGTTGCCACAAGCTGATGGCTGTGGCCCGTGGACAGCTGGCACCCAACGCACATAGTGTGTCAGCTCCCGTGTCCTGTGTGATTGCTCCAGGGCTGCTTCTGATGGTGGCCCAAAAACCTCACCCGGAATCACTGAAGCTGCAAGGACTGCTATGCAGTCTTGGTCTGCTAAATTGGATTGGGATAACCACACCTGGCAACTTGCCTGAACCGTACAGGCCATGGACTGCCCCAGAGTCTGGGCATGCACACTTGTTCCCTGGATCAGCATGTCTGCTACCTGCAGAGACTCTGGATTCTCTTTGCTGGACACCGTGGACACACCATGCAAGCCTTGCTGACAAAGCAGAGACATGATCAGCTTTCTGCAGCTGATTGTTAACTGCTCTGCAGCACCTGTTTGGATATGTAGCATCCCAACCAGCCCTGGCTGTTGCCCCTGCCAGCTGGGCCCTACCTGGGGAGCTGTAGCAATCCCATAGGCTCCAGCCCCAGCCAAGTTGCTTAGCTAATTACTGGGGAGGGCACTAGATCTAGGGGCCTTCCAAGAGGACTTTAACTCTGTCATCAAATCTGGGAGGACATGTAGCCCCTCCGCTCTGCAGTGTTGATGGCCTCTATTAAACACAGAGCAGGAGGCAGCTGTGCATGCTCTGCTGCTCTAGCAATCACCACTTTGTCTGAAGGATCCAGTGGAATAGGATCAGATACCTGAGAGGCACTGTCATCCAGCTCAGAATCTGAGAGATCCTCTGGGTCCAACCGTAGAGGGTTCTCTTCACTTCCAAATCATCTGGGTGGCGGCATGGATGTTTCGCTGTTGGCTCCCCAGAGTTTAGGAGCCCTGCATGACAACACTGGACCTGCAAAAAAACATGCAAGGTCTCTTGCAATTTTCACATCTGCCTCTGGAGGTGTTCCATACACAGGGTTGGGCTGTAACAGAATACATGTGATGGCGTTACGTATTCAGAATACAAAAATGAAGTAACTGTATTCAGCCCCTGTTACGTTTTCAAGCACCTGTGTTTAGAATACAGTTACTTTATAAAATGTTGTTAGAATACTTCTCTAATAATGAACACAAAATAAGGCATAAAGAAAAGAAAAATATTGTCAATTAAGTGAGAAACTTGATTATTTTTGTGAACAGTTTTTCTGAACAGCGCAGATGCGTGCTGCACACGTGTCTTCTTGCTCTCTCTTCCTTTAGATCAGCAGCAGGGTGTGCAGTGTTGCCAGGGTTTCATGCCAAATTGAAAACACAATCGTGGGTTAAAATCAAAGAATCGTGGGTTGTGTTTTTGGGATACTTTAAAAATGGACCGTAGTCACCAAAAGGTCTGATGGTAGGCACTAAAGAATAGAAATGCAAGTCTTACTCGTTGTATAATGATTCCTGGATTTAATATCTGGCAACCACACCGGCACATCTTAACAATCAGTGTACTGTCAGCTGTGCAGCAGTATCAATCGAGTCGGCAACGACATTTCCACAAATAGAACATCCGCGCACATAATACATTGTTTCCCACGATTGTTGCTGTGTAAATACATTTATGCAGCTGCAGATGTGTGTAAACGCGGAGTAAAGACAGACGGCTCACGATAAGCATTTGGTGAGTCACGTCCACATCAGAAACTTGCAAAACTGTGAGAAATAGCAGTCATTAATGACAATAATAGGCTACTATGAATACAGTAGGTATAAAATAATTATAGAGAAAGTAGGTCTACTGCAAAGACTGAAAGAGGGGAAAGGACTTGAAGTAGATCAGAGTCCAAATGACGACAGAAAAACCTCATGTAAATAACTACTGTAAAATACAGGCATTTTAATATTATTTCTTACATTTAAAAAAACATCTCATACGAAGTGATTGACAAAAAATAAAACAAAACAAAGCATGAGTAAAAGAATCAAAAGCACCCAAAATAAAATTGTTGGTAATAAAAGAGATAGAAATCTAAATGAATAAATTGGCCTTAATATTGAAATATGCAAGCAAGCCTAGTTAAAAATTAATATACTACATTTTTGTCACATGACCTCACAACTTTATGGCATCCAGTTATCATCTCAAAAATAAATATGGTTTATTTGCATTTTTTATCTAATTTTGTTAAAAAAAATATTACAATTTTGTTAAACCCCTGGAGTTGCGCGTTCGAATCCAGGGCATGCAGAGTGACTCCAGCCAGGTCTCCTAAGCAACCAAATTGGCCCAGTTGCTAGGGAGGGTAGAGTCATATAGGGTAACCTCCTCGTGGTCGCGATTAGGGGTTCTCACTCTCAATGGGGCGCGTGGTAAGTTGTACGTGGATCACAGAGGGTAGCATGAGCCTCCCATGCTGTGAGTCTCCGCGGTGTCATGCACAGCGAGCCACATGATAAGATGCGTGGATTGACTGTCTCAGATGCAGAGGCAACTGAGACTTGTCCTCCGCCACCCAGATTGAGGCCACCACGAGGACCTACTAAGTAGTGGGAACTGAGCATTCCAAATTGGGAGGAAAAGGGGATAAAAAAATACAAATAAATAAATACATTTGTTAAAATATTAAAATACTGTAGTTGACCACAAACTGCCTTCTGTTTGTCTTTTTCCTTCCATAAAGAAAATAAATAAATAAATAAATAAATAAATAAATAAATAAATCATTAGTGTCCAACTCTAATTTAAAGAAACATGCTATTAAGATTCACTTAGATTAGTTAGAAGTGGAGGTGTAGCACTTCAGATAAGATAATAATGACATATCACACTTAATTCCTCCAGTTGTGCCTTGCCTGTATAAATATGTATTCTAAAAGTGTTCTTGTGTTCTGAATACATTACTGAATCCATTTAAGAGTGTTTAGTATTCAGCCCAGAATACTTTCTTAAAGTAATCCGCCCAACCCTGTTCATACCGCCCTTTGTGTGCTTATGTTTACGTGTCTGCTTTCTTCCATTCTGTTTTCCCCTGTTATCCTCCTCCTGTGGCTCCTGCTCTGGCTGTTGCAATGCTTGGCCTGGCAGAACCTCATAGGAAAAGCCACTGCTGTCTTCATCCTGCAGCATGGCTCAACATGGCTGTAACCAAACATATATGTAGTATATATATATATATATATATATATATATATATATATATATATATATATATATATATATATATATATATAAATAAAACTAACATACATTCATATCCAGCTCAGAAAAGCAACAAGCCTAGGAAACTGCTAAATTAAATAATGTTGGTTGAATACTCACTTAGCAATGTAAATTTCATCAGCTGATGTGGTAGCGTTCACCCTCGCAGGCGAAGAGTCTCTGCTTAGCATGCAAAGAATGAATGAACTTCCACATGCACGTTTTTGCTCTTTGTTCATTCCTATAGTTTGCTTTCGTTGGATATGCATGAATAATTTGCTCTACATCTCCTGACGGCTTAACCTCAGCATGGTTGACCTATATTGTGGCGTGTTAACCAAGGTGAAATAGAATTTAACCTCACTGAAAACTTTTTGCCATATTAGAATTTTAAATATAATTATTTAGTTTATCTATGGATCATTTTTCCAAATAAGGACATACAAAAATGTCACCAAAGGAAGGTTTTGTTCAATTTGGCTCACTTTTGGGTACAAAATTACCTATCCAGAGGCATTACGTCATTGACACATAACTAGAAGTTAGAATAACACATTTTGGACAGGATAATTAATATAATAATTTCTGCTTTTAAACCATATGGAAAGCTTTGGCCCATAGACTTCTGTTTAAAGTGCATTCACTGATTCTTGATGTAAGGGACAAACCATGTTTAAAATCTGAGATTTATTTTTAATAATAAATTAATTTAAAAAATTGTATATTTGTAGACAAAGGTCTCAGCTAACAAACCATGTAAGGGAACAGGTTTTTATAAAAATACTTATTTCTGAAACTGACATTTATTCACTTCATAACTTATATCTTACTGTCATATTTGTCAACTCAGTCAGACCCACTAACAAGAATATTATTTTTATTTGATCCATCCAACAAGAGTGTAAAGTCTTTAATTATCTAATAATCATACTCAGGAAAGGAGTTAAGTTGTAAAATACATAAATACATTCTATATACAGAATATATATATACAGGTGCATCTCAATAAATAGGAATGTCGTGGAAAAGTTCATTTATTTCAGTAATTCAACTCAAATTGTGAAACTCGTGTATTAAATAAATTCAATGCACACAGACTGAAGTAGTTTAAGTCTTTTGTTCTTTTAATTGTGATGATTTTGGTTCACATTTAACAAAAACCCACCAATTCACTATCTCAAAAAATTAGAATATGGTGACATGCCAATCAGCTAATCAACTCAAAACACCTGCAAAGGTTTCCTGAGCCTTCAAAATGGTCTCTCAGTTTGGTTCACTAGGCTACACAATCATGGGGAAGACTGCTGATCTGACAGTTGTCCAGAAGACAATCATTGACACCCTTCACAAGGAGGGTAAGCCACAAACATTCATTGCCAAATAAGCTGGCTGTTCACAGAGTGCTGTATCCAAGCATGTTAACAGAAAGTTGAGTGGAAGGAAAAAGTGTGGAAGAAAAAGATGCACAACCAACCGAGAGAACCGCAGCCTTATGATTGTCAAGCAAAATCGATTCAAGAATTTGGGTGAACTTCACAAGGAATGGACTGAGGCTGGGGTCAAGGCATCAAGAGCCACCACACACAGACATATCAAGGAATTTGGCTACAGTTGTCGCATTCCTCTTGTTAAGCCACTCCTGAATCACAGACAACGTCAGAGGCGTCTTACCTGGGCTAAGGAGAAGAAGAACTGGACTGTTGCCCAATGGTCCAAAGTCCTCTTTTCAGATGAGAGCAAGTTTTGTATTTCATTTGGAAACCAAGGTCCTAGAGTCTGGAGGAAGGGTGGAGAAGCTCATAGCCCAAGTTGCTTGAAGTCCAGTGTTAAGTTTCCACAGTCTGTGATGATTTGGGGTGCAATGTCATCTGCTGGTGTTGGTCCATTGTGTTTTTTGAAAACCAAAGTCACTGCACCCATTTACCAAGAAATTTTGGAGCACTTCATGCTTCCTTCTGCTGACCAGCTTTTTAAAGATGCTGATTTCATTTTCCAGCAGGATTTGGCACCTGCCCACACTGCCAAATGCACCAAAAGTTGGTTAAATGACCATGGTGTTGGTGTGCTTGACTGGCCAGCAAACTCGCCAGACCTGAACCCCATAGAGAATCTATGGGGTATTGTCAAGAGGAAAATGAGAAACGAGACCAAAAAATGCAGATGAGCTGAAGGCCACTGTCAAAGAAACCTGGGCTTCCATACCACCTCAGCAGTGCCACAAACTGATCACCTCCATGCCACGCCAAATTGAGGCAGTAATTAAAGCAAAAGGAGCCCCTACCAAGTAGTGAGTACATATACAGTAAATGAACATACTTTCCAGAAGACCAACAATTCACTAAAAATACAAATTTTTTGAGATAGTGAATTGGTGGGTTTTTGTTAAATGTGAGCCAAAATCATCACAATTAAAAGAATCAAAGACTTAAACTACTTCAGTCTGTGTGCATTGAATTTATTTAATACACGAGTTTCACAATTTGAGTTGAATTACTGAAATAAATGAACTTTTCCACGACATTCTAATTTATTGAGATGCGCCTGTGTATATATATATATATATATATATATATATATATTCTGGTTTCACACTATTCTGAAAATTCTGATGGAGTTGACAAAATTGAATATTAACTTTGAATCTTAACCATGTGTTATACACTGGAGCCATTTTGTTTTTTCCCTCAGTTAAAGCTGCTTCTATAACCTAAACTAAAATGCCAAAATATAATATTTTATATTTGGGTAAATATAAGAGGATTATTTTAAAGTCTGTTGTAAGAGCTATACTTCCTGCTGCCAGTTGGTGGCACTATGACCATGACCCATTGTCACATGAATACCCTAGGAGGAGTATTTAAAAGTTCAGAGCCTGCGATTTTCAGAAAATCCAAAAAGGCAGAGTTCCTGTTGGGTGGAGCTAATGACTGTGAGTTTGAAAGTTGTTCGGCTTGACGAGAACTAATATATATATATATATATATATATATCAACTTTGGTGACTATAGGTGAAAATGGTGGTGCTATAGAGCCCAAAATGGGTACTACAGAGCCCCCCCCCCCCCCAAAAAAAAATATAAAACCTACCAGATCACGTGTCCTACTGTTGCATCCACCATGAGAAGGAAGTGGGAAAGAGGTACTCTGAGTAACAGATGATCATGACATTGTCTAATTTAGATGATTAAAATCAGATTAAATCTGACAGATTTGACACAAAGTGAGAACATCATGGTTACTTGTGTAACCTCCGTTCCCTGATGGAGGGAACGAGACGTGTCGATGTAGTGACACTAGGGTCACTCTTGGGAGCCCGAGACACCTCTGGTCTTTGATAAAAGGCCAATGAAAATTGGCGAGTGGTATTTGCATGCCACTCCCCCGGACATACAGGTATAAAAGGAGCTGGTATGCAACCACTCATTCAGGTTTTATGCTGAGGAGCCGATATAAGGTCCAGCCATTTCAGCGGGTAGTTCAGTGTTGTGGCAGGAGGGACACAACATCTCGTTCCCTCCATCAGGGAATGGAGGTTACACAAGTAACCATGACGTTCCCTATCTGTCACTCACTCGACGTTGTGTCGATGTAGTGACACGAGGGGTCCCTATACGAAATGCCACAATTGGCTGAACTGTGTTACGTGAACTGGTGGTGTGGTGGGCATACTACTGTATGCTTCATAGCCAGCACACCAGGTCGACACGTAACCTCCCCCAACATAGTTATGAGTGTCGAACGGTCCTTTGGGGACAAGTCGACTACCCAAGAGATAGAGACAGGCTTAACCCAGTCGTGGCCTCTTTTCCCCTTCTCTTTTTTTCCACTCCCTGAAAAAGAAGGGGGATTATCCAACTGGGCCGCCAGGTCTAGTCGGGGGGGTGGTGTCCCTCCCAAGGGGAAGACACCGCGGAGACCACACCTCACCCAAAGAGAGGGGAGGGGGGGTATTTAAGTGGAAGAATACGTCACATGGTCTTTCCAACCATGTGGAGAGTCTTCAAGGTAGATCCTACCCAACGGGGGAGGAGTTACTACGAACATGGAGACTGGGGCAGAGGGGCTCTGCCCAAGGAAGACGCAGTTTGCCAACAGGAAAACAAATTAGCGGAAGATATACATCGCATGGGGTTAGCCTTACAGGGAACCGCCACATGCGGAGCACCTACCCCAGAACTGGACTCTTAATTAGCACGTGAACTGGGCCAGCAGCGAGTCTCTCCGAAAACTCGACTGCCACAGGGCTCGGAGGAAGTCAACAAGGGAACAAAGCTTGTGAACACTACTGGGAATTAATGGCACACGTCTTCAGCTCAAAAGGAGGTGGAAGGCACTATGTGTAAGCGATACACCCGG
The DNA here is from genome assembly GCF_019703515.2 of Myxocyprinus asiaticus. NCBI lineage: Eukaryota > Metazoa > Chordata > Actinopteri > Cypriniformes > Catostomidae > Myxocyprinus > Myxocyprinus asiaticus. Next base: position 4,054,686 of record NC_059347.1, read on the forward strand.
CCGACTATCCCGGGCTTATCCACTTGTATTGCGTGCCACTACCTGGGACGAAACCGGTTCCACCCGGAGGTTGTAGAACCTTGCAAAGGTGTTGGGTGTTGCCCAGCCTGCTGCTCTGCAAATGTCTGTTAGAGAGGCACCCCTGGCCAGGGCCCAGGATGCCGCTACACCCCTGGCAGAATGGGCTCATAGCACTACCGGTGGCGGCATGTCCTGGGTGTGATATGCCATAGTTATGGCGTCAGTGAGCCAGTGGGCGATCCTCTGTTTGGAGACAGTGCTTCCTTTCTGCTGTGCACCAAAGCAGACAAAGAGCTGCTCAGAGATCCTAAAGCTCTGTGTGCGATCCAAATAGATGCGTAAAGTGCGCACCGGACACAGCAATGACAGGGCTGCGTCTGCCTCCTCCAGGGGCAGCGCTTGCAGGTTCACCACCTGGTTCCTAAAAGGGGTGGTGGGAACCTTGGGCACATAGCCCGGTCGGGGTCTCAGGATCACGTGAGAGTAACCCAGACCGAACTCCAGGCACGTTTCGCTGACAGAGAACGCTTGCAGGTCTCCTACCCTCTTGATGGAAGTGAGCGCAGTCAGGAGGGCAGTCTTCAAGAAGAGTGCCTTAAGCTCGGCTGACTGCAAAGGCTCAAAGGGGGCTCTCTGTAGACCCTGAAGAACTACAGAGAGGTCCCATGAGGGAACGAGGTGTGGTCTGGAGGGATTCAGCCTCCTGGTGCCTCTTAGGAACCTGATGATCAGGTCGTGCTTCCCTAAGGACTTACCGTCGACTGCGTTCTGGTGTGCTGCTATGGCGGCAACGTACACCTTCAAGGTGGAAGGGGACAGTCTCCCTTCCAACCTTTCCTGCAGGAAGGAAAGCACTGATCTGACTGCACATCTCTGGGGGTCTTCCTGTTGGGAAGAACACCACTTAGCGAACAGATGCCACTTAAAGGCATACAGGTGCCTCGTAGAGGGGGCCCTAGCCTGAGTGATCGTGTCTACAACCGCAGGTGACCGCTTAGGTCTTCCACGTCCCATCCAGGGGCCAGACATGGAGATTCCAGAGGTCTGGTCACGGGTGCCAGAGGGTGCCCCATCCCTGAGAAAGAAGGTCCTTCCTCAGGGGCATTCACCAGGGGGGTGCTGTCGTGAGGAGCGTGAGGTCCGATAACCACGTCTGGGTGGGCCAGTAGGGTGCTACCAGGATGACCTGCTCCTCGTCCTCCCTGATCTTGCACAGGGTCTGTGCAAGTAGGCTCACTGGGGGAAATGCATATTTACGTAGGCCAGGGGGCCAGCTGTGAGCCAGTGCATCTATGCCGAGGGGAGCCTTGGTGAGGGCATACCAGAGCGGGCAGTGGGAGGATTCTTGGGAGGCGAACAGGTCCACCTGTGCCCGTCCGACGAGAGCGCAGACCGCCTTGGTGGTTGACATATGCTACCAATGCCATGTTGTCTGTCTGAACTAACACGTGCTTGCCCTGGATCAACGGCCGAAACCTCCGCAGGGCGAGCAGAATTGCCAACAACTGGAGGCAGTTGATGTGCCAATGCAGTCACGGGCCCGTCCACAGGCCGGCGGCTGCGTGCCCATTGCAAACAGTGCCCCAGCCCGTTTTGGAGGCGTCTGTCGTGACCACGACGTGCCTGGAGACCAGTTCTAGAGGAACACCTGCCCACAGAAACGAGAGGTCGGTCCAAGGGCTGAAAAGACGGTGACAGACCGGCGTGATGACCACGCGATGTGTACTGTGGCGCCATGCCCATCTCGGGACTCGAGTCTGGAGCCAGTGCTGAAGCGGCGTCATATGCATCAACCCGAGCGGGGTGGCTACCTCCGAGGATGCCATATGCCCCAGAAGCCTCTGAAAAAGTTTCATTGGAACCGCTGTTTTCTGTTTGAACGCCTTCAAACAGACCAGCACCGACTGGGTGCACTCGTTCGTAAGGCGCGCCGTCAAAGAGACTGAGTCCAGCTCCAAACCGAGAAAAGAGATGCTCTGAACCGGGAGGAGCTTGTTCTTTTCCCAGTTGACCCGAAGCCCTAATCGGCTGAGGTGTGAGAGCACCAAGTCCCTGTGTGCGCACAACATATCTCGAGAGTGAGCTAGGATTAGCCAGTTGTCGAGATAGTTGAGAATGCTAATGCCCATCTCCCTTAACGTGGCAAGGGCAGCCTCTGCGACCTTCGTGAAGACGCGAGGAGGCAGGGACAGGCCGAAATGGAGGACTTTGTACTGATACACCTGACCCTCGAATGCAAACCGCAGGGAGGGTCTGTGTCGAGGAAGGATCGAGACGTGGAAGTACGCGTCCTTCACGTCTACTGCCGCGAACCAACATTGATGCCAGATGCTCGCCAGAATGCTTTTTTGTGTCAGCATCTTGAACGGGAGTCTGTGTAAGGCCCGGTTCATTACTCGCAGGTTCAAGATTGGCCGCAACCCACCGCCTTTTTTCAGTACGATGAAGTAGGGGCTGTAAAACCCCTTCTTCATCTCGGCTGGAGGGACAGGTTCTATCGCGCCCTTCCGTAGGAGGGTAGCGATCTCCGCGTGCAAGGTAGCAGCGTTTTCGTCCTTGACCAAGGTGAAGTGAATACCGCTGAACCTGGGCGGGCGCCTGGCGAACTGAATCACGTAGCCGAGTCGGACGGTCCGGATCAGCCATCGCAACGGATTGGAAAGCGCAAGCCTCGCATCCAAGTTCCGCGCAAGGGGGACCAGGGGGACAATGTCGTCGGACGTACCGGCAGGTGGGGCCTCGCGGCGGGGTGGAGCTCGAGGTGCCACACCACGTCGTGGCCGTGCTGAGTCTAGGGACATCGAAGCACTTACCTGGCTTTTTGTGTCCACCCCCGGAACAGCCTGGGACAGGGGAGGAAGAGGCCTGTCCTCGTGACCCATGGAGACTGCCACATCGGGGGCGGCTGTGTGCCACAGCTGGGCACTCAGGGGTGGAAAGACTACTGCTGGAGCGCCAGTCCTGCAAGAAAAAATCCGTGGACGGTAGTCGTGATGACGACTGTGCACACCGGGTATGTGACCCAGGGAGGAAGGAAACCGCTCTTTTGCTGAACTGTTGGTTACCGCAGCCACTTGAACCTTTGGTGAAATCAAACAAAAAGGCAACAAAAGTTTTTCCACCTGGCCCTCCACTGGGGGATGGAGTGGTGTTCTTACAAGCTCCAGGTGAGTGAGTTCCTTCGTCCTTGTGTCGCCCGTCTCAGGGGTGCTTTGACGACCTCCGTGGGTTCTTAGGCGCCAACTGTGAGATGGGTGGCGTCTGCTTCCTGCGGTGGAGTCCACGCCGGGGCCGGGCCGAAGGGGCAGGGGGGATGCCCTTGGCGACGAGCATACAGGGTGCGGAATCTTGAGCCGCGCCAGGGCTGGATATGCCGGATCACCTCCGTCTGCTGCTTCACCACCGAGAACTGCTGGGCAAAGTCCTCGACGGTGTCACCGAATAGGCCAGCCTGGGAAATGGGGGCAGCAAGAAACCGTGTCTTGTCGGCCTCACCCATTACGACCAGGTTGAGCCAAAGATGGTGCACCTGGACCACTAGTGTGGCCATCGTCCGCCCAAGAGACCGTGCCACGACCTTCGTCGCTCAGAGAGCGAGGTCGGTCGCCGAGCGCAGTCCCTGCATCAAATCTGGGGCAGAACTACCCTTGTGCAGTTCTTCCAACGCCTTGGCTTGGTGGACCTGCAGGAGATCCATGGTGTGCAGGGCAGAGGCTTGTCCAGCAGCGCTGTAGGCTTTAGCCATCAGGGACAATGTAAGCCTACAGGGCTTGGATGGGAGCTTAGGGCATCTGCGGGCATAGGTGCACTGCGAGCGCCTTATCCACTGGGGAATCGGCATATAGCCCCTGGCCGCCCCGCTGTCAAGGGTAGTGAGAGCGGGGAAACTGCAGAATCGGGTCCGGGCAGTAAAAGGTGCCTCCTACGATTTCATCAGCTCCTCATGCACTTCCGGGAAGAATGGCACTGGAGCGGGGCGTGGCTGCTTTGAGCGGTGCCTTGAGCCCAGGAACCAATCATCAAGCCGCGAGGGTTCAGGGGAGAGCAGAGGGTTCCACTCTAACCCGATGCTCACGGCCGCCCGGGAAAGCATGTCCGTCATTTCGGCAACAGCCTGTGACTGGGCAATTGTCCCCGAGGGGGGAAGCCCAGCTGAGGCTTCTGCGTCCGACTGGACAAGCCCGCTCTCCGATGCTGCGCTCAAGAGCTCTTCATCTACGTGGGCTCCGAACAAGAAGCCAGACTCGCTGTGAGAAGAGCCGGCGAACTCATTCGGAAGCCCGACTGGGGCAGACAAGCGTGCTGGGGAATGGGAGGTCCGTGGGGGGATACCCGGCGGAGGCGATCCCATTGGGGTCCCCAAATCACCCCCAGTGCTAGCCACGCTGGCCTCATACCCGTAGGTAGAAGGACCAAGGCGGGGAAGCCGCTTTTCTTTTTCTTACGAAAGCAAGCCGCGACCACAACGTTGCCATGGTCATGTTCTCGCAATGAGAACATGAACCACCCACAAACGCTGCCTTGGTGTGGGTCGCGCCCAGACGTGAAAGACAGCGATCATGACCATCCGAAGTTGAGAGATAACGACCGCAACCAGGAATAACACACAATCAGAAAGACATCTTTAAAAAGACGTTCCGTGTGTGCAGCTCTTTTAGAGAAATATATACTCTCTTAGAGGAAAAAAGCTCTTTCAGAAAATATACTCTCTTGTTTTCTGCCGAAGCGCCCAGGGGCGTTCTATGCAGTGCACCAGTGCAGAGGAGGGAGAAGCCGCTGAAATGTGCCGTCAGATCCAGCAGAGGTGAATGATCAGTAGAATTCAGCTCAATGAGCATGACCGTTCGGCTCCGAAGAGAAAATCTGAATGAGTGGTTGCATACCAGCTCCTTTTATACCCATATGTCAGGGGGAGTGGCATGCAAATACCACTCGCCAATTTTCATTGGCCTTTTATCAAAGACCATAGGTGTCTCGGGCTCCCAATAGTGACCCCTAGTGTCACTACATCGACACAACATCGAGTGAGTGACAGATAGGAAACACAAATTTGATAGACAGTTTTTATTGAAAAAAAAAATGTAAAGTTTACTTTGTGTATTATTTGATATATTACAGATCCCTATGTTTCATTTGATATTATATTTATGAATTTGCTGCATTTGTAAACAGTTTAACATTGTGACCTCTTGCTGAGGACAGGTTAAGTTACAGAGCATGCATTTAAAAAAAAGAAAAAAAAAATATATATATATATATATATATATAATTAAATTATTTAAAAATATAAGTAATAAATGTATATATACATTTATAAGAGTATACACATTTCCTTAAGTTGAACTTTTCTGGTATTTTTTATTATTATGAATTTCTTGATTTTTAACATAAAGATGACTTTTGTAAGACATGTGTTGTCCCTTATCTCAAGAATCAGGGCATTATTGAAAACTCATTTTTGTTTGATTTTACAAACTGAGGAATGAAATAAGATTGAACTGGTTGAGCTAATGTTGCTATGTTGGGATGACACAAATAGATCAATGTTTTGAAAGTGCCACAGTCACCATGTTTAACACTTTTAGAGAAAAACCATCCAATGAATGGCATACTTATAGTTGTCTCTGCATGTTATGATGGGTTAGAATGCATTTACATTTATTTTATATTTTTTTAATTGCACACATCAACTTGTTTTAAACACTGAACATTCTTTTAACTCAGTGAAAATCAAACTACATTATCTGAAAAATGCATCATGATGCATATTTGATGAAACTGCTGATCACTTCAGTCCATTCTGAATTAAAAGCAGCAGTCATCTGACACACACACATACATACAGCATCAGGGCTTGATTCCTGCAGCTACTGGCAAACACATTTATTTACTTGTGACCTTCTGCTGTAAGCTGCCACTCAAGGTCTCAATCAGGTTGGTTTGCAGGGCGTCAGTTTGATAAGCTTGCCAATGGCTGAGGATCAGTGGAATATCACAACCCCACTGTAATGTCTCAGGCCCGGGGCTTATGAGCCCCACACTTGACATTTACAGTTATTGTCCTGGTATCTGGTTTTTATCAGCTCTTTTGCAGGATGGTCAGGACACATGGTAACAAATGGTGCTTTTAGACTGCTGGGGTGAAAGTACAGTCATTTTGATGAGATAATGATGAACAAATAGAGAAACAGACAATAAAGACTTTCGGACATCTAGGTTTAATTACATCCTAAAATCTCTGGATTCTTTACACAGACAAACCAACATTTAACCCTTGTGCGACCTTCGGGACATTTTTGTCTTTTTCATTTTTGTTTTTTCAATCATTTTGGCTGTGTTAATGCCAATGGCATAAATTTCAATTTCAGTTTTAGAATTTTGATATTTCAACCTCAGTTCCTATAATAAATCTATAATACACTGTGTACACAAAACAGTTACACAAAAATGTCCATTAAACCCATTAAAACTGCAATATTTGATCTCAGTGCCATTAAAGCATAAAATCATGAATTCTATGGTATTATGCTTTCATTCCAGAGCCCTGGCTTAAAATATTTATTTTATTTTTTTATATTTTCCACCAGATGGCGCTATTTTTCTCATGTTTAGCCTTTGGAGCAAATACATGCTTGTTTCCTATTTTCTGTTTGCTATATTATAGAGTACTGCAGGCCAATTGAATAAATGATGCAGCTAAAATTGTGTGGGTGCGTTGGTATGGATGTTAGAGTGTGTTTTGTATGTGTGTATTGAGAAATGTGTGTGTGTGTGTGCGTGCGTGTGTGTGTGTGTAAAAAACAACAACAGTGGCATTATGTAAACAAACTGGCATTTAAAGGGTTAAAATCCTGAAAATTAATGAATATTTGGTAGTTATGATCAGGACTGATGTTGGTTAAAAAAAAAATAAAAATAATTGAAAGTGGAAAATAATTTAATATATAATATTATTATGGCAATTTTTTTGACACTGACATTTTTGTCCTCTAAGGACCTCTGAGTAAATTTTTTAAATTGACACACAAGGGTTAAGTGTTATGGACATTGGCTTTCTTTATATTACTTTACATTAACATGTTTACTGTTGGGTTATGTACATTTTACAAGACTAAATTATGTTCTGTGGTAACTGACAGCATGCCACAGATGCTGTCCATAGAGTTTGAGTCAGGGGCATAACTAGAGGGAGGGCAGAGTGGGCAGCCACCCTAGGACCCAAGGTGAGAGGGGACCTGCAACAGTCAACCAAAAGAAACCCTAAAAATGGCTGCGTTAATATTAGTTCTTTATATATGTCTGTAGCCTGCATTTATAAAAAAAAAAAAAAAAGAAAAAAGAAAAAAAAGAAACACAGCTCCTCCGTGAAATCTCTAAACCCTAAGCCACTTGTGACCTGACATTTAGAGGCATTATCCACCTTCTCTTACTGTCTTTTAACTTGCCTTTCTTTAAAAAATGGGAGGGAAAGAAAAAAAATAAGTAATAGGTTTGTAAGGGAGCGTGACCCTGAATTTGTATATATCATGTCTGCTTTTAGCAGGTAATGTTTCAAGAACCGCGTGAGAGCACTAATGCACACTCAGATATGAACGATACCATGGTGATGTATGGACTCACCCAAACAAACACTAAAGGTTACATTCATAAATGTGAAGGTGAAGCTGGAAAACAAAGAGCAATGGCAAGTTGCAAAAGTGCTGCATAAGCTGAGCAGGGTGAGAGAAAAGTTTATGGAAACAGATGAGCTCAACACACACACACACCTACACACACAAACACACATCCTCACACAAAAGGGTCAACCATAATGGTCAATAACGTGATGCTTTTTTTTTTTAGTCAGGGTTTATTTATTAATTAAATAATAATAATAATAATAATAATAATAATAATAATAATAATAATAATGAAGATGATGATGATATTATTAATAACAATCATAATCATAATAATTAATAAATAAATAAAACTGTATTTTATTTAGAAAATGACTTGATTACACCTTTTTATGATAAACCAAAAAAATCAAAGCATGTTCATTATAAAAGAGGTTTATTTAAGTCAAAATCTGACTAAATTGTTTTACTTTTGTGAAACCTACAGATAAAGCATTTTTTTCAAAATTTTAATTGTCATTTGTTTTTGGACAATTTATAAGGTTGCTGAAAATGTTAAATAAATTCAAAAAATTTAATGTTAAATTATATGTTGTTATAGTATGAATTCATTTATCAATGGATGAACAAGTTCAGACTGAGTTTACAATGTTAAAATTCTCTTAGCACAATTCAGTACTGGAAGGCAGTTTAACTGCTTTTCCTTAGTGAGTGTAACTAGATTTTTTTTTACACAAAATAAGATATTTACAGGAAGGGAAGGGGGCAGGAGAGGACACATGCACACAGTTAAATATACAGTGCTGTGAAAAAAAGTATTTGCCCCTTCCTGATTTCGTCTATTTTTCATACTAAATCATTTTAGATCTTCAAACAAGATCAGTTTTCAAATATATATATATATATATATATATATATATATATATATATATATATATATATATATATATATATATATATTGATTGAAGCAAAAAAAAAAATGTGAAACCCATGTGAAAAACTAACTGCCCCCTTAAACTTAAGAGCTGGTTGTGCCACCTTTAGGCAGCAACAACTGCAACCAAACGCCTGCGATAACTGGAGATCAGTCTTTCACAACGCTGTGGTGGAATTTTGGACCACTTTTCTTTGCAGAACTGTTTTAGTTCAGCCACATTGGAGGGTTTTCGAGCATGAACTGCCCATTTATGTTCCTGCCACAGCAACTCAATTGGGTTCAAGTCAGGACTTTGTCTAGGCCACTCCAAAAATTTAATTTTTCTTCTTTTGAGCCATTCAGAGGTGGACTTACTCCTATGCTTTGGCTCATTGTCTTGCTGCATAATCCAGTTGCGCTTGAGCTTCAACTCACGTACTGATGACCGAACGTTCTCCTTTAGGATTTTCTGGTAGAGAGCAGAATTCATATTTCCCTCAATTACTGCAATCACCCTGGCCCTGAAGGAGCAAAGCATCCCCACACCATCATTCTACCACCACCATGCTTGACCATAGGTACATGTATGATGTATTTGTGTTTGATTTACGCCAGATGTAACGGGACTCCTGTCTTCCAAACAGTTCCACTTTCAACTCCTCAGTCCACAAAACATTCTCCCAAAAGCTTTAAGACCATCAAGGTGTGTTTTGGCAAAATTCAGACAAGCCTTAATGTTCTTCTGGGTTAGCAGTGGTTTTCACCTCACCACGCTTCCATGGATGGCATTTTTGGCCAGTGTCTTTCTGATAGTGGAGTCCTGAACAGTGACCTTTATTGATGCAAGAGAGGCCTGGAGTTCCTTGAATGCTGTCCTTGGCTTTTTTGCGAATTCCTGGATGAGTCGTTGCTGTGCTCTTGGAGGAATTTTGGAAGGTCGGCCACTTATGGGAAGGTTCACTATTGTGCCAAGTTTTCTCCATTTGGAGATAATGGCTCTCACTGTGGCTCTTTGGAGTCCCTGATATATTTCAAACATCTTTTCCCTCATCATTTCTGGAATTTCTTTCGACCTTGGCATAGTGTGCTACTGGGTGAGACCTTTTAACCAATTCCATGCTGCTGAAAAAGTTCTATTTAGGTACTGATTTGATTGAACAGGGCTGGCAGTAATCAGGCCTGGTTGTGTCTAGTCCAGCTGAACCCCATTATGAATGCAGTTTCGTAGATTTGGAGATTTAGTAACTATGGGGGCAAATACTTTTTTCACACAGGCCCAGTTGGTATTGGATAACTTTGCTTCAATAAATAATATTATTATTTAAAAACTGTATTTTGTGTTTACTCAGATTGCCTTTGTTTTATGTTAGATTTTGTTTGAATATTTGAAGCAATTTAGTATGAGATATACAAAAAAACAGTATAAGGCTGGGGATTTTTTACAGCACTGTTCAGTATTGCTAGTTGGCATCTAATTTTCACTCAACTGCATATTGTCCTGAGAATAAGAATGAGAAAACATGGGCACGTATATTTTTGGGCAAGTCTTGAAGGATGTAATTTTTATGTTTCCAGGGAACACTGTAATCCTCTACTATCTAAAACAGCTTAAGATAATAAGTAGTCTTGTATGTGAGAGAACATATGTTTTAAATATGATCAGAGTTGTAAAACTACAAACAGATGTTGGTGTATTAGATCTGATATGACCAGTAGAAGTGATACAACCAGTGCAAGGGAAAAAAAAAAAAAAAAAAGAGTCTTGTTAGGAAATAATCCTGGACAAAGCCATCCTACATCATTAGTGTAATCGAAATCTGACACTGTATTTATGTGATCATTAAGATATTGATTGAGTAGTTTTAAGTACCGACTATTTCAGCAGTCTTCTGGTTTTGCTACATATTACTGTACGATTTATGAATATAGCTAGAGTGTATATTATGTCCATAAAGCAGTCTTACATGTGTATGTCTTGCCACTCAATCACTCCTGTAACAACGGCCCACCCTTGTTTATGTGAACTGTCCAGTAGAAATATTACTGGACATTTCAGATGCCACACATTAAATACAGCTGAATGAAGCTGTTCATAAAATATCCTTTTACACAATGACTTTAACACGATAGCAGCAACAGAAAAAAACATAGATTTTGTCTATTAAATCAGTCAACATGTGGCAATCTGCATTTTACTTAATGGATCATGCAGCATACAGAATTTATGAGGCTTAAATGGCATTTTCTCAGCAAAAATGCAGAAGAGGGCCACTCATAACTGCGACCGGAGTAAATGGCTCAGGGAGCGACGAAAAGTCTATTCAGCTTTCTTTTAGAATGGTCACACATAATCAGTGATTTTCCATATGCCTGGTACCAACTAAATGTTGAGGATGGTACAGGAGCTGTGGAGATATTGTCATGTTAATGAGAGACAGTTCTAATATCTCAAGCTCAGTAAAGAGAGTGATTTTGAGCTTAGCTTTAGCTGAATGCTCGGTCAAGAGCTGATGCATTACTTTCCTCATCTTGTACTAGTTGAGTTCTCTTAGATCTATTTCATCTGCTCACTCAGCCAGTTACATCAGAAAACTCACAGAAATAATGTGTGGAAAGATCAGGAGTAGAAACAAGTTACTACAGTTACACATGGAGCCATCAGTGGCCCATTCCTTCTGCTTTTGTTATTGTTTATTTAAAGCAGATTATTCATTATAAAGGTGGCAAACCTGTAGATCTCAGGATCTCAGCTTTCCAACAGCACCAATGCATCTAGTCCACTCAGAGGCAGTTGGTGTGGTGACAGGCCTCGGAGAGGCATTTAGTGGAAATAATAATAAAAGAAAATTGGCATTGCGTCTAACTCGCTCCAGTGGTCCAGGTCCAGTGATGCATCTAACTCGGCTGGTACCCTTCCTGCTCTGCTCCTGGACCTTCAAGGATGCCAGTGTGAATTGAAGAAATAAAAAGAATAATATTTTTTAAATGTCATGGGTTAAGTTCCCAGCATATAAGGAGGGATATACACTTTTTATTATTAATATCTCAAAAGCATTTATTGCTAAAACTGTGAAGGATGTGGTAAGGGACCAACTGAATACATGGTCAGTTTCTTGGTATTATTCATCTTCAATGTAGTATTACTGACCATTTCAGCCGCTCCCTACACGCAGTCCACCTACTCCCAACGGGGGCACCATCTTCACTGGCTGCTGTTCCTCACACATACAAACCCCCCTATAATAATCTCCCTATTTTTCATAATCTGATGATGGCAGGTATGCTGTAAAAAGTGTTAACTGTTACTTCAAAGAGCTGTTTTTACCTAATCTAACCTTTTTCTTGGTGCTGTAACCTGATGTAGTTGATTCAGACATTTTGAACAATATGTCATGACCCCTTTAAAGTAACAATTGCAGGTTACCACTTTAAACAGGGTGACATTGTTTTTATTTTGTATTTATTGTTTAAAAAAAGGCTTTATTAAAATATATACAGTATTTCGAGCATTCATGTCTTTCATCACATCACTGGTGCCACCCTTTTATTGGAAAAATAATAACAATAATTTGTGTGTTACAGTAATTTTCCCACTCCTTGTCACACTGTGCCTGACAACACTCCTTAACCATGGTAAAATTACAGTTTCACACAGTCCAGTTATATCTTTTTAAAGACTCCATAACTCCTTATTCTAGATTCTCAAAATATCATATGTCGTGTAACATTTTAGCACAGATTATGGACTATTGCACATTTACTGAAGAGATCTGAGATAAAACACAGGAAACAGAGCCACTGTGATGCCTCACAATCAGTCCACAATTACACACTGACTAGTTTTGTTTATTGGCTACGGGACATTCCATGAGAGCTCCAGGTTTGCAGAGTTCAGGCCATAAGTGTGTGAGAGAACAGTGAGCGCTGATGAGCTGTCATAAAGAGAAAGCGGGATCTAAATTAATTTCTTGCTGCTGTAATCCAGCAGAAAGCCAACCAATGAAAGTCAAATGTCTGAGCAGGAGATAAGATACAAGCTGCATTAAACCCACTGCAGGTGATAGTAAATAATGTAAAAAACATGGCAATAATAGCAGAAACGGCGCTGTTGGGGGTGACATTGCTGGACAAATAAGTTAATACACTCTTGAGAGCAGCTGATTCATTTGTGAAGAATAGAATCAAGACTGTAAGCATGAGAGAAGTAAATGATGAGCACCGCCAATCAAACAAGTTATCATAGGTTTAATTAGCTGTTCCATAATTTATGTGATTTACTTGTACTTTTGATACTTAAGTAAATTTAAATTAAGTTACTTTAATACTTTTACTTAAGTATTTTTCAGTCATGCAATAGCATGCAGAAAGATTTTTTATAAATTGGGACATGTGCAAGAGATTGTGGGTGATTGAAGGCTGTGAAATATGCACTTGATGCATCCTCTAAAGTATGACGAACGAAGGCTGAGAAACTAGGCTGTCTTCCAAGGGTTCTCACAATTGAGACAGCCTTTGACGGTGCTTAATGACATGACAGCTGAGATATCCGTCTCAACTAGTCTGCAGCCTTCCGATTGTGAAGCACCAGGTTAGTGTCCAAAGCACTGTATAGTCCAAGAATCAGCAGGGTTCGACGGCTGCACGCGCTCCCCTCTTAAGTTTCCGGGACACGAAAGGGCGGCGGATTCTGTGGCGGCCTGTCTTCCCTTGGTCTGCAGAGTGCGAGAGGAAAGGTGGCCCAGCTTCCATGCCCGTTGGTCATAGCGTGAGCGGTACTCCCCGTTGACTCATCTAACCCGCACCGGAGTTCCAAGGGAGCGGGTCAGACATGCATCTAATTCGGCCGGTACCCTGCCCGCTCTGCTCCTGGACATGCGAGGATGCCAGTGTGTGCATACAAGGAGACAGAAGCCAGCTTCCCGAGGTAGATGCGCGCTCTGCGTTTTATTGGCAACGGAGATGAGGCTCCACTCACATCTGGTGTGCCGCCTCATCCTCTGCCCAAACAAGGCTCTTAAAATTACGCCTCTCCTCTCTCCAGCCCCCTCCCGTGGTGGGCCTGGCTGAACGACGATGACAGGAGAGGCGGGTCGTTCCTTCACTATATATATTACATACAATGATATATGTACAGTATACATATATACATTTATCACATCCATCACATACAGTACAAATACAACTAGAAAACTAATATCTTATTAATAGTTTGTATTAGAAACATCAAGTATAAATGCCTAATTAATTCTTGAGACCTTCATTAGCAAATATATATATATTATATATAATTCAAATATAGCACAGAAACAAACATCTGTAGGTTTATAAATGTTTTATTCGGCTACTGCCATTAACGTCTCAACACATAGCAAATCTTCGTTAATCCTAGGCAAACTTGACAGTCAGTGGAAACAGCTCATTCGGTCGCCGTGCTGCGTAGCCAGAACAAGTACTTCAGCTGTGCGTCTTTCATCAACAGCCCAGAACTAAAGTTCGATTCAGTTAAATTTTGTGAACCAGCTTGATCGGTTACTTGCTGAGAATCGTCTCAAAAGAACGATTCGTTCAAGAATCGGACATAACTAATTTCCAGGTTAAATGTCTACAGAGGGGCGCCAAAAGTGAGTTGTAAAGCAAACCCCCAAACCCCAACCCTAAAGCTAACCATCAATGGAGTAAAAATGTAATCTTAAAGGGAAAATGGAACCTCCGTATCACACTTGTCATTGATTATGCAAATGTAATTACTTCTTGGGTTCAACACGACGATCATTTTTATTTGTGAAATCTGAAATTGTCACGATTCGATTATTTTGGAATGATTCATAATTATTTTCCAAAATATGCTGAAGAGAAAATGTAAATGGAGGATCTGTTTTTTTCTACACAGGATTTTGATACAAATACACTAAATTTTACAAATCACTGGCTCAGAAACGTTTTTGGATAAGAAATAAACGTGTAATGAATTGTGTGGAACAGAGAAATGCACATCATGTAAAAAGATTAAAAAAAACTTCTGAACATTCAATCCATTTAGGGAGTACTGGGAGGTTTGATTTACAGTATGTGTTATTAGCAAAAATACATTAATTATGAGCCAATATGAATAAAGGATAAGATCATATCTGACTTGTTGCGAACACTGAGTAGACCGCTGATTATGTGTAATAGATTTGCATATCATATAACAGGAACATATACAGAACCAGTAATTGAAAAATTAATAAATTCTATATTGTATTGTATTGTATATAGGCAGATACCTAACAGTGTAGGCCTAAAACACATTGTGAACAAATAATCATAGGTAAATTCATGTTCACGCAGTATCTGTCAAAGTGTGTTCACTAAATATTCCATAATATATCACTATTTAGAGTGGAAAAATATACATTGCTACATTGCTATACAATAGCAATGTATTGCATTTTCAGTATCACATCAATGCCTAATCCTCCCTTACTAATATTTAGCATCCTTAAAAATATACTGAACAAGTCATCCTCCTTTAAAGGTACTTAATAACAGAATTGCGATGAGAAAGAGATGTGAAAGATTTTGGTCATTATCAACATGCCCTAAGCATTGCTGTATGCTCGTATATCTTACAGTTCCTGCAGCGACTGCAGCTGCGGCAAGTCTTATCAGACGTTTTTCCCTGTGTGGAGAATTGGCAATAGAAGCCTCTTGTCTTTGCACACACACTGACTCTGTGAGAGAGCATTCAACCATCCGGGCCAAATGCCAGCCCAATCTCAGCCCAGAACCAGCTTTTGATTAAACCGCAAGGTTATCAGCTCTGATTTTCTGCACTAGACTCGGCTCTCATGGGCTGCTTCTGAAATATATCTTTAACTCGTGACTTAATGAAACTGGCCAAGCCTCCCGTATTCATCTGCTATAAATATTCCTAGTTTGTATTCCCTCTCTCTCCCACACTAATAGAGGACAAAATGTCTGTGTCATTTCATAGTGTTGAGGGTTTATCAGCCCTATGTTCTCTCTCTCACTCGTATCTATGTATATCCATGTATATATCTCAGTGGGAGTGAATTATGATGATTGTTCTGAAGGTCCACAGGTGAAATTGTTTCCCTTGGAATAGTCTAACACCAGGAAATATTCATCTCAACAACAATATCTGTTCCCACATGCCCACGCGATGAACCTTGAAATCAGAAAATTGTCCATGTGGCCTTTCACGAGATGAGAGAGGAATACTAATGAAAGTGTTTATTAATCACTCAGGGTCGGACATGAAAAGCAAAAGTGAGTCGACAATCAGAGATTGGTCTGCAGAATAATGCTGGTCGAATCTTCACCATCATTTAAAAACAGAAAGATTAACAGTCTTTCCGTCACATTTGGGTTTATTACGTCATGAAAAATACACATAGCAGAGAAGATGACATATCACAACTTACAGCAGGTGATCCTGAATCAATCAAGCCCTCACTCGACATCATATGTTGCGTAAATCCAGAGATATTACTCAAAGAGTGTCGTGAGAGCTACCATGATTGCCGTTTATGGCGATCGCTATAGCAACACTGTTCTCTGGGATCGTCGGAGACTATTTAGTAGAGACGGGTCACTATTTAAATTAATGAGAGAAATTGGAATGCCCAACCAAGAAGCTCTAGTGCCCAACGGTCAACGGATGTAGACCGGATGTAAAGGAAGTCCCGCCTTTCAGGTAAAAGAAACAATCACCTTTACAGACATCGCCTGTCAATCAACTCGCTAATGCACATGTTCTTTGATCATAATCTTGACCAACAGTTTTGGAGATTTCAGTTTTCCCCCATTCAAGTAGATAAGAGCTGCACTGGCATGACTGGAAATAGCCTCCCGATAGCGTTCCAAAGATGGCTGACAGTGGACTGACTTGCTAGAAAGACTTCGTCTCACTGAAACACGATCATTCACGTCAGATGTGTCTCTCACTGGATCTCTAGAGAGTGTCAGATTCCATATATGGGCAATCCAGGTGTCACGTGTTCAGTGTGGGGTCAATGATAGAACCTGCACATACATAGACTGCACACAAGAGGGCGCTAAACGCACATTTTTCGAGTGATGGAATTATGCCAAAGTGAGGTGAAATGTTTCATATGGGACATAGTAGATATATATTTTTTATTTTTTTTTTTTTTTTTTTTTTTGCAGTCATAGTTTTTAGTTATTCTCTTTTAATGTTCAATAAAATTCATGAATTATGGTTTGGAGAGATTTTTTTGGACACTTTGATAAATAAAAGGCCACCTTGGAAACCATGACTCAATATTCTATAACTTTGGATTGCTTTGTCCTATCAACACATTTATTTTTATGTTGTAATATATAATATATGTTTTATATTATGTTGGAGAACAACACCAACCATCCATAATTCCTGTCTTAAAGGTATAATGTCAATCAAACTGAATAATAACCGAAAAGTTTATTTTTTTAGCGCTCATATTCTGTGTGTTTTGTCAGCAGTGTTGTAGCATAAGAGTCTCTGTGCAGGATGCAAATATATTTTTCTTACATTTTGAAAGGTTTTCTAAAAATGTATATAATGCAATTGACGTTCTTTGCTAAATTTGTGAGAGATATAAGCTCTTACTTTTGGGTATGCAATTTTTGCGGAAATCAGTCAAAACATCTTCAGGGTGTAAGGGGTTAAATGTCCGCAAAAGTAAAATTTGGCAATATTTGTTCTGACTTAAGGCCAGTATGCACGTTTTGTGGGACTTAATTGATTTAATTGACATGCATGATTTAGAGGTCACATTTCCCCCCCTAACATTAAATATTTACTCCACTGATGGTTAGGTTTAGGTTTGGCTTTGTGTTGGGGGTAGAGTCCATAAAATATGCATTCCTCTTCACTGTATTACATCCAGTACAGCTGAACGTAACTCAGTTTACAAATAGCTTTTGGCGAACTCTCCTGGTCATAAATGGAGCTCACACGAGTCAATACACCCTACAACACTTACAACTTTGGCCACTGGGGGCAGTATTTTCAATTTCCGTAAACAGATTTTTGCTAAAGAAAAGTCGACCTACTGTCCTCTTTCTGATTTCACTGTGAGATCAGGCTGTTCCAGGAGTGTTGGTTATTCATGTTTTTAAGATGTTACAGATGTTACAGCAGATTTTCTGTAAAGCTGCTTTGGAAACAATGTGATTTGGGGAAAGCACAAATAAAAACTATAAAAATAAAAATGATTTGACTTGATTTTATTTTTATGTTTTCTACTTTGGCAACACAATCTCAAAGTTCTCTCTTTGCACTGTCAAACAAACAATTGATAGCCAGTGCTGAAGATTTTTACCAATCAGACATTAGCATAATTAATTCAAAATAATGGCCAGCATTATCCAGTAACTGCCAACCATGTTTAGCTATACATTCTGAATCTATATACTGATTACCATTGTCCCATGTCTTCTAAACATGTTGAGTGATCCAAACATCAGCTGCAGCTTGATACTGAACTTTTGGTTGGATGTTAGGAGTGAATACACTTGGTTGCATAAGAAAGCTATTGGACGCTCCCTTGCTCCCTCTTTAGTAATTGACTTAACCTCCAGTGTGCTGTATGTCTGCACTGGTCTCAGAACATTTCAAAATGCACCTTATTTTCATATATAAAGCCTTCCATCTTTGAATGCACCCACTGATCCTCAATATGTTAATGCAAAGTGAATATAGGATTTCTAAGGGGGAAAAAAAGCCTGTTGTCCACCTCTGTGATCATTGTGTTTAACAGTGTGCTGTTCACTGAAAGATTATTTCAAAACCTCGGTTGCACAAGGTTAAAGGCGCTATAGGGATTTCAGATGTTTTGCTAACTTCCGGCCATAACTGAATCAGTCCCCATCCCTTCAACGACACACCCTCTCTCCGTAAAATCCTACCCTCCTATGACACATCATAAGAAATAAACATTAAGCATAAACTTTGATGACATAAACTTATGTTTTACACAGTCAGAGGATTGACAACTGGCAGTGTTCATAAATGAACCATATTTGTCACATTACACATGTATTAAGTGCAGTAGCCATATTGTTTCTCTAATTAAAATGAGGGAAATAATTTTAAAATCTCAAACAATTTGTGTGAGAAACTTGACACCATGGTCAATTGACACAAAAAAATATAACCACAAAAATTATAAACAACCATAACACTTTGTGACATTTTTGAATGCCTAGCAGGTAAAATATGGAAAGAAAACCTTCAGATAAAGGTTGAATTTGATTTTGTCTAACTTATTATTTTTATAAATACCGCATGATATCTCAAAAGGTAGGGACACAACTGTGAAACTTTGAGTTTTAATTGTTTTTGTTTTTTTTATTAAACTCTTTGTCAGGACATATCATTTTTTTTTTCTTTCTTTAAAGGTACATATTTGTAGTGTGTGTGTGTTTTTTTTTTTTTAAGTTGAATATTATTGTACTGTAAATGAAGCATCATGGCCTATGCAGGTTTTTTATTATTATTTTTTTATTTTTATTTTTTTGGTGATAATGTAATTTCATATTTTTGATAAAACAAAGATACATTTAAATTAAATTGAACAATTGTGTCAAGAACATTCTTCTGGTCATCTCTGATTACTTTCAGTGATATATAAACTTTTAAACCCCACAACTCCCCCTCCCCCGACCCTCCAAAAAACAACCCTGTGGTCAAACATAAGTAAATATATAGAAATAAAAATCAAACAGACACACACATATATACATATATATACACACATACATACATACACACACACACATATATTATATATATATATATACACACACACACACACACACACACACACACACATATACACACATACATATACAAACATAAATACATACACATATATACATATACATAAATACATACATACACACACACACATAATAATCATACTAACTATATTACACTACTCTCTCCACACCCCACCCGAGAGCCCTCCAAAAACTCCAAATACCTGCCCCATTTCCGTATAAACATATCCAAGTCACCCCGTCTTCCTGATGACACCTCCTCATAAGCTGCCACTCTCCCCACCTCCGTGCACCACTCCGGTTATGGGGGCGCACCAGCTGACCTCCAACCCCTCAGAATAACCTGCCTGGCGATCATCACACAGGTCAGAACCCAGTTCTCTATATGGCCATCCCCCACATCAATGACCGCCCCATCGCCCTGAACACAAAGTCTGGGGCAAAACCCGAGTGCCCACCACGTCACACACAAAATTCAGAATCTTCGACCAGAATTTCTGGATCTCTACACACCACCAAAAAACATGGGCCATGTCTCCATCCTCCGATTGGCATCTCCAGCAGGTGGGAGTGTCTTTAAGACCAAGCCTATACAGTCTAGAGGGGGTCCATTAAAATCTATGCAAAATTTTAAATTGTATAAAACGGACCCTTGCATCTCTAGATGCAGACTTAACGTTTTTAAGAATCTTAGCCCACACTCCTTCCTCCAATGCCAAGTTGAAATCTTTCTCCCATACTCTCTTGAGAGAAGTTAAGGCTCCGTCCCTCATACTCTGAATTAACAGGGAGTAGTACACTGATGCCTCATGACCTTTTCTAAAAGCCGCAATCACCTCTCCCAAAGCATCTGCCTCCTTAGGGGGGGGGTGTGCTACTCCCAAAAATAGAACAAAGCAGGTGGCGCAGTTGTAAATACCTATAAAACTGAGGTCTGGGGATCCCAAAATGTTGGACCAATTTTTCAAATTATCTCAACACTCCACTTTCATATAGGTCACTGAGTGTAGCAACCCCCCTCACAATCCACTCTGGCCAGCAGAAATGGGACTCGCCAATACACAATCTTGGGTTCTGCTATATGCTCGAGGCAACATTTAAATAAGTGTCCAATTTAAACAATCTGGACACTTTAGTCCATACAGAGTGTAAATGCAAAATAACGGGGTGTACCTTAACTTTTCAGATTAGTTTGATAGAGATGCTTTGTAATGGTGAAATAGGGGCAAGAACTGCCTGTTCAATAACAAACCAGGGAGGGGCTTTCTCTCAGGAAGTAACCAATGAGCCAAATGTCTGAGACTGAACGCATAGTAATAACAAAATCTTGGGAAGGCCTAGCCCTTCTTTGTCAATCGGCCTATGTAACTTATTAAAATGCAATCTGGGACATTTACCATTCCAAATGAAGGACTTCGCTATGCTATCAAATTGCTTGAAATAAGAGAGGGGGACATCTAGAGGGAGAGATTGTAGCAGGTTGTTAAATTTTGGAATACAATTTATTTGAATAACATTAACCTTCCCAATCATCGATAAATGAAATGAAGCCCACCTGCCCAAATCGCTCGAAAATCTTTTTATTAAAGGGTCAAAATTAACACTAACTATATCAGACAAATTTGCTGGGAATAAAATCCCCAAATACTTAATGCCCTGTTTGGGCCACTGGAAGGCGCCCGGCTGGAAAGCCGTTACTGGACAGTACGCTGTCAGAGCCAAAGCTTCGGATTTAGACCAATTGACTTTGTATCCTGAGAACTTAGAAAAGGAATTATTAATCCTGTGGAGGCAAGGCATAGATCTAGTAGGTTCAGAGACAAATAATAAAATATCATCTGTGTAAAGCAGAAGCTTATGTGCCACACCTCCCGCAACCACCCCTGGAAAATCATCCTCCTTTCTTATCGAGGCTGCTAATGGTTCCAGGGCAAGACAGAACAATAATGGGGAAAGAGGGCAGCCCTGCCGGGTGCCCCTATCCAGAGTAAAATAATCTGAAATTAATCCATTTGTTTGTACCGCTGCTACAGGGTGTCTATAAAGTAACTTAATCCAACCAATAAATGTACTCCCGAACCCATACATTTCCAAAATCTTAAAAAGATAATCCCATTCTACCATATCAAATGCATTTTCGATGTCAAGCGAGATGGCAGCGACCGGAGACTGATCATTTGCTACTGACCACATGATATTGATGAGACGCCTAATATTATCAGAAGAGCTACAGCCCCGAATAAACCCCACCTGATCTATATGTATAAAAGATGTCATAACTTTACATAATCGATTAACCAAAATGTTTACATCTAGTTGGATCAGGGAGATTGGACGGTAACTTTTACACTCACTTGGATCTTTGTCCTTTTTAAGATTGAAACTGATCCGGGCTTGTGTCATGGTTGGAGGAAGCTTTCCATTCTTTAATGATTTAGTATAAACTTCTAACAAAAGTGGAGCCAGTTCTGTAGCATAGGATCTAAAAAAATTCTGCGGCAAAACCATCAGGCCCCTGAGCCTTGCCAGTAGGTAGGGACTTAATTACCTCGTCAAGCTCCTCCAAGGTTATCTCAGAATCAAGACAATTTGTTTTGCTCAATCGTCAGTTTAGGAAGATCTAATGGTTCCACAAAGTTTCTAATATCTTCATCAGTAGACAAAGACATGGAACTATAAAGATCAAGATAGAACTCTTTAAAGGCATTATTAATATCAATGGCGGTGGTAAAAAATTTCACCACCAGCAGATTTCACTGAGGGAATGATAGAAAGAGACTCTCTCTGCTTTATATATCTAGCCAAAAGCTTCCCTGCTTTGTCACCCAACTCAAAGTATGACTGTTTTTCCCTGAATAACCAAAACTCCACTTTCTGCAACAAAATAGTATTATATCTATATTTCAATCGGATCAATTCTCTGAGGTCATCAGCTGACATACGGCACTTCAGCTCTGCCTCTGCACTTATAATATTTCCTTCCAACTCCACAAGTTCTTGTGCTTTGGATTTTTTGGTGAATGAGGCATACTGTATGATCCGACCCCTAAGAACCGCCTTAAGTGCCTCCCAAGCCAAGCCCACAGAGGATACTGAGGACCAGTTGGTCTCCATATAAACATTGATTTCAGTCTTTAACATTTGTTGGAAATCAAGATTTTGCAAAAGGGACACATTAAGAAGCCAACTATATGATTTCTTTTTCTCTGTATATGGGAACATCTCTAAACTCACCAGGGCGTGATCTGAGACTAAGATGTTTCCAACTGAACAATCAACAACAGATGAAATGAGGGATTTGGATATATATATATATATATATATATATATATATATATATATATATATATATATATATATATAAAATCTATTCTAGAATAAATCTTATGGACTGATGAAAAAAAATGTATAGTCCCTACCAGATGGGTTCAAAAGTCTCCAAATATCCATAAGACCAAGATTTTTACACATCCTGTGAAGCATCAATGTTTCTCTAGGGGGTTTACACACATTTGCTTCACTGTGATCAAGGACTGAGTCCATCAAAAGATTAAAGTCTCCTCCCAATATTATATCATGAGGGGTGCCAGCGGTTTGCAGCATCCCTTCAAGATCTATAAAAAAGCCCAGATCATCAGCGTTAGGTGCGTAAATATTAGCCAAAATCAACCTTTGCCCTTAAATACTGTTATTTTAAAAACTAGTGGCAGGTCAGAATAAGTGCCATTTCTGTGATATCTGTCAGGTAGTAGTGGCATTTTATATGTAGTGCAACAAGAAAATCACTTGCAGAACATTTAACAAGAAAAAATTTGTTTTGCAGTGACATCAAATGCATTCATATGGTATTATATTGTAAAGAACAGGGTCTTCATGTCTCATAAAAATGTAGGTGAAATATCAAACACTTGTTTTTCAGATATGAAAAATTGATTTTAAATTCCAGTTAAAATCTGTTTGGATTAATCCAGAATCATTTAAGAATAAATCTTAAAGCAACAGTGACTTGATTTTCCCCCACCTCTGTTAAAAACACAACCAGCTCTCACCTGTCAATGTTCTGACCTCATTGCCGCTGTTGACTGTGTACCTGTGTACAGATCCTACAAAACGTTTTGATTGAATAGAACCCATGCGATAGATAGTGTCGGGCGCTGGGTGCCACATTTTATTTGCCAGAGGGATAATTGAACATAATCTGTCACTGTGTTGTCTTCTACAGGTGAATGCAGCTGTCTGGAGGGATATGCTCCTGACCCTGAGCATCAACATCTCTGCATTCGCACCGATTGGGGCCGCAACGAGGGGTGAGTGCTGCAAACAACTTTGTCAGTATCTCAAACGGGGCAAACAAAATGCCAGGACAGAGTGGGGAAATCGAATTGAGACAAATTCGATTAATCATAACTCTTTCTGCGCATGTTAAAGAACTCGTTCAAACTTACAGCTGTTCTTTTAAAATGGCAGTAGAAAATTTGGCCCAAACTTTGGCTCTTGGATCCAGACTGAAATTAGAATGAATAAATAAATTAAAAAATGGGACAGTGTTACACTAATTGGGACTGAAACTAAGACATTTTCGAAGGCAAGTATCACTGTTAGAGTACAATTGCTCACACCTAGGGTAGTGGAAAATGTAAAAATCTTGTGTTTTATTACTATTATTAATTTTCCCTTCATTCATTTTCAGAATGTCAACTAAACTCCTTTGTATTTTCCTCACAAATTCATATTCATCAAGCCTTTTTTTGTGTGCTTCGCCCACAGTCCATGGCCGTACTCGAACCTGGAGCGAGGTTACAACCTTGTCACAGGAGAACAGGCTCCTGAGAAGATTTTCAGGTAAGCACAAATCCAAATCCAGATTTCCTAGAATGCTTGCAGATCTGTGTGTCCTCCAAAAGATGGCCCCTTACTGAACATGACACTCCTTGGGGCGTAAGAGTCCACACAGGGCATCAAACCCCACCTTTTTGCTGTCAGCCACACTCATACTGAACCCACGCCATCAGAGAGCGCCTCGGGGGGCTGCACCAAGGGATTCGTGGAACAGATTTGCCCCAGGCATGTTCTACCTAGAAGAGCAGCAGTTTCCAGAGCTCAGGGCCTTTTTCCATTTTAAAACCAGGTCTGCAGCCACTGTGAATGTTCAGTGGTTTTGTGTATTTATTTTTCATATGCTCAGAATAATGGTGGGCACAGACAGAAAACGAGAACCAGTCACAAACCACAGCATGACACTTTGGATTTCTGTATGTTTCTGTCTGGCAGACGTGACAGTCTGAAAAGCTTCTACTTTTAATATATCTGATGTGACCCATCGCAAGGATTCATGCAAGCTTGACTGCAGTCTGAAAGATGCATGCTGATATTTTGGTATTGTGACCGATGTGATACACCATGACTCAAAACTAGAGCTAGAGTCCAGCTCAGCTATTGTATTTCAACTGTGGTGTGGCTCTCTTTAAGTCTGTGGCAATACCATTGATATTGCAATATTATTTTTTTGTGATACTTTTGATCCTAGTATCGATACCATTATAATTATTATTATTTTTTTTTAATCATAATTTGAATTTTTATGCAATTATTAATGACAAAATTAAGTCATACAGGTTACGTGCTCTATTTAACGTTGCAGAAACGGCACAGAGTGGAAACAGACAGATCTCAGTGAAATTGGAAACAGTTGGTTGACTTTTCTTTAGGTAAAACCGGTCTGTTTACTGAAATTCAAAACACTGCCCCCAATGGACAGATCGGTAAGTGTTGTTAGCGAAATGTTCACAGAGGGGCACAAAAGTTGTGAAGTGAGTTGTTTTCAGCAGTACAGGAAGTAATACGGTTAAGAGGAATGCATATTTTATACATTTAACCCCCAAAACCCAAACCGAAACACTTGTCAGTGAATCTAAATAATGTGTCCAATCCAAGGGTACTGAAATTGTAGGAAACAACATGCAGACTTCCCATGTGATTATACTGGCAAACATTACATCTGCAGCAGCAAACCATTTAATAGCATTGCCGTGAAGTGCAAAACAAAACGACACATCTAATAACACAATGGCAAATCCAAAAACAAACTAAAAATTCCGAGACACAACAACAAATCATAAAACACAAAAGCTAAGCAGAAAACAAAATAACAAATCGGAAAACACAATGCCAAATCCTGAAACACAACGTCAGTCGAAACGGAGAGAGTAGGTACAAAAGCTTCTCACCTGATTGGTTGTGTGGACGATACCTACTGTAGCCCTTTCTTCATGATTGGCTCACTGATTATTTCAAAATCCATGCCAAAATTGCACTGACTGAAAAACTGAATCATTTGTATTGGTTTCTTACTCAGTAAAACAGTAATGAGACACTTTAGAACTGAGAGAGCAAAAACAGCATGCGGCATAAAGTTAGTTAAAGGTACGATATCCTCCTAAAGTCTCCAAGGTACCATCTAAAAAGTCCACTGCACTAAAACTTTGGTGGTGTCCAAGCATTCAGTTAACTGACTTGACATTCTAATGTAACAAACACTGTAATTATAAAAGCACATTCACATTCAAAAGGTTGCAGTAGGCTGCCAGTGTGATGGCTGACTTACGACATGTTAAGTTTTGCCAGCATGTCCAATTATATGTTCACAGTGTTCAATTATTTTAGAAAAAAAAAAGAAAAAAAAAAAAAAATTCTCTGAAATGAACCAAGATATTATTTTCATATTCTAATGGTTGTAGTAGGCTGCTAATGGACAGGCAGACTTACTTACTTAGGCTGATTTTCCAAGTATGTTCAATTATACAAATACAGTATTCAATTATTTTATAAATAACATCACTAAACTTCATCAAGTAAGTTATTCATTCACACCACTGACAGCCTACTACAACCTTCAGAATGTAAAAATTACATATTGATGAATTTTAGTGATTTTTTTTTTCTTCTTAAATAATTTAATACTGTATCCATTTAAATTGGACTAACTGGGAAAATTTCACCTAATGTAAGTCAGTCCATTGGCAGCAACTGGAACTATGTATATATACACACCGATCAGCCACAACATTAAAACCACCTGCCTAATATTTTGTAAGTCCCCCTCGTGCCGCCAAAACAGTGCCAACCCGCATCTCAGAATAGCATTCTGAGATGCTTTTCTTCTCACCACAATTGTACAGAGCGGTTATCTGTGTTACTGTAGACTTTGTCAGTTGAACCAGTCTGGCCATTCTCTGTTGACCTCTCTCATCAACAAGGCGTTTCCATCTGCACAACTGCCGCTCACTGGATGTTTTTTGTTTTTGGCACCATTTGGAGTAAATTCTAGAGACTGTTGTGTGTGAAAATCCCAGGAGACCAGCAGTTACAGAAATACTCAAACCAGCCCATCTGTCACCAACAATCATCCATGAAATTATCTAATCAAGCAATCATATGGCAGCAGTGCAGTGCATAAAATCAAGCAGATATGGGTCAGGAGCTTCAGTTAATGTTCACATCAACCATCAGAATGGGGAAAAATGTGAGCTCAATGATTTGGACCGTGGCATGATTGTTGGTGCCAGATGGGCTGGTTTGAGTATTTCTGTAACTGCTGATCTCCTGCGATTTGCACCCACAACAGTCTCTGAAATGAAGAAATAATAATATTATTAACATGATATTCAGGTGGTCAGGGTCCCAAAAAACATCAACAACAAGGTGCATGAAAAGTGCATTGAAACCAAATGAGATCTGCGCTTGAGATTGACAAGAAATGTAAAAGCCAAAATCCACCAGTCCCAGACCCCTGAAATGAACCCAGTGTGAATATGCCCTCCCAATTAAACTCTGTCTCTTGTTAATTAACTAAAATCCCCATTTTCAAAGTAACGGCCTCAACTGATTTCCACTTCTTGGGTGTAATAGCAAAGGCCAAAATAAAGCTATTTAAATATATATCATCCATTCACTCACTTCTAACTCACCGCTGCCATCATCACTCTTTACCACCTGACCACACAAGCCATTTAATTGAGCGGACAGCACTTGACTGATCGTGGTCTGAGGAAACCAATCGATGCCCTCTGAAGTGTCAGTTGATGAGTCGGAGCAAGGCCTGGGTTACCGCCGTCTTATTTATGAGTGGATATATTCATTGATCCTGAGTAATTCAGACGTGCTTGTCTATAGCCAGGGTCAGGAACCGGGCACACTCAGACCTGAGCTCATGCATGATGGATGGATTCAGAACAACTAAGTGGTGTAGCCTTTAAAATCACCTCTTGGGACTGATTGCTATGATGTACATAGGGTAGGGTGCACGTGATTAGGGCTGGGTGGTATGACGGTCCACAACTTGAGACAGTAGAAATGTGTCAACCGATATCTTCACCATGCTGTTTACAGCTTGGTACATTTGGAACAGTTATCAGTTGCCAGGACTGCTTAAGGTTTATAATGTAAGTGCTTAATTTATATGTGAGAGTAACAAAGAAACATGAAGTAATGCAAAAATGTAATACAGAGTGGAATGTGTCCCAAATAAATCTAGGCAGCAAGGGCTTGTTTGTCAGGTGTGCTGTTGTCACTGTAAAAAAATAAAAAAAAAGTTTTGTTGATTCGACTCATTATATTTAGAGATTTTTGTTGTTGTTGTTGCATGGGCTTTTGTGAGTTTAACTGACTTAATAGGAGAGGTTTATCTCACAAATTAAAAAGTAATCTGAACTGTTTGAATGTAGTTGTGCAAACTTTTATTTTAACACCATTTTATTTGGCTGTACTTAATCAGTTTATTTAGCTGAATTTAAATTGGATGTAGAAATAACAACTTATTGAATTTATAGATTAAATTATTTATAGAACCTGAAGGTCTGCCATTGTAAAGTTAGTGTTTAGTGAACCTAACTTTAATTGACAAATTAACCCTGCAAGTTTTGCACTGCAGGATGGTCTCTTCTTGAAAGACATAGGTTACATGCATATAGTTTCATTTGGAGGCACATAGATGTTAACACTTGACAGTTGACACAAAAACCTCAGTAATGGTGATACACAACATGCATCAAGTAAAAGATGAGCTCTTAACATCACCACACAACTGATGGCAAAAACAACAACAGCAGCACAAATAAAGTCTGAAAATAGCAATAAATAAATAAATAAGCCTACAACACTTACCCCATTATTTATTCATGCTGCAATGCAAATCTTTGTTTGTTCAGACAACTTTGTTAAGTCAGTTGAGATGACAAATACACTTGCTGAACTAAAGTACAAATTGACAGAATCACAAGGTAATGTCAATTTGACTGGACAATTTTGTTGTCAAAAAACAAACAAAAAAAAAAAACAAAAAAAAAAACACCTTGATGCAACTAGATGTCAAAATAATAAATAAATAAATAAATAAATTACAGAGGGCACAAATGTAATGGTCCTAAGTGTACTAAAGGCCCTTAAAAAAGTTTTACTCCTAAAGAAATTAATTGTAATTTTGAAACATATGAATAAAATCATGACCACTCACGTGAGATGAGGACTTTAGTCATATCAGTAACCTTATCAAAACTGTTTTATTCTACATGGGACAAGGGCCCATTCATTTTAGAATCACATGACCAGCTGAATACTACTCGCTTAATCTCAGTAATTGTCTTGTTATTGGACACTTTCACTCTTGGATTAAATTAATCATGGCTGATTGTGAATAGTGAATTTCTACAATGGCATCTGTAACTGAAAACTATTGATTTGAATGATGCTGCATCCACACCACTAGGTGTCACTGTAAGTCCAAAATGACATGAACAAAAATTCACTGAGTGCACCTTTAATGTAATAATTGTTAGTCCTAAATGTAATAAAGGGTCTACATTAAATTAGTTTAGGTTATAAAAGGTAATAAATGCCCTAAATATAATAAAAGCTCTAAATGTAATTGCCCATGTGGGTCACACTTTGTGTTCATGTTACTCTATATTTACATTGGTAATTGGAGAGTAATGCCAATGCACTATATCCTATTGCTGTATAATGATTTTGTAGAGCTTGTACTTGTATATTGTAATTCTTATTAATAATTAATAGTAGTAGCATGTAATACTGTATGTGTTACATGGACACTGTAAAATAAGGGATTTTAGTATATTGTAGGTAAGGCGGTTAAAATTTGTGTTTTCATATACTTTATATACATAGAAATAATTTGTATGCACTCATTTAATGATAATTTAATCACATTAGTATGGTTGATGAAGGTTAATTGCATATTTTATTTACTTTACGTACAGTTCAAAATGGTCAAAAGTCTTTATTAGGGAAGTGCATTGTACAGTATATCCTTGATTCCATTTTATTGGGATAAATATATGGGGTTATGCATTTTTAAACAAACAATGAATTGTTCACATGTACTTGTAGACTGATCATTAATCACCACACTCACCTCCTCACTAGTCACACTTTTATAAACGGCCAGTAGCTGTAAACATTATAACTCACTGATAAATGGTTAATTGGTGTAAAATGTAAGAATTGCTACAATAAGAGACTTCATTACATTTGGAACTAACAATGATTACTTTCCGGATCTTGATTACATTTATTGAAAATGTTATTATAATTAGGGTCGTTATTAAACTTAGGACCACAAGTTATTACTTTTAGGGCCTTTATTATATTTAGGACAGCATCTTATCACATGTAGGGACTTTATGACATTTAGGACCAAATCTGATTACATTTGGGGCCTTTCATGGAACATTTAATAGGTTTGTGACATCAACACTTATCATCATGATGGCGACGCAGATGGCTGCCTCGGTGTGGAGCTCCTCAGTTCTTTTGTTGTTTATGTTTGTTTGTCCTGTGTTTAGTAATCTTTTTCCAGTCAGTTTTAACAGAGACGAACTGCTGAACATTCGACAGCATGTACCAGACAATCTTTCCCGGTTTTCGAATATTCAGATGTTTTGCTAGACATTTTAGTTGGAGGAGCAGTTCTGCTGTTCAAGGGAGATGAGCCGGTGCGCTGGTCAAACTCCGTCGGCACGGATTTCGAACAGCGCTGCCGAGTATTCACTTAGCGAATCGCTGCTCTCTTCCTAACAAAATGGACGAACTACGGACTTTTCAACTTCTGCTGCCTTGTGCTTCACAGAAACCTGGCTGAGTGAAGCCATTCCGGACAGTGCGTTACATCTGCCGGGCTTCTGGCTGTTCAGAGTGGATCGCATCGCAGAGTTAACGGGGAAAACGAGAGGCAGTGGAACATGCTTTTATATCAATGAAAGTTGGTGTACAGATGTAACAACGTTAAAGAGGATGTGCTGTCCGAATTTGGAAGCGCTCTTTATTAACTGTAAGCCTTTCTACTCGCCGCGGGAGTTTTCCTTGTTTATTCTGGTGAGTGTGTATATTGCACCAAACGCGTGTTTGAACACAGCGCTGCAACAGCTAGCTGATCAAATCACAGACATGGAACAACAATACCCGGACTCAGTTATTATTATTCTTGGGGATTTTAACAAAGCAAATCTCACACATGAACTGCCCAAATACAAACAGCACATCACATGCCCCACCAGAGACAGGAACATACTGGATTATTGTTAAACAACAATAAAGGATGCATATCGCTCTGTCCCTAGAGCAGCTTTGGGACTCTCTGACTACTGTCTGGTTCATCTTCCAACCTACAGGCAGAA
This sequence comes from Myxocyprinus asiaticus, assembly GCF_019703515.2. Classification (NCBI taxonomy): domain Eukaryota; kingdom Metazoa; phylum Chordata; class Actinopteri; order Cypriniformes; family Catostomidae; genus Myxocyprinus; species Myxocyprinus asiaticus. Next base: position 4,085,721 of record NC_059347.1, read on the forward strand.
ATTAAAATCATCCAAGCCAGTAGTAAGAACTGTAAAGAGATGGACCAATGAAGCAGAGCGGGAACTACAAGCCTGCTTCGATTGCATGGATTGGAGTGTTTTTGAGGCTGCAGCCACAGACTTGGATGAGCTCACAGATACTGTTACATCATATATCAGTTTCTGTGAGGATATGTGCATTCCTACTAGGACTTATTTAAAGTTCAACAATGACACACCATGGTTTACAGCAGAGCTCAGGCAGCTTCATCAGGCCAAAGAGGATGCTTACAGGGGTAGGGATAAAGTCTTGTACAATCAGGCCAGGAACACACTGAACAGGGAAATCAGAGTGGCTTAAAGAAGATACTCTGAGAAGCAGAAAAACAAGTTTTCAGCTAACAACCCTGCATCAGTGTGGAGTGGCAAGAAACAACTCACAAATTACAGGACTCCTACCCCCAACCCTGTAGGGAACCAACAACTGGCTGACGACCTGAATGTGTTCTACTGCAGATTTGAAAGGCCCAATCTCACACCCTACACCCACTCTGACCTTCACTTCACACAAACACTAATACCTCCTGTAACCCACCTCCTCCCCCCTCCTGCTACTCAACCTGCACTTAAAATCTGTGAAGATGATGTGAGCCGCATCTTTTGGAAACAAAAAACGAGGAAGGCTTCAGGCCCAGATGGCGTCTCACCAGTGTGTCTTCGATCCTGTGCTAACCAGCTGGCCCCCATCTTCACACAGATCTTCAATAGATCACTGGAGCAGTGTGAAGTCCCATGCTGCTTCAAATGCTCAATCATTATTCCTGTCCCAAAGAAACCAAAAATCATAGGACTTAATGACTACAGATCTGTCGCCTGAAATCTGTGGTCATGAAATCATTTGAGAGACTGGTGTTGGCCCACCTGAACAACATCACTGGACCCTTTCTAGATCACCCTTCAATTTGCTTATCGAACAAACAGGTCTGTGGATGATGCAGTCAAAATGGGATTGCATCATATCCTGCAACATCTGGACAGACCAGGGACATATGCAAGGATCCTTTTTGTGGACTTCAGTTCAGCTTTCAACACCATCATCCCAGCTATACTCCAGAATAAATTACACCAACTCTCTGTTCTCATGTCTATCTGTCAGTGGATTACCAGCTTTCTGACAGACAGGCAGCAGCTTGTGAGACAGGGGAAACTCACTTCTAGCACCTGGACAATCAGCACTGGTGCCCCCCAGGGATGTGTGCTCTCCCCACTACTCTTCTCCCTCTACACCAATGACTGCATCGCCAAGGACCCCTCTGTCAAGCTCCTGAAGTTTGCAGACGACACCACTGTCATTGGCCTCATCCGAGATGACGATGAGTCTGCATACAGAAGGGAGGTTGAACAGCTGGCTGTCTGGTGCAGTCAAAACAACCTTGAGCTGAACACGCTCAAAACTGTGGAGATCATTGTGGACTTTAGGAGAAACACCGCAACACTGACCCCCCTCACCATTCTAAACAGCACTGTGGCAGCAGTGGATTCATTCAGGTTCCTGGGCATTACCATCTCACAGAACCTGAAGTGGGAGACCCACATTGACTCCATTGTGAAAAAGGCCCAGCAGAGGTTGTACTTCCTTTGCCAGCTGAGGAAATTCAACCTGCCACAGGCGCTGCTGATACAGTTTTACTCAGCAGTCATTGAGTCTGTCCTTTGCACTTCAATAACTGTCTGGTTTGGTTCGGCTACAAAATCAGACATCAGAAGACTACAAAGGACAGTTCGGACTGCTGAGAGGATTATTTGTTGCCCCCTGCCCCCCCTTCAAGAACTATACACATCCAGAGTGAGGAAAAAGGCTGGAAAAAAAGATCACTCTGGACCCCACTCACCCTGCCCACTACCTTTTTGAACTGTTGCCTTCTGGCCGATGCTTCAGAGCTCTTAGCACCAGAACCGTCAGGCACAGAAACAGTTTTTTCCCCTCAGGCTATCCATCTCATAAACAATTAAATTGCCCCATTGAGCAATAACTATGAGCAATACACAGTTTAGTCTTTCTTATATTTATCCAACACATCCAACCTCTTCTGCCATTTCATTCCTCTTAAGAAAAAAAAAATAAAAAAAATTGCACTGTACATAACAGATTGTATTAGATTTGCACTACCCATGTGTATGTGTGTATGTATGCGTGTGTGTGTCTGTACATATGTGTATAAATAGTTTTATTTTTTTTATTTTGTATTATTATCTATGTCTTGCTGCTGTTTATGTATTGTTTTTGTATTGTTGTACACTGGAAGCTCCTGTCACCAAGACAAATTCCTTGTATGTGTAAGCATACTTGGCAATAAAGCTGATTCTGATTCTGATTTTAAAGTATTTTTATTACTGTAATAAATAGGCATTACCAAATGGTTATCAATAATCCACGAGATGCGATGTGTGTAAGGGTAATGGGTCTTCTTTAGCACAATGTGAAGGAGAGTTACTAAAACTTCCTCACCTGTGGTAAAATCACTGTAATGCAGTTGAAGACAACATTCAATACATAGTTTTGATTATAATTAATAATTATCAGAATGAACAATTATTGCAGTGTATGCACATTAATATAGAACGTGAGGTCACAGGTGTGCATCTATAGTCATATTACAGCTTCAACATGGCTCATCCATGCAGAATTTAGAGTTGGAACAATTTTTTTTTTTTTTTTTATAAAATAGAAACTTGTTGTTGTTGTTTTTAATTCCTAGAAATAACCATATCTTCATATTTACTGTTACCTTGATAAAACATTACTTATGCCATATGATATGATATTTTGGTCATACCACCCACCTCTTAATGTGATCATGCAACATTATATCCCACAATATCAGTTCACATTGAGTTTTTTTCCTAAATAAATTATAGTTAAGTCTTAGTTACTTAATTTTTCACATTAATTCAGCAGTTATCTTGACAACATCACAAAAGGCGCTTATACAACTTTAATGAAGTTACTTAGTATAATTGTATTTAATTGTACGGCCTACTCGGCTGAAAATATACCTAGCACATCATTCATCCATGTCTTTTATATGTGATCATGTCCATCAATCTACATTACAAAGAAATCTGAAAATGATTTTGTCTTTTTGATGAAGAATGAGGGTCATTTGTGAATCTCTGGGCTCTGAAACTTTCCCACTTAGTATTCCTTCAGTATTCCTGTCTGTATGTAGCAGAGTATTTTATTCTCTTTAATGATCCAGTCATTAGTGGAAACATTAAAAGATTTATCAGGAATGTAACAGCAGTTAGCACAGAATGTTAATGACAGCAAACACACAGTGAATACTAGATCAGAGCAGGTAAACATAGGGAGGGTGAGAGAACAATGGCGAAAGACTGAATATTATGTACTGTCAGTTGCATTTTGCTTTCATGGATTTTCTCAACAGTTGACATTAAATGGGCCATATCTTGCTATACATGTTATTATATACCTTGTAGTTACTGAGATATAACCCTAGTGAAAACTTCCCTATGTGACAACTAACCTGGATCTCCCAAATCTTTGAGTCTGGTGTCTAGATTTCTCATACACTGTTAATATCCAAGAACATCTCTCTCCTGTCCTGGTCAATGCTGGCTTCTTCTAATAAGCAGCATGTTACAGTGGCTCATTGAAATTCAACTGACACCTGACACACTTTGTGTTGATGTCACTCACACTGCAGGTCGTCCTACAGTCTTGGTCAAGGCCTTTGGCTGCCAGTCAGTAAGAGCTTCGTGGTTCCTCCGGTGGAGCTGTCAATCAACCCCATTGCCAGCTGTAAGACAGACGTGCTGGTTACAGAAGACCCAGGAGAAGTGCGGTGAGTACATCAAAACTAGTATATGCTCTCACTACAGTATTGATACAAAAAATGGACATTTTAAGACAGAAATCCAAACTTCTTACCACTACCATAAGAAAAGAGTATTTCATATAATTAAATAATAATTCGGGATTAGTTTTATTTGTGTACCTGTTAATTTTTTATGGTTATGATGAGGTTATGTTGGCTTGATAAAACTATTGGGTTATTTTTATTTTTTCAAGATTAAATTCCTAACCTGAGAGAATTTCTTATTCCGACTCCAAAATTCCAAACAGTAATTCCTCGCAGAGTTTCAATCTACACTGAAAAAAATTAAAATACAAAAATAACAGTATATACACTACCGGTCAAAAGTTTTGAAAAACTTATTCTTTATTATAATTTTTGTTCACATTTTACAATAATAGTAAAGTCATTAATACTACGGAATAACATAAATGGAACTGTGGGAATTATGTTGTGACTAAACAAAATCCAAAATAAATCAAAACTGTATTATATTTTAGCATCTTCAAAGTAGTCACCCTTTGCCTAAAATTTGCAAACATTTACTCTTGACATTTTCTCAACCAACTTCTTGAGGTATCACCCTGGGATGCTTTTTAAACAGTACTGAAGGAGTTCCCATCTGTATGTTGGGCACTTATTGGCTGCTTTTCTTTATTATTTGGTCCAAGTCATCAATTTCAAAAACCTTTTTTTTATTATTATTACATTTTAGATTTATAATGAAATAAATTAATATGGTGGCACAATTATATTTTTGTCTACAAAACTAATTTCAAACATTTAAGCAAAAGATTTTTAAGATCATGGGAAACATTTCGGTCAAGTGTTTCAAAACTTTTGACCGGTAGTGTATATGTATATATAAAAAATGCTTCATGTGGTAACATCTAAATGAACTGGTATATACCGATCAGCCACAACATTGAAAAAAAATCACCTGCCAAATATAGTGTAGGTCCCCCTCGTGCCACCAAAACAGCTCTGACCCGTCGAGGCATAGACTCCACAAGATCTCCGAAGGTGTCCTGTGGTATCTGGCACCAAGACGTTAGCAGCAGATCCTTTAAGTCCTGTAAATTGCGAGGTGGGGCCTCCATGGATCAGACTTGTTGGTCCAGCACATCCCATAGATGCTCAATTGGATTGAGAGTCAACACCTTGAACACTTTGTCATGTTCCTCAAACCATTCCTGATACATTTTTGCAGTGTGGCAGGGCGCATTATTCTGCTGAAAGTGGCCACTGCCATCAGGGAATACCATTGCATTTTTCCTGCTTCCAACATATGAAATTCAAGAACTGAATGTTCACTTGCTGCCTAATATATCCCACCCCTTGACAGGTGTCATTGTAATGATACAATCAATGTTATTCACTTCACCTGTAAGTGATTTTAATGTTGTGGCTGATCAGTGTGTATATATTTATGTATTACTAAATTAAGCTGAATACATTACTGTAGAACCCAACAGAACCCATTTCAAGGTTTAGATCAGGTAAATATAGCTTCTTAGGATAACGATGCAGGTTACTACTTTGACATCCACCAAATGATGTGTCTGCCCATCTCTCTTAACTATCAAATGCCTACCAAGCAATGTGCTCGCAAATGCCAAGCAACCACTCTGTACACATTTTCAACTGTAGTAACCATTTAGAACACCTTAGCAACCACCTAGCAACTTCTTAGCAACCACACTTCTTCGTAATGCCCTTGCTAAGCAATCAGTCAGAACACCCAAGCAACCACTTAGAACACCTTAGTAACTACATAGCAAATACTCAGAACACTTCAGCAAAAGCCTAACAACTTCTTAGCGGCCACTCGGAACACATTAGCAACCACTTAACAATTTGTTATCAAATTCAAAGCAACCACTCTAAACACCTTAGCAACTGCCTCACAACCACTTAAAACACTTTAGCAACAGCGTATTAACCTTGTAGCACCCGCAAACAGCCAGAACACCATAGCAGCCACTGAGAACGCCTCAGTAACCACACAGAAAACCCTAGGAACCACTTAGCAATGTGCTTGCAAATGCCTAGAAACAACTCTGAATACCTTAGCTACTACCTAGCAATGTTTTAGCAATGAACCTGCAACCAGCCAGAGCACACCAGCAACCATTCAGAACACCTTAACCACACAGCTGTTCTTCACAGTTGAGTTGTTCTTCTAAGTGAGATGTTCGGTTCATCACGTAGTTATTAATACAAACCCTTCAATATGACACTTACACTTATTCCTGATAGCCCCATATCTGCTGTTGGCAAAAACGTCCTTAGGGAACAAGCTGTTTATTACATTTTTGACAACCAAGCTGTTTCCATCTTTGTTGCAAACCCAACATATGCTGAGCTGTTCTTACAGTGTCAGCATGACATCTAATATGGATCAGGTATAGACTGAAATCACAGACATTATATCATAAGCATGGTTTATGAAAGCTATCCTGACATGTTACGATGGATGATATTTTTATTAGACTCTAAATTTGTTCTTAAAAGCCTGCCAGCTAAGGAATTATGTTCTTGGTTGCTAGTACATTATGGAAAATTTAAGAAGTCATGGCACATATCGTTGCCAGATAAGTAAAGCAGTGCTGGGAATGTTGTTTAATGGAGCTCTGCAGTTGTACTTTCTATTTTGTGTCCAATAATAGGATTATATTCCTTTCTCAGAAAACAGTCATCTCTCATTCTCCCCATCACACGCTTAGATCATTTCAGCACTGTGATGATGAATAGCTTTCATTAACATTTCAATTTCATCCCAGAATGAGGAGGCCATGTCTTCCCTTTGCCTGAGAGAGGAGGAAGTGTGAATAGAGGCATGCGATTGCTTTTATTTAGATTCCACCAGAATGGATACGAGCAAGTCATTTTGCAGCAGCAGTGTTGCTGTGGCATTCCTGACTTGTGGCGTTGTAGGTTTCCTGATACTCCAGAGGTTATCTCCATTCCGAATGAAGCGACACATCGCATCACTTGGGAAAGTAAACAGTCCTAATCTTCTTAAAGCTACTTGGTTAATACAGCTGTCAGCTGCTCTAGAGGTCATATGAGCCTGTGCAAATAACTTCCTCTAGTAATGGAAAGAATGAAAATGCTGGAAGGTTCAGGAGGCCCAGTCATGCCCCCTTTAAAAAGAGGCCTGTTCTGTGCAGAGTTGGGGAGCCACTGTGAAACTGTTGATTGCCAAGCTACTTAATTTACAGCAGTTAAACTACATTCAGCTACTTATTTGAAAAAGTACTTAGCAACAAAACAAGTCACTAAGAGAAAAATATAACCACAAATGACATTAAGCGGTCCAGGCAGTTTGGAAAAGTGGAGAAAATGACCAAAATTGCCAAATTTGTCAGGGCCAAAGTAATTTAATTACTAAGTGATCTAGTTACTTTGTAGGTGTGATGTTTGCAGACTTCTAAGTACTTCTTGTCTATGTACTACCAGTCCACTAGAAAGTGGATGGGGGTGCACCTTTCAAATGCATTCACAGTTCAATTAACATGTTAATTATTTTGACTTGCTGTTAATAGAAAATGATTGATCAGAGTGTCCACATTTCACAAAACCTGGTATACATGAACAGCAGTATGGACATTTCAATCACAAGATACAGTCGAATTAGTCATTACAGACCACACCCAAAGTATGTATAGCCACATATCTGCTAAATGATTAAATGAATAAAAATTATTTGATAACTGTTTGTCATAAGGGTCTATAGATGAAAAAGTAGGCTTTTCAATACGTTCACAGTGGCAGAAATTGAAATCCATATGAACTATTGATTCAGGTGCAGTTTTTGTTGTACAGTCAATATAATGCAGATATGTTCGCATCGTATAAAAACAATTATTTAATTACTTATTTTTAAACAATACACAATCGTATTTTATCAAACTACACAATGATGACTCTAAGACATTATAGATATTACAGTTTTATCTTCTGTTAACGCCTGATCTTCTGTAAAGCTGCTTTGAAACAATGTGTGTTGTGAAAAGCGCTATACAAATAAAAATGACTTGACTTGAAAGAAGAAACATGCCAAAATCCAACTTCCTTGATCAAACTGGGCCTCATTTCTCAAAAGCATTGTAAGCCTTAGTAGATCACAGAATCCATTTCACGATCTATCTTAGTTCTGCAGTCCGTTTCCCAAAGCCATCGTAACTAAGTAGTACTTAAAAATGCTCAAAGATTTACATGTGCTCTTGAGTGACCATACAGCGCTAATAACATCTTAAGGACACAGACTTATGCAGACACAAGCAGGACAACTACAAAATCACTCATAACACAGTTAACACCTAGCAACACTTTTTGCTGAGACTTTAATATCATGATACCTGTTATTTTTTTTATTTTAACAGGCAAGGCTAATAATAAAAATAAATGCATAAAATAGTCTATATAAATTGATGTCTAGCTTAATTAGTAAACATAATATATATATATATATATATATATATATATATATATATATATATATATATATATATATATATGTGGGTGTGTGTGTGTGTGTGTTGACTAATTGTTGACATGGTTGTTGCTGAAAACTGTATAAATTAAAATCAGAGAAAGAAGAAAAACATCACTGACTTACTGCCATGCATGAAAGTCATACGTCTCATCCTCATCTCCTCTTCCTCTATGACACCCAAGGGCGCTCTCGCCCACACCAAGTGTTGTGTAGCACTGCACATGCTGTGTAGACCACACATGTTGTTTAGCATTGCTGTCACCATTTGGGAATAAAGAGCAGACCTCCGTTTTATTGGTGAATGTCCTTAAAGCGCAGCTTCCACACACCTCAGTATTTTGCGCTTCACAATTGTCATGTATAGTGTGTAGTAGAGATGATGAAGAGGAGAGAGGCAATGGATCAACTTTCAGGCTTTTAATGAAGGAGATGGAGAAGAATTCAAACAACGTGGAGAACAAAAGGACCAAGTAAACTTCACACTAACACGAGTAGTACACAGACGAGAACTGACAATCAGTGAACAAAACAGCAGGGTATTTATATACAAATGGAACTAATGATAGACTGAAAGACAGGTGAGGATGATAGGGAATAGGTGGCTGATGAGGGCAGTGTACCATGGGAAATGTAGTCCAGGGTAAAACTTCAAAATAACAGTCCTAGTGAAAACATGAAGGAGACAGACTGTGACAACAATAACACGGTGAACCTCGAAATGTTCAATGAATGCTTGTCATTGGCAGGATCATATTCAGGGCCTTTGCTGTCTTCACTGATCCTGGAAGCTCTCATCTCAACCCACAGAGGAATTTGTGAAAACAAAATATAACAAATGCACACCTGATTATGCAAGCAGCGATTATGTAAAATAAACAGATCATTCTGCATAAAATAATTTTAAAACAATAAGTAATTATGTAGTAAATTAGGTTGAACATTTAAGAAAACATATTTAAACATTTCCAGCAAGGTAAATTACAAAAGTTAAAAGTTACACACAAATGCTATATAGTTACAATGACAAGCAGCATGATACAGTCCCATTTCAGCACTCTCACACGGACAGCGACTCAAGTAGCACTTAAAGCGCATCCTCACACATTTATGTTAAGTGCAGTTTTGGGAAATGCACGTAAAAAATAACGAATATTCATAAAATCGCTCGCAGAATACACTCTTAACTGCTAAAATCGATAGTTTTTGTGAAATGAGGACCTGTTTTGTAGTTATAACTGGTTTTGAGTTGTAGCACCATCTATGCACAGAATTGGACGAAATTTGGTATGCATCCTCAAAATGTTTTTGTGTCAAAGTTTTCCAGGTTTCATTAAGTTTGGACTTTGCATTGAGATGATATACTGTAGATTGGTAAGTGAATTTGGGCCATGGTCAAAAAAATTTAAATGGCTTCTGAATATATCTTCTTAACTATGTGGCAAATCAAGATTCTTATGGCAAATTTTTGTCATGAGAGACTCTGGATAATAAATACAAAATGTTGTGTGAATCATCCTTGTGTAAGGGACTTGACATGGAGGCGAAGGTAGAATGCAAGAAGTTTATTATAATCAGCAAACAAATCCAAGACACAAGGCCGAGATGTAATTGTTGAAGCAGGTAATGTTGTCATTACACAGGTAATCAGTCCAACCAGGCAAACAGAGCAAAACAGTAATCCAATTTCAGTAAATCCATAAAGCAGGCACAATGGTCATAACAAGTAGGCAGTAAACAGGCAATGAGAATAACACTTGGTAAGGCAGTGCAACTGGCAATACTTAATACGCAAAGTCACAATGGAAGAACATGGCTATTTATATCATTCAAACAGGAAGTAACCATAGAAGAAATGGTACAGTGTCATTATTCAGGAGAGGGCTCCCTCTGGTGGTCGGCTGAAGGGATACCAGCCTCATGCGTTACACCTTGGACCTCTTATAAGCTAACTACAGTGGACCTATTTAAAAAGAAAAAACATATCTTTAAAAAAAATAAATGATGATGATATTATTTATAATTTAATCAGAGCCATATTTTTTTGGCAACAAAATTGTGATTCTTTTGTAATGAATGAAAATCTTAATTAGGGTGACAGCATTAAACTTGAACAGATTTGATCTAAAATGCAACTGAGATGAGCAGTTTGTTAGAGAATCATGATTTAAAGGTTTTCCGCTCTAGTACACAGTCACGTAAAAATAACATTTTTCTTGCTTTTAAATTCAAACTAATTAATGTTGTGTTTATTGGTATTTATTATCATTATTTTATAGCAGGCATGTTATATGTTTTCTTCTCTCTGACACTCTGTTTCACAGAATGTTGGTCTTTTGTATTTTGTTTTAATGAACAAGCATTTGAAGTGTGTTAGTGAGGAAAAGCAGCCAGGGATCAAACAAATGCCAACTTTATAGCTTGCAAATATTCCCCTTTGCTGAGTTAGAGTTTTGAATGATTTATTAAGCTTAATTAGTACTTAACATCATAGCAGGCACAAAATAATAACTTTGAGAACGGAAAGACACATTTTATGAGTGATTAGCAGAGTTTCAGAGGAATACATTATATCAATTTAATGTATCTGGAAAATAATTAGTTCTCAGCTGCACAGGAAATGTCTGTCACATCACACACAGCACAGTGAATAATAAGCCCTCTTAATTATGCAAATGATATTCAAAGAGAAGACCCGTGAGTGAAGGCTGCTTACTGAAGCGAGTGAAAAACAAAACATCATTGGGCTCAATGTTCAACTAATGAAAGAAAAGTAAATGCAAGTGAGATGCTTTACTCTTATTGACATTTATTTTTTTTTATTTTTTATTTTTTTTACATTATATAAGCTGATTTTGATAACCTTTTTAGGATCCATAGTAAAAAGCCCCTATAAAGCATGATCTGAATTTGTCATTAGACAACAAATTTTGCCCCATAAAATCTCAATTATATGAATGCAATTTTTTTTTTTTTTTGCCTCAAAAGGGTTATAAACATAATCATACTTGTATATGTTTTAGCTCTTCTAGACTGAACATTGCATGACCTTCCAACAATAGAAGACATATAACATTATCTCTCTCTCTCTCTCTCTCTCTCTCTCTCTCTCTCTCTCTCTCTCTCTCTCTCTCTCTCTCTCATATATATATATATAGTATATATTGATAACACATCAGATGAAGACATATAGCCTACAGTAGGACACATCAATACAGAAATAACAAATTATTATTATTATTATTATTATTATTATTAGTTTGAATAAATTCTTCTTTCAGTGCCAAAGGAAGTGTAAGAAAATTATTGAATACTGTAAATAATAATAATAATAATAATAATAATACATAATAATACATAATTAATACATACTTACTGGATTATGAATAAATGTAAGTTGTGTCCATTTTTTTTATTCTATTTTTTATTCTCAAGTGATGCGTCACTTGGCTAATTAAATTTCAGGAAAGGGTTTGCCCAACTGTGTTAGGGTGAACATCACCATATTAATTGCTTAAAAACAATAATTAATAGATAAAAAAATAACTTATTAAAAGAAAAATATTTTGAGATTAAGAGTATATTATTATTATTATTATTAAGAGGGTATAAACATGTTTAAAAAATGTATTTAAAAAATACAGTTAAGTTTCTATATTTTTTTATTGTATTTCTATTTCATGCAGTGTGATCTGTAGTGAATGTAGAGTTTACTTTTGTAGAAATGCTCATATAATTTCATATTTTTAATAATGTATTATCAGTCTCTATTATTATTGCTCATGGGAGTTTCTTCAAAAAAAAAAAAAAATATATATATATACTTATTTATATTTGCAAGACAGAGTGTGTCATTTTATTTCAAATGTATGAATGTAATTTTATGATAATAAAAAGAAAAAAACACTTTGTACATCCATGCACAACAAAATCTAGTTTATTTCTTTGCTTTAAGTCAGGGGTGTCCAAACATTTTTGGTCAGGGGCCAAATGCAGAAAAAAATAAGGTGCCGCGGGTCGCATGGCTGTAATAATAAAAAGAAGCTACTAGATTGCCACTATATATAATCTTTATATTGTATGCTTAATATTATGCAAGTTTTAATCATGTTTTGTGCTCTATGGTATGCTTGTGTAGGCCCTACATGTAAATAAAGGATAGGGTATTTCACTCACAAAGAACTCTTATAATGGAACAGTGATGCATCTTATACAAAATATTCTACTCATTTATTCACATTTTTATCTTTGTGACGTCCATTCAGTGGCTCTGCAAAGAACATATAGATCTACAACTGAGTGTTGGGTGTGACCCATCATATTAATCAAAATCAGATTAAATTTGATCACTTTATGACCGTGAATCAATTTTCTTGTTTCAACGAAATATCACAACGAACCAATTAATTACAGTATACTTCCCAGTGCTACAGAGGGCATTCTGGAAGAGTATGCTCGGTTCGCGCGTCTCTGTGCGCGCTCAATAAACTCTGTTCAGCCGCTCGCACAACAGCAGCTCTACTCAGTTGTATGATCCAAGGTATCAAGACATTTGAACAAGAACAAGTACATGATTAAAGGGTCTAACCTGATGTCAGTCCTTTAATAAATGCATCATTCTTTCTGCGGGGCACTTCATCCTTGGAAATAAAGATTATTCCAAACTTCTGTTGAACTCTGCCAGTGGATGCTGTTGGTGACAGCACAGAATGCATTAGTGGACATGATGAATTGTGAATAGTGGTTGTACGTGATAGCGACATCCAGTGCTCAGAATATGAATTTCATATAATTTCTCCATAGCAGGCCTAATTCTGTTCTATTTCTAAAGTCTCTTGCGGGCCGCATCGGAACAGTCGGAGGGCCGCAGATGGCCCACGGGCCGGACTTTGGACACCCCTGCTGTAAGTGGTAATGGTAGAAAAGTTTATTCTTAATCATTCTTTTTTTATTAATTGCATTGCAACTATTCTAGTCCTCCTATTGTCTTAGGGTCATTTTTGACCCACGACAGGTAAAGAATACTTTATAAATACTGCATAGTTTTTTTGTACTGTAACAGAACATTGTAACTTTGTCAAGACCATCAAAAATAAATAAATAAATAATTGTTTAAGAGAAATAACAATAAAAAATAAAAATAAAAACTGTTCCTTCCATTGTCTTAAGGGGTCAATTTTGACCCGTATGGGAAGAACCAGTTGTTACCTTCAAACTTTCTGGATGTTATACAGCTTTAAATATTTTTTTTTTATTTTATATTTATCTGTGAATCAAATCTGACCAAACATTATTTCACATTTTCTTACATTTGGCCTTAAGCCCCATACTGTTCTCTAGCTTCCCGGCCTGCTTCACTGGGGACTGCATCATTCCCACAAACTGCATACTTTCCTCTCAAATTGGGTTTGTGGACATACAGTATGCACATGTCCACACACACAAGCACACATACATACACAGAGTATTTTGTACAGGTCTGAACAGGAAATATGTTAGTAAATAAGAATACGAAAATCATTTTATCTGATAGGGTGCAATGGGGCTAAAGGCCCCCAATAGTAAAATTATTTAATTTAATTTAATTTTCTCCAAAAAATTATTATATGGCAGAAAGAACTATTACGGCACCTTCCTAAATCCCTGTTACACTACAACAAATTTGTTGCAACGGATGCTCAAAGTGGGACCATTTTAACTGCTGGAAAAGGCAATAGAGATTCATTTGTGAAATAGACATGTACTAAAATTGTAACTCTAAAATGTACACTGTTGATGTTACGAGCAGAATAAATCAGAAATTGTAGTAATATAGTTGAGATATTATAAAATACCAGAAGAGATTGAAATAAATGTAAATTGAGACATCCTTTGCCAATGTTGGACACGTTTTTAAACTTTTTTAAAATTATTATTAATAAAAAAAATCTTTAAAAATGTTGTTATTCCATTAATATTAGGAATATAACATTTACATTTTTTCATTCATCATACTTTTTGGGACAATAATACAACAGATTTTCGTTAAGGGGGGTCTTTTGTGCTTTTTTACTCTAATCAAGAATTTTTGAATTTTTTAATGGTGTGACGAGCAGGAGAGCGTGGCCGGGCTGTGAGTGTGTGCGCCTTGTTCTGAGCAGCCCATTCAGCAGGAGAGAGATAAGAGGAGTCAGAGTCGTCATGTTATTACGTTCCAGTTCAGTGTTTTAAGTTGTTATTAAAGTTTTGTTGAGTGTCAATCCGGTTCCTGCTTCCTCCTTTACCGATGAACGAGAGGCTTGACTGCCACCCTGGTACCGAAACCCAGGATTGGAGGAAGATATGCAGTCATAGAGCCCTCACCGCTGACGGAGGTTCACGACACCTAGGATGTATGATGCGGTGGTACTGGAGCGGTTCGCCCGAAGGCGGAGGAGCCCGCTGCTGTCCACCAGGAGATGAAGTAACCGCTGTTGTCCACCAGGGGGCGGGGGAGCTCACTGCAGTTCGCCAGGAAGTGAGGAGCTGCTGCCGGTCACTAGAGGGTGGAGGAGCCACTACCATCCACCAGGGGGTGGAGGAGCTCGCCACTGTCTGCCGGGCGGTGAAGCAGCTGCTGACGTCTGCCTGGTGGCGGAGGAGCTAGCTGCCGTCCACCAGGAGGCGAGGTCCAGTGCCATTGCCCGGCGTCGCGGAGGACCACTACCCAGATGGCCGAGAACCAAATGGTGGCGTGGTAGGAAACTGGAGTTTTTTTTCTTCTCTCCCTCTCTCTCTCTGTCTCTCCCACCCCCTTTACCTCTACACTCCCCTCCCCTCATCCTACCCAGGTACCCAGGAGGCAGGGAAAACTAGCCAGCGACATGGCCGAAGGGGCAACTCCTCCCCTCCAGGAAGGAAGTGAGGGAGGGTGTAAGTCAGTTCGGAGCTTTCCCCGGCCTGAATCAGGCGATTGGGGGGGGTGGGGGTGGCAGACAAGCCTCTCGTTCATCGTAAAAGGAGGAAGCAAGAACCGGATTGACACTCAAAAAGACATTAATTACAACTTAAAACACTGAACTGGAACAGCTCCGTGTGTGTCTCTCTCTCTCTCTCTCTCCAGCACTCCCGACTCCTCCTCTTATCTCTCTCCCACTGATTGGGCCGCTCAGCACCAGGCGCGCACACTCACAGCCCGGCCACACCCTCCTCCTCGTCACAAATGGTTTTCAACACAGGTCAAATATAACCAAAAGAAGGGTTAAGTTTCTGAAGATATGAGGGCTAGCCTATATTCGATGAATATGAACCGAATTTGTGTGTAAATTGGTTTTCATGACCTATAATCTTTTCCATTAAAGCTATACAGCACTTCACAATTTGTTATAAGACACAAGTAGGCTGTCTTTATTCACACAAGCCCTTTGTGATATACAATAAGGCTTTTGGATCAATACTCATCTGTAAGAAGCCCATGACAAAGCACAGAATTCTTGTATTACTACAACCCTTTGTAATAGAATCTTGTGAATATGATTGATATCTCGACAATCCAAACTTCAATCCCTGAAAATCTGATGCCGGTTTTTGATGGCTCATAGAGTTTTATTGCGCTTCACACTTTAGTGACTCTGAGCTGTCTGAGGTCATGTTTTCCCCACATTTCTACAAGCCACCATGCCATTAGCTCTGCAGTGAGTCCAGTACCTCTGCAGACTTCGCAGGTACACTTCAAACTAACCTGAAGAGCTGCACCAATCAAAACACTCCATAAATCCCCCGATCAATGCTTGTCTGGGCATCTCCAGCTGTGCTCAAAGCCCATTGCTCTGTCAATATGAAACTGTCGATAAGTCGAGGGGGCGAGCAACAGCCCCAGTGCCTTTGATGAATGGTCTGTTCAATGTGAGTGGGCAAACTGAACGTAACCACAAGCTAATGTTGTCCACACTCACAGATCATTCATCCTGCAGTATTTCATACAATGTGTCAATTATAGAGTGACTTTTAGTGGGCTTGACATTTTTAAAAAGGATTAGTTCACCCTAAAATGAAAATTCTCTCATCATTCACTCACCCTCATGCCATCACTCATGTGTATGACTTTCTTTCTTCTTCAGAACAAAAATTAAAATTTTTAGATGAATATCTCAGCTCTGTAGGTCCATACAATGCAAGTGAATGGGTGCCAAATTTGTTAAGCTCCAAAAAACACATATAGCCATCATAAAAGTAATCCGTTCAACTCCAGTGGATTAATTAATGTCTTCTGAAGTCAAACACTAGGTGTGCAAGAAATAGATCAATATTTAAAACTTTTTTACTAAAAATTCACGAGGGTTGAGGTCAAGCGTGTTGGAAAGTTCACACGAGAAATGACACGTGAAATATATATATATATATACAGAAGTCCAGTGTTGTTAACAACAGAGGAGCATAGATAATCATACACATGCCTCATTCGGCTGGTTTGGATATATCAACTGCGGCGCCATCTTGGAACGGTCAACAAGGAAACCTGTTTGAATCGGTTTGAATGCGAGTGAGTGGAGGAGATGCCTCAGTCTGAGCTCCTTACTCAGACTGCTCCATAAACTCCCTTTGTGTCGAAAAAGAACCGCTGTACATAGAAACAGCTGCTAATAAGGGATATACGTATGAATATCTATGCAGAGGACGCTTACATGCTTACATCATGCAAGAGGCAATTTGAACTCCACCCTTGTCAACGTACAAACCTCAAGCTGGCTGGAAGCTAACATTTTTAGTAAAATAAGTTTTAAATATGAATCTATTTCTTACACACACATAGCATTTCACTTCACATTAATTAGACCACTGGAACTGTATGGATTACTTATATGATGGCTATATGTACTTTTTGGAGCTTCAAAAATCTGGCACACATTCACTTGCATTTTATGGATTTACAGAGCTGAAATATTCTTCTAAAAATCTTAATTTGTGTTCTGCTGAAGAAAGAAAGTCATACACATCTGGAATGGCATGAGATTGAGTAAATGATGAGAGAATTTTCATTTTTGGGTGAACTATCCCTTTAAATCAATATCTATAACTAATCTTTTGAGGTTCATCAACAAGCTTAGTTAGTCAAAGTTAGTCAACAATTTTAAAGGAATAGTTCTCCACAAAATGAAAAAACATTCTGTCTCTACTGTATGGTCCTCCATGAGCATTTCTCCATCTGTTTCTCCTGCACTGTGATTTCATTTTGTCATCGTTGCTGGTACTGTGTAATGGTGAGTACTGGCTTACTTTATGCATTGACCATATCAGTCTATTTTTGTTGAATCTGGAAAATAGTGAATTAAAGCATTTTATGTTTTGGATTAATGTAAGTATCAATAAGTGTATTAATAAGTGTCTTAAATGTATTTTTGTACATAAAAATACTCTATTTATTTCTGTTCAATTTGTGAAGTATTACATAAAAGTTGCCCTTTTCATACATGTTGCAATAGCTGTATATCAATTATTAGGGGCTGAGAACCGTATCTGTTGTAACTGTTAGTTTTCTTCCTCTTTTTCTTCTTCTTCTTCCGCTGATTAAGTCTATGGCAGCCCATAGAACCGTACCTAGGAAAGTTATACATTGTGGTACACTGATAGAGGACAGTCTCAAATTTAACTGACCCAAATTTGGGGTTGATATATTGTACTTCCAAGCTTTCCGATAGCCAAACTTGTTCTGGAATAGTGAACTAACAAATTTGATGGCAAGTCGCCAAAAAGCATCCGAGGCTGTATCTCTGCAGCACTTTGCTGTATTTTAATGAAACTTTGTGTGTGTAATCACTGATGTCCAGTGACACTTCCGTACATGCCGTTGGTGTGCTCGGCCCTGCAATTGCTGCTTGCAGCTATATTTAAAAATGTATTTGTAAATAAACAATTACTGACCCCTTTGTAACGTCCTAACAAAGGGACTGTTAATGTAAAGTGTTACCAAAAAATAAAATAAAAAAAGAATCATTTTAAATTCTAAATAAAAAATAAAAAAAAATTAAGAAATGTTTGAAATTGATGACTTGGACCAAATAATAAAGAAAAGCAGCCAATAAGTGCCCAACATATAGATGGGAACTCCTTCAATACAGTTTAAAAAGCATCCCAGGGTGATACCTCAAGAAGTTGGTTGAGAAAATGTCAAGAGAACATGTCTGCAAATTCTAGGCAAAGGGTGACTACTTTGAAGATGCTAAAATATAATACAGTTTTGATTTATTTTGGATTTTGTTTAGTCACAACATAATTCCCATAGTTCCATTTATGTTATTCCATAGTTTTAATGACTTTACTATTATTCTAAAATGTGAGAAAAAAAATTATAATAAAGAATGAGTAAGTGTTTCAAATCTTTTGACCCGTAGTGTATATATATATATATATATATATATATATATATATATATATATATATATATTAAACAAACAAACTAAATAATTATATAAATAAATAATTACATAACTAATAAATAATAAAATAATAATTAAATAAATAAATAAATAAAACCATTAAATAGTGACAGAATTTTCATTTTTGAGGGAGCTTTTTCCTGGTTGCTATTGTTAAAGGAATAGTTCTTTATGCCAGCAAAAGTCAGTTTGGTTCACAAGTGTCTATTTAGTGCCATGTGACAATGTACATGCGGTAATTTGTAATCTTACTATTGTGGTTAATGAAACATTGTTTGAAAGTGCTGTTGAAACATATTGTGGGGGTTAGGTGTCAGACTCACCCAGCCCCTCCCGTAATTCAGACCCTGATTTCATATCACCTTGAATCTTTCTGACATGAGCTGCCCCTTCCACTGGGGAAAAAAATAAGTCTGTTAAACTTGACGTTCGTTGCGTTGTCTCATTTGTCCTGCATACTAAGTATCTCAATTAAATGCACCAGGCCTCGCTAAAGTCCGGTCACTGACTGGAATGCACGATGAAGCGCAGCATATTTGTGAATTATAGGCACAGCCACATTCATCAACTTCAGAGCAACCCTAAGCAATTATAAGTTGGCTAATCGTGGCCAAGCACAACGCTACTGTCCTGCAGAGGCTATTTATCTCTCTGTAGGAAAGACAGAGAACAGGAGAGATTAATAATGGCCACATTAATGTCACTCTATGCAGCTTAATCCTGCATCTCGACTTTGTGCCAGTGCAGAACTTTCCACAAGCAGTAATTAGCTCAAGACAGAATCTGGCTATCACATAGAGAATACAGCTAGAAGACTACATTTAAGACATGATGTCAAAACAGACATATCAGGGAAAACATGATTTTACTTGCTCATTTGAAATAAAAGATTTTGATGTACTATCTAGTCCAGTGTTTCCCAACCACTGTGCCGTGGCACACTAGTGTTTTTTGAAAATTATCAAATTCCACAAAATAAATAAATGCATGAAAAAAATTAACAATAATTTCAGGGATCCAAACTCCTCACCTTTCAGAGAAATTCACCATTTTGAAACCATAATCGGTCACTTTTGTGATTGTGAAGAGCAATGATTAATGCGCAAAAGTAACTGATATTTATACACGTTAAGGGTCTTTCACATGACTCGCGTCAGCGCTGCAGAATACATTGAAATCTATGAAGTGATGCCACTTTACACCAAAGTGTTTTTCACACACACGTTTTTGCTTCACCAATAACGTCTTTGAGAGTACTAAGCAACAAGAAATATTTAAAAACTGTCCAAATTTGTGAAGAGATATTGAATGTCTCATAATTTATTTTAATTCAGTATTACCTTATCATTTACGAATATCAGAGATCCCAGTTATTGAACTAATTTAAATTCACCAAGAAAATGCTTAGACCTAAACATAAACGAGTCCTTTTATTACTTTCTGCTATCAAAGCAACTGCAAGCTTTTTTTCTCTCTTCCAAATACATTTTCAATATTTATTGTGCACACCTACCGCTTTTTTATGTGGCAAACTCGTAAAATCGCCCCTCTGTGATGCTTTCTGCAACTCTTGTCATGTGGAGGGCAATGCGCCTCTTGACGCTGGCGTTGAATGTAGCATTGACGCCTCGATTCAACTCATGCGCTTTACAATGATGAAAGAACATTATTGAAACTCAAAATTATTATTATTTGTCTATTATTGTGGTCTTTTCTGATAAAAGCCATGCTCAGCAGTTTAAATAGGCTACTGTAGGAAAATGATACTGTAGATCTGCTTTGTGTTTATAATTCTTATACTGAAGTCAGTAGATTTGTAGCCATGCAAGTTTTAATAAAGGAGAAGGTAAGGACATTACTGAAACTCACTATTATTAGACTATTACTGTTGTCTTTTTGGATGAAAAATAATGCTCAGACTGAAGGAAGACTATAGAACTGCTTTGTTCATTTAATGCTTAAACACTATAAAGTCTCTTGGTAGATTTCGGTCATGAACGACTCAAAATGATTCACTGACTCACTCATAGCACATAAGACGCTCATTTGTTGCCACCTAGTGACATCTCCAGAAGGGGTCACTGAACTAATCAGTTAATGAAATTGAACAAATTTGTGAAACAGAAGCAAGCCTCACTAAAATACTCATTATTTTGCAGCTAATTCTGCACAATTGTAAACTTGAATAAACTTGAATCACTAAAATAGCTGGAATTGGTGCTTTTAGCTTATTCTTTAAAAACAAAATATCCCCAAAAAAATGTTCATGGACCAGTGATTGTCTCTGTAATTTGTTGTGGCATTGCAAGGACAAATCTACAAATTAGAAAAGAAGCAAATTTGTTGTTTTTTTTCATTACCCATTTAGTGCTCTTGCCACCTGTGACCTCATTTTATTTATTTATTTATTTATTTATTTTTTTTTTTTTGCATAGCCGAATTTCAAACATTAAAAGTTACACCACTCCTTGTCTCTCTCCACTGGCTGCTGGTTGATGCATGTATCAAATTCAAGGCTCTGATGCTGGCATACAGAACAGTCACTGGGTCAGCTCCAGCATACCTAAAATCATTTCTGCAGAGCTACGCGCCCACTAGAAGCCTGTGGTCGGCTAAGGAACGTCACCTTGTTGTACCAACACAAACAGGCACCAAAACACTTTCCCGGACTTTCAACTTCATCATATTACATTGGTGGAACGACCTTCCCAATTCCATCCGTGAAGCTGACTCACTCTCTGTCTTCAAAAAACGACTAAAAACACATCTTTTCCATGAGCACTTAACCAGTCATTAAAAAAAAAAAAAAACATTCCTGTTGCACTTTATTCTGTTTTGAATACTATTCTGATACTAGTGATACTTTGTAATACAGCACTTTTCATAACACTGTCTCCTTAAGATGATTCACATGTGTTTTCCTCTTTTGTAAGTCGCTTTGGATAAAAGCATCTGCCAAATTAATGAATGTAAATGTAAACAAGTAAAATATAAAAAGTAAACAAGCTACTAAGACGTACAGAAAACATGGACAAGTTCTTGAAAAGGAAATATATTGATGAAGGTTAGCCTGTGTGGGATAGTGGTGTGCTGTAGAATTTTTTAGTCATAAAAAGTGTGCCGTGGTAAAAAAAAAGGTTGGGAAACACTGATCTAGACTATATTCCAACATCCAGCCTGATCTCAAGAAAATTCTAAACCTTTAGGCTAAACCTAAACCTAACTGGTAGTGTAATAAAAGCAAATGCGAGATGTGCAAATGTAATTCTCTGTTATAAAAGAGTGAGAAAAGAAATGTTTGTCTTCATAATATTTTTAATATATTTAAAAAAACTTTCCTTTTCGGTTGAAGTCAATTAAGTTTAAACTAATTGGTTTTGGCGGTGTTTCAGTAGGGGAGTGGTCTTCCAAAATTGGTCAATTTAACTCCAAGATGGGAGGGAAATAGTCATGGAAGTTGCAAAAGTCACTGCAAAATGTGCCGATAGAAGCAGTTGGAGAGAGTAAAATGTATGAATTTGTAATACATTTTATGACCACTTTGTTATTTTTATTATATTTCCATTTCGTTTGAAGTGTTATTTGAATTTAGAAATATTTTTGGTTAAATTTTTTGTTTCATTAAATTAATTTATATGTTCAAAATAAAAATTGACAAGTAGAATTGAATTGTGTGCCAATACAATCACTGTTAATACAGCCATGATTTGTTTGTCAAGAGATGAAAATGATTAATAATTTCCTGGTTACTTTCGTAACCTCTGTTCCCTGATGGAGGGAATGAGACATTGTGTCGATGTAGTGACACTAGTGGTCACTCTTGGGAGCCCCAAACACCTCTGCTTTTTTGAAAAAAGGCCAATGAGAATTGGTGAGTGGAATTTGCATGCCACTCCCCCGGACATACGGGTATAAAAGGAGCTGGTATGCAACCACTCATTCAGGTTTTGTGCTGAGGAGCCGAGACCAGGTCCCGGCCATTTCAGCGGGTAGTTCAGCATTGTGGCAAGAGGGACACAACGTCTCGTTCCCTCCATCAGGGAAAGGAGGTTACAAAAGTAACCAGGACATTCCCTATCTGTCACTAACTCGACGCTGTGTTTATGTAGTGACACTAGGGGTCCCTATACAAAACGCCACAACTATCTGAACTGTGTTATGTGAACTAGCCAGCGCACCAAGCCGTCATGTAACCTCCCCAATGCTCTTATGAGCGTCGAACGGTCCATCATATAGGGACAGGCTAGCCCAGCCGAGGCCTCTTTTCCCTCAATTTTCTCCTTAAAAAGAGTGGAATTTGTTAACTGACGGGGAGCCATAAGTGTCTGAGCCCAAAAAAAGGGGGGGGGGGGGTATTTTGAGTGGAATATGTCACATGGTCTTACCGAGTCTTGTCGGAAGTATGTCATGTGGAGAGATTCCATGGTAGGTCTTACCCGAAGGTGGAAGAGTTTCTACAGAGCATGGAAACCGGGGGAAGATGCAGGGAAACCGGGGGAAGACCCAAGGAAGACGCAGTTTGCCACCAGGGAAACGATTTTGCGGAAAATATCACATGGGGTTGCCTTCATGGAACCAGCACATGTGGAGAACATACCTCAGTACAGGGGCTCATTAGCGCACGTACTGGGCCGGTCAGTGAGTTTCTCCGCAAACTCAACTGCCAGGGGGCTAACACGACTGGGAGTCAAAAGCGCACGTCTTCACCTAAAGGGAGGGGAAAGGCGCTATGCACAAGCGGTAAACCCGGTCAGTTGTCCCGGAACTTACCTGCTCGTGCCTGCAAATACACGGGACGAGACCGGCGCAACCCGGAGATTGTAGAAACTTGCAAAGGTGTTGGCCAGCCCTCTGCTCTGCAGATGTCTGCCAAAGAGGCTCCACTGGCCAGGGCCCAGGAGGCCGCCACACTCCTGGTGGAGTGGGCTCATAACCCCGCAGGGGGTGGCATGTCCTGAGCCTGATATGCCATCACGATGGCGTCGATGACCCAGTGGGCAATCCTTTGTTTGGAGACAGCGCTTTCTTTCCGCTGTCCACCAAAGCAAACAAAGAGCTGCTCAGAGCTTCTAAGGCTCTGCATGTGATCCAAATAGATGCGTAAAGCTCGCACCAGACACAGCAACGCCAAGGCTGGGCCTGCCTCCTCCTGGGGCAGCGCTTGCAGGTTCACCACCTGATCCCTAAAAGGGGTTGTGGGAACCTTGGGCACATAGCCCGGTCGGGGTCTCAGGATCACGTGAGAGTAACCCGGACCGAACTCCAGGCACGATTCGCTGACAGAGAACACCTACAGGTCCCCTAACCTTTTGATGGAAGTGAGCGCAGTCAGGAGGGTAGTCTTCAAAGAGAATGCCTTAAGCTCAGCTGACTCCAAGGGCTCAAAGGGAGCTTCCTGTAGACCCTGAAGGACTACAGAGAGGTCCCACAAGGGGACGAGGCACGGTCTGGAGGGATTCAACCTCCTAGTGCCTCTCAGGAACCTGATGATCAAGTCGTGCTTTCCCAAATAGTTACCATCTACTGCATCGTGATGAGCGGCTACATACACCTTCAGGGTGGAGGGGGACAGCCGCCCCTCCAGCCTCTCCTGCAGGAAGGAAAGCACTGATCCGACTGCGCATCTCTGGGGGTCTTCACATTGGGAAGAACACCACTTAGTGAACAGACGCCATTTCAGGGCATACAGGCGCCTCGTAGAGGGAGCCCTAGCCTGAGTGATCGTGTCTACCACCACGGCTGTTGCAAGGAGCGTGAGATCCGAGAACCACATCTGGGTGGGCGAGTAGGGTGATGCTAGGATGATCTGCTCCTTCGTCCTCCCTGACCTTGCACAGGGTCTGTGCAAGTAGGCTCACTGGGGGAAACACGTATTTGCATAGTCCAGGGGGCCAGCTGTGTGCCAGCGCATCTATACCGAGGGGTGCCTCGGTCAGGGTGTGCCAAAGCGGGCAGTGGGAGGATGCCCGGGAAGCAAACAGGTCTACCTGTGCTCGACCGAATTGACTCCAAATCAGCTGGACCACCTGAGGGTGGAGTCTCCACTCTCCCCTGAGGGTAATCTGACGTGACAGCGTGTCTGCTGCGGTGTTGAGGTCGCCCGGGATGTGAGTGGCTCGTAGCGACTTGAGGCGCTGCTGACTCTAGAGGAGGAGACGGCGGGCGAGTTGTGACATGCAATGGTAGCGTAGACCGCCTTGACGGTTGATGTACGCTACTGTCGCTGTGTTGTCCGTTCGGACCAACACGTACTTGCCCTGGATCAATGGCCGAAACCTCCACAGGGCGAGCAGTACTGCCAACAACTCTAGACAGTTGATGTGCCAATGCAGCCAGTCCAGAAGCCAGCGGCTGTGTGCTCATTGCATACGGCACCCCAGCCTGTCTTGGAGGTGTCTGTTGGAACCACGACACACCTGGAGACCAACCATCACGACGGGTTGGAAAGCACGAGCCACGCGCTCAAACTCCGGGCGAGGGGGACCAAGGGAATAATCACTTCGGATGTACCGGTGGGTGGGGCCTCGTGGCGGGGCAGAGCTTTCTGCACTGGGCTCCATGCCGGGGCCGGGCCACGGGGGCGAGCTGCGGCGGAGCCGGTGTTGTTGTTGCAGGAGGATGCCCTTGGCGATGAGCAGACGGGGTGTGGGGTCTTGAGCCATGCCGGGGCAGGATGTGTTGTATGGCCTCTGTCTGCTGCTTCACCGCCAAGAACTGCTGGGCAAAGTCCTCGACGGTGTCGCCAAATAGGCCAACCTGGGAGATGGGGGCGTCAAGCAACCGTGCCTTGTCAGCCTCTCGCATCTCAACCAAGTTGAGCCAAAGATGGCACTCTTGGACCACCAGGGTGGACATCGCCTGCCCGAGAGACCGTGCCGTGACCTTCGTCGCCCAGAGAGCGAGGTTGGTCGCCGAGCGCAGTTTCTGCATCAATCCTGGGTCAGAACTACCCTCGTGCAGTTCTTATATATATATTGTATAATAGAATGCAATAACCCAGCCCATTAGATCTTCTCAATTTCACCAAACCCACTTGCACATAGACTTAGCGCATGCTTGCATGAAAACTTAATTGCCATGACTATTGACTTTGCATGTATTACTTATTGCATAGCGCTGCGCTTAGCACTAGCACTCTTAAAATAGGGCACCTTTTACCTGGGTGTCTTACTGGGGAAATGGATGTGGGTGCGACTTCCGCTGGAATAGCATTCGTTAGCTCCGGCTACAGTTATTTTAGACCCTGTGCACTGCTGGTATTAAGACACGTTCCAGATGATCCGATCGCAAATGGTCAGCGCTAAATACAGTTGTAAATGGATGCACAGTGTTTTGTGATTAGAGCACAAAAACACATACAAAGATAGTCAAAAACGCACATGACCACATCGTATTTGAGGTGTAAATGCTGTCCTGATGCGTCCCAGATGGCAGCGAAGCACCACCTCTTACCCGTCAAATTGAGTTGCTAGGAGATGTCTGTGGTGACAGTCCAACACATACCAAACTAACAGGACCATTACAGCTTTGTTTCCTTACATGTCAGCTTCTGAGCATCTTGCAATGTAAATCAAGTAGGAATATCCTACATCTGAC
Organism: Myxocyprinus asiaticus; assembly: GCF_019703515.2. Lineage (NCBI taxonomy): Eukaryota > Metazoa > Chordata > Actinopteri > Cypriniformes > Catostomidae > Myxocyprinus > Myxocyprinus asiaticus. The sequence continues at coordinate 4,112,066 of NC_059347.1, forward strand.
TTTTTAAATGGCACACTCCTGGCCCAGCCGGGGTTAAGGTACTAATATAACTCTCATGGCCTTTCTTTCTATTGGACTTCTATATGGCCTTTCAAGACTTTCTAGACTGTAATTATATATATATATATATATATATATATATATTTATATTTTGTTTTATATAAATTTGGCACAAACAAAATCCCATCTGCTGAAAACAGTAGGAAATATATTTGAGGTGAATGCAGGGGAACAGTTTGAATCTATTACTGTAGTAAATATCAGCACTCTCTGCTCTCTAAACAGCTGTGTCTTGTTTTGTTGCCTACTGTAGAGTTTTTACTTGTTTTCAACTCCCTAGTTGTTCTTTTTTTCCTCCTCATTTTTTTTTTAACAAAGCCATCTGTAAGGAAAGCATTTGCATGCGCTAACCTGTTATTTCCCAACTCTCCACCTGTGAATCTCTCTGCATCATTTTACTCACAGTCTGCGACTAATTTTTACTGCGTTATTGCCATTGGCAAATGGGTCTAATGTTCAGAGACGCATGTGGAACTGCAGCAGATGGATAGAGGTAGTGTTACAGAGGTTCTGAGGGAGCGAATTCCAGAGTTAAGGAGCAATGACAGCGAATGACCTACTACCCATAGTTGTGAGATGAAAATGTGGTACAATAAGTAAACCTGTATAAGAAAAGTGCGTTTTGGGGTATACTGATGAAGAAGTGCAGACAGATATGAAGGGGCAAGACCATTTAGAGCATTATATGTCAGGAGAACTATTTTGTATTGTATATGGGATGATATGGTTAGCCAGTGTAGGTTATATAAAATGGGGGTAATGTGTGAAGCCCTTGAAATGTGAGTGAGAACTCTAGCTGCTGAGTTTTTAATGTACTGAAATCTATTGATCTTTTTGGAAGGTAAACCAATTAAAATGGCATTGCAGTAGTCAATACATGTGGTGATAAACACATGCACTAAAGTTTAGGCATCCTTTTAATGAATAATATGACGGAGGCATGCTAGATTTTACGTAGATGGAACTTTAAAAATTGAACTTAAGTGTGCTTCAAATGTAAGAGCTAGATCAAAAATCACACCACAGTTCTGTATCATTTTAGAGGATGCAACAATTTCTCTATCAATGTCAATGCAGAAATCAGACATATTAGAAACAGTTGATTGAAAGCCAATAAGCATTAATTCAGATTTAGCAGAATTTAGCTTAAGAAAATTTAGTGTCTTCAGTGTTTTATGTCCGATATACAGGCTATTAATGAGGGAGGTGGAGATGATGAGTCAGGTCTTGTAGTGATTTAAATATGTGTGTCGTCAGCATAACAATGATAACGGAGACCATGGCGACAGATAATATGACCTAAAGGAAGCATGTAAATTATGAACAAAAGAGGGACAAGGACAAAACCCTGAGGGACAACTTGTGTGAAGTGAGCAGTAGAGGACCTGTTAGTTTATATGGAAATATCATCTGTATGAAAAGTAAGACTAGACAAGAGCTGTGTCAGTCATACCAACAGCAGAAAGTCTAGATAAGAGTAAAGAGTGACAAACTGTATCAAAGGCAGAACAGAACTTCTGTACAGTGGAAAGAATGGAAACCAAACTGAAAGGGATCATAAAGTTTATTAGAAAGTAGGTGTGACTGTATTTGTGTGGCAACTACTCTTTTCATGAGTTTAGCTACAAAAAGAAGATTTTATATGGGCTTGTAGTTGGTGAGTTCAGAAGGATCTAGACCATTTTTTTTTTTTTTTTTTTTTTTTTTTTGAATCGGAATGACAGCAGCAGTTTTTAAATCTTCAGAAACAGTGGCAGAAATAAAAGACTGATTTATCAAGTGTGCGATGGGAGCAGATATGTTGTGGTGGTAATTATGTTGTGGCAGATAAGGAGGTTTTGAGTAGAGCAGTAGGTGTAGGGTCAAGCAGACAGGATGATGAGTTAGATTTTGTAGTTAATTATTCAACAGTTGAATGAGTGGTAAGAGTGAAGCTAGAGAGACTGTGGGCTGGGGGTTCGAGAGGGAAATCATAGATAGATGTATCTTAGATGAAACAGTAGTTAGATGAATACTGTTGAATATTTTGACATAATTTTGTCATGAAAGAAACATGTTCAAAAATAAAACAGATTTACCTGAGGCAAATATCAAAACTGTATAAAATAATCTATGATTCCACAACTAAACCGTGGCATTACACACTGTATCACTCTCATTTACCCTCATGCCCTTCCACATATTACGATGTTTAGCAGCAAGCCTGAGCTTCTGTTTTCCTTTTTATAAAAGTGTATGGTCAAGCTCCAAAAGGGACAAATAGTAATAATAATAATAAAATAAAGAACAATAAAAGTGCCATAAAATAGTCAATTTGTGCGCTATATTCCAAATCTTCTGAAGAGATACAATAGCTGAAATACTGAAATTGAAGGCATTTTCACCAAAAACCTTCTCCTCACAAATCGCATTCGCACTTGTGTTAATTAAAACAATGGCATCTTTACATGTGTCACTCCAGTTCCCTATCTGTCACTCACTCAACGTTGTGTCGATATAGTGACACTAGGGGTCACTCTTGGGATCCTGAGACACCTCTGGTCTTTGATAAAAGGCCAATGAAAATTGGCGAGTGGTATTTGCATGCCACTCCCCCGGACATACAGGTATAAAAGGAGCTGGCATGCAACCACTCATTCAGATTTTCTCTTTGGAGCCGAACGGTCAATGTTTACTGAGCTGACTCTTCATTCACCTCTGCTGGATCTGATGGTGCATTTCAGCGGCTTCTCCCTCCTCTGCACTGGTGCACTGCAGAGAATGCCCCTGGGTGCTTCGACTTGAAGGTGTACGTTGCTGCTATAGCAGCACACCACGACACAGTGGACGGTAAGTCCTTAGGGAAGCACGACCTGATCATCAGGTTCCTGAGAGGCGCCGGGAGGCTGAACCCCTCCAGACCGCGCCTCGTTCCCTCATGGGACCTCTCTGTAGTTCTTCAGGGTCTACAGAGACCCCCCACTGAGCCTATGCAGTCAGCTGAGCTTAAGGCATTCTCCTTGAAGACTGCCCTCCTGACTGCGCTCACTTCCATCAAGAGGGTAGGAGACCTGCAAGCGTTCTCTGTCAGCGAAACGTGCCAGGAGTTCGGTCTGGGCTACTCTCACGTGATCTTGAGACCCCGACCGGGCTATGTGCCCAAGGTTCCCATGACCCCTTTTAGCGACCAGGTGGTGAACCTGCGAGTGCTGCCCCATGAGGAGGCAGACCCAGCCCTGTCGTTGCTGTGTCCGATGCGCGCTTTACGCATCTATTTGGATGGCACGCAGAGCTGAAGGATCTCTGAGCAGCTCTTTGTCTGCTTTGGTGCACAGCGGAAAGGAAGCGCTGTCTCCAAGTATAAGATCGTCCACTGTCTCATTGATGCCATAGCTATGGCATATCATGCCCAGGACGGTAGGGCTACGAGCCCATTCTACCAGGGGTGTAGCGGCCTCCTGGGCCCTGGCCAGGGGTGCCTCTCTAACAGACATTTTCAGAGCAGTGGGCTGGGCAACACCCAACACCTTTGCTAGGTTCTACAACCTCCAGATGGAACCGGTTTCAGTAGTGGCATGCAATACAAGCAGATAAGCCCTGGATATCCTCCTCTGAGCTGAAGACGTGTGCCATTAATTCCCAGTAGTGTTCACAAACTATGTTCCCTGGTTGACTTCCTCTGAGCCCTGTGGCAGTCGAGTTTTCGGAGAGACTCGCTGCTGGCCCAGTACACATGCAAACTAAGAGCCCTGTTCTGGGATAGGTGCTCTGCATGTGGCAGTTCCCTGTAAGGTAACCCCATGCAATGTATATCATCTGCTAATTCGTTTCCCTTTTGGCAAACTGCGTCTTCCTTGGGCAGAGCCCCCTCTGCCACAGTCTCCATGTTTGTAGTAACTCCTTCCCCGTTGGGTAGGATCTACCATGAGACTTCTCCACATGACATACTTCCGACATAGTTCGGCAAGACCATGTGACGTATTTTCCACTTAAATATCTCCCTCTCTCTGGCTGAGGTGTGGTCTCCGCGGTGTCCTCCCCTTGGGAGGGACACCCCCAACTAGACCTGGTCGGGCCAGTCGGATATTCCCCCTTTATTTAGGGAGTGGAAAAAAGAGAAGGGGAAAAGAGGCCACGACTGGGCTAGCCTGTCTCTATCTTTTGGGTAGTCGACTTGTCCCCAAAGGGCCATTTGACACTCATAACTATGTTGGGGGAGGTTGCATGACGGTCTGGTACGTTGGCTATGAGGCACACAGTTGTCTGCCCATCACACATTGTCAGTTCACGTAACACAGTTCAGCCAGTTGTGGCATTTCATATAGGGACCCCTAGTGTCACTACATTGACACAACGTCGAGTGAGTGACAGATAGGGAACGTAATGGTTACTTGTGGAACCTCCATTCCCTGATGGAGGGAACGAGACGTTGTGTCCCTCCTGCCACAATGCTGAACTACCCGCTGAAATGGCCGGACCTTGTCTCGGCTCCTCAGCATAAAATCTGAATGAGTGGTTGCACGCCAGCTCCTTTTTTACCCGTATGTCTGGGGGAGTGGCATGCAAATACCACTCGGCAATTTTCATTGGCCTTTTATCAAAGACCATAGGTGTCTAGGGCTCCCAAGAGTGACCCCTAGTGTCACTACATCGACACAACGTCTCGTTCCCTCCATCAGGGAAAGGAGGTTACACAAGTAACCATGACGGTTTGATGTAATTTATGCCAAATGAGATTTGATGGTTATTCCTATCCCTAACCTGGCCCTAACCCAAACCTACCCCTAAAACCTGAAAGAAATTATTGGTTCATAAGAATTTTGTTACATTTCCAACTCCAGTCCTAAACCTGACTCTGAAAAATGATTGGTTGATAGGAATGTTGTTCCAAGAACAACAAGCATGTCAATTCAGGAGCTAGTCCATACTTGGTGAAATCGTTGTAAGATAATGCAAGGAGTGCTCTAGAACGAGGCTTGGGTTTTTCATAAGCACAGAACAGGGCACAAAATATGCATACTAATATGTTGCAATAGTCAGTTAGTGCTTTTTTAAGGCAAGCATCACTATTAGTTTTGCTCATACATGTTAGTGATTTGAGCAAACCATTCGTACTTTTCTACGAAGTCGCATGTATGATTTTTACCTGCCGGATAATAAGAAGCATGAAAAAAATCTCATTGACTTACATTGAAGGATGAACCCAAGATATGGGTGTGGGTTCTTTTGTCTTGTAAACCAGTAAACAACTACCCAGAACACCATAGCAATTAAATAGCAATGTGCTAAAAGAAATTCAAAATACATTAGCAATTTGCATTCGCTAGCATTTGCTAGTTGAGCAAAGGCAAACACCAGCCACAATAGCTTCAAAAATGTAAAACTCTAGTTTAGTTTTGACACTTTGGGGGTGTTTACATTGGTCACTTCATGTGATCCAATCATTAAAAGACTGCCCTATATTTTAAGCCCATATTAAACATGACTCAGCCAAGCATAAATGCATCTGGTTGTTTAGGCTCTAGATATGCATATGTAGATGCCGCATTAGCACCTGTTCCTTTGAACCACGATACAAGTTTTTTATTTTTTATTTATTTATTAAATTTTTTTCAGCCAATTTTTTGCAAGATTTGATTGCCATAAACATCGGACAAAATTGCAGGTAATATAAACATTACAAATTATAAAGATTATTGGTAAATTACTGTTATAAAAAAATTTTGATCATCAAAGCAATGCCTGATGCTTCTAATAAAAGCAGTAGGACTAAATGCAATGGGATGGATGAGTCATAATCATAATGAATCTAGCTCCAAAGACATCCATAATATATTTGTTTATTCCAATCATATATTTGCTATTAAATCATATAGCACCAATCATACATATACAATAGTTACTATTTGATCCATATACATTATATTACACAAGACACACCTGGAAGCAATCAGAGAGTAACAAAGACCAAGCAGAAACAGAACTTTTAAATAAGAACCATACAAGGACAAGCACAAAATCAAAGACCCAATATCTTCACACACAGATATTAAATCATCACAGTGCAGTGTTCAGAATTTGTTATATACTAAAATTATAATTTATGTTAGTCTTTTGATGTCTGATAAGTACAACCATAGATATAAAAACACTTTCAGAGTTTTACAGTAGTTTTCATTAGCACTGTAAGTAAATCCTACATCATACAAATGTGCTGTGTCTTCAGGATCAGTAAAACATTTCTAGGGGCCCCCTTTGCTAGTGGCCTGTTTTTCAGACTGAATTTTCCCAGTGTCTCATCAAGGTAAATTACGGAGTAACGTAAAAGGTTTTATTGCATTGTTACTGTAATGACAGCCCTCTGAATGCTTTCCGATGCTTTTCCATTTTGCAAAAACAAAAAACAAAAAAACAAAACAAAAAAGAAAACAAACAGTTTAATGCATTTATTCATTTGTTGGGTTTTTAATGTGTTGACATTTAATTATTAATTTTATGAACAGCATGTCATAAAAGGTTAATGCACTAATTTAGGATGTACAGCGAAGGTCCTGATGTTTATTAATAGCACGTTAACCTGTCAATGTAATATATTCACAGATACTCAAAAACTTAATTGTCCATCTTATTTTATGCATGGCTCACTCAGAGAGCATTTCAACATAAAGACGCCCCATCTCGAACAGCCTTAAATTATGATGAAACTGTAATTGATCATCTGGCATATGACCAAAGAAAATATAAAAGGATCGATCGGTCTAATTTAATTTCCCCTCCTGCTGTTATTTCCAAGTCCTGTTTACGAGCTGTACAATGACTTTGGAAGGATATAAAATCGCTGCTATAATTTTATAACGCCACCTGTCGAGCTTATTTTAAAATGTTTAGTAGAAGCCAGAGAAAACCATTCCATCTGAGAACAAGAACTTCCTTCGCATTTATGTCTCTCGAGAGTTTCCTCACATCACGGTCTTGACACAAAGATCACAGGGTCGTCGGGCTGAAGTCAGTTTAAATCTCCCACTGCCATTGTGTGTGAAAAGGTCAAGACACCCCAGAAGTACATTGTAAGGCAAAGGATGTCTGTGATTTAAAGAGCCGAGAGGGACTGTTATGAGTGACGAGGTCTCTTTCCTTTCAGGTATTCTGTCATATATTTTTTCTTAGCAACCCTGAAAGAAGTTTGGTGTGTCAATGCTGCAAAGCATGCTGGATTATTCACACTGCATAAATGTCAGTGAATTAGTCAATTTGTGCATGTTTCCTTCAAAATGTAAAAGCTGTAATGTCAAATAGTTGCTTACAGAAAATGAAGGTAATAATTGTGCCAGCTTTTTTAATCATATTAGTAGCTTTTGGATGTTTCATGCAGGAATGAAAGAATGGAAAGTGCAAAGTGGAGAAAAGGAGGATGCTGATAGAGATAATTTTCAAGGACAAGTATGTTTTGCATTTCTAAATCATATCTTACAGCAAGGTATAGAATGAAAACCATCATTGGTTTGTTGCTCAGTTTTCATGAAATAGTTTAAGAAGGCATGGTCAGTAATCTGAAAGCAAAGTTTGTGCTTATTAATGTCTGTGGTTTAGTAACATTTGCTGTCAAACAGACAGCCAATAGGATTATATATATATATATATAAAGGGGTTAGAGGGAAAGGAGGAGGCGAGAACCGGCTTGACAATATAAATAATTGTTTAATAATAAACTTAAACAAAAGCACACAAACATAAACACATACAGGGCAGCTGCCCATAGTTCTCTCTCTCGAAAAACTGCCATCTCCGGTTGCCTTTATCCCTTGCTCACCTCATCAGGCTGATTGGGGTCTGGGCATGCGTCATTCCAGCCCGGCCCCACCCTCCTCCACGCTACACTCCTCCCTGCGTTGCCTCAGGCCGGGGAGCCCCCGGCATGACGTACATCACCCGCCGGGGGGGCGTGCCTTGTGCCCCGCCTGCTGGCGGGTCATCCCTGCCTTCTTCGACCTGGGAGGAGACAGGAGGGGAAAAAACGACATCAAACAGGTGAGGGAAAGGCAAACACGGAGGGACAGCGAGAGAGAGAGGAAAAAAAACTCACTCACCAGTTCTCTGATGCGCCGACACGTGGTCCTCAATCACTCCACGCTCTCAGGCGGACGACACCTGCTCCTATCCGGGCGGACCGGAGTCAAACCTCCGACCCCCAGCAGACAGAACGCCCCTCCCTGATTCTGGCAGCGGCTCCATCGCTCCAGGTGGTCGGGGAGTCCAGTCCCTCCTCGCCTCATGGACGGCGGCCGTTCCCTGCGTCTGGGCGTTCGGGCTACTCCGTCCCCTGGCGGATGGCAGTGCCACTCCCCTGGGTGGACGGCAGTGTCAAGGACTCTATGACGGGCATCCCTCCTGTCTCGTACAATATTTATGACACTACCGGTCAAAAGTTTTGAAACACTTATTCTTTATTATAATTTTTTTTCCTCACATTTTAGAATAATAGTGAAGTCATCAAAACTATGGAATAACATAAATGGAACTATGGGAATTATGTTGTGACTAAATAAAATCCAAAATAAATCAAAACTGTGTTATATTTTAGCATCTTCAAAGTAGTCACCCATTGCCTAGAATTTTCAGAAATGTACTCTTGACATTTTCTCAACCAACTTCTTGAGGTTTCACCCTGGGATGCTTTTTAAACTGTATTGAAGGAGTTCCCATCTATGTTGGGCACTTATTGGCTGCTTTTCTTTATTATTTGGTCTAAGTCATCAATTTCAAAAACTTTTTTTTTTAATTAAATTTTAGTTTTATAATGAAATAAATGAATATGGTGGCACAATTATATTTATGTCTACAAAACTAATTTCAAACATTTAAGCATACACCTTCAGATCAAAAGATTTTTCAGATCACGAGAAACATTTCATTCAAGTGTTTCAAAACTTTTGACCGGTAGTGTATATATATATATATATATATATATTACATATCATTCAATGTACTTTAAAGTGCAGAATGTATTTACCATCATTCACTCTTTTAAACAAATAGTTAAACACTTTTATACATTTTGAAGAATGTTGATGATGCTCGTATTCCCTCACAATGAAAATAAATGGTGACTGAGGCTGTCACTCCCTTTATTAAACGCTTTTAAAGCAACTTACAGATGGGAAATGCATTAAATGCAGTGTTGTGTGTAATCTAATTGCAATGTGATTAATTACTGTAATTGAACAAATTTTAGTACAAAAAGTAATGTAGTGCATTACAATTTAAATAATCAGTAATCTTGTAATCAGATTACAAATACTGACTTTCAAATAAATTAATTACTTGTAATAACTTGGGTTATACATTTTTCTATAATATTATTAAATATGTTGAATGCATTTCAAACATGAATTACGCTAATGTGTACATCTGTTTGCGTTTTGTTACAGCTGAAAGGCATGTATCCCTTAACCAGTTCCCTAAGGAGAAAATGTAGACATTATTTTGAACTTACTGAGTGGAAAACAAATGCTTTTCTGCATTTGTTTTCTCAAATATTATTATTATTTTATTTTTATTTCAGCATGACATATAAATTCAGCAACAAAAGAAACGTCCTCTCACTTTTAACTGCTTTTATTTTAAGCAAACTTAACATGTGTAAATATTTGTATGAACATAATAGATTCAACAACTAAGACATAAACTGAACATGTTTCACTGACATGTGACTAACAGAATTGGAATAATGTGTCACTGAACAAAGGGGGTGGGGGGGGGGGGTCAAAATCAAAAGTAGTATCTGGTGTGGTCACCAGCTGCATTAAGTACTGCAGTGCATCTCCTCCTCATGGACTGCACCAGATTTGCTACCCCAATCTTCCACCAAGGCATTTGCAAGTTCCCAGACATTCCTGGGGGGAATGGTCCTAGCCCTTACCCTCCGATCCAACAGGTCCCAGACGTGCTCAATGGGATTGAGATCCGGGCCCTTCGCTGGCCATGGCAGAACACTGACATTCCTGTCTTGCAGAAAATCATGCACAGAACGAGCAGTGTGGCTGGTGGCATTGTCATGCTGGAGGGTCTTGTCAGGATGAGCCTGCAGGAAGGGTACCACATGAGGGAAGAGGATGTCTTCCCTGTAACGCACAGCATTGAGATTGCCTGCAATGACAACAAGCTCAGTCTGATGATGCTGTGACACACCGCCCCAGACCATGACGGACCCTCCACCTCCAAATCAATCCCGCTCCAGAGTACAGGCCATGGTGTAACGCTCATTCCTTCGACAATAAACGCGAGTCCGACCATCACCCCTGGTGAGACAAAACCACGACTCGTCAGTGAAGAGCACTTTTTGCCAGTTTGTGCCCACAGGCGATGTTGTTGCCAGTGATGTCTAGTAAGGACCTGCCTCACAACATGCCTACAAGCCCTCGGTCCAGCCTCTCTCAGACTATTGCGGACAGTCTGAGCACTGATGGAGGGATTGTGCGTACCTGGTATATCTCGGGCAGTTGTTGTTGCCATCCTGTACCTGTCCCGCAGGTGTGATATTCGGATGTACCGATCCTGTGCAAGCATTGTTACACATGGTCTGCCACTGCAAAGACGATCAGCTGTCCTTCCTGTCTCCCTGTAGTGCTGTCTTATGCGTCTCACTGTATGGATATTGCCCTGGCCACATCTTCAGTCCTCATGTCTCCATGCAGCATGCCTAAGGCATGTCCACGCAGATGAGCAGGGACCCTGGGCATCTTTCTTTTGGTGTTTTTCAGAGTCAGTAGAAAGGTTTCTTTAGTGTCCTAAGTTTTTATAACTGTGAGCTTAATTGCCTACCATCTTTAAGCTGTTAGTGCCTTAACGACCGTTCCACAGGTGCATGTTCATTAATTGTTTATGTTTCATTGAAACAGCGTGGAAAACATTGTTTAAACCCTTTACAATAAAGATCTGTAAAGTTATTTGGACTTTTACAAAACTATCTTTAAAATACAGTGTCCTGAAAAAGGGACCCTTTTTTTTCCTGAGTTTACATATTATTGTATTTTTAGCAAAATCATTACAGATAAACTTTTTAATGTGTTGCATGTTTTAGCATGCCTAAAGTGTTGCTACCGGACATTGACTGAAATTAAGTCTGTACATTTAAATTATTCATACATTTGCTTTCTGAGACAAATTTTGCATGCAGGCTTATTAAAGCTAGTAAAGTTTGTGTATCCAGTGATGAGCAGTATACTGTTGTTGTTTGATTAATATTCTCTATTATAAGTTTTGTAAGTAGGCCCTATATGCAATCTAGTGGTTGCCCTTTTACATGGTTTGGGAAACTACACCTCAAAATATATGTGCACGGTGCTGTAGTAGTGTAGATATACTTATGCATTCAGAGCAAATGCAGTTCATTTATGTGAAATACAACAGTGTGCCCTAGCACACTGATTTGGTGATTTATGCTCACAGTGTCATGGCAAACAGACAGAATATCCCTCATCATGCAAGAGCAGATCTCAGCCACTGCCTAAGGAGAGTAAATAAGCTCTTGTCCCATTAAAGAGCAAATGCAGCATACTCGCAGCTAACTAACACCCTGTTTGCACACACACATGGTAGAGGATACATCATGATTAGTGTTGCACACAGGGCAGAGTTGCTTATCAAGCATTTTTTCTTAAAGCATGCAAGGTCATTAGTCTTGTGCCGACAAGGAGAATGAGTCAAACAGTCTAAACTGTGCCCTGCTTCACAGCGATATCACATTACGCCATATAACTCCTGATGCATGACCTGGATTTTGGATATGCTGTTTTCTTTCACCTTGTGTATCCTTATGAATGATGCCATTTCCGCTGTATTGAAAATGCTGGCTCAGGCAGAGTTTGTGATGTTGTACAACCACAATCTCTGCAATCAGTGTTTGAAAAGTTTTACGTGTTTTTTTATTTTTTATTTAGATTTGTTCCTTAGTCCAAATTTTAAGGTAGAATTTTCAGTGATACATCCAACTGATCCACTTGTGTAAATTAAATAAATAACTAAATAAATAAAAATGAGCCAATATAATAAAGTTTTGTTTTATTGTTGATTAATTGTTTCTCACCACTGTCATCTCAAGCAGAGCCATTTCTGAGCATATGGGGGCCCTTGGTGAAATCCAACAGGGAGGCCTCCTGTAACTCCCGTCCCGCTCTGGATCATTACATTTTCCCTTCCCTCTGCAGCCACAAGGGGGCCCCCTATACCTGTCTAATTGAGTCATAACAGATGCCTGAGTCTTCAGTCAGGGGCCCTAAGTGGCCACTTATAGCACTTATAGCTAGAAACGGCCCTGATCTCAAGTATTGTCACACATATTGGTTTAGCAGTGACTGTGCTCTTCTAAATCAGAATCAGAATCAGAATCAGAATGAGCTTTATTGCCAAGTATGCTTACACATACAAGGAATTTGTCTTGGTGACAGAAGCTTCCAGTGTACAACAATACAAAAACAATACAAAAACAGCAGCAAGACGTAGATAATAATAATAAAAATTTTTTATTATACACACGTACAGACACACACATACATACATACACACATGCACATGGGTAGTGCAAAATGTTGCTTAATAAATATTAATATATTTATGTTTTTGAAACATTTACTCAAAACTTAAAACCCTGCATATTTATTATACTGTAAATTGACTACAACTCAAATTTACTTCCATTAGCTTTCAGTGCTGTAAAACAGTAATTGCTGTAAACATGTAATTTCCTTCAGTGAAATTTGGCATGGAGTTACTGGGACTATAGTGCACTACATATTGTGTTGTACAGTTAAAATAACTATCTGTTTCTGTATTGCAGTAATATTTTGTGTTTTTACAGATTAACTGTAGTAGTTTGATATATGCAGAACTATAATTTATTGCTATGTCAGAATACAGGATGATATTGTAAAATTTGTATGGTACAGTGTAGCACATGGCATTGAGTTTTGGCACTCATGTGAATAATGCAAATTACAATCTGGCTTGTGATGACATGTATGATACCTGAAACCAGGAATTTACATTAACATTTCGCTCATGACATTGATTGTAGTGTCTAAGCAATTGAGAAAAACTGTAATTGCCACTTTGCCGGGTGGCTGCAGCTGAAGCAAATTTAATTGTATTCGTCTCAAGTTCAGCGCTTAATAAGCAGTAAATATTCTTCTCATATCTGACATGCACATCTCTGTGGGGCACCAGACCGCCAGAGCTGTGGGACAGTGCAGATCGAAACTTGCATGATTCAGTCGGGCTTCACTCGGTCGCGGCGGCCGGCAGGGACCATAAAACTGATGTAAGCCATTTGAATTCTACATAGAATCTTTTAATTTATAGCACTTTATAACAAGGTTTACTTTCGTGGAACTCGAGCTGTGTATGATTGCTATGGGACACCGTCCGAGTGTCACTTGCTCTGAAGCCCTTAAACAATCATGCCAATTTATTGGCTGATGCCACTTAAGCGACATCCCCTAGGGAGCTATGTCACTGGTTCCATAAAGGCACTCACTTTCGTGCCATCATGTCAGATTTTCTGTTCTTCAGTGCACAAATTGTCTAAGCCCATGTTTGTTTCTAGCAGCTCACGTTGAAGCGAGGATTATTTTTCTCCCTTTTGAGTGGCAAACACGTAAGGACATCATTGACACATTGTGAATTCCAGAGCAACTTTAATGTTTTTTTTTTTTTTTTTTATTTTTCAAAACATTACAAGGGACCGACGAGGACAACGGTGCTTCGTCGAGGCTCGCAATTTCTCACCAAGAGGCATTATCCCCACTTGTTCCAGTTCCATGGCTTCCAGATTGGGAGCTCCGTTTGCTGGAGCCATTTGGGATTTTGGCTTTGAGAAGATAGGAGTGTGAACGGACACCAGAATCCTCCTCTTGTTTGTCAACCTCCCCCTGAGCGAAAGTGTGAGCCTCATCAGACATGCTCTGAGGCCAAGCTCAGCGGCCATTTTCTGACGAACAATGCGTGAGAGAGACCGCAGAACGACGGGGCTGAAATAAGAGAATATTCCCCAACTGAGTGATGGCAAACCAACCCGCGGTGTGCTTCGTTGGTGCCATCATTCTCTCGGGATTCTATCAGGAGATGCAAGGTATTTTAACTAGTTTTTTCTTTCGCCCGTTTTGTGGATCGCTCGGGCATTCTGCAGAGAGAAGAGTCGCGCACTGCTATCTCTGCTCGATGTTTTGATGCCGGCATGGATGTCGCTCTTTTCAGATAGCTGTTAGATCTACAAACGAGATCATGAAATGCATTTCAGGGCACTCATTTTATATGCCTGAATACAATAAAGGCAGAAACATTATTAAATCCCATTCAACCAGCCACAGTAGTAGAGGTGCAAAGGCCCACCTCCGCTGTGCCGCTGGTTGTGGGGCAGTCATCAAAAGTAAGTCAAGCACGCTATCTAGTGGTTACATGTCACGCTACAGAAGAGAGCCATGCATTAATTCCTCTGTCTGCCCGTCTAGCGGCTTGGCAGCAGTTGCAGGGCACTTCGAACTGGGTACTTCGAACGACAGAGAATGGGGTTGTTCCAACAGTCTGTTTGGCAAGCCCTGTTTTGGATTCTGGAAATGCACTCTCTCTTAGAAAAAGGGGCAATAGAGGAGATTCCCCCTCCTCAGAGAGATTGCGGCTTTTACAGCCGTTATTTTCTGGTCCCGAAAAAAACGGCGGCTTGTATCCTTTCTGGATTTGAGACATTTGAAATTCACCCTAATGAAATGTCAATTCAGAATGCTGATGCAGAAACAAATAATGTCACAAGTACAGCTGGGGGACTGGTTTGTGACAATAGATTTGAAGGACGCTTATTTCCATATTCAGATTGCGCCGAAAAAAAAACAGGTGTTTTATCAGATTTGCTTTTGGGAGAAAGCGTCTTGGTTACTAATGTAATCTTTGTTCCCTGATGGAGGGAACGAGATGTTGTGTCAATGTAGTGACACTAGGGGTTCGATATTGAGAGCCACAATCACCTTTGCTTAAAATAGAAAAGGCCAATGAAAACTGGCAAGTGGAAATTGCATGCCACTCTCCACCCTGGACATACAGGTATAAAAGGAGATGGCGTGCATCACTCATTCAGATTTATACTGAGGAGCCGATAGAGAGTCCCGGCCATATCAGTGGCCGGTTCAGCGCCGCGGCAGGAGGAACACAACATCTCGATCCCTCCATCAGGGAACAGAGGTTACATCAGTAACCAAGACGTGCCCTGTCTGTCACTCACTCGACATTGTGTCGATGTAGTGACACTAGGGGTTCCTATAGGAAACGTCACAGGCGCTTATCCATGTCACGAGGTATGGAAGAGTGGACACGGGCAAGCTGCTGTGTGCCTCGCAGCGTGCACTCAACCATGTCGTGACCGTCCAGCGAGTTAGGTAAGGAGTCTCCCTAGTCCCATTAAGGGGGGAGGAGGCACTTACCCAAGTAGGCTACCGGCAGTGCCTTTCTTAATTTGCTGTTAAGCAATCTTCCACCAAGCACTTTCTAGAATAGCGCTGGGAAATACTCTTCCCTCTCCAGGAAGGAGAGCACTATGGAGACCACATCCTTCTGGAGGAAGGTTAACATGTGGAGCATACCTCACATGGACTTACCAACAGGGAAGTTCACATATGGAATGATACCAAAGTAGGACCCTATCTACAGAGAGGGTACGCAGCACAGTGGCCGAGGCAGAGAAAGCTCTGATGAGGGGAAACACAGGGTTCACATGTCCCATGGCGATCATGCGCTGCGTCTTGTTCCCCTCCAAGGTTTTGTACGTAACCGAGACGTTTCATTTGTTAAAATTAATAAATGCATTATGAATCATGAATTAGTAATGACAATATATATATATATATATATATATATATATATATATATATATATATATATATATATATATATATATATAGATTATTAATATTTATTAATCTTTGTTAATGTTAGTTAATACAAATACAACTGTTCAATGTTAGTTCATGCTGGTTCGTAGTGCATAAACGTATGTTAACATATACAACTTTTGAATTATAAAAATTATTAGTATATGTTGAACTAAGATTAATAATTGCTGTACAAGTATTGTTCATTATTAGTTCATGTTAACTAATTTTGTTAACTAATGTTAACAAATATAAACTTTTTTTAAGTGTTACCACAATGTTGTTGTGATTTTTCGTAAGTGTAACCCCTAACCCAAACCCCAAACCTAACCAAGATTTTTAATACGAAAGTAACTAATATAGGGGATTGGAACAAGAAGAGGGAAGCATATTACAGTTTATTTGCATAGATTACTCATTTGTATTGCATAAATTCATATTGATTGCTGTATCAAATTTGTTCACTGACATTTCCTTTCTTAAAGTGTTGGATAGGAGGCTAGCTAAAGTTTGATGCCTGTATTTTATCAATTTATCAATTTCTGTTTGCTGATTGGTTAGTCTTTATGGGAAGAAAAGTTGTTATACAAGCCAAGTTATACAAAATCATACGATTCCACAATCTTGTACGAATTTGCACGTCACTTTATATTTAGCGGCACAGCCAGTAAGCCCGTTGCTTTTGACAAGAAACATTTGGTGTCAGTAGATGAAACAATTGTGGTTCACTGTAAATATTGAATGCACAAATAGTTTTATGATCTCCATCTGTCTGTCTAATTTGCATGCATAATTACAGTTTCAATTTAGTGAGAACAATTTAGACTAAATTGCCTAACTGCTGCTTGTTTCCATATTGGATTTACAAAATATTCCAAGTATAAAAAAAGAAATATCAGAAACTGAAGATAAAATTTAGAACATGAAAGTAGATTGTTTAGCTAGAAAGACCACATGTGAAAGCCTAAACCTTTTCCTGAAATTCAACCATTAATTCAAGTTACACATTTATTAAACCTACGATCAGTAGAATTCTATCTTTATTATTATTATTATTATTATCATTAGTAGTAGTAGGAGTAGTAGTAGTATTTTAATTTATGGTAGTAGAATTTAGTACATAGAATTTTTGCCTCTTAGTACATCTATGTTTCATAAATGTATAATGTGCTTAATAATTTGTGTTATTAATTAATTTATTTGATCATTTGGAAAGTAGGTTGGTTGCTTTGGTCAGTCAGTTGCTTAGTTGGCCATTTTATATATATATATGTATGGGAGAATAAGCAATCAGGAAACTGCGCACCCTGAGGCTGCGTTTATTGTGACCGGGGACTTTAACAAAGCCAACTTCAAGTCAATAGCACCGAAATACTACCAACACATCAGTTTCAACACACGAGGGGACTGGGTTTTGGACCATTGCTACTCTCCCTTCTGCGAAGGCTATAAATCCCTCCCCCGCCCACCATTTGGCAAATTGGACCACACTTCCATTCTGCTTCTGCCTGCTTACAGGCAGAAACTGAAACAGGAAGCACCCACCCTCGGAACGATCCAGTACTGGTAAGACCAATCAGACTCTATGCTACAAGACTGTTTTGATCATGCGGACTGGGAGATGTTCCGGTCTGCCTCTGAGGACGACACCGAGCTTTACGCTGATAGCATAACGTGTTTCATCAGAAAGTGCGTAGAGGATGTTGTTCCGACCAAAACTACGGATCTACCCAACCAGAAACCTTGGATTAATAGCGATGTTCACGGGGCACTTGATGTGCGGACCTACGCTTTTAATTCCGGGAACATGGAGGAGCATAAACAAGCCAGTTATGCCCTCCGCAGAACTATCAGAGCAGCAAAATGCTAGTACCGGAACAAGATTGAAGGACAGTTTGACACCACCAACTCTAGAAGCATTTGGCAGGGAATTAATATCATCACGGACTTTAAAGGGATTAAAAACTCTGCCGTGAACACTGCTGCCTCTCTCCCGGATGAGCTAAATAATTTTTATGCTCATTTCGAGGGAAATAACACCGCCCACACGGAGAGAGCTCTCGCGGCCGAAGCTACAGAGGTTAGTTCACTCTCCGTCTCTGTAGCGGATGTAACCCGATCCTTCCAACGGGTGAATATCCGTAAAGCTGCGGGTCCAGATGGCATTCTGGGCCATGTCATCAGAGCGTGCGTTGTATAATGTGTATTCAATATCATGTGTATTGTATACTGTACATTATATGTTATTATTTGTATATTGTGTTGTGTGTAATTATGTGTATATTAGATTTTAAATTGTGTTGTGTAAATCTGAATTTTATTGTAAATTGGTATATGCCTCATCACTCTCATGACTGCTATGTTGCTCGGAACTGCTCTCAAGAATTTCACACACTATTAAACTTGTGTATATGGTTGTGTGACAATAAAAGTGATTTTATTTGATATATATAGATAGATAGATAGATAGATAGATAGATAGATAGATAGATAGATAGATATTATTTTTATTTTATTTTAATTTTATTTTTTTTGGTCAGTTGGAAGTATGCTGATTAGTTGGTTGGTTAGTTAGTAAGTCAGTTGGTAAGTTGTTTGGAAGCTTGGATGGTTATTTGGTTTGTGCTTTGGACTGTGCACATGTGCACATTCATAATTGCAGTTGACAGCCCTGCATTCACAAAGACCAACATCATTTGTCTTTACTGATACTTCAAGTAAGCATACAATGAAGAAATAATTAACATTACGTTTGATCTCATTATAATGAGTTCTGACGATTGATACAAATACGGCTGAAATTAAAACTAAATAAATAAAAAATATTCCGAGACATAATGGGTAAAGATGGCACTGTGATCATTTCTTTATTCTCATTATACTGTATGTGGATGTATTAGAGAAAAGTGTCCAGAGAATAAAGCACCAGAAGAGCCTGAGAAGGAATGAAGTGATTAGACTGGGAGAGCCGCTCACCACGACACCCACATTTAATGGAGCAAAATCATTACTACTTCATTAACTTTGAAATGTAGATTTCATCTGAACAGTGCTTAAATAGAAATGAAGGGGAGAAAGGATGGAACGATAGTGATAGAGTGGAGGCATATAACAGATGTGCTGTGTGAACTACGAATGATTTTTACTTCATCTCAGTGCACAATGTAGGCATCTTCAAGTGGGACGCAAGTTTTCTTTCAGACAATCTGTGCAACAATTAAAATACAGAACAAAACAATGTCAAACACAGCAAAACTAAAAAGAAAATGATTCCACTGCATTTTCAGCATGGGTTCCTAATTTTTGCATTGGTATTAGTGTGACCAGACATCCCTGCATCATGGCAGAGTTACAGTCGGGATGTAATTTGTCTCAAAACTTTGTCTTAACTGTGTATGAATAAACATTGTATATGCTACATATGAACCGTTTAAATTGATGTCACTGTGATTTGTGTTTTTTTCTACCATGAGAAACCAGCAGCAGCATGATGAGTGGCCTTAAATTTAAAGTGTGACATTTCTCCACCACCAATATATAATGTGTAAATAACTCTTCATTAATAAATGTGTACAAGTTGCACATTTGTGTGTGCAGAAAAGTTTCTCATGCAAAATTTCTGCATGATTCACTACAGGTGCGGATGCACATAAATTTAATGATCATATATCAATCATATAGAATCTTTTCGCACAAGATCATCTATATCTTCACTACATCACTATAACCCACCTAGGGATATACCCACACCCAGGGTACCAACCTTCTGTTATTACTTATTTTCACACAAATTATGTTGTTCCATCAATATTTAATAAAAAGAAATGTTGTTTTTTAATCTTGATACACTTTGCAATTTCGCAAAAAAAAAAAAAAAAAAAAAAAATGAGGCCCGTGGTCTCTTTTTATCCCCAAAAGAAATAATTTAAGCAGAAAGAAAAATATGTATTTAATGAGTAAATAACAGAACATTTCTGAGATGTCTGTGAAAAAAGAAATATGTACAGGAATAATTAGTGCCAGGATTAGTAAGTGATATAATTAATATTTTATGCCATGTGCTGTCTGCACATCAAAGGATAACTTGACCTTTTTGATTCTAATTTAATGATGAAGTGAAGTGATTTTCTTATGATGAGGAAAAATATCATAATACAGGTGCATCTCAATAAATTAGAATGTCGTGGAAAAGTTCATTTATTTCAGTAATTCAACTCAAATTGTGAAACTCGTGTATTAAATAAATTAAATGCACACAGACTGAAGTAGTTTAAGTCTTTGGTTCTTTTAATTGTGATGATTTTGGCTCACATTTAACAAAAACCCACCAATTCACTATCTCAAAAAATTTGAATATGGTGACATGCCAATCAGCTAATCAACTCAAAAAACCTGCAAAGGTTTCCTGAGCCTTCAAAATGGTCTCTCAGTTTGGTTCATTAGGCTACACAATCTGCTGATCTAACAGTTGTCCAGAAGACAATCATTGACACCCTTCACAAGGAGGGTAAGCCACAAACATTCATTGCCAAAGAAGTTGGCTGTTCACAGAGTGCTGTATCCAAGCATGTTAACAGAAAGTTGAATGGAAGGAAAAAGTGTGGAAGAAAAAGATGCACAACCAACCGAGAGAACCGCAGTCTTATGAGGATTGTCAAGCAAAATCGATTCAAGAATTTGGGTGAACTTCACAAGGAATGGACTGAGGCTGGGGTCAAGGCATCAAGAGCCACCACACACAGACATGTCAAGGAATTTGGCTACAGTTGTCGTATTCCTCTTGTTAAGCCACTCCTGAACCACAGACAACGTCAGATGTGTCTTACCTGGGCTAAGGAGAAGAAGAACTGGACTGTTGCCCAATGGTCCAAAGTCCTCTTTTCAGATGAGAGTAAGTTTTGTATTTCATTTGGAAACCAAGGTCCTAGAGTCTGGAGGAAGGGTGGAGAAGCTCATAGCCCAAGTTGCTTGAAGTCCAGTGTTAAGTTTCCACAGTCTGTGATGATTTGGGGTGCAATGTCATCTGCTGGTGTTGGTCCATTGTGTTTTTTGAAAACCAAAGTCACTGCACCCGTTTACCAAGACATTTTGGAGCACTTCAGGCTTCCTTCTGCTGACCAGCTTTTTAAAGATGCTGATTTCATTTTCCAGCAGGATTTGGCAGCTGCCCACACTGCCAAAAGCACCAAAAGTTGGTTAAATGACCATGGTGTTGGTGTGCTTGACTGGCCAGCAAACTCACCAGACCTGAACCCCATAGAGAATCTATGGGGTATTGTCAAGAGGAAAATGAGAAACAAGAGACCAATAAATGCAGATGAGCTGAAGGCCACTGTCAAAGAAACCTGGGCTTCCATACCACCTCAGCAGTGCCACAAACTGATCACCTCCATGCCACGCCGAATTGAGGCAGTAATTAAAGCAAAAGGAGCCTCTACCAAGTATTGAGTACATATACAGTAAATGAACATACTTTCCAGAAGGCCAACAATTCACTAAAAATGTTTTTTTTTTTTTATTGGTCTTATGATGTATTCTAATTTTTTGAGATAGTGAATTGGTGGGTTTTTGTTAAATGTGAACCAAAATCATCACAATTAAAAGAACCAAAGACTTAAACTACTTCAGTCTGTGTGCATTGAATTTATTTAATACACGAGTTTCACAATTTGAGTTGAATTACTGAAATAAATGAACTTTTCCACGACATTCTAATTTATTGAGATGCACCTGTATAATTTACATCCATGAAATTAAGCACAAGTACTGTAACTGGGGTTACTTTTTAAAATGCTAATAGGATGTTATAATGATAATTGGATGTAACTTTGAAGGGTTTGTTTTTGCTTTGTCTGAGTTGGAAAGCGGCTTTGTCGCACCAGTCTTAAGCAAACAGATTAAGTGCTGTAAAAAAAATAAATTAAAAAAAATGTATGTGCATGTTCAGTACGATATATCCTATATAAATTCTAAAAGAATATATTTGGTAAATTTGTTTTCACTGTAGATTTTGTTCATGTCTTAACAAAAAATAAATAAATACAAATGTATCCACTTCAAGCAAGCATATACAGGTGCATCTCAATAAATTAGAATGTCGTGGAAAAGTTCATTTATTTCAGTAATTCAACTCAAATTGTGAAACTCGTGTATTAAATAAATTCAATGCACACAGACTGAAGTAGTTTAAGTCTTTGGTTCTTTTAATTGTGATGATTTTGGCTCACATTTAACAAAAACCCACCAATTCACTATCTCAGAAAATTTGAATACATCATAAGACCAATAAAAAAAAACATTTTTAGTGAATTGTTGGCCTTCTGGAAAGTATGTTCATTTACTGTATATGTACTCAATACTTGGTAGAGGCTCCTTTTGCTTTAATTACTGCCTCAATTCGGCGTGGCATGGAGGTGATCAGTTTGTGGCACTGCTGAGGTGGTATGGAAGCCCAGGTTTCTTTGACAGTGGCCTTCAGCTCATCTGCATTTATTGGTCTCTTGTTTCTCATTTTCCTCTTGACAATACCCCATAGATTCTCTATGGGGTTCAGGTCTGGTGAGTTTGCTGGCCAGTCAAGCACACCAACACCATGGTCATTTAACCAACTTTTGGTGCTTTTGGCAGTGTGGGCAGCTGCCAAATCCTGCTGGAAAATGAAATCAGCATCTTTAAAAAGCTGGTCAGCAGAAGGAAGCCTGAAGTGCTCCAAAATGTCTTGGTAAACGGGTGCAGTGACTTTGGTTTTCAAAAAACACAATGGACCAACACCAGCAGATGACATTGCACCCCAAATCATCACAGACTGTGGAAACTTAACACTGGACTTCAAGCAACTTGGGCTATGAGCTTCTCCACCCTTCCTCCAGACTCTAGGACCTTGGTTTCCAAATGAAATACAAAACTTGCTCTCATCTGAAAAGAGGACTTTGGACCACTGGGCAACAGTCCAGTTCTTCTTCTCCTTAGCCCAGGTAAGACGCCTCTGATGTTGTCTGTGGTTCAGGAGTGGCTTAACAAGAGGAATACGACAACTGTAGCCAAATTCCTTGACACGTCTGTGTCTTGATGCCTTGACCCCAGCCTCAGTCCATTCCTTGTGAAGTTCACCCAAATTCTTGAATCGATTTTGCTTGACAATCACAAGGCTGCGGTTCTCTCGGTTGGTTGTGCATCTTTTTCTTCCACACTTTTTCCTTCCACTCAACTTTCTGTTAACATGCTTGGATACAGCACTCTGTGAACAGCCAGCTTCTTTGGCAATGAATGTTTGTGGCTTACCCTCCTTGTGAAGGGTGTCAATGATTGTCTTCTGGACAACTGTCAGATCAGCAGTCTTCCCCATGATTGTGTAGCCTAGTGAACCAAACTGAGAGACCATTTTGAAGGCTCAGGAAACCTTTGCAGGTGTTTTGAGTTGATTAGCTGATTGGCATGTCACCATATTCTAATTTTTTGAGATAGTGAATTGGTGGGTTTTTGTTAAATGTGAGCCAAAATCATCACAATTAAAAGAACCAAAGACTTAAACTACTTCAGTCTGTGTGCATTGAATTTATTTAATACACGAGTTTCACAGTTTGAGTTGAATTACTGAAATAAATGAACTTTTCCACGACATTCTAATTTATTGAGATGCACCTGTATATGCAATTTATATATATATATATATATATATATATATATATATATATATATATATATATATATGTATATATAAGCTATTGAGATGTGGGTAATAATTAGCTGATCATTAAACTTTACTCCTAGATTCCTAGCTGATTTGACTGGTGTGAGTGTTGTTGAGCTCAGCTATACAGTAAATTATGTTGTGATGGGCAGCAAGGTGCAGTTCCTGTGATGCCCAGATGAGAGAGGGTGGAGAGAAGGATCTAGTGATTCTTGTCGAGGTCAGCGGACAGGCAGTCAGAATAAATTATTTGGAGTTAGCACTTTCCAGCTGTATTGTTCCAGCTATGGACAGCAGGGTGGTCTCCGTGGAGCGTCCTCTTTTAAGACCAGGTTGTCATCGAGCAGGTTGTTCTGTGAAAGAACAGAAACAGGAACGTCAAGAGAGGGGAAGAGTTATGTCAACCATAAACAAAATAACAGAAACCTCAGACCTTACAGTGATGCATTTGACCTGTTAGTTCAGAATCAACCTTGCCTATGGTCTCAAAGTAAAGAATGTGGGTTTTTCATGTTGGTGGGTCCCTTTTACCATGTGTTTTCACTGACGTGGAATAAATCCGATCACCATCGCCAACAACACCAAAGGTTTGCAGTATTGGGGTTGTGTCTGTAAAATGCAGCTAGGCCTTCAGTGCAATTCATGCCATTAAGAAAACACAGTTTCACAATGAATAAGAAACCGTATGCCTATCATACATTACATGGCAGTCAACTTAAAATACCAACTGACATTTTAAAAACACGTCCATTCACAAAAGCCAGAACCAAGTAGGTCTAATACCAAGAAAAAGCTCTCTAATAATATTTGTGATTTAAATTTTGCTTGCAATAAATTTTGTTTCGTAAGGGTACAGGGTTAATTTTCAAAACTTGATCTGACACTGAATGCTCAAGCAGCCTAATTTACACTTAGAAAACTCCTGATGTTGCTATAACAATGTAAAAAGCACTTACCAATTTGCTTGAAGTAAAAATCTGTCCTCTTTTCCTGTTTAATTAATCAATCACATGATCATGCAGAACATCTCAGGTTTTTAAATCCATAAGGATCTCTTTCTCAATGGTGATGAGGCAGTGATGACAGCCGACTCGTCAGCAAGATCTCGCACTCTTCGCTTTCAAATTACGTACATCACTTTAAGCGTGATTGCGTCACTCAAGGCCAGCTAGAAGGCCTGGACTGGGACATATCCTTAAGACCACACCCACAAGAACAAATAAATCAATCTGATTGGCTGATGAATCTGACAATCTGACATTAGATGCCTATTCACTGCAGTGTTGAGGGATTCTGTGGAAATTCTGAAGGCCTGACGGGGTGGAGCTCAGACTCACGCGCTGCTTCGGCTAAGGAGCATGGCTACGTGCATGCGATTTGTGAAACAGTTGTCACACTTTGCTTGTAAGCATCGAGGAATAAATTCTGATTGGATATATTTTTTAGTTGTTTACTATTCGTTTGTAGATTAATTAGGAGTAGAAAGAGATTGAAAATACATAGGCAAAAAGGTCAATGAGAATGAAAGGATGAAAAAATATTTATTTATTAGGCATGTTACGCCAGCAGAGAAGGCTTTGCTGGCCCTGAGAAATCGGCACTGGTAAACAGGTGTGGTTATCTTCTGTATGGTCTATGATTGCTTTTAATACACAGTCATATGTGGGTTTTTCCTCCTTATCTGGCTCTTTCTTGACCCAAGGGCTGATTTTTCTTCTTGGTATATGAAGGTCACAATAAAATGTATTGGAAACTTTTTACCAGGCCTTCATCATTTATTTTTTGGCACTTTTCAAATGCATTTTACTTGATTTTACTGTTTTAGCCTTTTCCCAGACCCAGTCTATTAATATTAAACCATGGAAATCCAGTATAAAATACAAATTAGAACATGTTTAAAACTAATATAATCTAAACAAGTAGTGGGAGCCACTTTATACAAGGTGTCTGTGACTACTATGTACTTTAGCATTTGATACAATGTACTTATTATGTGCATACGTGTTGTAGCATTGCACTTACAGTTAAAGTGTGTGCATTTGTATATCTGTAGTTACACTGTTAACCAAACCCCTAACCCTCAACCTAACCCAACCCTTACCTTAAACCCTAACCCAACTCATAAACCTACCTCAACTTCAGTTGAGGAATTTTGCAAAACAATATGTAGTTACACAATAAATTAATTGTATAGTATGTATTTTATTGTTAGTAGATGGTTAAAGACACCTAATATAAAGTGGGACCAAGTAGTGAAATAAACTTTACTTTAGGGATCAGAAATTAGACAGTAATTCATGACTAATAAATACACTTGTAAGTGATTAGTTATGAACTTGTTTTGGCAGTACTGTAAAATAAAGTGCTATCAAACACTTTATATATTAAGTGCATGTAGTTACCTTTTATTACTCAGTACATTCTTGAGTAAGTACACTGTAAGTATACTGAAAGTACATGTACTCTAAAATAAAGTGCAACAGAGTATTTATCAAGCCTTTATTGGCTGATTTCTTATTCTTGCTTTATAGCCCCTTTATATTTGCTTTTGTCATAACAATGAATTTCTTAGCTAAAAATAAAACATATCAATAGCTAGTATGATGCAAAATACATCCTTTATAGGTTCACAGTACTCTGTGTGAATGTGCAGCTTATAAGAATGAAATACATGTAGAATGCATATAGTATTTCAACAAAGCAGGGAAGGTTAGGGTTAGGTTTTGGGGTAGGGGTTGGTGTAGGGTGTTTGTGAGACTCCAAATAAACACAATAACCATGCTTTAGTGATGTCCCTGTACTGTATGGTAGTATTTAATTAGGTGTGAAAATATCATCTAACACTAGGATGCTTTTTGTTGCTATTTATACTAAGCATCAAAAGTCTCTGCCTTCTATATTTATTTTATACTTATAAGTTGCACATTCACATAGTGTAATGAGAACCTATAAAGGATGTATTTTACACATTACTAGCTATTGGCATATTTTGTTTTTACCTAATAAGTTAATTGTTTGAAAAAACAAACAAACAACTGTAAAGTGTATGTCTGGAAAGCGTAAGAAATCAAGCGAACAAAGGCCTAATAAATACATTATAATTCAAAACAAGTCCATAACTACTCCCTTATAAGTCCAATTATTAGTCATTAATTACTGTCAACATTCTGATCCCTAAAGTGTTACTTAATTTCTATATTTATTGTGTGACAATGATTTCTTTCTATGTTTAATATCCAAAATTACAACTGATCCACAGTTGTGGCATAATTTCCACCACACTAAACAATTTTGCCCCTCTTAAAGTTGTTTTCAAAAGTTAGTGTACTTGTTAAGCAACAAAGTGTATTTGTTATACATGCTTGTATTTGCATGCTTGAGATGAAATATGAGACATGATGTTTGAAAGGTAGGAATTCAAGGTAAATATCACTTGTGAGCAGAATATTTTTATTTGGGCAACATTTGCAATCAAGCTGTAATTTATCAAAATTATGCAAACAGTGTGAAAATATTATTGAATTTTGTGTGTTTAAAATACACAAATGTTAGCTATGAAATTGGCCTCAGCAAGACAAAGGAGTGGGATAAAAAAAAAAAAAAAAAAAAGCATTTCCATCAGTGTCATTTCCACCACAGCATTCTATTAAACAACATATAGAATTTGAGATGTGATAGAAATAATATTCTTAAAAAAATAAAAATACATAAATACATAAATCTCCTGTCTTTCATGTCTATACACTGTTGGACCTTGTAAGAAGACAAATAATAATAATAATAATAATAATAATAATAATAATAATAATAATAATAAATGTTTTTACAATACTTAACTTTCTAGAATTTCAGAGAGCTAAAAGTGCCTAAAGTTGAAGAAACACCCACATAAGCATTATTACAGTTAAAGAAATGCTTTGTATCTGAATGCCAAAGTATACATATGGTGTCAATTTAATACACTTTAGTTAACACAGCTTCAGTTTAGCTACAATAAAAACATGCAAACTGCACTTAATAGTCATATGCATGTGTGACTTTAGCGACTTGATGTGTTTTAAGTGGTGACTCCATTGGACTTGGATTCTCCAGAAACCAGCAATAGATTTTGAATTGCTTTTGTCAGACGTCAACATTTTGATGCTTATTTCACTTAGTCTGCTCCACTGTCAACCCCTCAATCCCCCACATAAGGCTGCCACTCAAATCCCATAGAGAATGCATTATGGGATCTAAAAATACCAAAGGATATGTATGGTTAGGCAGCTACAATTTTCCTTTGCTCTGCAGTACATTGTCGGTGTACGTCTGGGAAGATGGATTGATGTGATGCTCAAGTTGGTGATGCACTGACAGGGTGTATATGATTTTTGACCCCGGTCACTCTCAGTGGCACCTTTCATGGATGGGCTGCAGTCATGCCCTGACCAGCATCCATTAATATTTCAGGCTTCACATTAATTACAAAATCACTCTGCCGAGCTCCTCTTTTCGCATGCGGTTCAGTCTAAGACTCATCCATCACTCTTTTCAACCCACTCACATAAAGCTCACATTTCTCCTGAGCGCCAGACAATGGAAAAAAAGACATTCTTTCACTTGCACGGGGCTCCCGGTGTTTATTTGTATGTGTGGTGTGAGCGTGTGTGTGAGCGTGAGTGTGCATTAGAACGCAATTTCGCCATGCTCAACAGCTGTCATAGAGGAATTCAATTAAGACATCAGAGAAATAGGTTGGCAAGATCAAAGTGGAATGATTAAAACTGTCAATAGCGGGCACAGTTATGAAATGCCATGACAATATCTTCCTCCTATGAATCCGAAGATAAATGGCTTTCATCTAGTGTCAGTGCTGCCCCTGATTGAATCAGCGGAATTTTAGAGGAATTATCCAGATAATATTATTTCACCTGTTTCATATCCACTCTCTAGGTGGAAATCCAAAAAAAAAAAAAAAAGAAGTTAATCATCTTTAAAGCATTTGGTGACCGTGAAAAAGTGTAATAAGTTCCCAGTAGCAAAAACGCCTTGCATATGAAACATCCCTTCTGTAGGAGTTCAGGACTTATCTGCTACTAAAGTCTCTAAGAAATTAGACTGATTACTGACTGATCACTTTACATATTTTTGCCAGTCTGCATGCTGATTTGTAATAATCATACAGTGCATGCGAACTGAGTTATCAGTTATTATGCAGTAGTAAGATGCATAGATCCTAATCTTAGGTCGAAGGAATAGTTGTAAAAAACTCTAATACTGTACAACAAAATAAATAAAAACATTATGAAAGCACCATATAGTGTCATCAAAGTAATAATGGCAAACAGCAGGATCTGTAAAACTGTATGTTTGTCTGCAGAGGTTGTTCGGCCGATGTGTAATGTGAGTAGGCAGGCTGTGGGCAGTGCCAGTTCCCTTGCCATCATGTTCAATCTTGTTAGGGGATGTTTGGCCTCTTCGGCCTGAGAGTACCGTTAATAATAGCCTGAGTGACTCCACAGAACCAACTAGAAGCACATACTTATTATGAACACAAGTGTTCACTGTGGGCAGCTGAAATGACACATGAACAGGCACGTGTTAGCATATACACGCCAACACACGCCAGTGCTTTAGTCAACAACAACCCTCAAAAGTGTTTCATTTCTCTCTTTCCCACTCAATCTTTCTCTACCAAAACTATAATGATTATACTCATCCCCTTCACTCTACTTTTGAGATGCTCCCATCTGGGCATAGACTTAAAATCCCTATGACCAAAAGAAATATATATAAAAAATGTGGCAGTGATTATTTTAAATTGCACTATTTTTTAAAAAATTACAATTAAGGTTGGATCTATGGTACGGCTATGGTATTATTATTTTTAATCAATTGTTTGATTAATTTACTAATGTTATTCTGAGATGCTTGGAAGTATATTTGAGAATCATGTTTTTAGCTTAATCTTAATCAATTTTGTGTTTATGGGTATTTTGTGTTAATGTGTAACTGTTATGTGTATGCATGTATGTATGATGTCAGCGTCAGACAAATTTCTGCTCTGTGACAAACAGAATGGATAATAAAGTTTAAACTAAACTAAACTAAATATTTCAGGTTGAATGTAGATACCTTTCTTTCAAAAATAAAATTTGTTTTACTCTCTATTTTCGCAGAGACAGGTTTTGATGAATCTTATTTTGACAACGTATTGCCCACTTAGAGAGGGAGAGACTGTCTGAGCAACAGTTCATTTGCTTATATGTGGGCAAATCACATTTCCCTCTAGCACTTCCCTCTAGCAACATTACTAGATGTGGGTTCTGGTCCTGTGAGTACCAGGAAGTAATCATGTTCCCATAAACAATGGTGAGTGCGATTTGGAGGTTGCATTTTTACTCTAAAATTACAATTTTAATTTGCTGACGGTTAGGTTTAGGGTTTGGATAGGGAGCAGAGTTAATAAAATATGCATCCCTGTTGACTTTATTGCATCATTTACAACAAAAAAATACATGCTTTTGGTGTCAATCTTTGAACATTTCACCTGAAAACTGAAGCTCAGCTGGAGGGGAGATTTACAGCTTATAAAACTTTAAGTTTCACTCAAAGCTATCGTATGCTTTCAGAGGACTTTGAGTCATTTGGAATACTTTTCTACTTTTTTTTTCATGTTTTGGAATAAATTATTGTCAAGTAATTTGTATTAGTACAACATAACAGTATAGTATAACACACATTGTTTCAGCTTTACAGAAAATGATGCTGCATTGTCTGTAATGTCTTAAAGTCCTCATTGAGCAGTTAAACAAAAATAAAAATAAAATAAAAAAATAATATATATATATATATATATATATATATATATATATATATATATATATATATATATATATATATATATATATATATATATATATATGTGTGTACACACACACACACACACACACACATACTGGGGCAGTGGTGGCGGCTTGGCAGTTAAGGCTCTGGGTTACTGACTAGATGTTCTGGGGTTCAAGCCCCAACACTGCCATGATGCCACCGTTTGGCCCTTGAGCAAGGCCCTAGACCCTATCTGCTCCAGGGGCACCATATCATGGCTGACCCTGCACTCTGACCCCAGCTTAGCTGGGATATGTGAACTGTATATGTGCAAAATGTATAATGTGCGATAAATAAATACAATTATATATATAATTTAATTTAATTTATATACTCTATATATGGATTAAAATTATGCTTTAACAATTATAGTCTTTAGTCCCTCAGTGAGTAATCCAAAGGTGACTGTGTCAAGGAACACAAAACTCCATAAGATGAAGTTACTTTTGGGGAAACCAGGCTCACTGGGGCGCCAGTTCCCCTCTGGCTAAACAGCATGGATAATATGCCAATATAATTTATCTATTTATCTAAGTCATGTATAATTTGAGTATACTGACTAGATGTTGGTTGGCAATGTTTAAAGCTAAAGGATTATGTACAAACTCCAAGATTAATGATTAAGTGTCTATGAAGTCCATCTTGAATTAACTGCAGAAGTGCATGTAGATGCAGTGTACTTTTTTATTTGGCTGTAGGAACAGTATGTGTGTTAGGAATTAATTTAAACTGTCCTTATTCTACGTCATTATTATGTAAGGGAATTTATAATGGAATTAGTCACGTTTGACAACCATTATAAGAAAGATAAATGACAAATAATTAGATTATTTGCCTGAATAAAATTCTCCACCATTAAAATCGTAATACAACGTCTTGTTGTATCTGCTCACAATTTCTATTGTAGGAATTAGCTTTAATAAGGGAATTATGATTAATTCACTTATTGGGGTAATATTATTCTCATGGCTTATTGAAAATAATATCACACATATTTTAGGTATAGCTTTGAAGCAAAGATCTTTTCAAATCAAGTGACGAAGATTATTTATCAAAATATACCACAGTCAAATTATCTTTGAATACAAACAAACTTTATTGCTATTCTAAACATAAACTAATCTATCACATACAACATGAAACAGGTTGGTGAGTAAAGTGACAGAATGATCAAGACAGAGAAAATGAACTTTATGTAGTTTGTTGACAATGCCTTTAGAACCATTTATCCTCTTTGAGTCTAAATCGATTTGCAATCAGATTACCAAAGTATTTAAATAATACACCAGCACTTTCAGCAAAAGTCTGGAGATGTACTTGCGTGTCGTTGCGTTTCCTTGCGTGGCTTTTCCTTGCTATGGCTTGGTTCTTTGGCTCTTTGTAGAAAGTTCATTCTGTTGATGTCCTGGACTCTGTTATGATCGTGTATAGTTATTGTCTCGATGGATGATGAGGCCGCAAGGAGGACTCACGACTCCCGTTACGTGCGTGTGACCCGTAGAGCAGAGAGTGAGAGGCTTCCTCAGGACTTCGGGTCCCAAATTTCCTTGGACTCTACATGGCACAGAGGCTGCAAGCCGCGAGGGCAAGAGCGTGGAGGAGCTGCAGAGGAAGTGAAGCGCAAGAGAGCCGAAGAAGGCTACCACCACCCAAGACTTCTTCCTTGGTAGGAAACTTTTGAGCTGAAATTGGCCGCACCCCAAAGGTGTCCTGAGCCAATCAGAAGTGGCTTTTCAGAGTCACATGGTCAACTGGTCTGTCCTTGTCAAAGTTGATTTACAATCCTTTGTGTGGTGGATTCTTACAAACTCCCCTCTTATAATAGTGCATGTTTAATCATGAACATTTATATCTTGAAAACGGTGCAAGAGACATGACATTTGTTGTCATCAACATTCTCTATGTAAACAAGCAAACATTCACATACTAAATATGACATACTTTCATGAATATTATACGTGTAAGTAACAAAATGTGAAAATCCCTGATTACAAAGCATACTGGTTAATTCATGAGTTTTATAACATGGATAATACATTACACACTATGAGAAACCTGATTGTCAGGGTATATTATCAGGTTAAGCCTTGAATATTTACCATTCTTCGTAGAATCAGATGAATAATACAAGATTAAAGATTATACTTATCGATTTGTCAGTTGTAAGTGATTACAAATCACTACACATATTTTAAAAGGTACATCATTAATTTGTCAGTTATAAAAGTAATCACAAGTGGTCAAAGTAATTTTCAGAATTATCTAGCAAGGCTAGGTATTGTGTACATTTTGGGTCCAAATGCATTCTGTACATTTTAGAGGGTTAACTCAGCGAAGTACAGTGACTTTGTGTGTAATGTTCATGGATTAAGATGAGATGTCTTCATATTAGGATTGTGCAAACACGAGGGGCTTTAACAAGGAAACCTTTCAAAGAAAGCCTGCTTTAGCTCTGTGTGGAAGTTCAGAAGGTCATGCTGAGTCTGCCCCATGTCACTCACTCTTGTTTAAATCATGCTGTTTCAGTCTCTTTGACCATTTTATTGTCCAAAGGCAGGCCTCCACTAGACTTCTTGTTGCCTAGTCAAGCAGAATCTTTTAATTTATGATGTTGAGGAATTCCAAGATTAAAATGTTGGGTTTTCTAGATTCAAGTCATATTGCAGCAATTGTTCATTCTTCTGCATCTAATATCCTACATGGCTGATGAAGGCTTTAGCTGGCATTACTTTATTGTCTTTGTATTCTATTATATCACATTTTGTTAGGTTGCAGCCTTATGCTAAAATACTTTAAATCATTTTTTTTCACATCAATCTACACTCCATACCCCATAATGACAAAGCAAAAAACAGATTTTTGATAACTGGAAATTTATTACAAAGAAAAAAAAACTGAAATATCACATTGGCATACAGTAAGTATTCAGACCCTTAACTCAATACTTAGTTGAAGCACCTTTGGCAGCGATTACAGCCTCAAGTCTTTTTGAGAATGATGCAACAGGCTTTGCACACCTGGATTTGGGGATTTTCTGCCATTCTTCTCTGCAGATCCTCTCAAGCTCTGTTAGATTGGATGGGGACCATCGGTGGACTGCCATTTTCTGGTCTCTCCAGAGATGTTCGATTGGGTTCAAGCCTGGGCTCTGGCTGGGCCACTCAAGGACATGCACAGAGTTGTCCCTAAGCCACTCTTGCATTGTCTTGGCTGTGCGCTTAGGGTCATTGTTCCGGTTGGAAGGTGAACCTTCGGCCCAGTCTGAGGTCCTGAGCACTCTGGACCAGGTTTTCATTAAGTATATCTCTGTATTTTGCTGTGTTCAGCTTTCCTTCAACCCTGAGCAGTCCCCTAGTCCCTGCCGCAGAAAAACACCCCCACATTATGATACTACCACCACCATGCTTCACCGTTGGGATGGTAGTGTGCAGGTGATGAGCGGTGCCTGGTTTCCTCCAGACATGACGCTTGGAATTGAGGTCAAACAGTTCAATCTTTGTTTCATCAGACCAGAGAATATTATTTCTCACAGTCTGAGAGTACTTTAGGTGTTTTTTTGCAAATTCCAAGCAGGCTTTCATGTGCCTTGCATTGATATCCCATAAAACCCAGATTAGTGGAGTGTTGCAGTGATGGTTGTCCTTCTGCAAGTTTCTCCCATCTCCACACATGATCTCTTGAGCTCAACCAGAGTGACCATCAGGTTCTTGGTCACCTCTCTTACCAAGACCCTTCTCTCCCGATTGCTCAGTTTGGCTGGGCAGCTAGCTCTAGGAAGAGTCCTGCTTATTCAGTTTAAGAATTATGGAGGCCACTGTGCTCTTGGTAACCTTCAATGCTACCAATTTTTTTTTTGTAGACTTCCCCAGATCTGTGACTTGACACAATCCTGTCTCTGAGCTCTGCAGGCAGCTCCTTTGACCTTATGCCTTGGTTCTTGTTCTGATATGCATTTTCAGCTGTGAGACCTTATATAGACTGGTGTGTGCCTTTCTAAAGCATGTCCATTCAATTGAATTTTCCACAGGTGGACTCCAATCAAAGTGTAGAAACATCTCATAGATGATCCAGAGACATTTTTAGAAACTTAGGATGGTAGGGGAAGAGTCATTTATATTCACGAGAAAAGCGATACCTGATTGGACAATTCAGTCATATTTATCAGGAAAGCCATACCTGATTGTTTAGAGGAACTATAGCCCTATCCCTAATCGTAACCGTAAACAATCAGTTAGAGGTTTCCTCATAAATATTAATGAGTCTTAATATTTATCCATCCTACATTTTGGAAATTCACCCACGTGGGAGCCGAAATGAGGAAATAAAATTGATCTTTACGAATTTTGTTATTTGAGTAGTTTCTCTCTACTCCCTTTACCGTTTGACCTGTTAACGAGATCGACCAGTGGTTGTCTTGCGATCGACCAGTAATAAGCTCCTGCACAACAGGAACATACAGTAATGTTTCTATATTAGACTGCCCTGGTCAGCCAATCAGATCAAAGCTAATGATTTTGGCAAGTGCTTGTGATTTCCGTGCAATATGCATCAGGTGGTCTATGATGTCTGAGACTGTCGCTGCCTTCAAATTGAGTCAGAAATATCATAATATTTTGTTAAATGCACATGATTAACCAAGCAAAGTCATATCTCCCTTTTAGAAATGCATAATTAAACTTCAAATACCGGAGTTACAGGAAATAATGCGATATTTTACAGTACACTGGTGGCCAAAAGTTTGGAATAATGTACAGATTATTCATCAGATTAATTATACATCTCTAAAGTTGTTACTTTTAGATGCTTTCAATATGAAAATATTGCACATTTCAGTCTCTGTGCAAATGCTAGCAAATGCATGCATGCTATAAAAAATACTCTTTACATAATACATACAAATACTCATTAGATTTCACATTGCAGTTTTGAATTGTGTAGCATTTATGGTCCCTAAGCAATTCCCATATTTCAGTTTGTGTTATTTCACAGTTTTGCTGACTTTTCTTTTATTCTATGTAGAGAACTTTTTGTGTCCAAACTTTTCACTGGTAGTGTATTTTATTTTCAGTATATATTTATGTGTGTCTTTTAGGGAAGAATCCATCATGTCCACATACTTTGAGACAGTAGATGATCTGCTTGCGTCATTTGGTCCGGTGAGGGACTGCTCCAAAGACAACGGAGGATGCCGCAAGAACTTCAAATGTGTTTCTGATAGACGCATGGACTCAACAGGCTGTATGGTGAGTTGCCATGGCCATCACGACCAATCAGCCCAGGCCATCTACCATCAGTGTAATAACTGGCCTGGTTCTGGAGACCGTATGCTCATATGAGAAGAATGGCAGCATTCTGGCAAATTCAACCCATTATAGTCAGATAATAAACGTTTCATGGTAAATGTGCAGATTAAATGGAAGCAGATGAGAATGGTGAAATGCGTTTAATGGGTTTTTGGGGTGCGCTCTGCTCAAAGTGCTTAAATTGATTAGCTCACATCGCTCTGAACTGATGGATCCAGTGATCATCTACAGCTGGAAGGGGCTTGATCTTTCACACGCACACTGTTTCTTATTAGAAATAAAAGTGAGATACTGTTCTTCTAATGTCCATTTGTCCCAGCTGTAGTGCTTTCACTTCTGCTATACAACAACTGCTGATTGCATAAAAAAGTCATTGCAGTAGAGAGCAAATTGGGTTCCCTGAAACAAAGGATGTCTGTGCTACTTAATCTATACAGCACATTTCCTAAAAGCATCTTTATCTAAGTAGCATGTATAGTGACCCCAAAACTTATTTGGGCACTTAAGGCTCACTTAAAACATATAAATGTCATTGCATAACATAACAAAATATCAAGAAAGTGGCATTAATAAAAAAAAAAAAAGAAAAAAAAAAAAAAAGAAAGCACAAGCACACTACAAAGGATCCCCCCCCCCAGGTGCAGAATTGTGTATGAAACACTGTAATACATAATAAATATAATAATTACTATATTTAATATTTAAAAAAAATATATATGA
Source organism: Myxocyprinus asiaticus (assembly GCF_019703515.2). NCBI lineage: Eukaryota > Metazoa > Chordata > Actinopteri > Cypriniformes > Catostomidae > Myxocyprinus > Myxocyprinus asiaticus. The sequence continues at coordinate 4,148,599 of NC_059347.1, forward strand.
ATTATTAAATATATTACAATATTGTTTCAGATGAGTAAAGTATTGATTAGGCAATATAAAAAGTAGCTTTAGAAGTCAGTGTAGTTTTTAGGAAGTTTAAGGATGCTGTGTCAAGTTAAACGTAGTTTGAACCTTAGAAAAATGCATCTTGAGACCCCTTCATTCAGAGCTGAGCTCCATCCAGATGTGTTTGAAAGCAGGAACACTTCCATCCTCATCTTGTTCTATCTGCTGACAGTAAGTAAGCTTTGTTTTCTACAGTTGCCTGTACTGCTGGAGTTGTGCTTACTGCCTCCTGCTGACTGAGACTCGCAAAAAACATTAAAGGGGTAGTTCACCTAAAAATGAAAATTCTCTCATTATTTACTCACCTTCATGATATACCAGGTGTATATGACTTTATTTCTTAACCAGAACACATCTGAAGAAAAATTGAAAAATATCTTACCTTAGTAGGTCCTTAAAATGCAAGTGAATGGAGATTTCTCTTTTGAATCTCCAAAAATCACAGACAGTCAGCATAAACGTCATCCATACGACACCAGCTGTTAAATGAATGCCTTCTAAAGCAATACGATCGCTTTTGGTGCGAAAAAGATAAATATTTAAGTAATTTGTTTTTTAACTCTAAATCATGCTTCCGTTCTGAAGCAGTGTGCACTTGTTACGTAATCACATTGGCATTTGAAACACTCGAGATCTGCTGGAAGAGCAGCACTGTTTACAAGTGAGAAGGAGGAATGCTTGGTTGGTTTTGGTTTAGATCTGTATTTATCTGTTTCTTTACTCACAATGGTGCATTTGTGTGCTTATCCTGAATGTCTCAAACGAGTGGAGAACGTGAGATTACCTCTGCATCATGGCAACGGAATACGTCACACGAGAGACCGCTTGAACTCCACCCTCTCGTGAAGTTTACCGGAAGCATTTGATTATAGTTAAAAAGTATTTAAATATTGATCTTTTTCATGCCAAATGCGATCGTGTCACTTTAAAAGACATTAATTTAACCGCTGGAGTCATGTGGATGACATTTATGCTGACTGTCTGTGATTTTTGGAGATTCAAAAGAGAAATCTCCATTCACTTGCATTTTAAGGACCTACTGAGCTAAGAAATTTTTTCTATTTTTCTTCAAATGTGTTCTGGTGAAGAGAGAAATTCATGATATCATGAGGGTGAGTAAATAATGAGAGAATTTTCATTTTTGGGTGAACTATCCCTTTAAGTAAACAATTCTTTATTACATATTTTTTTATTTATTTATTTATTTCTAATCACACTGAAATAATGCATTAAATCAAGAGCCCTAAAAATAACTTATGACTATAGTTAAGATGATCTTTAGAGTGTGTAGTCAACATTATTGGGAAACCTGGCCCAAAAATGTTATTGGTGGTTGTTTGTTTGTGGTGCTGCAGGAACCTTCTTTTTACGCTTTTTTTTTTAAGCTTTTTTTTTTTTTTTTTTTTTTTTTGTATTATAACATTGCATTTATTTATTTATTTAAGCACAGATCTTGGCTTACTTTCTAAGCACTCAATGTTTATTGGAATTTGTCGTTTTCAAAGAGCATTAGTAAAGACACTTACATCATCAGAAATCTTGCCAGCCACTGAATAGGGCTTTTCTTATAAAAACAGAGTGTGTCCTAAAACAATCAGTGCTGCACTTTTCAGGGCATTTTCAGCGATCACTTCTTAATCCTTTTAAGTGTTGAATTCACCTCTATTACTGAGAGTGTGAAAGTTAAAGCTCTTAATGTTCATGATGTCAGGAGTGCTGCGGAGGGGACGGTACAGAACGACTCACTCTAAAGTGGTATCATGACCTGAGAGAGAGTCAAAAGGTCCAGAAATGAAGCCACTTCACTTAGAAGGAAATTGCACATCTTTACCTTTCCAGGGTGTTAAACCTGAGAGTAATGTTATGTACTTAAAGATGTGAGTTTTGTGATCTCAAAGTTTTAACACTTGCCTCACAGTTGATTCTTGCAGATGTGTATAAATAATGTCTACCAAACAGTAGTATAAAGGGTTGCTATCAATATCAAATTAAATTTGAAAATGAGCAAGACACTCAATCTCCAAAACAAAATTTGTTTTTTAGGCAACAAAACCTTAAAAAGCCAACATGTATCGGCAGACTAGCTGCCTTCATTAAGCCAAGGTAGCAGTCTTCCATTTGTATTCTTAGTAGTATAAAGGGATTTCAAATTATTTGTGATAGTCAAAGACATCCAGCATGTTGTCAAATAGAGTAAACAGTTCTGCTGTTAAGAGTATAAGCCTATGTAGCATACCTTGGGTTTTAAGTGACCCGGGACCCATTTTTTGGATTTATTCCCAGACCTCTTTAGTATTCCTCAACATTTTCTCTTCTGAATAGTGTAAAATAATAATAATTATAATTATTATTATAACTGCTTAATTCATTTTTACTGAATTCTCCCTATATGTTTGCATCTTAGGGGATACATTGCCCTTTAAGAGGGGAAAAAGTACATCAATGGAGCGTGAATTAAGAATTGTTGTCTATGTTTCATAAATTAAAAAAAAAAAAAAAAATAAAAAAACTACCTTCACATTTTTTAGTAGTACAACGGTTGGATCAGGGACCCTGGATACATGTCTTTGGAGAATAAATGCAACATTCTGAAGATAAACATAACATTTATTATTTTTGTCCTAATGTGTTAGAAAATAGCAATTAATAAATTGTCTGAGGTTTCTTCATGGTTTTGAAATTTTGATGGTTAATAAAGAAATGCAGTATGCTATGGAGCCAAATGGGTCATGCTTGGTGAACGGCGAGTGATTCATGTTCCTCACCTTGGGTCTGATAATCCACTTCAGAGCTCTCTGTCAACTCTCAGATGAGAATTGAGATTTGACTCAATAATGGCAGGACAATTTACATGAAGGTTGTTTGGGAGAGTTTGATTGCACTTTCTTTGTAGCTATTTGCCTTTTTTTTTTTTTTTTTTTATGCCAGTATCAGCTGCATCGACAACATAATTTAAATGGTGCAATTTATTATTTTTTTGGAAGGAGAGTTTTCAGCGAGTACCTCTCAGAATGAAATATATATGAAGAACAAGTAATAAGATAGTCCGAGTTTTCGTGCTAAGCTGTGAAGGCCGAGCTGTTGCCAGTGGGTGATCTTATTAAAACTTTCAACAGGAAAGTGCCTTCGCTCCAGCCGCCACAAATGTATTCTTTCTCCTTCATTTATTGCCCTTTTTCTCATTGACTGTGCAGATGAAAAACAGGCTTCTCTCATGAAGGACTTCAAAGTGCATATGAGCGCTTTGTTCACCCTGTGCAGGAGGAACTAACTTTATTCACTCCATTGTGTTCAATTTTTTAACCTCACTGAGCCAAGAGCAAGTTACATTCGAAAGGTCAGTTCATCTACAAAACTTGTCCAAGTCCTATATAGATGTTTAATTGCTGTTAAACATCAGGAGACGAAGGTGAAAACAACAACAGTGGATGTGCACGTTAAGAGCGTGTGTGAGGGGTCAGGATGTACATGCAGTTGTATAACTCCAGTCGACAGAGCTGAGATATTCTTCTAAACATCATAATTTGTATGGGTCTAAACTCCTGAAGATAAATAGTCCAGTATCTCAAGTAGTCCAACCGCCTGTGTATGCGGCCACATTAGGGGTTGCACAGATTCTCGAGTATAGCTAATGTAGATACTGTATTTACTCAAGATCTATACGCAGTACAGTAGTATCGCGATACTAAAGCTTCAAAATACTGGTGGTGCCACAGTTTTCTTTTAAACAGTAGTAACGTTAATACTGTAGTACCATAAGTTATGTTGTATGTGTGGTAGTAAATATTATTTTAGCTAAAACTTATTTGAATCAGACCTATGTCTGCATAACATTCAAAACTTAGTCTTTTCAAGTGGTATCGCCTTCACACAATGCCCTTTAAGAACGCAAAATTCTATTTCTATTTGGATAATATGGATTTAAATACAAATTTGGAGAGTGAGAAGCTTTTTTAAAAACACAATTCATGTAACAAGATTTTGAATTATTTTGGGTTTTGCCTGATGAGACTGGGAAAACCCATCTGCTGTGAAAGGAAAAATTGGAAATTGGCACCAATGGTCTCTTCGATCAACTTAAGCTGGCAATGCTTTTGGGAAACACAGCCCATATCGGTTTGATCACGTCCCTGAAATGTGCAATCAAATCAGTGTGTAATCTGCATTCGCGCTGCTGTTTACCAGCTTTTTTTTTTTTTTTTGGTGTTTTTTTTTTTTTTACATCGAACTAAGAATGTATTAGGTAACAGGTTAGTGCATTCGAGCCTTCTCCCAGTTTATCCATCAGTTATTTTCACAACTTCCGTAGCAACAAGTGGAATGGCTAGTTTCTAAGAACCACTATGACAAACTGTGTTAAGAATTAACACACTATCGTGTGGCATCATGATACTACTTGGTATTGTGATACTTTAGCTGGTATAGTATCATAAGATATGATTATGGTATCGTGACAACCCTAACAGGTCGTCCAGGCTACACTAAAATATGTTCTGACACTTTTGTCAACTTTTAGCTACCTTACAGCTCGGTCAATTGTAAAATTTTCTAATAAAAAGGCGCTAATGAGGAAATAACATAATGGATGATGTTTATTCTGTCCGGTCTGTTCACATTCAAACCAACTCAGTCTGTCGCTCATAATTATGGCAACCTATAGGACCCCAGGCACAGCCTATCTGGCTATCTAATGTCTGATGACATGTAGCTATGTTGCTATTTTTATAATTACACATAACTTGCTAAAACCTATTACACTGCAGCAAATGTAGATCTATCTATTTTATACTATAAAATGAAATGGGTATGGGAGTGGAATTTATGTCCCACCTGTATTTGAGTCGACAAACAGTTGAATTTGACTCGACTAATGGGCTCGCCAAGTCGACTATTAAAAATCAGTAGTTGTGCAACCCCTAGAGCACAGTCAAGTTAAGTATACTCCAATAGGCTGAGCATTCGACTGTACGCAGACACAAAGCGTTCACATAAAAACAGTATACTTTAGGCTTTAGCAACCATTCAGAACACCCTAGCAACCACATAGAAACACCATGACAATCACCCACATTGCCCTAGCATGGCTTTGCAAACATCCCTAACATTTTCTTAAAATGGTAAAATCTCATTATAAACAGTAACAGTTTCACGCCTGTATGTATATGCAATACTGTACATTTGAAAGATTTAGCCTGAGGGAAGATGTCCTGTTTGTTTTTGTTTAGTTTGTTTTCCCCCTTTCTTTATTAGACCCTTAGGGTGTTTAAATGTATTTTTTATGTTCAAAACTTCATGCTAGTTTGATTTTCATAAAATTACTCTGTAAAGCATTAGAAAGGCACATTAATTCACGTGCAGGGACATCAATGTGAGTTGAATTTGTTTTTTGAAGGCACGTATTCTTTCATGTATTGCAAATGAAACAGCTTGTGTGTCTGTCGTTTGAATTTCCTCTTAGGAGTTCAAGCCAGGTGTGTCCAAACCATTACACTGTGGTGATGGCTCCCTCCTGCATCATTAGCATAGAGAGAGAAGATGGCTTTTAACCCTTGAAAGGTGAAAATATGAGTGAGATGAGGTGACAAGCTGGGCGATGGGGAGAGGGAGATGAATTATGAACTGAGGAGAAAGAATGGACACATAGGAAATGAGAGGAGAAGGATTGAAACGAGATGAAGAGTGAGAAGAAAGGATACATGCTGAATGAAGGCAGAAAAATAATGAGAAAGGAGAAAGCAAAAGAAATGTGGAATCATTATTCTGAAGGACTTCTTCACAGGGACAGAGGGCGGTGAATTTCTGTAGAATTTTGTAGATCTCAAAAAGCTGTGCCGTAAGGCAACTTTGCAGCTTTGCTTGAATGAAGATAAAAGAAAAATGCTCTACTTCAGCTTGAGATGTTGCCTTAGAGGCTTGTTTGGAAGAAGTTGACTGTAACATTGACAAAGGCCAGAGTAACCTTTAAATGTGTGTAGGAGAGAGAAAAACTAATCATTGTGTTAACAATCACACTAAACAGTGCTCAGATATATGTGCGAGAGAGTGAACAGAAAATATTTAGAAAATATGAACAGAAAATATGTTTTCACTTTTTTATTTAAAATTAAGACTATGTTTTGTCTGTATCTAGAAATCTATGGCAGGGGTCTTCAAGAGGTGGAACTTCAGGGGGTCCGTCAATTATATACTGTGTATATATATATAAATATATATCAGACTGGCCGTCAGGAGCACCGGGCATTTTCCCAGTGGGCTGCTGGGAAAGTACTGGCGATATAGGCGGCCACCATGGGCTCCAACATGCCTGCGCAGACTCCATTAAAAAAAACTCTGTAAGGTTAAACTAAGACAATGGCTTTTATTTTGAAAAAACTGACATTACATTTATTATGAAATTTCTTACATATCATAGCGCATTTCCGGAACTCCGAACTTCATGTGGACCTCATTATTTGACATGCAAATCACAATAATGGTGACAAACAAAGATAAACATATTAAGTATAAGATGAGCTCTGAATAATCACAAAATGACAAATAACTTTAAGTTACAACAAATACAATAACAGCAGCATATATAAAATCTGCAAACAGTAAAGCTATGAGCAGTACATAGTCATTTGCATAATTTATTAATACCGCAGGGAGCTAAAGTGCAGCTTGCTGAATAATGCTCACACTTGATAAAAATGCAGAAAATAAGTCATGAAAAATATTAATTTGTGGCTATTTGAGTCTTTGAGGCTTACTTTGTTTAAAATATTTCAGAACAGTGCTTGTCAAAGCACAGGGCTTTTCACAAGAATAATCTGGGGAAGGAATTAAAACACTGCAGATATAAAGATGCAACAAACTCACATAGAGTGAAAATATGAGCAATTCATCTGCAAAATATCTGCAAAGTTCTACACTTTAAGTGGGTTGTTTTACATATATTTATATTTGTTTATATTTATATATTTACATATTCTGGGCAACTTTGTTTTCATTTATTTTTATTTTTTTAAATAAACATTTACACATTGTTATGTTAGTAACTGACATGAAGTTTTAAGCACTGTCATCAGTGTCATGCTGTGTGACACTTTCTTCATCTAACTATTTTAAACAATATTTTATGATCTTGTATAGCTATATATACATACCTGTATATAATATATTATTATTATACTTTTTGTTTCCACAACTTCATATTAACTAAGACAATAGTTTATTTGCATTTCTAGAAAAAAGTTGAAAGGTGATTAAGATCTTTATGTTGACTTGTCTCAGCACCTTAAAAACACATTTTCCCTTGAACTTTCTTTTACATTTTAACCTAACATCTGTATGTTGGGAAAAAAGTTTTCGGACATGTTATTTGTCTGAGCTATAAAGTGCTTATTTTAGTGCTTTCTCTAAAAAATCCACTCATCACATTTACAGTGATTTTATATGTTTTAAAGTAATGCCATTTTTTGCACTGGTGGGGCCCATTGTCATGACTAGCAGTCAATAGGATTGTCTCTTTTTTTTAACACAAATATTTGAAATTGAGCCGGTGTGTTGTGGTGTGTTGCGGGCCGGGTTTGGTGGGCCGCTCTGTGCCAGAAAGTCCAGGGCCACTTTATAGTCCTAGTCCGCCCCTGGTATGAGGTATTCCCTCTCTCACATTCAGGAGGTCTACTGTTAGAATGCCTTGAGGAGAGAATCCTTTTAATTTTGTTCTAAAGCAGGGATTCTCAATGGCGGCGTTCAAAGGATGCCAGGGGGTGCTGAGAACAAATTAGTAGAGAGGGGGGCGTAAGGTTACAAATACAAACTGATGTTTATCAGTCATAATAATCAAATTTATCGTCAAGTTCCTCTTTGCATTAAAACGTTTATCTAGACTTGGAGGATATCAGTTTTCTACATCACCACCCTTGAATTTACTCTAGTAACACTAACTGTTCTTTAGGCAGAAATAGATTGATAATAAATATTATCATATCACTACTTCAGCTCTATTAAATTTGTCATAGGCTACATTAGGGGGGCTGGGGTAAAGGAATGAAGTAGAGGGGCATTCATCAAAAAAAGGTTGAGAACCATTGTTCTAAAGGGTAAAGATATAATGATACTGGAATGATGAGGAATTTATCTCTAGAATTACATTACAGTGACTGTTCCACATGACATTTCTAGGGAAGACATCTCATCATTGAATGTCATTGCTTAGGAAACAAAAAAAACAGTAATATGAAGGGGTGAAATAGTGTGAGTAACCAAGGGAAAACATTTTCTAACAACTGAAGAAAAAAGAAACGGAACAGCTTGTTTTGGTTTTCGCAGTAGGAATACTTGGGATGTACAGTCTAAAGCAACCCAACATAAAAAATTTGTTAGCTGCAAAATACAAAACAAGGCCAGGAACACTATACTAGCACACAAACACAGGTGTGTATGCACAGATAGGTGGTCAAAAAACATGACATGACATGCAGTTAGCTAAAGTGTTAGTTCACCCAAAAATAAAAATGCTCTCATCATTTACTCACCCTCATGCCATCCCAGATGTGTATGACTTTCTTCTGCAGAACACAAACAAAGATTTTTAGAAGAATATCTCAGCTCTGTAGGTCCATACAATGTAAGTGGATGGTGATCAGCCAAACATGAAAGCAAAGACAATTGTAGTAAAAGTAATCCATACGACTCCAGTGGTTAAATGAATGTCTTCTAAAGTGATATAATCGCTTTGGGTGAGAAACAGATCAATATATTCTTTACATAGAAAAAGTCCTTTTCACTATAAATGTTTACTTACATCACGTGAGAGAAATGATTATCCTCATGGATGCGCATTAGAGTGACCGGAAGTAAACAATTATAGTGAAAAGGACATAAATATTGATCTGTTTCTCACCCAAAGTGATTATAATGCTTTAGAAGACATCAGTTTAACCACTGGAATTGAATGGATTACTTTTACTATGACACTTTTACTGTGACTGTCTGTGATTTTTGGAGCTTTAAAGTGCTGATCACCAACCATTTGCATTGTATGGACCTACAGAGCTGAGATGTTGTTCTAAAAACCTTCGTTTGTGTTACACTGAAGAAAGAAAGTCATACACATCTGGGATGGCATGAGGGTGAGTACATAATGAGAGAATTTTCATTTTTGGGTGAACTATCCCTTTAAGTCATTGCCAGGATGTTCTGGGTGGTCCGAGTCAAAAGTCTCTATGATATGCATAAGCAAGTTGCAAGGTGCAAGTCACTCTTGTTGATTTAACTGCTTTAATGTTTGCCAGAAAAGTAGCAGCACTCTTTTCCTCAAAAGGTCACATGGTTTGAGGAAAGGGGACAAGTTACAAGTTTAATATTTATTATTAGAGGGTTTATTAAATCCCTAACAGATACTAATGGGTGTTGCTATTTTTATTTTTGGGTGAACTATCCCTTTAATCTCATCAGTTTTGTGTTCTTAATCTTGTCAGTTGCCAGTTGCCACAATCCTTATACAGTATTTGCCCATATTTGGCAGTTCTGAGCTTGGTCAATAATTTTCCTTAAAGACTCCCATGAATTAGGGCAGGTTTCAGTGGTTAATGAGGACTTTTTTTTAGGTTACAAACTGGTAATTACAAGAGTATTATGCTATAAATGTGGTTTATGAGGACATTTCTAGTGTCCCCATAATTCAAATCGCTTAAAAAAACATACTAAATGATGTTTCATTGAAAAAGTAAAAAACGTTTTTTTGTGAGGGTTAGGTTTAGGGGTAGGGTTAGGGTTAGGGGATAGAATCTATAGTTTGTACAGTACAAAAATCATTATGTCTATGGAGAGTCCTCACAATGATAGCTGCACCAACATGTGTGTGTGTGTGTGTGTGTGTGTGTGTGTCTGTGCCTGTGATGTATTTCCTATTGAAAGAAGACTTTTCAGAGGGACATATCGAAGGGCCTTCACTCTGCATAGAAACACCTCTACCGAGGGTTTTGGCAACTTTTCCAATGCGCACATCTTTTGTGAATGTCTAGTTAAAGTTTTCAAAACCAGAAAAAAATTATAGTTATAATTTATAGTATTTTGAAATTATGAGCTGATTTTTTATAGTTATCAGTAGGGCTGGGCAAAAAATATAGATATTCCAATGTATCTTCATTTGAACAATCCTGATATGATTCTTAAAATCCCAAGATTGATCTTTTACCCTATGCACAGCCCTCTACAATACTAGTAAATCACTTGCATGTACCAATTTCTTTCTATGCAACTAAAATTGTCTGTGATTAGCCACTGGCTAGTAAACTTTCAGATATTATTCACCAGTGATATAGTGACAAAGAAGTTGAGATCTTTTCACTGCTTTTTGAGAGTTTGATCTGACTCGTTCCATGTAATGTGTGTCCAAACACTCTAGATCCACACAATCCATTTGTCATTTAATATCATATTATTTATAGCTAGTTGTTGATCAAAAACAACAAAAATAGAAACATTTAACTACAATCATGCATAGCATGGATGCAGTGAAGAAGCCATGTGACTCTACTCTCTTTAATAAAGCAATATCACACCAGTACGAGTGCTGTATGTCTGTCTATCTGCAACACTGTGGCAGGCAGAGTGCCAGAGGTAATCACAGCTGTATTGATATAGGGACATACAGCACGACTTCGAGTGTGATATTGCTTTTATGCAACACTTCAATTAACAATTAATTAAGTAGTGGGACTACTTTCTTAGGCCACGGATCAGGATATCCTGTTGCTAGTTTGAAAGAAGCCTCCATTACTTATTATAAAAATCACTTTAGATCTAGTAAAGACAGTTAGGGCTGTTTCTAACAAGTTGTAGTAGAAACAAGGATGTGTGTGTGTGTGTGTGTGTGTGTGTGTGTGTGTGTGAGAGAGAGAGAGAGAGAGAGAGAGAGAGAGAGAGAGAGAGAGAGAGAGATTATCTGTTTCTATGTATGTATGTATGTATATATATATGTACATATATGCATGTGTATATATACATGTATATCTATATATATATATATATTTCTTTTATTTTTATTTTTATAAGTGACACCTGTGCCTCCCTATTCTTGAAAAGCAGCAGCCACTGTCCACAGATCTGGTGGAACATCACTTCACAAGAGCTTTATTTTGTGATTCCAAGCCCTCTTCCACTGCTTAATATTGAGGGACACACATTCATTAAAATGAAGCCTGCCCCTTAATTGCACAGTGTCTGATTAAAAACCTGCAGGTGATTAGATTGACTAATGAGAGTAAACACACAGGCTGATTAAGCCCCAGAGCATTCTAAATGAGGACGCCCTCATTTCTCTCATCTCTGCCGCCTGTGCTCATGGCGATCACGACCACCCGTCTTTTATTGTTGCCTATTGAGCGTTTCACGGTTGCCCTTTAAGAGCATGCTGTAATTGCTTAGACATTTTTTATTTGTTTTCTTAATCTTGCCATTGACAGGTTGCCATGGACGACTCATCGATTAGACTAACGGTGTAATATAGTGGCACTTTGAGTTTGTCTTGGTGAGTAAATGAGCTGCAGCCTCCTTCACACCTCCTTGAGTTCTGATCCCAACACTAGAAATTTTGCCTGTCCCTGCTGCTATGAACATTTTTATACATTTGAATTTTTTTAAATTTATTTTTATTACCACCTGTTCTTCTAATTTTGTTACTTATGTTATGTATTCCTTTATTTTCCAATTCTTTTGGTAATTTATTTACAATATATAAAAATGAAATTCAAATTGGGGCTTGATGAAAGATGCAATTTCATTGCCAATAAGTCAACTTGGTCTCTCAGAATCAAGTTCCTTTACCTACATTTTTGTAAAAGTATTTTTACATGACTCATTGTACGCATCACAACAGTATCCTAGTGAAATGAACACTATAGGTGCCACGATAACAATGAAATGTATCTACTTTTTTCTTTTATTCTCACAAATAAAACAGCAGATAATCATTACATTAACACTTACTTTTCTCCTTGTTCATCACACAATGCTATCTTATGAAATCTAAACATTTTACTATAGAGAATGACTTGTATGGCGATACATTTTAATGTTTATATTTTTGATCACATAACCAATTGTATTTACAAGATTTTTTTAAGTGTGATCAAATTACATGGTAGATCAACTGATAGAGTGTTGCACTTGCGATACAAAGGACTGGGGTCCGAGTCCTGAAGAGCACACGAATCGGCATGAGCTGAAAGTGTCATAGAAGCAGCACAAAATGACATGGTTGCTTCAGCAATTGTGTTTTAATCTCAAATTTGCCTTTATGACAATGCAGATTAGGTTTAAGGTTTAGGGTATGGTGGATGTTTATTGATTTAAAACTAAATAGAGCATTGACCTTAAAAACCTAATCTGTTAGACGGACATTTATGCTTTTAGAGCCACACAGCGGACATTTCATCTTGGAATTGCGGCTATATGTGTAATGAACATTTTGCCACAGTCACATCATTTTCAGATCTGATCAGGCAGCAACAAGTACCGCTGTTTGCTGTGTTTTTGAACATTTGACAAAGAAAACTTTGACTTATGAATTTAACAATTGAGGAAGGCCTACCTAGCACTTTGGTACTATTTCCACAACTAAATGGTACATTTTCAAAACAGTTTGTACTAGCATCTCCAAACCAGCAGCAGTACCAGTATCTCAGTTTCTCAAGTTCACTAGTTCATTTAGTTCTGGATGCATTAGATTTGGTGTGCTGTCTATGACGGAGGGCTCAAGCACAGGACTGGGCTGTCTGACTATTGCAAGGAATAGAAAAGCAAGTTTATATATATATATATATATATATATATATATATATCAGTGGCGGGCCGTGCATTGAAAGTCTAAGCCTTCAGTGTGATTCATGCCATTAAGAAAACACAGTTTCACAATGAATAAGACACCCTATGCCTTTGGGCAACATACATTGTCGCAGCCTACTAGTAATACCAATTGACATTTTAAAAACACATCCACGCACGAAAGCCAGAACTTGAAATGACACTTAATGCTCAAGCAAGCCTAATATTAACTGCAGCATGACTGTTTGTGAAATGAACGTCTCTGGAACAGACATTCAAAAATCATCATTTTTCATATGAATCTACCAAGGAGGTCTATAATACCTGGAAAAATCTATCTAATAATATTTGCAATTTAAATGTTGCTTACAATACATTTTGTTTCGTCAGGGTACACGGTTCTGCTGCGTTCCATTCAAGTTGGATGAGGGATATTCCTACTTGCTATCTCTGATCATAAATGCATTCCATTCCCCGATATTTAGAAGATGATGTTTAAGGAAACAAAACTGCAATGCTTCCGTTAGCTTAGCAGAGGTTTGACTCTCATTAGAGATGTCTCCTAGCAACCCAAATGATAAACAGTGCTGCAGCGCTAGCATTTGTGCTACAGGTGTACGATTATCAAAAGAAATTATAATGTTTTATACACCTGTTTCTGCAGGCGTTTGTTAAACAAGCTTTAATATCATGTAATGTGAAAACGAACTCATTTATCGATATTACTTAATAAAGTGAATGTTTATCACATACTTTGTATACCTCCCTGAGTGTCGACATGTTTGTGTGACATCATGCACCTGCATCTGGAGTTGAAAATTTCTGCACGTTCCTACAAGCTGTAATTCTGACTTCAGGATGCATTCCATTGCACTTTTCCTAGTAGGAAGTTGTAAAATCCGACTTTCCGAGTTGAATGGAACAGCACTACTTTTCAAAACTTGATCCGACACTGAATTCTCAAGCAGCCTAATTTACACTTAGAAAACTCCTGATGTTACTATAACAAAGAAAAAGCACTTACCAATTTGCTTGAAGTGAAAATCAGTCCTCCTTTCCTGTTTAATAAATTAAGAAATCACACAGTCATGCAGAACATCTCGTGTTTGTAAATCCATAAGGATCTTTTTCTCAACAGCAATACCAGCAGTGATGACAGCCGACTCGACAGACAGCTTGATCTTATGCTTTTTGCTCTTGAATTACGTACATCACTTAAAGCGTGACTGAGTCACTCAAGGCCAGCTAGAAGGCCTCGACTGGGACATATCCTAAAGATCACACTCACCAAGAACAAATAAATCAATCTGATTGGCTGATGAATCTGACAATCTGACTTTAGTTGCCCATTCATTTGCACTGTTGAGGGATTCTGAAGAAATTCTGAATGCCTGACGGGGTGGAGCTCAAACTCACACGCTGCTTCGGGCATGTGATTTGTGAAACAGTTGTCACACTTTGCTTGTAAGCATCAAGGAATAAATTCTGACTTGATAAACTTTTCTTTTTTCTCATTTGTGTGTACAGTAGATTAATTAAGAGTGGAAAGCGATTAAAAATACATTTAGGTGATTGAGAATGAAAGGATGAAAAATATTTATTTATTTGGCATGTTAGGCCAGCAGAGAAGGCTTTGCTGGCCCTGAGAATTCGCTACTTATATATATATATATATATATATATATATACAGTTGAAGTCAGAAGTTTACATACACTTAGGTTGAAGTCATTAAAACTCATTTTTTTAACCACTCCACAGATTTAATATTAGCAAACTAAAAGTCATTTAGGACATCGACTTTGTGCATGACACAAGTAATTTTTCCAACAATTGTATACAGACAGATTGTTTCACTTTTAATTGACTATATCACAATTCCAGTGGGTCAGAAGTTTACATACAAAGTTAACTGTGCCTTTAAGCAGCTTGGAAATTTCCAGAAAATGATGTCAAGCCTTTAGACAATTAGACAATGATAGGAGGTGTACTGAATTGGAGCTGTACCTGTGGATGTTTTTTAAGGCCTACTTTCAAAGTCAGTGCCTCTTTGCTTGACATCAAGGGAAAATCTAAAGAAATCAGCCAAGACCTCAGAAAAAAAAAAAAAAAAAAAATTGTGGACCTCCACAAGTCTGGTTCATCATTGGGAACAATTTCCAAATGCCTGAAGGTACCACGTTCATCTGTACAAACAATAGTACGCAAGTATAAACACCATGGGACCACGCAGCCATCATACTGCTCAGGAAAGAGATGCATTCGGTCTGCTAGAGATGAACGTAGTTTGGTGCCAAAAGTGCAAATCAATCCCAGAACCACAGCATTGTGGAGATGCTGGAGGAAACAGGTAGACAAGTATCTATATCCACAGTAAAACGAGTCCTGTAGTGACATAACCTGAAAGGCTGTTCAGCAAAGAAGAAGCCACTGCTCCAAAAATGCCATGAAAAAGCCAGACTACAATTTGCAAGTGCACATGGGGACAAAGATCTTACTTTTGGAGAAACGTCCTCTGGTCTAATGATACCAAATTTGAACTATTTGGCCATAATTACCATCGTTATCTTTGGAGGAAAAAGGGTGAGGCTTGCAAGCCGAAGATCACCATCCCAACCGTTTAGCATGGGGATGGCAGCATCATGTTGTGGGGGTGCTTTGCTGCAGGATGGAC
Organism: Myxocyprinus asiaticus; assembly: GCF_019703515.2. Classification (NCBI taxonomy): domain Eukaryota; kingdom Metazoa; phylum Chordata; class Actinopteri; order Cypriniformes; family Catostomidae; genus Myxocyprinus; species Myxocyprinus asiaticus. The sequence goes on from NC_059347.1 coordinate 4,164,150, forward strand.
TGGTGCACTTCACAAAATAGATGGCATTATGAGGAAGGAAAATTTTGTGGATATATTGAAGAAACATCTCAAGACATCAGCCAGGAAGTTAAAGCTCGGTAGCAAATGGGTCTTCCAAATGGACAATGACCCCAAGCATACCTCGAAAGTTGTGGCAAAATGGCTTAAGGACAACAAAGTCAAGGTATTGGAGTGGCCATCACAAAGCCCTGACCTCAATCCAATAGAAAATTTGTGGGTAGAACTGAAAAAGCATGTGTGAGCAAGGAGGCCTACAAACCTGACTCAGTTACACCAGTTCTGTCTGGAGGAATGGGCCAAAATTCCAGCAACTTATTGTGAGGTGCTTGTGGAAGGCTACAAAAAAAAAAAAAAAAAAAAAAACGTTTGACCCAAGTTAAACAATTTAAAGGCAATGCTACCAAATACTAATAAAGTGTATGTAAGCTCCTGACTCACCGGAAATGGGGTGAAAGAAATAAAAGCTAAAATAAATAATTCTCTCTACTATTATTCTGACATTTCACATTCTTAAAATAAAGTAGTGACCCTAACTAACATAATACAGGGAATGTTTTCTATGATTAAATGTAAGGAATTGTGAAAAACTGAGTTTGTATTTGGCTAAGGTGTATGACAACATCTGACTTCAACTAATATATATATAATATACAAAAGCTCAATGGGGTTAAGATCCATAACACTATTTTCCAATTATCTGTTGTCCAGTGTCTGTGTTTCTTTGCCCACTCTAACATTTTCTTTTTGTTTTTCTGTTTCAAAAGTGGCTTTTTCTTAGGAATTCTTCCCATAAGGCCTGCACCCCTTAGTCTTCTCTTAACTGTTGTACATGAAACTGGTGTTGAGCGGGTAGAATTCAATGAAGCTGTCAGCTGAGGACATGTGTTGCATCTATTTCTCAAACTAGAGACTCTGATGTACTTATCCTCTTGTTTAGTTGTACATCTGTCCTTCCACATCTCTTTCTGTCCTTGTTAGAGCCAATTGTCCTTTGTCTTTGAAGACTGTGGTAGTGTACATCTTTGTATGAAATCTTCAGATTTTTGGCAGTTTCAAGTATTGAATAGCCTTCACTCCTTAAAACAATTATTGACTGATGAGTTTCTAGAGAAAGCTGTTTCTTTTTTGCCATTTTTGACCTAATATTGACCTCAAGACATGCCAGTCTATTGCAACTCAAAAACAAACACAAAGACAATGTTAAGCTTCATTTAATGAACCAAATAGCTTTCAACTGTGTTTGATATAATGGCAAGTGATTTTCTAGTACCAACTTAGCAATTTAGCATGATTACTCAATCGATAAGGTGTTGGAGTGATGGCTGCTGGAAATGGGGCCTGTCTAGATTTGAATTACTTTTTCAAATAGTGAAGGTGCTGTTTTTTACATCAGTAATGTCCTGACTATACTTTGTGATCAGTTGAATGCCACTTTGATGAATTAAAGTACCAATTTCCTTCCGAAACAGCAAAATCTGTACATTATTCCAAACTTTTGGCTGCCAGTGTGTGTGTGTGTATATATATATATATATATTCACAGTGTTGCGGAATCCATGTAACGGGAATACATATTTAAAATACAAAATATAAGTAACTGTATTTCACTACAGTTTCATTCAAAAAGTATTTTGATTACTGAAGAGATTACTTTGCATTGTATTGTCATTTGTTTCATTTAATATTTAGTCCTTTCAGATGGAAAATATTTAGACATAAAATGATGCGATCCAAAGTGCATTTGAACAGTGGTGAAACAATTTCTTATGATGTGTTACATTCATACGAGCAGACAGAGAAGTAAGTCTGAAGTAAGTTTGGAGCAAAAGAAATAGAAATAAACCTTGTGTAAATTGTCAGCTTTACGCTAAGCTAAAATGCTATTTCTAGCCATTTTACATGCACATGTTACCAGGCACATTCATATTTTTTATCAAGAAAATTCACGTTGGATCATAATTTATATTTTTATAATAATATCTTTGATATTAGGGCAAAAATCTTACTCTTCATAATAATTTTTGTATTGTTTTCCTGTAAAATATCTAAAAACAACACTGCATAAGATATTTAGGTTTTTCAGAAAAAGTATTTTTAACGTATTTTGATGAGTTTTTATAGTCAAAACAAGTGAAAAAATCTACCAGTGACGAAGAAGTAATCCAAAGTATTTAGAATATGTTACTGACCTTAAGTAATCTAACGGAATACGTTACAAATTACATTTTACAGCATGTATTCTGTAATCTGTAGCGGAATACATTTCAAAAGTAACCCTCCCAACCCTGTATATATATATATATATATATATATATATATATATATATATATATATATATATATAGGTGCTATGAAGTATAAAGTTGGAGATGGGGAGGTGGTGGATACTGGAAGAATCATCACGGGATAGCAGCTGCTTATATATCCTTGTTATATGATTGGCTGGCCTACATAAATGAACATTATTCTTACATACAGTATATACTTATATACGTAAGACAACGATGACGGTCCAACCACTGACTATTTTGAAAATTCATTCACACCCTGGGTTGGTAGCGTGGTGATTCGGCCTTATTACCTTGGGATGTGAATTAATTTCAATGATCGGTGTCAGCTTATATCGCGGTTACAACATGTAGTATGCGGAAAACACGGACTTAATCATGGAATCTAGTTATAAAAATGCCAATAGTGGTAAAGCACAGAAAGTCATGGACAGTTATGTATTTGGATGACAATAAATGTTTGAATGCAAAGTTAATCAAAATAAAATTGTGATATGTCTTAGTGTGATAATTAAACCGCACAATTATGTGATTTAATTAAATATATAGTATGCAAGTGATGCACGCTTCTAAATGAATATGTGAAGCCAGGCGCTCATACACTGAATGCACTTCATCATGATCATCACGCACGCTCTTTTTTATATGAGATGAGAGAGCAGAGCACTCTAGAGTAGTGCTGTCAAGTTAAAATTGAAATTTGAATATTCTTTGAATTCTGTACTGCCACTACCTATACACATATTACGCAGTCTGCGTAGGGCACCAACTCTCTAGGGGAGGTACCATCTTACCCTAGGGGGGCACCAGAAAGTCCATCAGCTTATCTTACTCACACGTTATACATTATTCATGGACCCGGCAGCAGTCACACTTTCACCTCGCACCGCACCTCGTGCTCCCACAGCGCAACAAAAGCAACTTTTGCAACACGTCTCTCATTCTCTCTGGATGATACATCATGATGGCGCCACGGATGGCCGGATTTTCTCAACCAACTTCTTGAGGTATCACCCTGGGATGCTTTTTAAACAGTATTGAAGGAGTTCCCATCTATGTTGGGCACTTATTGGCTGCTTTTCTTTATTATTTGGTCCAAGTCATCAATTTCAAAAACCTTTTTTTAAATTAAATTTTAGTTTTATAATGAAATAAATTAATATGTTGGCACAATTATATTTTTGTCTACAAAACTAATTTCAAACATTTAAGCATACGCCTTCAGATCAAAAGATTTTTAAGATCATGAGAAACATTTCAGTCAAGTGTTTCAAAACTTTTGACCGGTAGTGTAGGTGGAAGTCTTTGGCCGTTGTGTCTTGCTCTCTTATCAGTGTTTCTCAGATTAAGCAATGAGTTTTTTAAATGCTTTGTCAGGAGAGGAGTTCAACTTGGAAATGTGTATCTCGAGATCCTCGCATTCTGTTCCATTCTGTTGTGTTCCGTCTGTTTGAACAGCCCCTGGCCTGACCCGCTTCACCACCAAGATCAGCCAAATACCACTGCTATCTGGGAATATTGCTACCCTACATACAACCATAATGAATAAAAGAACAATGTGGTATGTTGCTGTTATTATGAAGGTTGAGTCTAGGCTAGTATACTGTGGCAGCAGTGCAAGTGCAACACCATCTGAACTGTCTATTGAAGCACCCCCCCCCCCCCCCATTTTACTTTTGAATTAACATTTGAGAATACAGACTAATCAAGATGTTTCATTTATGTATTTATTTTATGCACATTAGTTGGAAATGTAATGCTCTTTTTAGACAGCCAGGAATGTTCTTTGTAATAATTACTTTTAATTTATGTATATTTCCAGACATAGTATCAGACATAGGAGAAAGCAAAACTTCAGCTGAGAATGGTGTCAATTGGTATTCTCGTCTGGTCTTTTGCAGTCTTTCTCTGAAGATGTTAACTGTACAGGGCGTATTTAAGTACATCCATAGGAAAAAAACAAAACAACTTCTCCATTTTAAAATGAGCCCACATTACTTCCCCTCCCCTCATAATGTGAAACACATGTCTCTGAATAAGTCAGTTTTAGCAACTTCATGTCCAAACCACACAAATGTATGCAACTTAAATAAGGCTTACATGAAAACTCATATAACTTTTGACTTACAATAAGCTTTAGGCATGCATATTAAAAAGCATAACATAAAAGCATAAATGTAATAATGTTACTAAAGGATTATGAATACTGGTGATAATTAATAACACTAATAAACATGAAAATTTAGTCTACAGTTTTCCCTCCACTGGAGCTCCGGCCAGCAAGCTCCACCCATCTCCTCCAGGTGGCCGCCTGTAATGAAATGATAGGAGAAAGAAAAAGATAGAATAAAATAAAGAAATAGACCTACAGGAAAGGAGGAAAAGGTAATGCAGGAAGAGAACAAAAGAAAACCCCATCCCCCTGATATGTCCCCATATACTATGTGTCATTTATTATTATGTGTACGTTAATAGACCCCCAGTAATCTAAGAAAAGAAAAACGAATAAGTCTTCACCAGTGCCTGGACGACCCATGAGCCTTCACACATATGATAAGTTATATCATTAACAAAAACACAAAAACAACAACCACAATCAAAACTATCCATTCTGACCATGATAGGTTTCCTTGGATTCGTGCCAATTTCCTCTCAGTCATCAATTCCATTTGCCATGGTTATGTGGCCCATTGCTTGAAATCCCTCTTCTTGGGCTGTGTTAACACTCGCTTTAAAAGTTCATAATTTCTGTCTTTCAATTAATCTTCATTCCAACATTCTGGTTCTAACTGTAACAGCTGCACATGTGGGACATGAATGCCACCTAATTGGAGAGGATAGATGATTTCCACACAAAATGGATAAGGAGGAACTGGACACAACTTTCCTCCGTACATCATATTCTTGCTCATTCCATCATGTAATAGAAAAGCACATTCAGAATACATTCTGAACATATTACTCCAGTGCTCAGGTCTTTACACTGGCTTCCAGTTACATTTAGAATTGATTTTAAAGTACTATTACTCGTTTATAAATCGCACAATAGCCTAGGACCTAAATACATTTCAGATATGCTTGTTTAATATAAACCATACAGACCTCACAGATCATTAGGATCAAGTCAGTTAGACATACAGAGGGTTCACTCAAAACAAGGTGAGACAGCATTTAGCTATTATGCCACCCGCAGCTGGAACCAGCTTCCAGAAGAGGTCAGGTATGCTCCAACAGTAGCCACATTCAAATCCAGATGGAAAACACATCTGTTTAACTGTGCATTTGCTGACTGAACACTGTGCTGCACTTACAGATTGCACTTCATAATTTTATTTCTGTATTCTTTTTTATTTTTATTAATTGTAATAAACTTTTTAATCTCATTTCTTGTTCTTAATTGGTTTTAAAATGAATTTTATCTTGTATATTCTTTATCCTTCATATGTACAGCACTTTGAATTGCCATTGCGTATGAAATGTGCTATATAAATAAACATGCCTTGCCTTGCCAATATACACCACAGTGCTTCTAATACCTGCCATGCACATGTAGCTTGGTTTAAAGAAACTACCTCCCAAACTGCAGATGCATTAAGAGAGAAACTGAACATCGTAGAACATGAGCAAATTACCCAATAGTGTTCCTCTACACAACAATCTGTAGTAGAAACCATTGGAGATTCCCCTTCAGCTCAATATCCATTCCTTCCTAATCGGATTACAGATTATCCTTGTCTAACACCCATTGATTGGAATAGTCTAGCTGTCATTATGTTACACCTTCCATATTGTGGCCATCCCACTAATAAGTATAATATTCCAGATCCTGACAAGGAATTATCATTGATATTATGACATTGATATAACTGATCTTAATTAGTGGAGCATGTCTGTATGAAGTTGTATTGATCCTTTAAAAATCAGGATAGGGATTCTTCTCTTCGGTCAGGAATTTGACCCATATGTATAATCTGAATATCCTCCACCATTTGATCCTTTAGATTTTGAGGTAGAAATAAACATGCTGCACGGTGTGTCTCAAAATTAGATGATTGTAACAGAACATTAGCCAATTTGTCTGCTGCATTACTAAGGTGCCGACCTACTGCATTAATATGTAAAGCTCCTTGAGTAACCTCAGTGAATCCTTCTCCAGCTGTTTTCCCCACCCACTGAGTGTACTCACTTAATTGGCTCATTTTAACAGTATTGCTAATAGAATTTACAGAACCAAAAACTCCGGCTATATCCCCTAATATATACTACGTGATTTGCAATTTTTGGTATTCAGATGATTTTTAGAGATATAATATTCTACTTCTTTCGTCAAACAGTTCCTTATGTGTGAGAAATTCCCACAGTATGACTGATCAAAAACAGTGAAAAGGGATGCTAAATTGTCAAGTTGCTGCACCATGTGAGCTCCATCTATCAATGTTTTGGTCTCTCTTGCTAACAGAATACCATGAGCAGGAGCAGTAGTTGTAATTGGACATATTTTAGCTTTGCTTGTCTCTTTGGCAGAAAGGTAAAATACATTGTGTAATTTCCCCAGTTTCCAAATTTGTCTCACAGTTTTCATTCTCATCTTCTGAATGCCATACTCTTACTTACTTTCCTTTGATCTTTTTTCCTCAATATGGTAGTACCCTTTCCATCTACAGAGCCCTCACACGGTAACACTATAGGATAAACACACCCTTGGGTTAGTGAATCCCACAGTGTAAGCATGTGAGTGCTATTCAAACAGAAGTTAACCTCCAATTTCACAACTTTCTCTCGAACAGATTTGTTTCCTCAGACCACTGCCATTTTTCACATCGATCAATGGCCAAATTCTCTGCTTTGGTAGCATGTGTGATGATAGTCACATCCACCAAAGATACCCTTCCGATATTTGGCTAAATCTTTGTCATTACTAGGCACCCAATCCAAAAAAATAAAACTTAAAAAAGTAAAATGTTGGCCAGATCTCAAAGTTGTATTTCAAGTAATTTATTGAACTCGATGAGTCCAAAAGGCTCGGCTTGCTTTGAAAATGGCAAAAAAAAAAATAAAAACAAGCATACCATTGTCATAGCATTTTGAGAATGACTTGACACCATCTTGGAACAAACATGACGATAGAACAATATGTCCAAACGCAACAATGCAAATGCAGAAATATACTTTTAGTGATGAATGCTAAGAATGTATTTGTGTTAGTAGTTAATGTCTGAAAACTTAAACACAATAAAACTCTTACTTAAACTGAATAAATGATCAATGAAATAGTTACTACTCATATCTACAGTATATCTGTTCGCTGGGAGCCGGGCTAAATGAGAAAGCATTGTTAACTGCATTCCTGACATGGGTCAGACCCTCAGTCACACCTCAGGGGTCAAATACACAAATGACCTGCAACATTCATAATTATAACATAACTGGAATAAATCACATGATTAAAAAAGCTTTGATTACCTTTTGATTATAACAATTGCTAGTAAATATATTCAACTCATCAATAGGTTGAAGAGACAGGGGTAAATCCACCCCTTCATGTGGTATTCCCTCATGTGGTTCCAAGATTATTGTTGCGGGGTTAAGTGATGTGTCTCTGATGATTTTAACTCTCAAATCCTTATTCAGCAGAGTTGTCTCCCATTTTGCCCTTCTTGCATCAGTAATGATTTTGATGTCCGTGTTGTTCAACAGAGTCACTAAACTGTGAGGAGCATGCAGTATGACGGTTTGTGCTCTTATCAGATTTTCCACAGCATCCACTGCCCATGTTGCACCATCTAGGGCTTGTATACATTGTGGTTGGCCCATCATAGTAGCTGGAATCTTTGTGGAAAAGAATCTGACTGGTTTGTATCAATCACCTGGCTTTTGACACAGCACTGCTGAGTAGGATTCATCTCCCACCCTGGTCCATAAGTGGAATGGTAGGCTACCATCAGGATGTCCCAGGGCTGGTGTGGAAATCAGTTTTTCCTTCATAGTTAACGCTTCGTCTGCCTCTGGTGTCCAGTCTATCTGCTGCACTCCAGGCTTTCCTCCTTTGTACAAGTCAATGGCAGGGCTTGTGATGCTGGCAAAGTCAGGTATATACTGACAACAGCAGTTGAAAAGTCCCATCACCTTCCACATTACTGTGAATGTTAGAGGTCTTTTTGGAAGTTGCTGTAATGCCTCTACGTGCTCTGTTGTCATTCATTGCTCTTCGACAGATATCTCTTGGCCCAGATAGATGACTTTGTCTTTGGCCAGTTGTGCTTTGTCAGGGTTGATTTTGAATCCTCCTTCTTTGAGAACTTGTAGGACAATGTTCAGTACAGCTATGTGGATATTTTCATCTGGGCTTGCAAGCAATAGGTCATCAACATATTGGAGACTGACACTTCCAGTACGTTCAATTTCAACTTTTTGTGTGGTCAGGAATTGATCCAGAGCTCGATGAAATACAACAGGGGAAATATTGAGACCTTGTGGGAGTCGGTTCCAGACATACTGTTTTGCCCCCACGATGAAGGCCAGTTTTTCCTAGGATCTTTCATCGACAGATATTGACCAGAAGGCCGACAGCACATCCATCACAGTGAATATTCTTGCATTTCCAGGAATGTCGTTCAGAATGGTGGCAAGATTTGCCACACTGGGATATGGTTTTGGGGTTACACTGTTGAGTCTTGTGAAATCAATTGTTAATCTCCATGAGTTGTCAGACTTCTTGACAGGCCAAACAGGACTGTTGGTGGTGGATGAAGCTTGTCTGACAATCCCTTCGGCTTCCAAGTCTGCCATTATCTCTTCCATAGCCTGTCTTGCTTCAGGTCGAATAGGGTATTGCGTGTGGGGAGCATGAATTGGTCCCTCAATGATGATGGGATCTGTGTTAGCTTTCCCACAGAGTAACTTGTCTTTAGCTCAAACATCTGGATATAAACTCCACAGGAGACCCCACACGCCTTCTTTTCCCCAGTCTTTGGTGATTGGTTTTGCTGCACCAACAAAGCTTATAGTGCACATATGATCTTCATGTGCTATTAGCCCTGTTGTTGTGGCGATTTGACGGCTGTCAGTGTCTCTTCAGCAGTGGCAAGGCTGTGAGAATGGCTTGACGTTCTCCTGGTGTGAATGGACTCTCTTCATTTGTCATCATTTCAGATTGAATTTATCCCCTTCTTGCTGTAGGTGAAGAAGAATCAGGACCAACTTTGTCTATTGTGACTAGATCGTCGTTCCCCGTCTCATCACCCCAGTCAGAATCATGATTACGAGCTAATGTTCATCGCAGCTTCTCTCTATTTGGCTGGACAGATTTAGATTTTGTGATTATTGGAGATGCTTAGGCAGAAGTGTCGTAGATTTTGACAACTGTGACTCCATTCGGACCCAACACCTGAGGCTGTATAAGAGGCATAGTAGAACTATTTTCAATTTGTTCAGGCAGCAATGGGTATAATGGGTTGTATGGTGGTGGCATTAAAGTCTTTGCTGAGTCAACTCGTGCTTGCAGATATTTACGTTCAGCCTCTGCTATTATATTTGTCCAGTCTGGATCAAATTAATCATTGCTGTTTGTGTTTTCTTTTTTCTGAACATTCGATGGACATGATTTTGTTCAACTTGTGATATGCTTCCATTTGAAGCTTCATTGCTTTAGCAAGTGGAACTGGACAACCATCTATGTGACAGAAAATTCCTCGTTTCAAAATCCAATGAGCTGTCAGTATTTGATATGCTTGTAGCTTGATGGAGTCTTTTTGGATTTCAAACCAATTGATCTGTTCATCAATAGATGCATCAGTATTCAGGCATTTCTTCAACAGTTCAGCCTGCTTCTTCTCATTTTTCTGAAGAAACCATTGTGATTGTCTGACTGTTACATTCATCCATTGTGCAACTGGGATGTGTATGTGTATACAGTATGTATACAGTATATTTGTAATGTAAATGTCTAAATCAATCTAAATCTAGATCATCTGTGTGTGTAAGGAAAGAATGTGTGAGTAGGGAAATGAGGAGTAGCTAAGTATGTTTGAGACTGTGTGTGTGTTTAGACATCGAGTGTAGGTGGAGGGGGAAAATTCCTCTCCTCTATCTGTGAATGTGTTTCTTCTACTCTAAATGAAAGCCAGATGGATCAGTTAGAGAAGGGAAAAAAAGTTAGATGCAGAATTGGCTCCTCTCCTCAGCTTCTCACCCACCCCAACTTAACTTTTTCCACACTCCTCAAAATTCAAAAATTTTTTTTTTTTTTTGTACCTTTATATAATTATTTTATTATTACTGTTTTTCAAATCAGTGCAAACTCTGTATATCAAAAGCAACTGATGTGCTGGGGTCAGGAAAAAAATATAGTTGCATTTTCTGACCAGACTGACCTATACTGGTCTGTGCGCCCCTGTCCCACAGCTTATTTTTGCTGTGGCCAGGAAAAAATCCTAGTGGTCACTAGATTGACCTATCCGGTCTCCCAATCATGTGCCTGATCTATGCGCCCCTGTCCCACTAGCTATTGTCTCTTTATCCAGAGATCAACCCAGCTAGGCTTTAATATTTTCAGATTCCCACTGATCGGATCAACTTAAATTAATCTTAAATTTAGCTGTGTCTGGCATCTACTAATTATTGGCAACACTAACTGATTTTAATTGATAACAGTTCTTTACAGCAGTTCTCAGACAATATGTCTCATTACTATTATCAGGCAGACTTAAGACTACTTAAAAAAATGGTCTTACCTGATTGTTCTGAGACAGATGCCTGAAGAATGCTGATCCTGTTTGTGACGCCAAATTGAAGACTTTGAATTTATGTAATTTTCCCCGTTCTGAAGTCACAGAGCCAAATAATCATATTCTCCATTGTTTAAAATGAGCCCACATTACTTCCCCTCCCCTCATAATGTGAAACACATGTCTCCGAAAAGTCAGTGTCAGCAACTTCACGTCCAAACCACACAAAGGTATGCAACTTATATAAGGCTTACATGAAAACACATATAGCTTTTGACTTACACTAAGCTTTAGGCATGCATATTAAACAATATAACATAAAAGCACAAATGTAATAATGATACAAAATTATTATGAATACTGATGATAATTAATAACACTAATAAACATGAACATTTTATCTACAATTATATAACACGGTGCTGTATGGTTTATGTATTCAACATGCCCTCTTGTGGACTAAGGAAACAATGTCAATTTAAATATCAGCTGACTTTAAAATTCAAATTTTATTCAAATTTTAAAAATATTTAAGGTTCAAATTTGAATTTAGTTTCTCTGCCCAGCTGACAGCCCTATTCTGAAGTGTGCAGCACGTACATGCTATGTATTTATTTAATTAAATTACAGAACTGGCACTGGGGAACTGCTTATCTGGAGGTGAGAAACAACCATCAAAAACACACGAAAAGAAAAAAATATAAGCTAAATTGAAATTGTTATTATTTTATGTTATTTTTTTAATTATTATTATTATTGTTTTTATTTATTTATTTATTTATTTTGCTTAAATATTTAACTTGTTTGGCACACAAAGTGTCCTGGAAATGTCCTAGAAAATTGTGCCTTGAAAAGAGTGGGAACCCTGAATCTCATGTATACAAAATCACAAAATAACTTTGTTTTTGCTACATTTAATCTCATCTAGAAATACTTGTAATGCTGCTGGCAATGGCAGGCAGATGAAGACGGTAATTAAGCAGAACCCATGTGCAGTTTATTTACATGGTGCAGTAAATCCATAAACTGGAAACCCAAGATGTGAAATGAAATCATAAACATGAACAGGAAACATGAACCTTAACTATAGACTTGACTTTACTTTACTTTACTTGACTTCCAAACAACGTACATTAACGATACCTGACCCTGATACAATGGAAACATGAGACTTAAATACATGGATATGGGAAACATAAACCATTGAACAAACAGAACTCTAAACAAGATAACAAGACAATGAGCATAAACCAATGACATGATAGAACCAATAACAAAGACTATGAACCAATGGGAAACAGACACAATGAACATGAGTGAAACAGGAGGATCACATGACTTGACATGGAAACAGGGAATCACATGACATGGAACTACTTTTCAAAATAAAAGACATTAACACAAAACATGAACAAAAACACATCTAGACATGACAATACTATTCATGTTAAATAATTGCCTGCCACAAGAAAATGCACATAAAACTGTCAATTTCCTTCTGCTTTCAGACTAAAAAGGTCAACCGTCAGGACTTCTTGTTACAAAACAGTACCAGTAAGACTGCACAATATGCAATGCAGTAGTACACAGTTAAACCTGTTACACTATTTTAGTGGTAGAAGGAAACATTTACAACCCTCAAGAAAGCACAAAATCAAGTTAGTACAAAAGTGATTAAGACAAAACTTATTTGTAGGAGAAGTCTTATGTGTTGAGCAGAAAGATTGAGTCCCCCATAAACAACACTGTGATGAGTCCCCCATAAACAACACTGTGATGAATATTATATTACTGATGCTGCCTTACGGCTCTGATCCTTTCACACTTTAATCTGAAAAGTATCTCAGTCAAATGCTCTGTATAAGTATGTTCTCATGTGCTGTGGTCCTGGATCATGTGTGTGATTCAGTATATGAACCAGGACACTCACCCCAAGCTATGTCCTAGTAGGTCATTTAAACTATGTATGATGTATGACATCACTACAAAATAACCACACACACAAACAAAATACTTTACTCAGGATGTTTAGTTCTGCACATTTTCTGGATGCACTTTGAAGTACTGCACTTTTATTTCTCGTTTGATGTTGTTGTCGCTTGCGATTCGAGGCCTTTGGTGTTGAAGTTCACAGTCTCCCGTGCTCCTCTGAGACCAACATTGTGTACAGATATATCTTCAGTATTTCATCTGTCACGAGAGTGTCTTAGCCTTTATTATCTTCTACTGCTGTAAAAAGTGACATTTGTTTTGGTGATGATAAAGTAATACAGATGAATGCATTTATAGTGCACAAGCTAACGAACTTTGTCAGAAAGTGCCTGAAAGAATCTGTGATATTTTTATATTTCTTTAAGATGTCTGTTCTTGTGTAAAGTAATTTTTGTCTTGATAAATTGTGACAAACATAATGTTGGCAGATGCTCTTTGCACCCTGGTGTAAATAATGGTATATGCTATTTACACCCCAGTGCAAAAAGTGGAAGATATTATTTGCACCCCAGCCCTGGTGCAAATAATGGCAGATACTAATTGCACCCTGGTGCAGATAGTGTCAGATAATATTTGCACCCATATTTAAATACTAACATACAGTTACAATGGGCATCACTGCAGTGTGTTTATTGTGTTTATTTAGAGTCCCACAGACACACCACATTCACCCCTACCCTTAAACCTAACCCTAACCTTACCTTAGAAAAATAACCTTGTTTTTACTACAGTAACCAGTTTCATCATGGTATTTTGTTGTAAATTTAGAGTAACCACAAAATTAACCATAGTTACTATATTACCACCATATTACTAAAGACCATGGTTAATTGCATTAAAACTATGGTTTTTGCCAAAAAAACATGGTTACTACAATAATACTAGAGTAATACAATGATGCAATCTACACACAAGCGATGCCGAGCCATGGGAATGAGTGCGATCAATAGGCCCCACCTCCGGATCAAACCCTTCTCTGCACTCCTCGACATTTACCGTGATCAAATCACAGCGATGAAATCAACATTTGTATTCATTGTTTTCTATTATTTTAAGTAGTATTAAAGGAAATATTAAGAGTGGAAACAGGAAATCAGAAAAAGAGTGGGACAAAAGGCAAATTTGAACCGGGGTTGCTAGGACAACACTACACATTCACACCGTCTTTAAACACTGCAGCGACACCTGTTGTCTAGTTTGTCATATATTTCTGTGGTTCCACCAGACTATTGGGGTGCAAATAGCTGCTCTTTGTGGCTTATGCTATTTACACAGGGGTGCAAATATACTCTCCGCATAATGTTTGCCCATTTCATCTTCTTGGTAAACCCTAAGAAAACTGTCAAGAAAATGTCTTGGTCATATTTCACCCTAAAATAAAATGACATATATTTGGAATTGTATTTTTCACTAGGAAAGTGGAGCCTATTTTAGGACCATTGAGATTTTTTGCATTGTGACATTATGTTCACAATGTTTGTTGACAAGACATTAAATGTTACTGACCAACCCAACCTTAGCAACTGTTGTTGTGAACCATTTTCATCAGGCAAGCTTTTGCTTTTTCTAATGATATTCTTAGGACGTCATATGTGTTTGGGTAGTTTTAAGCAGAATTTTTAATTATGCAAGACTATGGGGAAAACATTGTTGTCAGGTCACTACTATTAGTAAAACAAGCTACCCAGAGAGGAAACATGCAGTATTTTTTTTTATTTTAATTTAAAAATTTTTTTTATCATTATTATTATTTCGGGGTGGAATATGACCTGAGAGATTCACCTTCCTGCCGATTGACCAATTCCCTAGGCTACCTACAATGATTGTTTTCCCCACATGTACTGCAGGTCAATGGTGCTCCTACATAATAAATTACCTCTTCGATGAGTGGGAAACTCATCCAGACTTTATTTTCAGTTGTTGATTAGATTGTCTGTGTTTTTCACAGAGTACATATTCTCAGAGTTGATAGTTTTCAACAATGAGCCCACAATGCCACTTTAAAACAACTGCTTGATAATATCATCATCAACAGATAGACAGCTCATGCATTATCTGTGTGCACCTTCACATAAATTTTACAGTACCCACAGGACATGTCATAAATGTGCAAAAATTCCAAGTTTGTCAAGCGCCGCTGGCCACCATTCACTGTAATCTCACTCTAGTGTATCTGTTCATAAGTATCCGTTAATAACGACAACAGCAAGAAATAAAGCCCCAGGCAAACTTTAAACACATCAGCGTGAATAAAAGAGAAACTCTGACTATAATAAATCACTATAAATCTCACCTGTGCTGTGAGAGCTTTTAAGGAACTATTTACAACTACACATGCTCAAAGACATCCAGAAATTAGTGGCGTTTTCTGATGTTTGCATGCTATTACTTTACCAACTACTTATAATTAATGATTTCCACCTGGCAGATGATAAAACAGGTGGCCTCTTTTGACTTCGGGCAATAAGAAACCTCCTAGCACCCCTTAGCAACTGCATAGCAACACCCTAGCAACCACACAGAACACCTGAGCAACCGCAGAGCAATCAGTCCACGTTATATCAAAGTGCACCAAATGAGCTCTGCGCGACCGCCCACTTCCATGGCACACTTTGAATGACGCATTCGAGTCTGTCTTTTCTATACTCTCAAACTACTTTTATACAGTATTTGTATATATCTGAATATTTTGCAGTAGACTTAAACATCTTTAAATTAGGCCTGTAAGTGTGGTTTGATCTCTTTACAGCTCAGTGTTGCCTCTACAGCTGGTGCTTCGCTTACTGCCCCCTGCTGAAAACAGGTGGTACTTCAAGCTTGAATTGCTTGATCGTAGGAATATTCCATAATACAGTCCGGGGACATGATTAATTGCGTTAATTTGTTTAATGCATTATTTTTATATAATTAATCACACCGAATTAACATGTTAAATCGACAGCCCTACTTTTAATCAATAGTTTTATATTTTTCCATAGTTTCCAACAGTGCTACACAGAATTGTAGTTCATTCCCTTATTAAAGAGGATTGGTTCATTTTCCAAATTATATGCCACTGCCTTTGCAAACATCAGAAGTGCTCTTTCCCTCCTCAGAAGGGAAAGAGCACATCAGAAGTGCTCTTTCCCTTTATTCATCACATACTATATCAATCCCTGTTGAGTCAAACGTTCTTTCCCATTGTCCCTTTGTTGTTACCTGTAACAGAAAGACTAGATGTTGATCGATCTCTCTCTCTCTCACTCTCTCTCTCTCTCCCACATGATGTGTAGTGTCCAGAAGGCTTGCGGCCGATGAAGGATGGTTCAGGTTGCTATGACTACTCTCTTGGCACGGACTGTACTGATGGGTTTAATGGTGGCTGTGAGCAGTTGTGTCTTCAGCAGCTGGTTCCTCTACCTGATGACCCAACCTCCAGCAATGTGCTCATGTTCTGCGGGTGAGAGGAACACACACACACACACACACACACACACACACACACACACACATACACTACCAGTAAAATTTTGGACACACATCTTAGAATTATAGTTAAGTCATCAAAACTATGACATAACACAAATGGGCATATCAGGAATTATTGGGAAATATGTAGTGACCGAAGATGCCAGATCTTATAGCTAAGCTTCTTCACAGTTGCCACCCTGTGTCTAGAATCCAGCTCTGCACACTCTGTTCATTCTCTCAACAAACTGGCATGATTTTTAAACAATATTGAAGGAGTTCCCAGGGATGCTGGACACTTGGTTACTCAAAAAAATGTATAATTACTGTGTGTTCTGTTTATTTTGTGCTGTACATGATTGACTGTGAGATACAGAACTAGTGCAATGAAGTCAAATGAACATTAAATGTTTTTGATGATTCTGATAAGCAAACATAATAAATAATTATATTTGCTTATCAGAGTCATTCAAAATAATAACCAAAACTAAATAAATATAGGGTATAACTTTTTTTTTTTTCACATCCCAAAGGTTTTTTTTTTTTTTTTTTTTAAATGTACAGATTAAGTAACAGTTAAGCTGACTTTAACACTTTTTTACCAGGTCGTTGTCATTTATGTAATTAAGATTTTCAGATTGAAATCTACATAAAAGGGATTTGGTATGTAAAAAAAACAAAATCATAAAAAAAACATTAAAAAAAACATATTCATAATATCGTTTAGGTCCTCCTCGTGCTGCCAAAACAGCTCTGATCTGTTGAGGCATGGACTCCACAAGACCTTTGAAGGTGTCCTGTGGTATCTGGCACCAAGACGTTAGCAGCAGATCCTTTAAGTCCTGTAAGTTGCGAGGTGGACTGAGATCTGGGGAATTTGGAGGTCAAGTCAACACCTTGAACTCTGTCATGTTACTCAAACTATTCCTGAACAATTTTTGCAGTGTGGCAGGGCGCATTATCCTGCTGAAAGAGGCCACTGCCATCAGGGAATACCATTGCCATGAAGGGGTGTGCGTGGTCTGCAACAATCTTTAGGTAGGTGGTACGTGTCAAAGTAACATCCACATCAATGCCAAGACACAAGGTGTCCCAGAAGAACATTGCCCAGAGCATCACACTGCCTCTGCCGGCCTGCCTTCTTCCCATGGTACATCCTGCTGCCATTTCTTCCCCAGGTAAATGACGCACACGCACCTGGCTGTCCACATAATCTAAAAGAAAACATGATTCATCAGACCAGGCCACCTTCTTCCAGCAAGCTGCGATGCACTGTGTGTTCTGACACCTTTCTATCATGGCCAGCATTACGTTTTTCAGCAATTTTGGGCTGTGGGATTGGACCAGATGGGCTAGCCTTCGTTCCCTATGCGGAGCACTGAACCTTGGGCGTCCATGACCCTGTCGCCCATTTACCGGTTGTTCTTCCTTGGACCACTTTTGGTAGGTACTAACCACTGCATACCGGGAACACCCCACAAGACCTGCCGTTTTGGAGATGCTTTGACCCAGTTGTCTAGTCATCACAATTTGGCCCTTGTCAAAGTCCTTACTCTTGCCCATTTTTCCTGGTTCCAACATATGAAATTCAAGAACTCACTGTTCACTTGCTGCCTAATATATCCCACCCCTTGACAGGTGCCATTATAATGATATAATCAGTGTTATTCACTTCACCTGTCTGTGGTTTTAATGTTGTGGCTGATTAGTGTGTTAATATATATATATATATATATATATATATATATATATATATATTAATGATTATATATTTTAAATTATAACTATATGTTTAAAACTATGATAATTTAATCAAAGACCAAAATAAATGTAAACCATTTAAAAAAAAAAAAAAAAAAATAAAAACAGGAGCACTTTCTGCACTTTCTGAAGTTTATTTCTATGTACATTGTGTGCAAGCTTTTTTCTTTCATTTTTCAAAATTAACAACTGTCACACAGTTGTGGAGTCATTTCCACCACATTTATTTATTTTATTTTTTCTGACATGATGAGATTCATTATCTAGTTAACAGTAAATTTGCAAATGTTAGCTAGCATCATTATTAGCTACTTTACATACCCTGGCTGGAATAAGTCAACTTGAAAGCTAGGCAAAAGGTCATGTTCATGCTTTGTAATTTCAAAATTATCAATACATGGGAGAACGATTAAGTAATTTTTTATTATTGTTTATTTTTGTTTATTTTACTTTTTTGTGCTTAATCATCATGCAATAACACATTCAACACATTCAAGTATATTTTGTGTGTGTGTGTGTGTGGGTGGTTTACGAGGAAATGTTTTAGGTTACAAACTGGTAATTGCAAGGGTATTATGCTATAAATGTGGTTTATGAGGATATTTCTAGTGTCCAAATAATTCAAATCACTTAAAAAACATACTAAATGATGTTTTATTGAAAATGTAAAAATGCAGAAAGTTTTTTGTGAGGGTTAGGTTTAGGGGTAGGGTTAGGGTTAGGGGATAGAATCTATAGTTTGTACAGTATAAAAATCATTATGTCTATAGAGAGTCCTCATAATGATAGCTGTACCAACATGTGTGTGTGTGTGTGTTTGTGATCACTCAGGTGCGTGCAGGAATATAAGCTGGCTGCTGATGGGCGCAGCTGTCTTCTCCTCACTGATCACTGTGAAGGGCCAAAGTGCCCGAGACAAGACACCCGCTTCAACGACACACTCTTCAGAGAGATGCTGCATGGATACAATAATAAAAGCCAGCAGGTTAACCTGAGACAAGTCTTTCAGATGACATTTAGGTTAGTGGTGTCTGTGCTTTCTACAGTGGGTTTTAGCTTTTGGATGTTTGGCAATTTAAACATTACATGATTTTCATTGTATGATACATTTTCACTTTCATAATCCTTTATTGTCACAGAGAGTGCAACAGCGGGTTTTCAGGTCTATTTCTTTCTTTTTTTTTTTTTTTTTTTTTTTCATAGAGAAATAGATTTTTAACAATAACATATAAAAACCTTTCAGGACAGTCATGAGCTCCAACAATGTTAAAGGGACAGTTCACACAAAAATGAAAATTCCCTCATCATTTACTCACCCTTGTGCCATCCCAGAAGTGTATGACTTTCTTTCTTCTGCAGAACACTAAGAGTTTTAGAATAATATTTCAGCTCTGTGGGTCCTCACAATGCAAGTGAATGGTGACCAGAACTCAGAAAGTCCAAAAAGGACATAAAGGCAGCATAAAAGTAATCCATACGACACCAGTGGTTAAATCCATGTCTTCTGAAGAGATATGATAGGTGTGGGTGAGAAACAGTTTATATTTAAGTCCTTTTATGCTACAAATCTCCACCTTTGACTAGCTTCAACCAGGAGGTGGTTGAATGTGAAAGTGAAAGTCACTTCAACACCAGAAAGTGAAAGTGTAGATTTAGGGTGTGTTCACACTTGGCAGGTTTGGTTCGATTAAAACGAACTCTGGTGCGATTGCTCTGTTAGTGCAGTTCATTTGAACCAGTGTGAACGCTGCCATCCGAACCTTGGTGTGCACCAAACAAGTGGACCGAGACCCCCTGAATAGTGGGTATTGGTCCGCTTCCAAACGAACTCTGGTGTGGTTTGACTGATATATGAATATGGACCAAAGATGTGTAAACGAACCAATAACAAGAAGTAATTTGCCTTTAATACTGACCTCAAGCATACCTGGTTCTTCTCATCATAGGAGCTATGTTGTCCATTACAGTTCGGTACAGACGTTGGAACCATCGTTTCCTTGCATCTTCGTTTGTGTGTGCAATAGAGGAATTCCTGGTGCTGTTTTGACTCCTTTACACATTTTATTAGCTCTTCGTTTGTTCTCAGCTGGTAAAAATACCACCATATATACATAAATCCATCGAGCGCATTTAGCCCAGCAGCCAGCATTGTTTTGGATGTTCATCAAGTTCTGTTGCAAAATACATGTAATAAAAGCTGTCCAATCAGGTTATGACCTTATCCTTATGCCTTTTGTTTTGTATATTTAGGTTCAGTGTTTAAAATGCCAGTGTGAACGCTAAGCGAACCAGGACTAAATGTTTTATTTTCTTTTTTGGTCCGGACCAAGAGAACCAAACTACAAGTGTGAACACACCCTTATAGTAGAAAAGGACTTAAATATTGTTCTGTTGCTCACCCACACCTATTATATAGCTTCAGAAGATATAGATTTTACCACAGGTGTCATATGGATTACTTTTATCCTATCTTGATGTCCTTTTTGGACCTTCTGAGTTCTGGACACCATTCACTTGCATTGTGAGGACCACTAGAGCTGAGATATTCTCCTAAAAATCTTCGTTTGTGTTCTGCAGAAGAAACAAAAAGTCATACACATCTGGGATGGCATGATCAGATGTGGCATGGTAAATCATGAGAGAATTTTCATTTTTGGGTGAACTATTCCTTTAAGCGATTATGTATTCTAGGGTAGAAGTCAGTTTTTTTTTTTTTTTTTTTATTGTGCTTAATTGCCAAATTAAGCATTCAAGAACTACACTACCCATAATCCTTAAGAGAACTCCACCAATCAAAGAAATCGCTGTTACCTTGAAAATGGAAATAGAGGCCACACACCCCCATTAAGCACTGTAAATGGCTTAATCAAGTTAGTGTAGGCTCTCAAATTTTGATTATATTGTTTTAATATTGTGTCGTCATATCTGATTCAACATGTTATTGACACTGCTTCATGGGATGAATATTTAATTAAATCTAAGTTTGTAATGTTGTGATTCAACTCTGAGCTGGTTCGTTTGGTTTATGGCTTAATACTCTTTATTGTAGTCTTTTTTCAAAATCCTTTTGGAGAAAATAAATGGGAAGAATACTTAGGCCACTGAAAAAGTGGGAAGTCACTGTTACGGTTAATAGCGATATGCTGTGATAACATCAAGACATGTCAGATCATTTTTTGGTACTTTTGTCGGTCAAGATTGAGAGTAACTTTGTCCAACAAATGTCTTTCCCAGAAAGTCTCCCATTTAAAAAAGAATTAAATTAATTTACAGCCAACACGACTGCTCTCATGTCCATTTGCAGCTTTCACACTCACTTACGTTAGATTGGCTTGTTGTGGTGCAGCGGTTCTTCTGATGAACACAAACCATCAGTCTCTATTAGCTTGTGTCGGTGCTGGACTGCCACTGTCAAACCACTGAAAGCAATTCCACTGACTGCAAAATAAAGACAAATGTTTCCTGTACAAAGATGACTCTGCTGTTGTGCACAATTGAGCTTGCCGCTGGTCTGTTTCAAGAGTCAATCATAATTTTGTGCGTCTCTGATTGTGTGGGTATTAATGGATAGAGTTATGACATCACATTGTGAACAGCCATTACTCAGTGTGAAATTGTATATCTGTTTGGTTGTATTTTTAAACAGTGCATGTCAGAATTTCCACTAAGAATATTTGGTGCTAGTCAACATGTCTGGGAAGGATTGGTGGTGCTAGGACTGAGCTATCTGGGCTCAAGCCACGAATGTTTTCTGTAAAGCCCTGAATGTTTTTATCATCTTGTATTGATGTTCAAAGTAATTTGGTATCAAGTTGATACTAAAAAATATGTTTTAATATTTTAACAATATAATTTAATATATATATATATATATACAGCAGTTAATTCCGGTCCTCGAATCTAATTGAACGAGAGACGTTCCATGCGTACTGATGGTCTCACACCATCAGCACTCGGACGCTTCACTGTGTGAATCACTCCGCTTGTGTTCATGCCGTTCTAAACTGAAGTGTAAGACCAGTGCAGATGTGTTAAGAGCTACCTCTCTCTTTACATTTAATTTTGTGACATTACATATTTTAGCCAGCAGGTGGAGATAAAATACCATTTTTGTGTGTAATATGATCCAGTTGGTGACATGAAATGAGTCAGCGTCACTCAGTGTTTACATTCAACAGCACTCCGTGATCGCTCGTATTAATACAACACTATTAAAGCTAGGAAAAAGTAGTTGTTTGAAATAACAAATGCAGTCTAGAAGAGAGAATTACTAAAATTCAGAGCATAGATACATCAACAAGGTTTTTCATAATTGGAGTCAGATGAAATAAAGAAAATAATTAATGATAAGATTAATAAAACTTGGAACTCAAATCAAATAATCAAAGTATTATTCAATGTCATGCACGGTAAGACAGAACACGCAGGAGACCATCAGCCATGCCACTGGATACCATCCTTGGACCAGTGGGTGACTTCCCTCTTACAAAGTGGTGACCCCGACGTGATGATCCACTCCGAACCGATAGGTTGTCCCCTTTACACTATGTTTCATACTTTGGGTTATTTTTTATTTTTATTTTTTCAAGATGATGACAAAATTGTCAAATTTAGTACTCATTTTCCTCAAACATGATACTCCAACAAAGGCTTTTAGAATGCATCCAAACATTTTGTAAGTTAGTGTTTTTTTCACACACTGAATGGATTGAAATGGATGAAAATAAAGTACTTATTCCCAACAAGAACACAATCTTCTCCACAGGATAAGAGGACAACCATGGATAACACTTTTCAGAAGGGCTCTGTGATTTGTGTTGGTCTTCCTTTATCTTCCTTTAGATTTATGGCTTTTTGTAGGGAACAATGGAATGCTCAAGCCGAGCGTAATTATTAGAAATTAGGGAGGTGCATTCCAAACGGCTTGTTATTGTTTCCTGTCCCTGTTTAAAAGGACACACTAAATGGGGCCTCAGAATGTATCACTCTTTCAATGTGACTATGAGTTATTTTGTTTTAGTGTTCTGGGTTATTTGCTTAACTTAATGTCTACCACAGCTTAGCACAGAAAACAATTTATATTGTACCTCAGAACTGAAGATATTGTGTGTACTGTAACACTAACAATGGGAATTTAATATATTTTATATACGATTTTGCTAAAACTTGTTATACGTGTCTCCAGGTACAATTCCCTGCAGTTTCCAGGTGAAATGAACACTAGAGGCGTAACAACAACTGGGTGGTTTTTCACTTTCACTCAAATCATGACTTAAATGGCTGATTATGACTTTATAAATACTTTCTCTGTATCACTCAGACCTTGCTATTTTATGATAACCACACACTTTTACTCAAACACATCTTTTCAAAAATTATACATTTTAATGCTTGAATTACAGATCCACCTACATACAGTATATACACTTATTCCACCATGATTAGCTTGCGCGGTAGCTCATCTGATAGAGAGGTTAAGGCGTTGATTAGGTAAGGATGTCTTTTTTAACATCTCATTTATATTTTAAAACACTAATGGCTAGTTTTAGGCACTGATTAGATAAGGATGTCTTTTTTAATGCCTCATTTATATTTTAAAACACTATTGATTAGGTTCAGGCAAAAGTTTTACGTTAGGGAGGTATGTTTTTTTATGTTAATTTTGAATTGCAAAAATGTTGTCATGTTCACGTAAATGTCTTGAGATCAAGCTGTCATACATATTATAATATATATATATATATAATACACTCATATAGAAGAGGTGGAGCCACTTTTCTAGGTGAACTAACTTGTATTTATGTGTTTCTGACACAATTCATATGGGTGGAGTTTGCTCCTTGTACGCAATAGTTTAGATGTAGTTATGTCGTCAAGTCTCAAGCCTTTCAAGGATAAGTCTAAATCAAATCTCATATCTCTTTTGGTAATACTATTCTATACACTACAGGTCAGTTTTATAAACCTTGTCAAAGAGAAATTTTGTTGTCTCGTGTAAATTTAATTGTCTTGGCTGGTTCCTCTTAACAGGCACTCTCACACAGATACTAAATGAAAGTAACCAGATTTATTTATTTATTTAATGAATGACGAGTTGAAAGATATATCTTTGTAGAGATGGGGTTGGCAAGTGATTCTATCACACCAGTCTCATGGTAAGTAGTGTAATATTTAATTGTTATGCTTAAACTCTTGAAACAATGTAGTTGTAACTTATTTTAAGCAACAATTTATTGACTGGATGAATCACCCAAAAAAGTTTTACAGTGATAGTTTACCCAAAAATAAATACTCACCCTGATGCTGTCTCAAACTCAAATGATTTTATTTCTTCTGTGGAACACAAACAAAGATTTCATTGCATGATTTTTAATTTTTTAATTTTTTGTCCTTATAATGTAAATCAGTGAGGTCCAAAACATTCAAGCTCTACAAACAAAAATTAAGACATTAATTAATGTCTTCTGAAGGGACCAGATCACTTTTGGTGTGAAATAGATCCAAATTAAAGTCCTTATTCACTATAAATCTTGCATCTGCAGTGTCCTTGGGGTATTCATAAAAGAAGCTCGTTCACACACTTCCTTGCACATATGGCATTCGTAGAGTGCTGTACACGAACCAGACCCAGTGTTGCCAAGGGCTGAGTTTTTTTGGGATACTAATAAAATATACCACCAAAAGGTTGATGATAAATGCTAGAAAATGAAAATGTGACATCTTGTTGATGTATAATGATACCGGGTTTGAGTACCTGCAACCGTGTACAGTGTCAAAGAATCTTGAAGCCTGCACTGTGTTCCAATTGGGCCAGATGTCAAGATTTACTGTATAGTAGTAAAGACTTAATAAGGACTTAAATGTAGTTTGTTTCTCACCCAAAGCAATCACATTGCTTCAGAAGACATGGATTAAACCACTTAAATCATATGGATTACCTTTATGGTGCCTTTATGTCCTTTCTGGAGCTTGAAAGAGTTTTGGATCTGAATCAATTTGTCACTTTGCAGCACTCAAATGGACGGGCAGAACAGGATTCAATGATTGATTCATAGACTCATTTTCATCCTGTGCAGAGCATTTACTAGGTGTGTAAATCGCAAGTTTCATCATTGTACAGTCTAATATCGATTATCTTAGCCAGCGATCTGATGTTTGCAGATACCTCAAAGTCTGCCATGATACAATTTTGATTCGATTAATGGGCCTGCGATCGATATTACGATATTATGTGCCTATTTTACGCAATCAATTATTTTTATTTATTTATTTTTTATCTAAAAAATGCAACCAAAATATTATTTTAAATATTATTTTCATGCTCTCTAAAAAGTGAAAATCCAGTCTCCACATTGGGACATCCTCAACAAAATACACCCCTAGTGTTTACTGCCTTATGCCACGGTAACAGTCAGTGGGGTATTTCCATCGGGCCGCTAACCCGTCACATTCCCGACAGCCCAAAAATATTTACAGATCACATACACAGTACCCATACCCTGATCTGGGATATCATGGTACTTGGTACTCATCATTAATTTTGAGATTTTGAATGGTTAGTTTGTGCAATGTGACTAAATGATAGAATTTTCTAAGATGGGTGAACCTTTCCTTTTCGACTGAAAAGACAAAAGCGAGAAAAAAAATCCTTCTTTCACTCATAATTAAAGGAATGTACTGGGTTTAATACAAGTTGAGCTCAATTGACAGCATTTGTGGCATAATGTTGATTACCACAAAAATTTACGTTGGCTCATCCCTCCTTTTCTTTAAAAAAAGCAAAAATCGAGGTTACAGTGAGACTCTTACAATGGAAGTGAATGGGGACCATTTTTGGAGGGTTTAAAGGCAGAAATGTGAAGCTTATAATTTTATAAAAACACATTAATTCTTCTGTTAAAACTCATATATTATTTGAGCTATAAAGTTGCAATAGCAAAGTTATTTTAGGGTTTTAGGGTTTGATGACATTAATACATCTTGGTAATGAAGTTGTAAAATTGGCTATAACTTTACATAGAAAGGGTTAGTAAGTAATTTTATTACACTAAAGTCATGTTAACACAAATATTGTTTATGTCTTGTGGCTATATTTTTGAAGCAGTGAGTATTTTAACGTTTACAGATTGTCCTCATTCACTTCCATTGTAAGTGTCTCACTGTCACCCAGATTTTTGCTTCTTTTTTTTTTTTTTTTGTTTTTTTTTTTTTTAAGGAGGGACGAGTCAAAATTAGTTTTTGTGGTAATCAACGTTATGCTACAAATGCTGTCGATTGAGCTTAACTTCGTATTGAACTCTGAATATTCTTTTAAACACTTCATATTTTCTGTGTTTGATTCCCGTATGTGTGTCTGCTTCTATCTCAGTCAATTATTGTGCCAGTAAACCATCATTATGTGTTTCTCTCTTGAGTGGGTTCATGTCCTCCACGTCACTCCAGTGAACGCTTTGACATGCAAATTAAGCTCTTTACCAACTGCAAACCCAACGGCGTTCACAACGCCAGACGGACGTGACTCAGATGTGAATGCAGCCTGCAGCGCACAGATGCTTCGGATCGCATGTTGCTCATTACTAATAATGTTCATCAAACATTGGGCTTCATATTAGTGATATTTATGCAGATTTGGCCATATGCATCCATGGAAACAGTTTGTGAAAATTAGTTATTATTTGCACTAAAAAAATTAATAAAAAAAAAAAAAACATTCAGGCAAATCTTGTTTGAGCAGAATGGAATCACTTGGTCTCTGCAAATACCTTAAAGGTTTGTTTCATTTGAACTGACGCATTTAAACTCATTCTTCATAACGAGTGTCCCCTGTAACACTCAGTGTTGGGTGTAATGTTAATACATAGTAATGTGTTACTGTAATCTGATTACTTTTTAGTAAAAAAAAAAGTTAATCTCTTGTAATCAGATTACAAATACTGACTTTCAATTGCTTTTAAGTATATTACTTGGGTTACACATATTCCTTAACCTTTGGTTCATTACATTGTCTTGTTCTAATATGTTCATTTGCATGTCTGTTTGTGTTTCTGTGAGAGCTGAAGGGTGTGCGATAATGAGCAAGGGGGAAATATAGACTATAGATTATTTTGAATAAATGAGCAGAAAGGGGGCCTGGGTAGCTCAGCGAGTAAAGACGCTGACTACCACCCCTGGAGTCGCGAGTCTGAATCCAGGGCATGCTGAGTGACTCCAGCCAGGTCTTCTAAGCAACCAAATTGGCCCGGTTGCTAGGGAGAGTAAAGTCACATGGGGTAACCTCCTCATGGTTGCTATAATGTGGTTCGCTCTCGGTGGGGCATGTGGTGAGTTGTGCGTGGATGCCGCGGTACCTACGCAGTAATGCGCTCAACAAGCCACGTAATAAGATGCGCGGAGGCAACTGATGCGCAGTTCATCCTCCACCACCCAGATTGAGGCGAGTCACTTCGCCACCACGGGGACTTAGAGCACATTGGGAATTGGGCATTCCAAATTGGGGAGAAAAAAGAAGTGAGTGGAAAAACAAAGTACTATACTGTGAAAAGTATTTTCAGAAGTAACTTAAAGCTGCACTATTGATGCTTTTTGGGTTAAAAGTTAACAAAATGGCATTACTGATTGAATATACATAAAAAAATTAAAAAAAAACAGTTTTCAAAAGAATGTCCTTACCATATCCCGATTCACTACTGTAAGCCTACAAACATTTTTTGTACTTCGAGCTGTCGGGTTGAATTTGGCATGAAATCATAGCTTTATGTCGTTCATCCTTGTGTTATTTCCGTAAACATAGAAAAATTTACCGGCTGTCACGTGTTCTGGCTGGGGAAACTCTGTTCAGTTCAGTCAGTCACACTCACACAGTTCAGGACAGCATTGCTGCAGTCTGAATGGATGTTTATCTTTTATCCATTTGGTGAAGTTGTTTACTTGCTGTAATTCTTGGATATGTTGTCTGGTATTGTTGAAGCTTATATTGGTTGTCATGCTTTTATGAATCGAACAACATGCGTAACCGATCACAATGTATCTACATTGGCCGGTGAAGTTACTGTAATATGCTCACTTACATTCATGACTTCTGAGTATTTTATAATATTGCTGTAGTTTCCAGGTTCCCTCAGTGTGTGCCGCTGTTTTCTCATTTCTTTTTCCCCAGTCACAGAAATGCACAAACTATCACGTATTGTCCTTTTAGCAGATTGTCTGTTTACAAGTCAGTTTAAAAGCTACTATAGGTAAGTTACTAAAAGTTAGTTCCCCATGGAATGTATAATCATCTCCAGTTGTTTAAAATGTACCGATTTCATAGCACAGTAATATATATATATATATATACTGTATATATTTATTAATTTGTTTAGTGTGTAACCATACTGTATACTGTATAACATTGCTGCTAAAGAAATTAATTCAACGTATTATTCAAATCTTTATATTATATTTTTCTGCATATTTTTTTCATGTTTAATAAAGTATATTTCATCCCCATCATTATTAAATCCTCGTTTTATCATTTTAGGTTATAGTTGGTTTATTGTGTGCAGTGCATAGACGTACTATTGTAGTATTATGGTTTTACTTGCATTATCAACAGAGGCTGTACAATATTATATAAAAATAATAAAGTCTTCCATTGAACTCTCATCAGCCATATCACGAGTTTCACCACTTAAATTGATAAATGTAGTACAATACAAACATTAATAGTAGATAAAACATTTAAATAATCATTTAAAAATATGCTGGTAACTGGTGGTGGTTTGTTATCAATGTAAAAGTGCTTAGAGTGTCAGAAAAGTGCTATAAGTGTAAAATTCATTCATTCAATATATGTTAAAAAGAGTGCTTTTTATCTTCATCAAAGCAAGTAATATTTCAATTTTAAATGTATAACATAATATTAACATGATTGCAAATAACCCAATGTAGTAACACATAATAACTTTCATTAATAGTTATTACAATAATTAAACAATTATTATATATTCCAGAAGTATTGAGTAATGAGACTTTTCAGTAAAACAGCACAATTGCAAGTGTGATATTGCTTTTATGCAACAGTTAAAGGTGCACTCAGTAATTTTTTGAAGTATGTCGAAGTGACTTGCATTGGCTTACACTGACACCAAGTGGCCTGGAAGTTGCATCATTCAAACACAGTAGTTTTCAGTTACCAGTGCTATTGCAGAAATTAACTATGCACAGTAAACCAGGATTAATTAATCCATGAATGAAAGTGCCCAATAGAAGTGTAGTTACTGAGATTAAATGAGTAGTATTCATCAGGTCATGTGATGCTAACATGGCTGCCCCCATGAGGTGCCCCTGCCCCATGTAGAATAAAAGAGCTTTTAAAGGTTGACTGAGTTATATATGAATGAACACTTCATCTCACATTAGTGGTCATGATTTCATACGTATGTCTCAATATTCCTATTAATGTTAAAACTTTTTAAATGAGGAAAAAAATTACTGAGTGCACCTTTAAACAAGGAGTTAATATTAAAATGACTTACATTTCCAATACAAAATGGCCAGCTATTTTGTTTATTTTTGCTCCACCAACTAAAATAGTTTGGTGACAATGTTTTGAATCTTAGAACTGGAATTCTAGCGAACACACACGTTAAAGAACAATATTTCCTGCAATATAAGTTGCATTCGTCTTGCCCTGTAAAGTTTAAAATGAGCAAATGCAAATGTGGTTTAAAAGCTACAGCAGAGAGGGTGATTTTCAATCTTGATTTCAGATTTGGAATCACACACAGATGTTGTATGACAGAATGGCAGGAACTATTCCATTAAATGCTATCATGAAGGTGTGCCTGCTGGTAAAATTGTCACTCTCTTTGTCTGAGAATGCTCTATGGATAGCTGTACGTTCTGCATCGGTATGGTCGCATTCAGAGCCGCTGGAACCACTAATAAATATAAGTAGATAATAATAGATATAGAAAATAGAGGCTCAGAGAGGCCAGGTGATCCATGGTCGTGCAACATTTCCTTTGAAAGCTACTCAGCACAGTTCTCCTCAATGTCTTTACGATACATGATAGATGAAGACTATTCCTCAGAGAGGACAGACATGCCCCGGCCTTGTCCCGGACAGTTGAACCTTTTCTCTGAGTGAGGTTGAGAAGTATGAGGATGATATTGGAAGAGACAGTCTCTCCATCCTGAGCACACTTAATCACACCGTTAGCTGGTCCTCAAAAAAAATAAAATAAATGATGACAAATAGGGGTGGGCGGTATAACCAGAATCTTACATAGCAGGAACAATTTATACATTAATGTTCCCTTTGTTAAGAGTTCATAAGTGACTGATTATTCTAATAACAACATGGATATACAGGTTGACTTTAATGCAATACCTGTCAAATAGTGAGCCATTTTACCTCATGTTATAAATGCTTAATAACACTTATTTAACATAAGTTACCTATACAATTTTACTTTTGATCAGCTGTGAAGCTTTTTATGGAGTTGCCAACATTAGACATCTATGTAAGTTCAGTATGGTTTAATGATCATCAGGCTTTATTATATGATTATAAGCCATGAATGAGCATACAGACCTAAAAAAAATTTGGTAACTTTGGGTAATTTGGGACAGCACTCGGAGTAGCACCATTCTTTTGACATCAATATGACAATTAAAGTGACAACACAAGTGAGTCAAGACATTACATGTAAACAAAAGCAGACTGTAGCAGAATAACAATATGCCTACTTTTAATCTCAATGTAAGAGTCTGTTTTTTGATGCATTGTGATATAAATCATGAATTAGGACATTTTATGTTTTTGATTAATACAAGAAGGAATAAGTATATCATTAAGAATTTATAACATGTAAGTTTACATGCTCATTATCTGGCAAGTATTGCATGAAATTGTCTTTTATTCATATTGTTATAGCTGCACATCAATGATTTATAATGCATTTGTTAATCACTTATTAGTCATTAATGGACCTCTTTATAAAGCCTTAAAGTAAGCGATTCCTGAGAAAGACTGTTTATATTTGAACTCAACAGCCAAACAAACGCTATTCATGCACACACATTGCCAAGGCAACAACACAAACAACTGGGCTAGCTGACCAAAAGACAAATATGGTGGAATCGGTCCGATCCACTTTGTTTATTTTCCCATTTACAGAGCCAGGGCTGTGTACAAACACCAGATTCTTTTTTTTTTTCAGCGCACACACAGAACAGACAGCTAGAGGACCATGAAGAGATATTCGCAGAATTTGACAAGAAGTATATTGGATTAAAATGACTTACTCCACCTTTTACAAAGGGAATATTAGTGTAAAGATTTACTTTTAATGAATATATATACAGTACTGTGCAAAAGTCTTAGGCACATAAGATGTTTCACAAATAAAGATGGTTAATTAATATCTTCAGCTTTAGTGTGTGAATAGGAAATATAAATGTTAGACTCCTAAATATTCCTTTTGCAAATATAATAGAATAGAAGAACAAGGAGCTCTGTAACAAATGTCATGGCCCTCACAAAGCCCCCCACATAACATCGAGTCAGTCTGGGATTACATGAAGAGACTGAAGCAACAGAGAGCGCAGTTCCTGCATCAATCCTGGGGCGGAACTACCCTTGTGCAGTTCCTTTAGCGCCTTGGCGGACTTGCAGGAGAGCCATGGCGTGCAGGGCGGAGGCGGCTTTTCAAGCGGCACCGTAGGCCTTGGCCGTCAGAGACGACGTAAACCTACAGGCCTTGGACGGGGGCTTTGGGCACACGCACCAGGTGGCGGCGCTCTGCGGGCATAGGTGCACCACGAGCGCCTTTATCCACCGGGGGATTGCCGAATAGCCCTTGGCCGCCCCACCATCGAGGGTAGTGAGGGCGGGGAAGCTAAAAAGATCAGGACCGGGCAGTAAAAAGTGCCTCCCACAACCTTGTCAGCTCTTCATGCAATTCCGGGAAGAAAGGAACTGGGGCGGGGCGTGGCTTTGAGCGGCGCCGCGAGCCCAGGAACCAATCATCGAGCCGCGAGGGTTCAGGGAAGAGCGGAGGATTCCACTCTAGCCGACGCTCGCGGCTGCCCGGGAAAGCATGTCGTCATCTCTGCATCAGCCTGTGACTGGGCAATCGTCCCCAAAGGGAGGAGCCCAGCTGAGGCTTCCGCGTCCGACTGGACGCTCGAGAGCTCATCACTTTCGCGGGCTCCGAATAAGAGGTCGAACTCACCATGAGACAAGCCGGCGGACTCATCCGGAAGCCCGATCGGGGCAGACGAGCGTGCTGGGGAATGGGAGGTCCACGGGGAGATACCCAGTGGAGGCAGTCCCATTGGGGTCCCCAAGTCACCCCCAGTGCTAGCCGTGCTGGCCTCATACCCGTGGGTAAAAAGACCAAGGCGGGGAGCCTCTGGGGTGGCTTGCTTTCTTACGAAGGCAAGCCACGACCGCATCGTTGCCATGGACATGTCCTCGCAATGAGAACATGACCATCCACGAACGCTGTCTCCGCGTGAGCAGTGCCCAGACACGAAAGACAGTGATCGTGACCGTCAGAAGGCGAGAGATAACGAGCACAACCAGGAATAACACACAATCAGAAAGGCATCTTTAAAAAGATGCGTCTTTAAAAAGACGTTCCGTGTGTGCCGCTCTTTTAGAGAAATATACTCTTTTAGAGAAATATACTCTTATTTCTGCCAAAGCGCCCAGGGGCATTCTCTGCATTGCACCAGTGCAGAGGGGGGAGAAGCCGCTGAAATGGGCCATCAGATCCAGCAAAGGTGAATGAACAGTCGTGGGAATTCAGCTCAATGAGCATGACCATACGGCTCCGAAGAGAAAATCTGAATGAGTGGTTGCATACCAGCTCCTTTTATACCCGTATGTCCGGGGGAGTGGCATGCAAATACCACTCACCAATTTTCATTGGCCTTTTATCAAAGACCAGAGGTGTCTCGGGCTCCCAAGAGTGACACCTAGTGTCACTACATCGACACAACGTCGAGTGAGTGACAGATAGGGAACTGTCCAGGTGTACCTAGGAGAATTGGGGCTGTTGCAAAGGTGGTCACACTAAATATTGATTTAGCTTTAATTTATGTTTACTGGACTTTGTATGACATTTATTGATCAATGAAAACTATTTATGGCATTACTTTTGAAGAAATCATCACTATGCAACATTTTTCACAAGTGCCTAAAATTTTTGCACATTACTGTATGTGTATATATATATATATATATATATATATATATATATATATATACACACACACACACACACACACACACAGTGGCAAGAAAAAAGTATGTGAACCCATTTGAATTACCTGTATTTAAGTATAAATGTGTCTTAAAATCTGGATTGATTTTCATCTAAGTTCAATAATGAACAAACGTAATCTGTTTTAAATCATTACACACAAATTAATGTTGTTCTTGTACATATTGAATACATAATTCAATCAATCACAGTGTAGGTTTGAAAAAGTATGTGAACCCCTAGGCTAATGACATCAACGGAAGCTAATTAGAGTCAGGAGTTGGCAAACCTGGCATCCAATTAATTAAACAATATTGGAGGTGTGGGTTAGAGCTACTTTGACTTATAAAAGGACTCACACATTTTGATTTTACAATTCACAAGAACGAAAACGTTTACAGAGATGAAAACTAGCAGTGAAAAAAAAAAATGTTAACGAAAATAAAAATGGGTGTTTTCAAAAATACGAAAACTTAACTGAAACCAGGGCTGGATTGGTAATCTGTCATACCGGGTGGGCCAATGAGCTGCCGCGTTATGCAGAACGGGCCACAAAATGGCGCCGCGATATGCTGAAGGGGGGCAGCGAAATGCAGAAATCTCCTTCTGTCAAAAACATTGCTGCGCACCTGAAGTTTGCCAAAGACCACCTTGATACTCCACAATGCTACTGGGAAAATGTTTTGACTGATGAAGCAAAGGTTGATTTGTTTGGAAAAAAACACACAGCACTACGTACACCATACAAAGGGCACAACATACCAACATGAAAATATCATCCCAACATTGAAACACGGTGGAGGGAGCATCATGACTTTGAAATTATTTTCACTTTTTTAAAATTTTAGTACCATGTGAATATAACACAGGATTTGATAATGAAATATCAATATCAATACCAATCAGGTAGTGATGTCCTCATGAATATGAATGAGCCTTCCCCTGCCATACTATGGTTTGGAAAATAGTGGACCTACTAAGTTAGCCATAAAAAAGACATATAATGTCTTTTAGAGGCTCCAGCAATGCTGAGGCCCTAGACAATTGCCTAGTCTGCCTATAGCCACCGTCTGCCTTGGGTCACAAGACACAGGAAAGCCATTTGATAGCACTGACATAGAAGCTGTTGAAATGCTTGTTAAGGCCTCAATTGTGAGTGATTAAACGAGTGTGGGTGTGGATCTGATTGTTAAGGCAGATGGGGAAGCTGATTGCTGGATAAAGGCTTAAATGTGGATGTGTTACTCACACAAGCAATCACACTTCATAAAGCAGACCAGCCGTGCTAAGGTATTTACCATAGCATAAAGGGTAAAGCAAAATCTTTACCAGTTCATGCATTGACTGGTACTATACATTCTGCCTTGCTCTAATGACATGAGTTTTGAAGAGAGTAATATTGTTGAATACAGTGGGAATTGAAGGCTCACAGAAGTTACAACTCAACTTAAAATAAACAGCTACATTACTGACAGAACTTTTCTCAGGGCTACGGAAAATCTGAGAATCTCTGTTGCTCATTTTACTGTAGTTAAAAATGCTATATTTGGATGCCATTGTGTGGTGCAGCTGAGAGAAATGTGATTAAACTGTAACAGGAGGGAAGAGCAGCCAGAGGCAGTAGTGTTATTAACTAGAGAGATGTTTGCTTTTTATGCAGTCTGCTTTGTTTCATGAAGATTTTTTTAATTTATTTTTTTATTGGTCTCAACTAGAGAGAAATGTCTAGTTAGAGTGCTTCCTGTCTCACAGGAATCTGAGATGAAAACCAAAAGACAAAAAAAAAAAGACCGTAACTAGTCTACAGCATGTTATACGTAATGGAGAATACCCAATTGTGAGTCAGAATAAATATTCACAAAAGATACTATTGCTTCTATAAAAGATTGGGATTCTGTTGCTAAGAGATACGTACCTTCTAGATATTATTTTTTTTTTTATTTTTTTTTTTCAGGATTTTTTAAATATTTTTTTTTTATCAACTATGTCTAAAGATTACAAATCTAAACTAAATTATCAAAACTCACTGAAATGTTTAATTGTTTAGTTTATTTCCCCCTGGTGCAAGTCTTACTGGTATTTTTTTTCCACACATATGTATAATTTTGGGATCATCTATCTCTGATTTACCTATCCCTAAACCACACAAAACATCAAAAAGAGCTGTGGTTTGTTGCATTACAATTGGGCTCCAAGTGTAAAATGCCTAATTTCGTGAAGAAAAAACAAAAATCTGACACGAAATGCAGTATTTCATTATGAAATGCAGTTACACTTAAATGCATTTTGTGCAAAGAAACACAAAGACAGTTGCATTTTGTCTACCAAAATGTAGTCAGTATTTCATTTCATGTATACAATTTTAAACCAAAAACTAATTTTGAACCTTCCATTTTGTTACCATTTCATTTCCTGGATAACATAAAACATGTTATAAAATGCATTTCATCAACAATGCTCATTTAGTGACTGAAGTATTTTGTCCAAATAAATTGGTTGTCTGGATCGCAAAATGCACGTCGTCCCCAAATTGATTTTTTGTAAATTCCAATTCATGATTCAGCACGATAATCAAAAGTCTGGCTCTGAGACTATTTTTGCCCACTGAATTTGCCCTTTTTGTATTTTTTTTTTACTGGCCAATGAATTCTTGAAAACTGGCTCATTAGATCAGAGGCTTTCAACCTTTTAGGACATACACCTCTCTCTGTTTGTCTGATTTGAGCTTGCACCGACACAGTACCCACACAGCTAGACATAAATCATCCTCCACTGACGATAAACATGAGCGGTACTTGTTTTCAATGTAAGAAAAACACAGCTTGGCACTGTGGTTTGGCTGGTCATTTTTAGTTTTTAGTTTGTCAGCGCTTACTCTTTACGACAGAAAAAGTCAACTGGATTATCTTTGAACACGGGTGTGCTTTGCCTTTATTAGTTGGTAGCAGTTATTAGATTTGCAGGTTTTAAACTGGCAATGCTCAGTGCAAGCACCTCAGAACATACAACACAATGTAGACGTACTTTGTTATTTATAATGATGCATATGAATCCATCTTGTATGTACTGTTTGTCATACTTTTGTCGTTTTGATGCACCCAGGCCTTTTGTTTTTGCAATTAGCTAGCCAACCTTAAAATGCAAGCGGATGGTGATCAGACCTTTGACACTTCAAAAATCACAGACAGTCAGCACAAATGTCATCCATTTCACTCCAGCGGTAAAAGTAATGTCTTCTAAAGCGATACGATGGCTTTAAATATAAAAGTCATTTTAAATATAAATCATGGCTTTCGGTAAGCATCACAAGAGTGTGGAGTTCACGCGGTCTCTCATGTGACGTAATCTCACGTTTTTCTCTCGGATGAGACATCCAGGATAAGCACACAAATGCACTATTGTGAGTAAACAAACAGATACAAATAAAGATCTAAACCAAAACCAATGAAGCTTCTGTACAGCAATGAAGTATCTGTACTCCTACTCACTTTTAAACAGCGCTACTCTTCCGGGTGTGTCACACGTATGTC
Organism: Myxocyprinus asiaticus; assembly: GCF_019703515.2. Taxonomy (NCBI): domain Eukaryota; kingdom Metazoa; phylum Chordata; class Actinopteri; order Cypriniformes; family Catostomidae; genus Myxocyprinus; species Myxocyprinus asiaticus. The sequence continues at coordinate 4,201,169 of NC_059347.1, forward strand.
AGTTCTCGTGTGTCTCATGTGCCAATGCGCATACTGCTGCTGACCGGAAGCGATGATTTAGATTTAAAAAGTACTTAAATATTTATCTTTTCCACACAAATTCTGCTTTAAAAAAAATGCTTTAGAAGACATTCATTTAACCGCTGGAGTTCTTTGGATGACGTTTTATTCTGACTGTCTGTGACTTTTGGATCTTCAAAGGTCTCATCACTATGCACTTGCATTATAAGGACATACTCAGCTAAAATATTTTTATATTTTTCTACCAATGTGTTCTGCTGAAGAAAAAAAAAAGTTATATACACATGGGATGGCATGAGGGTGAGTAAATGATGAGAGAATAACCCTTTAACACTGCCGGTTTATTGCCATCGGTAGCATCAATACTTCTGGTCTCGGTCAGGGATTTTTCCACAGAAACACCACTGTCATCTTGTTTTGTTGTTTTGTCAGTCGGTTGAACAGTTTTACCATCTCTGTAGTTTTTCATATTCGCAAGGCACAGGTCCATTTTATAATTTGTTGCATTAATGCGATCATTCAACTCTGCTGTATCCAAAGAGGACACGCAACGATTGCTTGATAAGCTGGTATAGGGGGACTATAGTTAGATTGCCCCCTCTAATGGAAAAATACAGGTTCACAGTAGTTTTAATCTTTTTCCTTCACTTAATTTTATGCATGAACACTGTAACCCCGCTGTTAATATCTATTAATTTCTGTTTGTATCACCAGGCTGTGTGTAGTGAATACATCACACCTCAGTTTTGTCAATGAGCCATGACCATTTGGGTAGTAACACGCTACATTTACTCCGTTAAATTTACTTGAGCAACTTTTTGGGAAAACATATTACTTTTAAATAAGGTTTAAAAGTTGGTACTTTTTACTCTCATTCAAGTAAATTTCTAATGAAAAAATTTACATTTACTTCGTTACAATGGGCGGTGTTCTGGTCGTGACATTACTGGGTTTAATTTTAATTCCTTTTTAATTAAACTTTTACGACAACGGAAGTTCACACAGCTGCACGCTTTATCACAGACTGTCACTCAAGCCGAGTCCATCACTGCTGCAGCATCATGCTCTTTAAACAAAGTGAAACACTTTCTTTGCTCTGCACAGTGAAAAAAAAAAAAGTTTCGTCATGCAGTGCCTTCATTTAACACCAAGACAAGCAGATATTTTAAGATTAAAATCTCAGCTTCAATTTAAGGCAGCATGTCGAGATAAGTTGTGGCTCTAATGCTAACATGGGCTTTTCTGTGTAATGTGATAGTAATGTGATTCTGTAACTGGGCTCTTATGACATCAGTTTTTAAGTGTACTTTTTAAATCTGCAGCAATATATCAGTGCGCATTGTCCCACGTCCCGCATGTCACGAGCTGTATTTACGCATTTACTCCGCGCCCTCGCGGGGGTACTGGAAACTATCACAGCTACTTTGGGCGGATTAACTGTATAAATCCATGTAAACATCCAAGTTAAGTGTAAATTCCTTTTGCTCTGCCGTTTGCGTGATTGACAACTGGAGCGTGAACAGACAGAATTTCTACGCATGCACAGTGAGGTGCGCAGGGCACGCGCGTGAGAAAAGTGCAGGCGTGAGGCGATCGTATGGCAAAGAAAGTGGCTGTGTCCAAAATCATTCACTCGTTTACTATTTCCTATATAGTGAATGGCAGTTAGTGCAATATATCTCAGCAGTGAGTGAACAAAATGAGTGAGTGAACTGGACGCTGACGTATACACCGAGTGTCAGAGCTCTGGGGCTGTCGCAGAAACAGAAGAAAATACTTGGGCCTTACTTGTTATTCTTATTAAATAATATATAAATACAGTAAATCTTCATTCTGTTTGTTATTTTTAATATATACAGTATGTTAATATAAAGAGTAAACACTTTATATCAAATGTACATTATCTTTAGAATGCAATACATTTCAGTACAATGCAAGTGAAAGGGTGCCAAAATGTTGATGCTCCAAAAAGCATATAAATGCAGCATAAAAGTAAGCCATATGACTCCAGTAGTTAAATCCATATCTTCAGAAGTGATATGATAGGTGTGGATGAGAAACAGATCACTTTCACATTCTTCTTCTTGCTAGGCAGGGAGAAGAATGTCTAGCAAAAAATGACAAATATTGATCTGTTTCTCACCCACACCTATCATATCACTTCTGAAGATATGGATTTAACTACTGGAGTCATATGGCTTACTTTTATGCTGCATTTATATGCTTTTTGGAGCATCAACATTTTGGCACCCTTTCACTTGCATTGTACTGACCTACAGAGCTGAAATATTCTTCTAAAAATCTTCATTTGTGTTCTGCAGAAGAAAGAAAGTCATACACATCTGGGATGGCATGAGGGTGAGTAAATGATGAGAGAATTTTCATTTTTGGATGAACTATCCCTTTAAAAGTGATAGCTCAGCCATAATGTAATATTCTGTCATCATTTCCCAACCCTCATGTTGTTCCAAACCCACGTGACCTTCTGTATTCTGTGGAGCACAAAAGATGTTAGACAGAATGTTAGAGACTGACAGTCTCGGTCACTATTCACTTTCAAAATATGAAAAAAAAAAAAAAAAACACATTCACTGAAAGTAAATAGTGACTCAGGCAAACATTCTGTCCAAAATCTCCTTATTTGTTACATGGAAGAAAGAAAGTCATATGGGTTTTGAACATCATAATGGTGAATGATGACCATTAATTAATTTCCATTAATAATAATAATTATTAAAATAATTATGTAATACATGTTAAATGTGTATTATGTAATGGAATATAGGGGAGTTAACATCTATTATATCATTTGTGAAAGTAACGAGTTACTCACTACTTGAGTATTCTTTTAATTGAATACTTTTACTTCAACAAGTATTTTATTTAATTTATTTTATTAAGTAATTGTACATTTACTTGAGTACAGTTTTTGGCTACTCTACGTACCCCTGACCATTTGACATTGTGAGTCAAAACAAATCCAACTATCCACCTTCAAATCTACTGCCACTTAAAATTATACAAACTAAACAAGCTAAACTAACAATTCTAACCATCCTGTAATCATGGCCATCTTCAAAAAAGAAGTTAATTTTACACAGAGCACCAATTATTTCCTGGAATATCTGGAAGAAATGGTTATTTCCCGAGCAAAGCCAGTTTGAGGACAGTGGCAGATACCTATCTAGAAAACACATCACATTTCAGGCCTGATGTAATGGGTCTAATTTGACCTGATGTAGGTCAGGTTTAAGTCTTGTAAGTGTCCAGGCAGACAGACTTTAATGTCTGGCATTGCTGAGCATGCTAACCTGTCGACTTTCAACAAAGCTAATCCAGTTCCCCTTCTGTCACTCACTCGACGTTCTGTCGATGTAGTGACACTAGGGGTCGCTCTTGAGAGCCCCGAACACCTCTGTTCTTTTGATAAAAGGCCAATGAGAATTGGCGAGTGGAATTTGCATGCCACTCCCCCGGACATACAGGTATAAATGGAGAAGGAATGCCCACTCTCATTCAGACTTTTTCTTCGGAGCCGAGCGGTTGTATTGTCAGCGAGCTGAATACTACTGCTGTTCCATTCACCTCTTAAGAAGTGTATGCTGTTGGATATATGGTGGATTTCCAGCGGCTTTCTCTCCTTCTGCACGACAAGTGCAGATTTCGCCCCTGGGCGCTTCGACAGCGCTAAAAGAGTGTATATTCCTGCTAAAGAGTATATTTTCTCTATTAGAGCACACACATTGACGTTGAACGTCTTTTTAAAGACGCGTCTTTATAAAGATGCCTTTCCGTCTTTGTGTGATTCCTGGATGCGGTCGTTATCTCTCCGCCTCTGACGGCCATGGGCGCTGCCTCACGTGTCTGGGCAGCGATCACACTGATGCAGCATTTGTGGATGGTTCATGTTCTCATTGCGAGTATATGACCATGGCAATGTTGTGGTTGCGGCTTTCCTTCTTCCGAAGCGGGAAAGCCACTCTAGTCACACCCCGTGCTGCGCCTTCTACCCACGGGTATGAGGCTGGCCCGGCTAGCTCTGGAGGCAGTTAGGGGAGTTCAATTTGTGCGGTCTCGCTGGGTAATTCCCCATGGACCTCCAGATCCCCAGCACGCTTGTTTGCTCCCGTCCGGTTCCGAAATGAACCAGCCCACCTCATGGCCAGTTTTTTCGGGGCCTGCGAGCAGGATGAGTCTTCGATCGCTGCATCTGAGAGCACATTGGTGATGTCGGATGCTGAGGACTTGACTGGGCTGCCACCTTCTGGTCTGTCCACCCAGTCTGAGGCTGACGCAGAGCTGACCACCATGCTTGCCCGGGCCGCGGCGAGTATCGGGTTGGACTAGAACCCTCCACCCTCCCCTGAGCACTCGCGGCTTGATGATTGGTTCCTGGATTCGGGGCGCCGCTCACGGCCATGCCCCCCCCGGTTCCTTTCTTCCCAGAGGTGCACGACGAACTGTTGAGGTCATGGAGGGCACCTTTCACTGCCAGATATAGATTTCCGGGTTCGTCCGCTCTCACTACCCTCGACGGCAGGGCAGTCCACGGGTACTCGGAGGTCCCTCAGGTGGATAAGGTGGTTGCGATGCACCTGTGCCAGCAAAACGCCGCCACTTGGCAGGATCGTCCGGCGCTCCCCTCCAGAGCTTGTAGGACTACGTCGTCTCTGGTGACCAAAGCCTACAGCGCCGCTGGACAGGCCGCCTCCACCCTGCATGCCATGGCCCTCCTGCAGGTACACCAGGCCAAGGCACTAAAAGAACTGCACGTGGGTATTCCTGATCCCGATGGGCTGCAGGAGCTGCACTCGGCGACTGACCTCACTCCACGGGCGACGAAGGTCACGGCGTGAGCACTCGGGCAGGTGATGTCTTAGAGTCTAGAGCCTAGAGTTGCTGGCTGTACTGCTCGCCCTGCGGAGGCTATTGCCGGTGATCCGGGGCAAGCATGTGTTGGTCCGGTCGGACAACACAGCGACAGTAGCGTACATAAATAGCCAAGGCAGCATACGCTCCCCTCGCATGTCGTAACTCGCCCGCCATCCCCTCTTTTGGAGTCAGCGGTGGCTGAGGTCACTGCGGGCCACTCACATCGGATGCACTGTCATGGCAGGTGACGCTCAGCGAAGAGTGGAGACTCCACCCCCAGGTAGTCCAGCTGATTTGGAGTGAATTCGGCAAAGCACAGGAAGACCTGTTCGCATCCCGGGAATCCTCCCACTGCCCGCTCTGGTATTCCCTGATGGGAGCCCCCCTCAGGACAGATGCACTGGCACACAACTGGCCCCGGGGGCAGTGCAGATATGCGTTCCCCCCAGTGAGCCTACTTGCACAGACCCTGTGCAAGGTCAGGGAGGCCGAGGAACGAGTCACCCTCGTGGCCCCATATTGGCCCACCCAGACTTGGTTCTCAGACCTCAAGCTTCTCATGACAGCACCTCCCTGACAGATTCCCCTGAGGAAGGTCCTTCTTTCTCAAGGACAGGGCACCATCTGGCACCCGCACCCAGACCTCTGGAACCTCCACGTCTGGCCCTTGGACAGGGCATGGAAGACGTAAGTGGCCTACCACCAGCAGTGGTAGACATGATCACTCAAGCCAGAGCTCCCTCTATAAGGCAGCTTTATGCTTTGAAGTGGCTCTTGTTCGCGAATTGGTGTTCTTCCCGAGCCGAAGACCCCCAGATATGTGCAGTGGGGTCAGTGCTTTCCTTCCTGCAGGAGTGGCCGGAGGTGCAGCTGTCCCCCTCCACCTTGAAGGTATATGTAGCTGCTATAGCGGCCCACCATGACGCAGTGGACGGTAAGGGAAAGGGAACGCTGTCTCCAAACGGAGGCTTGCCCACTGGGTCGTGGATGCCATCGCTCTGGCATACCAGGCCCAGGCCATGCCCGCCCCTTTGGGAATACGAGCACACTCTACTAGGAGTGTGGCATCCTCATGGGCACTGGCCCATGGCACCTCTCTAGCAGACATCTGCAGAGAAGTGGGCTGGGCTATACCCAATACCTTTGCGAGATTTTACAATCTCCGGGTTGAGCCGGTTTCATCCCGTGTTTTGTCAGGTATGAACAGGTAGAGTTTTGTAATATGGAACAACTGGCCGGGTGTATCGCTTGCGTATAGCGCCTTTCCCCTTCCCTGAGGACCCTGGATGTCCTTCCTTCCTAGCCCCGTGGCTTGCAAATTCGGCGGAGGAGTTCGCAGCCAGACCCACTATGGGTACTAATATGCCCTGTACTGGGATAGGTGCTCCACAGGTGCCGATTACTCAGGTAACCCCTGTGATGTATTTTCTGCGGTACGGTCTCCCTGTCAGCAGACCCACATCTCCCTTGGGCAGTGCCCTCTCTGCCCCTGGCCGCTGTGTTTGTAGAGCTCCTCCCCTTCGAGGCAGGACCTACCACCGCGCTCCTTCCATGAGCAGCTGGTGAGCCCACGTGTCGTATTGCCACATGTTGACCTCCCCTTTCGGCAGGATGTGGTCTCCGTGTGGTCTTTTCCCCCTGAAAGAATAGGAATGGAAAGGAACACCTTCCCTGATGCATATAATAGCGTTAGATGGCCCCAGCCGGATCTAATACTCTGTGGAGAGAAAACATCGAGAGAAAAGGCCGCATCTGGCGCGGCCTGCTCCCATGCAAGTTACATCGCTTCCCCCCCTCAGGGATGTGGGGAACTACATGATGTCTTTTTGGGGGAGGTTACGTGCAGACTGATGCACCTGCTATTACGCACACAGCAGCTTGCTTGCACCTGCATCAGCAGTTCACGTAACACGGTTCACCTGTTGTGGCGTTTTTCTATAGGGACCCCTAGTGTCACTACATCGACACAACGTCGAGTGAGTGACAGAAGGGGAACGTCTTGGTTACTGTCGTAACCTCCATTCCCTGATGGAGGGAATGAGACGTTGTGTCCCTCTTGCCACAGTGCTGTACTAGCCGCTGAAATGGCTGGACCTTGTCTCAGCTCCTCAGCACAAAACCTGAATGAGAGTGTGCATTCCTTCTCCTTTTATACCCATATGTCTGGAGGAGTGGCATGCAAATTCCACTCTCCAATTCTCATTGGCCTTTTCTCAAAAGAACAGAGGTGTTCGGGGCTCTCATGAGTGACCCCTACTGTCACTACATCGACACAACATCTCGTTCCCTCCATCAGGGAACGGAGGTTATGACAATAACCAATATGTTCTTTCTAGAGACCTAGAGTTGAGAGCACTACAGGATCACAAATATAGTTGCCAGAGCTATAAAGTAGATTTTAATCAAGTAACAAACAAAAGTTAAAAAAAAAAGTTATCTTCTCTATGTGAACATTGTTCAAAATCACACTCAGCTGAACTGATGCCGAATTTTGTCACTTATGTCTTCAATATGATTTTTCTTGTTCTTACAGTTTCAAGACATTTCTGAGTCATTGTTAGTAACTTTTGTGCCCCAGTTGTGTCTGATCTTGATCTTGTGTGGTTGGAGAGTGAGAAAGGGGTCTTGTTAAGTGCAGAGTAGGGAATTCAAGGGAAAAAAAAGAATTACTTATCCGAGAGGATGAAAGCAGTGTGAGTATACCAAAATGACAAACAGAAAATAAAAGAAATCCTTCATTAAATTTTTGATTGACAGCAGTTATCGGTCCATACAGACATTTTTTTTTTTTTTATCTGCTCCTGTCTATTATTAAATGAACAGGACAATTTGAAAATCTCACCTGTTTGTAAATGCACTCATGAGTCCCAAACGCTGACTGTGTGAACATATCTAGCGAAAGGACAATGGATGAAAATTATGGCATTAAGTGTGCACACAGACACAGAACAATCACAAAAGATTATTTTTTTAATGAACCTGGGGGCAACCATAGCTGTCTGCATTCATCCGTTTTGATCAAACACTTCGCACTGTGACTCCCCATACTAGTGCATACACTAGAGCACTGTGTGCATTAGGATGCCAGACAAAATGCATATTTTGATCTAGTCTCAATACAGGGTGACACAGGGTTACCTTCAGAGCCACTTCACTTAAGCAGCTTTATATAACACTTTCATTTAGAGTTCTGGTTCAAGTAAGTTTCTACCTCTTTTCTCATAACATCTAATTTCTTGCAAAGAGGAATAAGACCGGGGCAATTGTAACTTTCTTACATTTTCCAGCATGACTCACAGACTAATACAAATCTACCTGCCATCTTTTGGCATAGGAAGCATATATTTATCCCAGAAATAATGGTAGCATTAAAATATTTTACACTGAAAATAAAAGAAGTCAAAATGTTGCAGTCACCCACATTATGGGGCAATGAAATAAGAGATATTTACCCACTGTACAGTATCTCAATTAAGAGCATGCTTCAATACTTAGTAATATTGTAGCACTTTACAATAAGGTTCCATTCATTAACATAAGTTAATGCATTAGGTATCATGAACAAACAATTAACAATATATGTTAAACATCATTAATTAATCTTTGTTAATGTTCATTAATAAAAATACAGTTGTTCATTGTTAGTTCATTGTGCATTAACTAATGTTAAAAAATACAACATTTGATTAAAATGACCTGAGTGTATGAAGTAATAACAACAAATGCGAAAATAATCTTCTCTGGTTTTGTTAAACAAGTATAATTTACACACAAGGAAGTGTTTTCTCGTTATATATGGCTCTTACATTTGAAAAGAGCCACCCGATTTTTATGTTATTTTTTATGCAGCATTTGAACATGACGTCTCCCCAGCTCCTGTGGGATTATTGGATAGCAAAGTGTCCAATCAATCTGCACTTCAGAATCTTGCTGAAAGTAGTAGGTCATCCAGGTATTTCTCACTTCCTATTTCATAAATACTGAGTATTCAGACATACTACTATATGTCAAAACCATTTTTTTTCTCTCTTGGGTATTTCTGACAGAGTGAAACTGTCTCTCAGGCAGAGAGGGAAATCTACTGAGCATGTGTTGAGAAAGTGTCATCACTTACTTACAGTATTTGTGATTGAACAAATTTTCACTGTATTTTGTTACAGTGTTACATTTGACCCTGTCTCCCCTTTACTTGTACAAAAGCTGTTACTGCAAAATACAGAATCAGATTTTGTGTCTCCACTGCCATGCCGACTGAGCAGTGACCCCTTTTGGTGGGACGTAGATTTTTTTAATAAAAATTATATTTTGAACGTCACTTAATGCCGTGGCATCAGTGACAGGAACACGTCAGACTGTCAGTTCTTTATATGCCTGTAAACTCACTGTTCATTATTTAATGGCACGAGTTTACAAGCTAAAGAGCTGGAGTGCTGCACGCTGCAATGCGCTGTCATGTTTTATAGTGCAGCTGCCATCAGTGACTGTGAGTGTAACAAATGTGCGGTGTGAAGAACTACTGGCCACTCTCCCTCCAGTGTCATGGGTGACTGCCCTCCATCTGTGAATGGATGGACAGATGAAGACTAATGAGGAGAGTAACACAGAAGAGGAGAGTAGAGGGAGTAAGAAAAATTGGAAAAGGGAGATGAAATAAGATGGAGGAGGAGAAAAAATTCAATCTGGTCTCATAGTTGCTATAGCTACAATTTTGCATGAGTTTCATGTGCCTCGGCGCTACAACAAAGTTTTTTTTTCTCTCTCTCTCTCCTTTTTTCACTTTCACAAAAATCACGAGTAAAACAGCAGATTATCAGTTTATAAACATTTACTTTTCACCCTGTTCCTCATGCAATGCTATCGTATGACATCAAAGTACTTTTCCTTTTTCGCTGTGTGTTTTTCATCTCACATTTGTTTTTATGACACTATCGGTTAGGTTTAAGGTTTAAAAACTTAATGAAGCATTAACCTTAAAAATCGCACCTGTTTGGGAGAACAGTTAACTCGCTTTAAGTGCCACTGAGTGGATAATTCAAGTGTACTAAAGTGTGTTTTAGCAGCAATACAACTTCAAACAAGTTGCTCTTAAGTATATATGCAAGTTCTCAAGTATTCAAGATTGTAATATAAAAACATTTCAAGTGCAATGGAATATGTTTAAGAATTACTTGAAGTGGCAGTACAACTATATGATATTAGGTTGCAACAAAGTTGAAATTTAAATATATATCAATACATAAGATGTGTTTCAATATTACATACCTAGGTTTACTTAAGTGCTAACAAAGTGGTTCGAAAAAAGCACTCAGAATTTGAATTTGTTGCTTCTGACATACATTTACACACTGGAGATCTTTAAAAGTGTATATATATATATATATATATATATATATATATATATATATATACATACACTACCGGTCAAAAGTTTTGAAACACTTACTCATTCTTTATAATATTTTTTTTTTTTTTTTTTTTTTTTTTTCACATTTTATAATAATAGTAAAGTCATCAAAACTATGGAATAACATACATTGAACTATGGGAATTATGTTGTGACTAAACAAAATCCAAAATAAATCAAAACTGTGTTATATTTTAGCATCTTCAAAGTAGTCACCCTTTGCCTAGAATTTGCAGACATGTACTCTTGACATTTTCTCAACCAACTTCTTGAGGTATCACCCTGGGATGCTTTTTAAACTGTATTGAAGGAGTTCCCATCTATATGTTGGGCACTTATTGGCTGCTTTTCTTTATTATTTGGTCCAAGTCATCAATTACAAAACTTTTTTTTTTTTAATTAAATTTTAGTTTTATAATGAAATAATTTAAGATGGTGGCACGATTATATTTTTGTCTACAAAACTAATTTCAAACATTTAAGCATACGCCTTCAGCTCAAAAGATTTTTAAGATCATGAGAAACATTTCAGTCAAGTGTTTCAAAACTTTTGACTGGTAGTGTGTATGTATATATATATATATATATATATATATATATATATATATATATATATATATATATATATATATATATATTATTTATTTTATTTTATTTTATTTTATTTTTAACTGATTTCCTGAACACTCTCTCTGTTTGCCATTGGTTGATCAAATAGACAGTTTTCCCCCAGACTCTCGCCACTGGTTGAGTCTGTTGCTGGATTTTCATCAAGTTTGGGATATTGTATACAAAATGCTGGCTTGAATGAAATCTCCAAAATGCACAAAAAAAAAAAAAAAAAAAAAAAATTATTTGCTTGCTTGAAGTTGGTGCATTTTTTTATGTATTGTTTTTTTTTATAAGAATACATGCATACAAAATTTGGTGGAAACATATTATACTAAATAAATTCCTAGACTAGAAAATAGGGATATAGATGCATATAAAAAAGTCACGTGACTTCGCTCAGAGAATATCATCAATATCATGACATCTCAAATGTTGCTCTGGTTATTCTGAAATGCCAAAGCCTGTCATCAATATGATTGTCTACTATTACCTCCCAAATCCATCTGACACGCTTTCACTCCAAGACCAGACTAATCTCACAGTGAAATCGGAAACAGTAGGTTGATTTTTCTATAGGTAAAATTAGTGAAAGTCGAAACACTGCCTAAAAGTGTGGATTTTCCTACCATACGAGCAATTCAAGCTTTTAGTACATCTGTTTTTACGAGCCCCTTCAATAGGTGGCAGCGCACCTCAAAACATACCACTACTTTTAACTTGACACAGCGTCCTGAAAATCTGAGTTTATGATGCTGAATACCAGTGAAACGTTTCAAATACGTCCGTCTGAGGCACGCACATGTACATAGAGCGACAATGAAAAATAGCACAGGCGAAACGGAAGAATGTGTACTGTGAGAACTGGACACATTGATGAACTCAAAGCAAAACACAATCTCTATCAACTGTAGGCTTGTTCAATGATATGAGAATAAAAAAAAAAAACAATACAGTACATTGAATTCTAAAGCCACTTTTTGTATTGTCTAATCAATGCTTTATTCGTCTGCCACAATAATGCAATTTATTTCAAACTGAATTTCAATCTGTATTATATATTTATTATAGGCCCTACATATAACATTTATAACTATTTGAATTAGAATGCATTATGTATATGATAATCAAGTATACTTTTGTTTAAATGTGCTTTAGTATTTTAGACATTAAATCCAATTAATAATATTAATTGGATTTATAGTCTTATATACTAATCCACTTTTTTTGTATACTTAAAAAAAAAATAGGCTACTAATAAGATTGCAAGTACAAAACAAGTACACATTCAATACACTTAATACGCAATACACTTTTTTTTAAAGGCATAATGAATCACAAAATATAGCTTTTCAAAAATGTCACCACAGCCACGTCATTTTCATGACATCAGGCTGCTCTGCTATTATATGTGGACCACAACATGTCACAATCCTTTTATCTTTATTTAGAATACTATATTTATTGTTTCATCATTTCAAACCAAACATACTTAGTTAGGGATTAGGATTAGGGTTAGGTTTTTGTGAAATGTTTTGCTTGTGAAGCATGCATGAGGTATTTTTCTTTAAACTATTGTAGATGGCACTTGGTTTGAAATTTTGTTGTCTAAAGCAATGCCATTCAGATATTTGTAAGTGTGCCTTTAATGTCCATTTTTTTTTTTCTTTGAGCCACTGATAAATAAATAGCCTACTTTTGAATTATTCTTGAATTGTTCTGTCAACATATGCATAAATTGTAGTACTTGTCAGTGGTGTTTTTCCTCTGTATGTTTTCTTATTCTGTAGCCTGAGGCTTTTCCTGTATATTAAACCCCAATACAAATATTTCAAAGCAAATACCTCTCAAATTCAAAGCCTTCAACACTCAGTAAACACTGCCATTGTTTGAGTAAGGAATAATTGATGACGGACCTTTGAATTATTGAAAAATAATGCACACCGAGGTGATAATGTGGTCACGACGTGCAGCGGAGTAACCGTTACACCTCGGGTGTGCATTACTTTTCAATAATTCAAAGGGCCGGAGTCAATTATTCTGCATATACCACGGTTACCACACCTTAAGACATCCTTTAGTGTTTTATCTAAAGACATTTTCTGGTTTTCGTCCCTGAAACGCTCTTGTGAGTGGAACTACTTTCTTCCGCCATGGATTCAGCATCTTGCTTTAATACAGTCCGAGCCTTCGTTGCTAGTTTGAAAACATAATTTTAGAACTAGCAATGGAGGATTGCAAGGCTTGCGCTGCTTTACTGGAGCACTTACTGGAGCAATGAGGTAGTGTGTTTGTGCGTGTGTTAGTTTGTTTATAAGGGATTGAAAGAGAGAAACTCAGAGAGATGGCTTCTGGGATTACATTTTTGTTGCAGCTCTCGTCAGAAGTAACATCACTTTAAAATCGGCAAGATGTACTGTAAGTTTAAGTACTTTTCAGCTGCATCGAGTGTCCCCATTTTTGTATATAGCTTCTCAGATGTAAACCTTAACAACTGTTTTCAACCCTACTGAGATGCAGGTGTGCACTGACATGACGGCTTTGTTTTTCGCTTCTAAGTAAGTGTGCATGTAATTTATGTTTGTCCACGTGTGTGTGAGAGAGCTTAAGAGATGGGGAGGGGGAGTGTGAAGGTGTTTACCACAGATATTTCAGATAATATAGAAACTGTTTTATTGATCAAGTGTATCTAGCTTTGATACAGCTCAAGCCTTCGTTGCTAGTTCGAAAACGTCACTTTAGAACTAGCAACAGAGGATGCGCTGCTCTTCATCATTGGAGTAACAAGGTTGTGTGTGTTGTGTGCGAGAAAATGAGATAACAGAGAGATCGCGTACGGAATTACCTGTGTTTAAAGTGGCTCTCGTCAGGAATTACATCGCTTCAAATTGCCAAAGTGTAAATTTAAATTTCAGCAGCAGCGAATGTCGCCATTCTTGTACAGCATTTCTTTTACTAAACAACTGTATACAATCCCAGTGAGTTGTGGGGGTGCGCTGAATTTGCTCCCGAGTGAGTTCGTGTGAGAGCGAAACAGAGCGGGAGGGTTAATGCAGTGCTTTCCACTATAGCTATGTGAGGCTGATTAGGGTGAAACACACAGAAACATAAAAAGTTTCACATATTAAAAGTTATTTTGGATAATAGAAACTGTTGTATTGATCAAGTCATGGGGGATGCGGCTCTATTTGTTGGTCGCGACTCGAGTCTTAATGTGTGTGTGTGTGTGTGTGTGTGTGTGTTTGTGTGAGACGAGAGTGAAAGAGAGAGTGAGAGAAAGAGAGGGAGCCCAAGGATGCTTTTCAATCGAAATTTAAATAAATGTAGGATATTATAGACATTGTTTGTCATTCTTATCCAATGTATTTAACGAATGTCTTGGTTTTAAGTGGTTATTTTGTTGTGAAATAACTTAAATAATTTGGCAAAGTCATTTGGAACCGTTATGCGGTCAAGACCTGGAACTACTTCATAGCCATGCATTTACTTGAAAAATAACTGCACACCTTAGAACGTCCAAGCATTTAACAGACAGTGGTACAAGCAGCATATAAATTACTACTTGCTACTCCAGCATGGACTAATAACTCTGTAATTCATAATTCAGAGCTGTGTATATGTTATTTATTTATTTATTGTGTGTGTGTGTATGTGTGTGTGTGTTTTAATGAAAAGATAAATAAGTATTAAGTCAGCAGTGCCTGGCTGCTAGATGCACTCCAGGGTGACATTGCACTTTATCAATGTTGCAGCATTGACAGCGGTCACTCTCATTACATATGCATACAAAAAATAGATATTAAAGTCGGCATGAAATGAAAATTCTATTTTCTAAATGCATGTTACTGATCTTATTGTGAATGATTCATCCATGCATATGTTTTATTTATTTATTTATTTTGGACCTCGTAACCTTTAATCAAAATGTCATAACTTGATCTTCCAGTGAAACGACAGACTTCTCTCTGGTGACGTATGCAGGACTTGTGTATTTTCGTATTTTTTCCTTCAAAACTATCGTTTCTTATCCTTGGTTACGTGTCAGCTGGCTTGAATTTACATTCATTACATACAATGAATGAGGAGGAATAACGGCAAACTCACGGTTGTGTTCGAGACATTTCATGCCTGAATTGCTGAGGTGATCACTAATGAATACAACGCTTCAGATTCCTCTGGAGTTTATTTATATTTTTGAGTGCAGTTATCTTGGGATGCACAGCATGAGTAAGTGTTTTTATACTTTAAATTTAGTGTATTAACGTTTAAAAACATTAAAATATGGTTATATTTTACTCACTCGTTTTTCAAAAGCTACAGCCTCTTCATAAGCAAAGATCACAATGTGCTTGTGTATTTATGTTGTCAGTTTGATCATAAATGTGTTGAGATCGCTGCTCAATTTCACCGATAACCAGCTCTGACTCAAGCAGCATGGTGGTAGTGGTGTGTGTCCACTGCAAACTCGTATTCAGATCTGCCTCCTTTCCGCTATGCAACGGCCATATTTTCACAATCCATTCAACAACCATTTGGAAGTCGGTTGCAACTTCCATTTCAATCCGACTTTACACTGCATGCCCAATCATTAGGCAAGTGAGAATTCTGATTTTATCATTATTTCCATGCACAATTTCCAACTCCAAACCATATAAACTTGAATGCTTATTGGATTCAATCATTTTCAGGTGGTATGTATTTGTGTAATGAGGGAGGGTGTGGCGAAAGTGACTAACACCTTATTATATATTATTATATTAGGTGTGCATAATTATTAGGCAGCTTCATTACCTCTGGTAAAATGTGCCAAAAAGAGATTTAACTGACACTGAAAAGGCAAATATTGTAAAATGCCTTTCAGACGGATTCAACAGTCTTGAAATAGCTAAACTATTGAGGCGTGACCACCGGACAATCAATCATTTTGTTGCAAATAGTCAACTGGGGCGCAAAAAAAGAATTGGGGAAGAAAAGGCGCAAATTAACTGCAAAAAACTTGAGAAGAATTAAATGTGAAGCTACCAGGAACCCATTATCCTCCAATGCTACCATATTCCAGATCTGCAACCTACCTGGAGTGTCCAGAAGTACAAGGTGTCAAGTGCTCAGAGACATGGTCAAGGTCAAGAAGGCTGAAACACGACCACCACTGAATATATTCACAAATTGAAGCATCAACATTGGGCAAAGAAATACATGAAGACAGATTTTTCAAAGGTTTTATGGACAGATAAAATGAGAGTGACTCTTGATGGACCAGATAGATGGGCCCGTGGCCGGATCACTAATGGACAAAGGGCACCACTTCGAGTCAGATGCCAGCAAGGTGGAGAGGGGTACTGGTATGGGCTGCTATCATTAAGGATGAGGTAGCTGGACCTTTTCGAGTTGAAGATGGACTGAAACTCAACTCTTAAACCTACTGCCAGTTTCTGGAAAGTACTTTCTTCAAGCAGTGGTACAGGAAGAAGTCCTCAGCATTCAAGAAGCCCATGATCTTTATGCAGGACAATGCTCCATCACATGTATCCAAGTACTTCACTGCTTGGCTAGCCAGCAAGGGCCTCAAAGATGCCCAGATAATGACTTGGCCCCTTCCTCACCTGACTTAAATCCTACTGAGGTTTGGCCAACTTGTGGGCCCTTCTCAAACGTGAGATTTACAGTGAGGAAAGACAATACACCTCTTTGAACAGCATTTGGGAGGCTGTGGTTGCTTCAGCAAAAGTTGATCGTGAACAGATCAAGAAACTGACAGACTCCATGGATGGAAGGCTCATGGCAGTTATTGAAAAGAAGGGTGGCTATATTGGTCACTGAAAATTTTGAAATGCCAAAAATGTTATTTAATTGTCATTTTGTGTTACTTATTTGTTGCACCTACTCTAAAAATTGAGAATAAACAACTGAGTTGGTTTTAATTACCCTAGTTTTGATTTACCTGAATTATTACTATGATTTTACTACAAATATCATGGTTAAAATATGGTTACTGTAGAAAAATCATGGTTAATTGTGTGGCTACCATGGTTTTACTACAAATACAGTATATAGTTTAACTTTGGTTACTGTGGTGAAACCATGGTTGCATTTCATAAGAGGTGGATAAAGGTAGAGCAAGAGAACCCAAAATAAAATTTAGGGAATGCAACTATTAATAACTATTAATAACTAATACAAGGGAACGCAAAACCACTGCAAAAGAACACAGAACTTACTGTGAGAGAATGCAAACTATAGCAAGGGAACACAAAACTAGTGCAAAGGAACACAAAACATTTTGTGAGGGAAGGCAAAACTATTTCAGAAAATAAATTCCCTACTTGTCATCTAAGGGGCTCGGTACATTATAATAGTATTCTTCAGATGCATAAACGTTCAGAAAGAGTTACTTTGGTAGCACTTTATTTTACAGTATTATTCTACATGTACGTACTATATAATTACAACAACTACAGTAATTACTAGGTACTAACCCTAAACCTAACCCAAACCCTAACCTTAACCCATATTAAGTACATGTAGTTATCTAATATTACTCAGTACTTTTTGGGATAAGTACACTGTAAGTATACTGATAGTACATGTACTGTAAAATTAAGTGCAACCATTACTTTTGTACCAGAGTCTGTACAAACTGTTACGGAGTCCATACAAACTGCACCCCAGACCAGTGTTTTTGTGTGGAAAACCGCTTACACACCAAACAAAACTACCAAACTTTGACAATTTGGTTCGGATAGGTGTTTCAAGGCTCTAGTGTGAAAGTGCTCTCAGTGTAACTGTGAGCATGTTAGACTAGTGACTTGTTATAAACATGACAGCCAAGGCACTGATACTCACTCAGATGGAGTTGTGCTCCCTGATAGCATAAGGAACAACCTCTGGCATTCCTGCATTCTTCAGAGAACAGTGTGGTGTTGAAGTTTCTATGCTGATAATGGAGGGATGAGATGTGTTATTCATGAAGCCTGAGAGTTTGGACAGTGCCTTGCTCTGGGGGTTTCAACTTTAGCCCCAGGACAGAGCCAGACCATTTTATTAAGATATTGAGTACCAGCACAGAAGATAGCGGTATACACCACATGACCTGAGAGCTTCCTCTGAGAATTGAGCTCTGGGTTTTCTTTACCAGGTATCTGTTTTTACTTTATTTTTCAGGTGCATTTTTAGATACTTATAGGTCTGGACTCTTTCAGATTCTTCACACTAGATATGGACAAGAGGTGATTAAGTTCAATGAGGTTCAATATTTGTGGTCACCAAAAGTTCATAAATATTTTTGACCTTCCTGCATTTTTTGACACACTTCAACAATCTTCTGTGCTTTTTAATTGGGGTTAGAGGTTGCATTTATGTCTCAGAAGGTTTTTGTTTTTCTAGATGTATATATCCCATCACTGTTTTTAAGCCTGAGTTTCTCTTCTTTTGGTTGATTCGGCTTTTGTGAACTTGTGTCCATACAGTCAACTTTAAATGACAACACCCATTGTGATAATGTAATGTGATGCATTTCAAACTGAAACAGAATTCAATACTAGCCTATATTTTTTCTCAGTAAATATCCTATCTATGGGAGATTGATCTGATTGTGAAAAAAATGAGCATTCCATATAGACTGATTTCACAGTGAAATCGGAAACAGCAGGTTGACTTTTCTTTAGCTAAAGTCAGTCTGTGCTTACCGAAATTCTAAACACTGCCTCCGGTGGCCAAAGCAAAAATGTCCTAGGGTACTGAAACTCTCGGAAGCAACATGCCGACTTCCTGTGTGAACTCTATGGACTAAGTTTTCAGTCCATAGAGCACATCAGTTGGGTTCAGGAAGAAAAAATCCCATTCATTTTCAAAATTGCAGAATTTACTTTTAACATTTACTTATAAAACTTTAAATAAAGACCTTCCTTGAGCTCCGAGGTTGTTAATCAACAATATATGCTGCTGTTAAAGCCACCAGGCCATGTAATTTCAACTTCATTTTTATAAAAAAAAAAAAAGAAAAGAAAAATGTGTTTAATTCCTGGTGAAGAACTACGCTACCTATTATCCTGAAGGGGAAAATGACCCAATCAGACAATCGTGGCAAATAAATATAGAATTTCCTTTAATTGCAGTTCAGTAAATTCCTCTTCCGTGTCATTCCAATTCCAATTTAAATTCAACATCCTGAGGGGCGTGGCCAATTCAGTTTAAATTCCAACTTAAATTTGAATTGAAAGGTAGACAATTATTACATTTTGCCTAACGCAACACAAACAGCTGCCACTTTGACTTGAGATTCAAGGTATAGATTTCTGATACCTCAAAAACTCCCCGGAAACCTTGCTAATATTTTTCCAATGGATGTGAACACAAATCCAATGCTAGACTCAAGATAAATAGCAAGAAATTTGTCAGTCTTTATTCCTCAAGTCCTTGCTGAAAATAGATACATGATGCTTGCTTAAGTCTGAGAATATGCCTATTAGACCACAGTAGATAAAGCTAATTAAATATTCACACTGGACCCCTGAAACATTTACACATCCTCAGGGGGAAGCCCTTCTGTTCTTTACAGCAGCCTGAGGTTCTCACTCCAGATGAGCTAAAGATTTCATTAATGACTTGTCTCTGACAATATGGCAGAACAACCGGATATGCCCCTGCCAATGTTTGGTTTTTTAAGCAATAAGAAGACATGCTTTATCTTTAGCACCAATCAAACTGTGTGTTACACATATGTGACTACTGTAGCTGAACTCTGTTTGAGCAACTTTCACACATTGTAAGATGATGTTGTTACCATTACTTCATCAGCTGTTGTGAAACAGGCTGAACAGACTGTGACAGCTGCTAATGGAAGCAACAGAACTGCACTGTCAAATATTATTATTATTTTTTTTTTTATTATGCTCTGTCCCTCAAAAATAGAGTTGAGAATGTTATGGTACTTGCACAACTGACTGGTGTCAGAATTTACAGACAGATTTTACATTTGTAGACTTGGTGATGGGGAGGCTTTTTAATGGAGTGTGTGGACTATTTTTGGCCATTGTAGATGCTTTTCACAATGATTACTGACTTTGAGCACAGTTGTTAACATTTCATATGTTGGTCATTTTATCTTTCTTCCATCCATCTATCTAGTAAGTTGTCATAGACTCCAAAGCAACTATACCCTAATTTCAGGGGCAATCCCCTAGGTTATATTGTGGATGGTTTTGGTAATAACGACAGACTGACTTTCCATCCATCCATCCATCCATCCATCCATCAACAAACCAGCCAATCTTCCTTCAATCTATCCATCCATCTAATCGATAATCCATCCATCCATCCACCCAACCAACCAACCAACCACCCATCCATCCCACTTACCTAGCTAGTCAACTGACTTGTGTCAGTTGATTTTTCACTTATAGCTCCAGGACAGAATGCATTCATCTGACCCTGTGGAATGGTTAATGCCTTGTGTTACAGTTATACAACATGGTAGAGAACAGGATTCCCACGAGCAGCACACAAGTCTGCTACAAGTTTTCAGGCATCTGTAAACAAATGCCCATTTTATATTATGCTAATTCACCACTGAGTTGTACATGAGATGCATAAATGTTTTTGCCCCAAGGAGGCGTGAAATAAATTGTAGTTGCCATGGCTTGTTGCATTAAGAGTGTTGTGCATTTTTACAGTTTGACAGACTGAATACATCATTTTTACCACACACGGATGGACTAAAAAGGGTTTTGTTTATTTATTTATCACTTTTGAATTGTGTAATTCACAATGAAAATCAGAATAATTTATGTAGACCTTTGTTAGAGTGTGTATGAATATACTTGTTAAGCCAGTAAAATGCTTTAGGAGCAATGATTAATCATTTGGCATGGTTTGGTGGTTTGATATTTATGTTCATCTGTCAGCATGTGTTAGGTAAAACACTGATCATATGTGAAAGAACAACCAAAAATTAGAGATCCTTGCTGGGACTGAATATTGAAGGTGAAGATTGTCTATTCTGCACCACTAATGTCAACAAATAGAATTGCAAAAACAATCACAGGTTTTAAACAGGTTTTCTGAACAATCTCTCTGTCTGTCTGCCAAACAGATAATCCCTCAACTCACGCTCATTTGTTGAGCCAAAGTTGTTATGTCAAGCTGGTCTGGAAACCAGACTGACCAGACAAACCAGACTGATCACACTTTGAAAATGGCAACAGTAGGTCAAAAGGTTTGCTGCTAAAATCGGTCTGTGCTACTGAAAATGTGAATCACTTCCCTCGGTGACCGAATATGGAAGTGCTGTTGAACTTATGGCCATGAGTAAGATCCAGTTTCTGAGTGAAACATCCACAAAGTGGTGCCAAATGTAAATTTTATTTTTAGTTATCAATGATGTAACAGTCAATAAGAATGTATATTTTACTAACTCTACCCCCTAATCCAAACCCCAACCCTAAACCTAACTGTCAGTGGAGTAAACAATGTTAATTTAGAGCAAAGATACAACCTCAGAATTGCACTTACCATTCTTTATGTGAAAGACTTTGAGGTTTTTAACTCTACATTTTAGTAAAGCCAGAGGGAAATTTGCTCACATTTGAATTAATGCAATATCTAATGCACTATTCCCTCTAAGCTGCACGCATGCGCAATTCTGATATTACTCCCATGCAGACGGAAAAAACATACACGCGCTGTGTGCAGACTCAAAGTTGTGTGGGAAAACCTACAGATTTCTTGTATTAGCACTAAATGCATGCTCAGTGTTTCAACTGGAATCCATGAGAATGTTCTTTTTTTTTCCAGTATGGAGCTGAAGTTTGAGTGAAATCTTGTGTGAAAACTAGGTGGAAACAAGCATTATTAAGTCATGAAACAACATATACAAAAAAACGCATTAACCATGGGTGCGAGCGATATTAGGGAATGCAGAAATGCGGCTGCGTGCCCGAATGGTTAAATATGCTTCATGGTCAATGCCCGTCCTGCAAATGAACAACATAAACAGTCGCTGTTTGTTAATATTAATCAAACAACAATATTGAAAAGAAAGCCACAGACTGCTCTTTATTTATTTGTTTTACATTAGCCTAATTTTTCTTAGTTTACTTTATACTTAGGCTACTTCATTATTATTATGACTATTTACCTGAATAGCTCAAAACACTAAACAATGTTTACTTAATTTAAAAAACACTAAGGCAACATGCCATTTTTTAAATTTAATAGGTTAATATGTACATTAATATTTACCTTTTTAAATAATGGATTGTATTCAATAGCATATTAGCCTATCAATTTTTACTGTGGTATTGAAATTTCAAATATCAAGAATTGTGAAAATTCACTGGTATTGGTGGCAATACCAATTCTATTTATTTATATATACGAATGCTGTTGGTCCTCTATGTGCCACCAAAACAGCACCAACTCACGAGGCATGGACTCTACAGGACGCCTAAAGTTGTCCTGTGGTTTCAGGCACCAAGACATTAGCAGCAGATCCTTCAAGTCCTGTAAGTTGCGAGGTCCAGATCCTTAAACTACAAATTCATCAGTTTCAGATATTAGTAAGTTTTAGACTAAGGCCTTATAGGTTCTCGGCTTTATCTGTTTAGTCTTATTTGGCTAAGTTCTATTATAGATTCCCAGTTTACCATTTAGCCCAAGTCAATTAAGTTTCGTTTTACAGATTCTCTGTCCTACCCTTAGTATTCCCGTTTAATTCTACTTGGCTAAGTTCTATTATAGATTATCGGTTTACGAGAATTAAGACTTTTAAGCCGGTTAAGCCTTTTACATACATAACTAATGGGTTACTTCTGAAGTAGCTTAATTAAGCCAACTCTGACCATAGATTTGTAGTTAATAAGAAATATACTAGAAAACAGTCCTTCAGAATGAATCATAATAACAATTTATTTACCAGGTAATAGTAATACATTCAAACAATCCATTTAAAATAATAAATCAAACTCAAAGCTATTGGTGAACCAAGCATAATAATATAATTAAAGTTGCATTCCATTCAAACATTTACCAAACATAAGACATACAAATTGTAATTACCTGGTAGAGAAAAAAACTACACACAATGTTTACTGTATGGATTTTCTGGCTACAGAGAGACTTTGATAAATATAAACTACATGCAGTGTTACAGCATGGGAGTTCAGCTTACAGATTCCTTCAAACATTTATCAATAATAAGAAATACCTGGTAGAGAAAAAACTACATGCAAATGATGAAGCATGGGTGATCTGGCTTACACATTCCCAGAGCTTCTCTGCCATCCTTCCTTAAGTACCAAACGATTCCATTTTTATTTCAGATGTGTGTGTTTGATGTTATTGAGGATTTGGTTTACAATTTAGGGAGTTGTAAGTCGACCTTTGATTGAGTAGGTTGTTTGATGTTTACAAAGAATTCACCTAATCTGCAATACAGCATCTGGTCTCTGTGTGAGACTTGGGAGGGGCATGCCCTGGATAGAATACTGTATTTTATTAAGTTCTTAAATCTTACTTGTGATTTGACTTTGCTGAAAGGGAATCAGACCGTTTTATCAGTTACACTGAGACCTCTTGAATGATACCAAACATGTACGATCAGAAAACCTTTTACATTACAGAACAGGATACGTCATAACTTAGTTTTTAGTGTCTTTAAAGTGACCTGAGGTGAGAGAGAGAGAGCAGATGTGAGTGTGATTTGTGTTTTATAGTCCCCAATCAGTAGGGTGTGTTTTCTCAGGTGGAGATGCTCCTCTGTGTGAGAGTTTTATGACATAGGTTCTCACATAATTCTTTGACTTTCCCGGAAGTGATGCAAACAATTCTTACAGATGCAGTGTGTTGTGACACATTCCTCCTGTAACCATCATTAAACTTTTCTGTGACTTGTGCCACAGTAGACCTTTTGTTGGTTCGGACCAGACAGGATAGCCTTCATTGCCTTCAAACATCGATGAGCCTTGGGCGGCCAACACCCTGTCTCTGATTTGTGATTTGTCCCACATCTGACCACTGTTGGTAGGTACTCACCACTGCTGACCGGGAGTACCCCACAAGCCTTACCACTTCAGAGATGCTCTGACCCAGTCATCTGGCCATAACAATTTGGCCCTTGTCAAAGTTGCTCAGGTCTTCACTCCTGCTCATTTCTCCTGTATCCAACACGTTGACTATGGGAATTGAAAGCGTAAGTGATAGTTCTCATGGAGGACTCGTGGTAGCATTACATCATTCTTTCGTTCAGTTCCGGTTACTCATCCTATCACGATCTAGCCAATGTCTCATAAGGCCACAGCTGTCTTCCTTTGCTCGTATGACACGCTGCTTTCACTCAAGCATTCTTGAGTGGAACACACAAACTGTCCACACGCTACTATTCCTCGCTTTCAAAGCAACAGTCGCTTCAGGTTGGATTACGCATCATGGTTTACTCACTGTAGGTCTTGCTCTTCAAAGCAGCTGATCTCCATCAGGAAATAAGCTAAGTGCTTCTTCTATTGTTCTTTGGGGGAACAATCATCAAAGCAATCAACTAGTGGTCATTGGGGTCTAGGTTTTCCTCTATCATGTTTTCAATGCCCCGTTCATCTATCCTTGCATTCCATTATATTGCTTTTCAAGCTTCAGTGTTCATTTACTAAGTGCTCGGTGCTTAGTATCATGTTGGTGGATAGCATGTTCCACCGGCTTGCGGTGCATCACACAGAGTTCAGTTTCACATGGCTCACCTACTTGTAACAGTGTTTGCATACCTGGCCTAATCCTGCACAGGG
The DNA here is from genome assembly GCF_019703515.2 of Myxocyprinus asiaticus. Classification (NCBI taxonomy): domain Eukaryota; kingdom Metazoa; phylum Chordata; class Actinopteri; order Cypriniformes; family Catostomidae; genus Myxocyprinus; species Myxocyprinus asiaticus. The sequence continues at coordinate 4,225,847 of NC_059347.1, forward strand.
AACCAGGTTTCATATACATATAAGTTGTATATGCACAAGTATTTCAATGTTTAGGTCTGATTTTTCTTTTCTTTAGTAAGATGTCGCTACTCATGTACTGTTGGTTGCTCCTATAGCACGTCAGTCTCTTCTTCACATCATGTGTGCTCTCTCTCTTAAAGGAGAAGTACCATGTCATGCATCTGACACCTAACAGTGGGCGTTAATCATTACATTTCTATGAGAGCTCAAACGCATTTTGCTGCTCAAATTCAAGAAATAACCAAATTAAACAAGTGGGCGTTATTATTATATATCTGTGTAATTTACATCTTTTGTTCAATTGCGATATACATGCATCATCATGGCATAGATATTTTAATCTATAGGATAGCACCAATAGTCTTTTATTTGTGATAGGACATCTAAGCCTTCTATACTACATGGCTTTATCTCAATCATAAATATTCTCAAATTGTCATTTTTTTCATAAGTCAGTTCTGTTTCTGCTGGTCAAAACATAGCTCCCGACTATAATATACCAAGCTTGCTTCTGTGCTTAAGTTTCAAGGCAATTTGGTCATTTTGCTCTTTTCACTAATAATTTGTGTGCTCATGGTTAGGGCAGTTACATTTAGTAGCAATTAAAGTATTTGCAGTTAAGTAAGGTATTTGTGTTACTTTTTTTGATAAAATATTCATTAATAAATAATGTCTTGCTTCTACGTAGATGTAAAAAGCCCTGACTTCGCAACTGCAAGTCTCCCATGCAGCAAAAATGTGCTGTTTTGGCGCTGCAACTGTGGCTTGTCTTGAGTGTGACTTAAGGCCCTGACACACCAAGCTAAATATCGGGCTGTCGGTGAGCATCTGTTGGGCTAGGTTTTGCGGTGTGTTTCGCACCGTCAGCTGAAGTCGGTCCCCGTCGGCTTTTTTCGGCCAATGGAGCATGTTGAATTGGCAGCGGAGCTCGTCGGTGAGTCGGATCATTCTGATTGGCTGTTCAGCTTAGTGAACCAGTGCATGAGAAATAAAATGGAAGTGATGAAGCAAGCAAATGACGAAGTCAAGAGGGAACACACAGAATGCTCTTCTCATTTCTTCGCATTTCTCATTCCAGTGCCATTTGCAACTTATCAGACATTTCCGATATATCACGAATCCATCTGTGCTGAGCGAGATTTGTGTGAAAATGGTAAGCAAGTGCTGCTTTGTTTATGTTTTGTATCCCAGCAGTCACTAGCTCTTCCAGTTTCCCATTTTGAGTAATGAATACAGACTACTGCCACCTGCTGGTACGGAAAGTTTTTTCCTCTCACGCAGGCGCAGAACGGACGTGCTAGTCAGGTGTCGTCTTTGCAGTGTGTTCAAGAGCAACTTTTTGACGAAGATGCAGGTGACATGAGCCAACCCCACAATCTGCTTTAGTTTACGCTAGTTCTTTGATGTCGGTTTGGTGTGTCACGGCCTTAAGAATCCATAACACCACACATGGTATTTTCTACAAATGTGCTCTCTAGGTGCTGCAACTGCTTTAAATTAATTCAGTTGCACAAAACAGTCTGCTCTCTCTTCTCCTCTCAAGTTTTGTTTATCCTTTTCAAGGGTATTGCACAATCAATACTCCCCTCCCTCATATACATTAAAAGCTTTGGTTATCATTTTCAAGGGTAATGCACAACCAAATCCTCACCCAATTCAGGGCTCAAAGACATCAAGCATTGCTATCCTTTTCAAGGGTATTGCACAAACAACACTTCCTCTCTTTCATACTCCTAAGCATTGGTTATCCTTTTTAAAGGGTATTGCACAATGAATGGTCCTTTCCCTTATATACTTTAAAAGCTTTGGATATCCTTTTCAAGGGTATTGCACAACCAAATGCTCACCCAGTTTGGGGCTCAAATACATCGAGCATCTTTATCCTTTTCAATGGTATTGCACAAAGATGCTCCCCTACCTCATTTTCCTCATAAGCATGGTTTAACCTTTTCAAGGGTATTGCACAAAGATGCTCCCCTACCTCATTCTCCTCATAAGCATGGTTTATCCTTTTTAAGGGTATTGCACAAATGATGCTCCCCTCCCTCATATTCCTCTATGGCATTGCTTTTCCTTATGTAAGATATTGCACAATCAGTGCTCATCCATTTGCAAAGATGAACTATCAAAAGTCTTTCTCCTACAGGGCATGGCTCTATTACATACTCTTATAAGGATAACAGGTTGGTTTACTTATATATATATATATATATATATATATATAGTCTCATGTATATTTAATTAATTTATTCTCCTGAAGTCCACTATCATCTCCACTGTTTTGAGCATGTTTATCTCAAGGTTGTTGTGACCGCACCAGACAGCCAGCTGTTCAACCTCCTGTCTGTATGCAGACTTGTCAACATCCTGGATTAGCCTGATGACCGTGGTGTCATCTGCAAACTTCAGGAGCTTGACAGCTTGCAGTGCAGTCATTTGTGTCTAGGGAGAAGAGCAGTGAAGAGAGTACGCATCCCTGAGGAGCACCAGTGCTAATAGTGAGGGTCCCGGATGTGAGTCTCCCCAGTCTCACTAGCTGCTTCCTATCTGTCTGAAAGCTGATGATATATTGACAGATTGGGGAGGGCACAGAGAGCTGGGTCAGTTTGGTTGAGAGAAGATCAGGCATGATGGTATTGAAGGATGAACTGAAGTCCACAAATATGATCCTTGCATAAGTCCCAGGTCTGTCAAGGTGTTGCAGGATATAATGCAGTCCCATCTTGACAGCATCATCCACAGACCTGTTTGATCGGTAAGCAAACTGAAGGGGGTCTAGCAGGGGTCCAGTGATGTCCTTCAGGTAGGCCAAAACCAGTCTCTCAAATGACTTCATGACCACAGACGTGAGAGCGACAGGTCTGTAGTCATTAAGTCCTGTGATTTTGGGGATTTTTTGGGGACCGGAATGATGGTGGAGCGTTTGAAGCAGCAGGGAACTTCACACTGCTCCAGTGATCTATTGAAGATCTGTGTGAAGATGTGGGCCAGTTGGTCAGCGCAGCCTTTCAGATAGGCAGGTGAAACACCTTTGGACTTGAAGCTTTCCTAGTCCTCTGTTTCTTGAAGACCCAGCACACATCCTCCTCACAGACCAAGGTGCAGGCTGGTAGCAGGAGGGGGGTTGCAGTAGGTGTAAGTGGCTGTGTGAAGTGAAGATCAGAATGGGGGAGGGGTGTGAGGCTGGGCTTTTCAAACCTGTAGTAAAACACATTCAGGTAATCAGCCATTTGTTGATTTACTACAGAGTGAGGGGCTGTTGTCTTGTACTTGGTGATGTCCTTCAGGACTCTCCACACAGATGCAGGATCATTGGCTGAAAACTATTTTTTCAGATTTTCAGATTAGCTTATTTTAACCACTCTAATCTCCTTAGTCAGTGTGTTTCTGGCCTGGTTGTACAAGATTTTGCCCCACTTCTGTATGCATCCTCTTTGTCATGATGAAGCTGTCTGAGTTTTGCTGAAAACCATGGTTTATTGTTATTGAATGATAAAAAAGTCCTTTTAGGGATGCACATATCCTCACAAAGACTGATATATAATGTCACAGTATTTGTGAGCTCATCCAGGTCTGTAGCTGCAGCTTCAAAAACACTCCAATCAGTGCATTCAAAGCAGGCTTGTAGTTCCAGCTCTGCTTCATTGGTCCATTAGCTGATAGCTGATTTTACATTTACATTACATTTATTCATTTGGCAGATGCTTTTAACCAAAGTGACTTACAAAAGAGGAAAACATAAGCAAATCTTCTTTTTGCAGTGGTACGAAAAATGCCAAGGAGACAGTGGTACGAAAAATGCCATATTACAAAGTTTCACTAGCATCAGAATAGTAGTATTCAAACAGATTAAAGTGCAACAAGATTTTTTTTAATTGTATTTATTTATTTATTTATTTTAGTATCTGCTTGTAGATCAGGAGAAGATGAACCAGACAGTGATCAGAGAGTCCTAAATTTGCAAATGGGACAGAGTGATATGCATCCGTTACAGTGGTGTAGCAGTGGTCCAGTATATTTCTGTCTCTGGTGGGGCATGTGATGTGTTGTTTGTATTTGGGCAGTTCACGTGTGAGGTTTGCTTTGTTAAAATCCCCAAGAATAATAATAAGTGATTAGTAAAATAATAATAATAAATAATTAGTGAATAAGTTTATTTGGCATATTACAGCCTCAATTTCACATGGGTATTATGTTTGCTGAGACACTCTGCTAAGAACCATCCGATTTCATGTCACGAAGCAATACCACCCATTCCATGAGCTTACAATTTACACAGACACATCGCAAGCTATGCCACTTCACAAAGCTAAACATCCTTCTGCAGTGTATGGCACTTTAACATGCAATTTGTAAGGGTTCCAAATATGCAAGTCTTGTCTCATAAGGCCACAGCTGTCTGAAGTGCGGCTTTCACCCAACTCCACCCCACCATTTTAGGTCCGGTGCTGCTCTAGGGGTAAGCTCCTCTCCCCTGCCATCTTCGCCTTCTGGCAGGATCTGGTGGTTCGAGCAAGAATCCTGACGTGTGACCGTAGGACGAGGCATACGCCCAAGATACTAATTACAGAGTGTCTATTTGCACCCCGGTGGAAATAGCATCTGCCACACAGGGCAGCTATTTGCACCCTAATAGCCTGGTGGAACCACTAAAATATATACGATAAACTAACCAATAGATGTCGCTGCAGTGACATGGGGTGTAAAGATGGTGTGTGATTGTGTACTGTTGTCCTAGCAACTGCGGATAGAATCCGCGTTTAGAATTTTTTTCCCAATAATTGAATGCCTTGCCATGGCAACACCGTTGGATATTTCAAAATCTGTTTGCAATTTAGCATCTTCAATGTCTTGGCATAATGTTGTCTAAATGTGGTGACAGTCTCATGAATCCCCTAGGAGTATTTAAAAGTTCAGAGACTTCCTGTTGGGCGGAGCTAATAATTATAATTCTGAAAGTTGTCCAGCTTGATGAGAACTATATATGTACCAATTTTGGTGACTGTAGGTGAAAATGGGTGTGCTACAGAGGCTGTCTTACACACCCATTTTAAACTTGTTAACTGTCACTGGTCATTCAAATGCTTTGTTTTATATCACCATCTTCATCAATGTTCACATACTGTGTATCAAATTAAAGCTTAAAAACTCAACTTTCATCTTCTGCAGTCTATTTTCCAATTAGATCATTAGAGTGAAAACATATTTAAAAATGTTACAAGTTTTTAAAACATGTCACATGTGAGCGACAGTACTATGTTTCATGTTCTCTGCTTATAATCTGATCCAATGATTGAAAAAAACAGCATGCATTTCATAAGGCTCATTTGAGATTAGCAAGTTCTGTGCATAACCGACCACTGGTGATCACGGACAGGTGCATTCCGGTTAGAAATCTGTCGGACTTGCTGTGAAATCATGACCACATATGTCAGAAATACTCCCGTAGCAGGCAGGTGGCGCAGTTGCTTTTTCCAAGCTGTGCGAACTGCAAGTATGATGGGAAATGACTTGCTGATGACATGGCTTAATGCTCATTGGCTTAAACAACCATGATGTTTGGTTCTCTTTTAAAATGTTTGATTTTTTTTTTTATTTTATTTTTTTTTATCTCTAATATCATGTTTTTATGTGTATAATTATATGTGAATATTCCCAACATTTTTATTCTACCATTTTATCCAAAACATCAAAAATAGGGGTTAAATGGGGAAAAAATCCTACTGATCCTCTATTTTTATGTTATCATGTAATCAAAAATTTATAATTTCAATAAAATATTGATACTAATTAATTTTTATGCTATCAAAATCGGTGTCTCCCCTATTCTGTGGACTCTTCCGAGTATTTTGAGCCCATCCACACCTTGATCAGTGATTCATAGCCAGAGCTCTCATTCAACAGAGATCAGACACACTGTGGTATTACCAAATGAGCATTGGCTATTTACCTAGATCAATCCGGCCAATAGATCTCTAGTAATGGTTTGACTGGCAGGTCATGTAGGCAATAGTGTGAGGTTTCCATAGTTATATGGGCTGGTCTTTCTCAGTTTCTTTTGAGCGATCCAGAGGAATAATCTTCTGTAATTTATGGCAGAAAAATATAATATGTTTGTTAAATGAGATCTACTTTTCCATCATGTTATTGCAGCAAGATACCATACACAATATATACATTTATCAAAATACCAAAATTTCAGTAGTCTTTAGTGAAATGTGATGATTTTTGATACCAGCTTCAGTACTACAACAAATAATAGCCTTATAATAATTAACTTAAATATAAAATAATTCAGTTCTCAAGTTATTATTTAAGAGTAGTAAACAGTCAGTAATAAAATAATAAAAGAAAAGCAATGAATAGAAAAGAAAACATGTAACAAATGTTCAGGTTGGGCAGATAAAGGAGGAAGTGGGAACCAGTTTCCACAGTCCACGTGAGTCCGTTTATTCACAAATAACCAGCAATCACTGTACAGCTTCACTCAAAACATCAGACAGCTTTTCAACATCACTCAAATAAACAGTCCACTTCTCAGCTTCACACAATACAAGACTCTCCCTCAGGGAACAGACACAAAGACTCTGGTCTGCCTGTCTCTCTCCTCTCTCTGTGAACTGGCTGTCTTTTATCTCCCCGACTCTCACTGTGAATACAGAGATGGTAATTAGCCACAATTCATCTCAGGTGGATGTCCTTACCGCTTTCTCTCTCTCCAGATGGGTGCTTGACCACGCCCTCACCTCCACATACACCCACCACCCGACTCAGGCCAGGGGAACCGTCTGGACTGCCCACTCCGCCCCCCCCCCCCCCCCTTTCTGGAGAGGAAGTCCGTGACAGCCATCTGTGTCCCCGGTCTGTGGACCACCTCGAACTTAAATGGCTGGAGTGCCAGATACCAACAGGTGATCCGGGTGTTGGAATCCTTCATGCGGTGAAGCCATTGGAGCAGGATGTGGTCCGAACAGAGGGTGAATGCTCATGCCAACAAATAGTAGCGGAGAGTGAGGACTGCCTACTTGATGGCCAAACACTCCTTCTCTATGGTGCTGTACTTAGTTTCTCTCATAGAGAGCTTTCGACTAATGTACAGTACCGGGCACTCCTCCCCCTCCACCACTTGGGACAGAACAGCACCCAACCCCCTGTCTGATGCGTCCATCTGTAAAACAAAAGGGAGAGAGAAATCAGGGGAATGCAGAAGCGGCATGCCACAAAGTGCAGCTTTTACCTGCGTGAAAGCTTGTTGGCACAACTCCGTCCACTGGACCAGGTCTGGGGCTCCCTTTTTGGTGAGATCAGTCAGCGGGCTGGTGATGTCGGAAAAATTAGGCACAAACCTTCGATAGTAGCCGGCCAGACTTGGTCTTGGGTCTTGGGCAGGTCGCGATCACTGCGGTGTTATCAATTTGAGGTCTCACCTGCCCGTGACCCAAGTGGAACCCCAGATACCATACCTCCACCCGTCCAATTGCGCACTTCTTCGGGTTTGCTGTGAGCCCACTCATTGAAGCGACCTCAGGAATACGCAGCATGCGGTGTGAGGATTCGGTCCATAAGCTGCTGAAACGTGGCTGGGGCCCCAAACAAACCAAACGGAAGGGTCACAAATTGGTGTAATCCAAACGGTGTGGAGAAGGCCGTTTTTATCACAGGACATCGGTGTTAAGGGGATCTGCCAGTATCCCTTTGTCAAATCCAGTGTCGAGTAAAAGCGAGCTGTGCCCTACCGATCGAGCAACTCATCAATACGAGTCATTGGGTATGTGTCAAATTTAGACACCGCATTGACTTTCCTATAATCCACACAGAACCATACAGACCTGCCACTCTTAGGAACTAGAACAACTGGGCTGGACCAATCGCTGTAGGATTCCTCTATTACTCCCATATCGAGCATTGCATCTAATTCTTCCCGAACAATTTTCTTTTTGTTAATGCTCGGGCAGTCAGTAGGGATGGCTACGTACCACTACCCCAGGTGCAGTCTTGATGTGGTGCTGGATGAGGTTTGTATGACCTGGCGGAGGAGAAAACACATCTGCAAATTCTTTCTGCAACTTCTGTGACCTGATACAGTGAGAGGTGGTCTCCACAAGTGACATGATTGGCTTTTATGTTCACCTCTTTTCCGAGCTCCGCCCTCTCCGGAACTACCATTGCCAACATCACAGGGACCACCTCCCTCCATAATTTCAGTAGGTTGAGATGCGTTGGGGATGTGCGTCACCTCTATCTGCCCATACAGCAGCTCGAATGGAGAAAACCCTGTAGATGCTTGTGGGACCTCTCGAATTGCAAATAACAAGGGTTCAAGCCATTTATCCCAATTTCTAGCATCCTCATACACAAACTTACCAATCATATTTTTCAGGGTTTTATTAAATCGATCCACCAACCCGTCTGTTTGTGGATGGTAAATACTGGTGCAAATTGATTTAATACCCAATAATTAGTACAGTTCACGTGACATGAAAATGTAGTGCCTTGATCAGTGAGGATTTCTTTCAGAATCCCCACTCGGGAGATTATTCTGAAGAGTGCCTCTGCAACACTACATGCTGAGATGTTGTGCAGGGGCACTGCTTCCAGATATCGCGTTGCATAGTCCACTAGAACCAATACAAAGTGATGTCCATGTGTTGTCTGCTCTAATGGCCCGACGAGGTCCATGCCAATTCTTTCTATGGGGACCTCAATTAACGGAAGGGGGTGCAATGGTGCTCTAGGGGTTGCCGGCAGATTCACCAGCTGACATTCACGGCATGCCGCATAGCACCTGCGAACATCCCTGCGAATGCCCGGCCAATAGAAACGGGCCATTATATGGTTCAGTGAATTTCCTGCCCTAAGTGTCCAGCCATCAGATTATAATGAGCCGTCAGGAATAACATTTCCCGATGGCTCCATGGTATTAACAATTAGGTTGTATCCTCTTTTGTCTGAGCATCCTGCATCACTCAATACAACCACTCTTTTATAATAGCGAAATATGGATATGAAAGTGCAATGTTTGGTTCATTGACCATCAATATGCAACTGATTTCGTTTTTCAACTGCTCTAGAGGGAAATCCCTTTCGGAGGCCGAAGCCTCCCCCTCCCTGATGTCATCCTGATGTGGAGCTGACAAAGACCGCCCCGGCTCTGCCTCCCCTGCCAAGGCATAGCACAGTTCACATCTAACAACTTTCTCGCAGGACCCATCCACACATATTCCCTTTAATACATTTTTAAATTCTGGCCAATTAGTTCCCAAAATTAGTGGATGGGTGAGGCAGGAACTAACCGCAGCCTCCACTCTATGCTTTTGTCCCCGAAATTTAATAATGAGTGTCACTACAGGATAATTGTGAATATCCCCATGCACACACCTCACCTTTTTGCTTGTGCCCAAAGCCTCGTTTTGAACCAAACATTGGTGTATAGTGGTCTGGTTGCAGCCCGTATCCACCAAGGCTTGATGTGTACTCCCCTTCACACTCCACAGCCAGTGGAGTGTCGGGAACCCGGACCACAGTTCCCAGCTCCATCACTGGGCTTTGGTCCTGGAAGTGCCCTGGATCCCCACAACTACAGCAAGCCGGCCCAGGAATTACACCCGCACCTGTGTTGGTGGGTACATCCACCTGAGGGGTAGAGTGATGAGACACTGGGGCCACCGGCGGCAGGACTAACCCCTGCGAACAGGGAGCTGGCTTCGGCAGCACATTTCCACGCCTTTGGGGTACTGGGATGGGCTGTAGTAAATGGTCAGAGTGAGAGGAGAGAGAGCGGGGGGGGGGGGGACACGGGGAGGGGAGAGAGAGAGAGTGTGGGAAGTCTTTTCCACCCTCTAATATGCCGACATATGGTCCTCTGTCAGTAGGAAGGCCTTCTCCAGGCCATGGCTCCAGTCTAAACTAGGCCTCTGTCTCCATTCATGTTGCAGGAGAACTTGTGAGCGAGTGGGGTGGGGCTGGGTTTGCGCACAGCAGACAGAGAGGGAGAGTGGGGGCAGGGTTGCATGGATAGTTTGAGATTGGAGAGATTACACATTAAATCTACTTATTGCTTATGAATTTATACTAATCACAAAATACATTTGGCTTTTAAACCTAAGATCACGTGATCACATCTGCAACAAACATAAACACTGAGCATGCATATATCATGAAATATTAACGATCTATTTTGCGTGTGGGTATTATAACATCCATAACAATATATATATATTTCATTAATCCAGACATAAACTATTTTTTTTTTTTACCAAACAAAGACAACATAAGCACTAAAAACACATACAATAACAGTTCATCAGTGCCATTGAGTTAGCACATGCATGTTCAAACAGTCATGATGTCACCAAAATCCATTCTAGCGCATGCGTGTTACAACATTCAGTTCATATTGGATCTAATCCAGTATGTCATTGTGCTACAGGCTGCAGTGAGGACCTCTTGGAGCTTGGCTGTCCTCTGACCAGTGGAGATTGGCTGTCCTCTATTGGACATTTCTGATCACTTTGCCACTCAACTTAAAATTTGGAACAGAACTTACTTTGATTTTCTAGTATTTTTACATTTCAGTTTATATTTTTATTATATTTTATTTATATAAAAAATTAAAAGTTTGTGCAGTACATATTCATTACAATAAACTTAGACTTCTATAGTTTTTTGTTTCACTTTAAAAACTGCTTTCACTTGCAGAATAAATTGTAATGGTAACAGTATTTAAGATATCAAATATCCCTTTACAATTTTACATCAGCAGTATCTTGACATTATTCTAAATTATTTTGAAGCAATTCATGTAAACACAAGAGGGCTATTTCAAAGTCTGATAAAATTGCCTTACTTCCTGCTGCCAGTTGGTGGCGCTATGACTATGACCCATAATAGTGATCACTTAAATGTGATCAGCCCCATTACCAAACATACAGCTGAATTTTCATCAAAATCATACAATGCACACAGAAGATATAAGAAACTTCCTGTTTCACATTTGTGCCCTTAATTTATTGCCTTGCCATTTTTTGACATTATGCATCACCATGGCAACACCGTTCAATATATAACAAATCAGTTCACAATTTAGCATCTTCAATGTCTTGGCATAATATTGCCTAAGTTTGGTGCCAGTCACATGAATACCCTAGGAGAAGTATTCAAAAGTGCAGGGCCTGCAATTTTCAAAAAATGCCCATTCAATCCAAAATAGCCAACTTCCTGTTGGGTGGAGCTAATGACTGTAATTTTGAAAGTTGTCCGGCTTGATGAAAACAATATATTTAGCAAATTTGGTGACCGTAAAAGAAACTGACCCCACCACTTTTGTCAAAAGGTTGATTGCACTACAGAGCTCCTCAGCCACGACCATGTGTTAACATTTGCCCAAGCCTAATGGCCGAAAACTCTGATGTGTGTGCAAAATATCGTGAAAATTCAAGCATGCCAAGTACCTCAAAAACATGTGACTATACATAAAAAGGAATAATGACATTTAATGCATTGCCATGGCAACAGTATTTAAGATATCAATAATCTCTTCAGAATTGTAAATCTGCACTGTCTTGACATTTAAAAAAAAAAATGTAAGCCATTCAGGTAAACATAAGAGGGATATTTCAAAGTCTTTTAAAAGTGCCACACTTCCTTCCGCCAGTTGGTGGCGCTACAACCGTGACCCACAATAGCCACATCAGTGTGATCAGCTCGCAATTCCAAACATTCGGCTCAATTGTGATCACACGATGCACGCAGAAGATATGAGACACTTCCTTTTCCCCATTTTTTGACATTATGCATCACCATGACAACACCGTTCAATATATCAAAAATATGTTCGCAATTTAGCATCATCAGTGTCTTGGTATAATGTCACCCACATTTGGTACCTGTAACATAAAAACCATAGGAGGAGTATTTCAAAACCCAGAGCATGCATTTTCAAACAATCAAAAATGGCCAACTTCCTGTTGGGCGGAGCTTATGACTGTCAAGCATGAAAGTTGTTCGGCTTGATGAGATCTATATGTGTAGAAAGTTTGGTGACCGCAGCTCAAAAGGGATGTGCTACAAAGCCCCCCGAACATGCCCATATTCTAGGTGGTGCTACAGAGCCTCCCCTGCTCCGCACTTTCAGTGCTTGGGCCCTAATGAATATAAATGTTGATTTCATCTCAGTGATTTGGTCACGATGAATGTCTGGGAGTGCAGAGAGGGATTTGTCTGGTGGGGTCTGTCGATCGCACTCATTCCCACGTGAAACCATGGTTACTGTAAACCAAGGTTATTTTTTCTAAGGTAATGTTAAGGTTAGGTTTAGGGGTAGTGGTTAATGTAGTTTGTCTGTGGGTCTCTAAATAAACACAATAAACACACTGCAGTGATGCCCATATTATTTATGGGTGCAAATAGTATTTGAAACTATTTGCACCAGGGTGCAATTAGTATCTGCCATTATTTGCACCAGGGTTGGGGTGCAAATAATGTTTGCCACTATTTGTACTGGGTGTACATAGCATATACCATTATTTGCACCAGGATGCAAATAGCATCTGCCTACTACTTATCACTAAATCATGTTATTCCATACTATCGAGTCCTCTGAGAGAACTGATTGTTCGCTTACCACCCAGTCTACCCAGACCTTGACATTTGCCCTTGTTAGGAGATGATCAACATTATTCATTTCACCTGTGAGTGGTCATAATTTTTTTATTTCAGATTTTGCTGTTTCAGAAGGAATTTGGTACTTTAATTCACCAAAGTGGCATTCAACTGATCACAAAGTATAGTCAGGACATTACTGATGTAAAAAACTGCACCATCACTATTTGAAAAAAGTCATTTTTGATCAAAAGAAATGGCAAAAAAGAAACAGCTTTCTCTATAAACTCATCAGTCAGTCATTGTTTTGAGGAATGAAGGCAATGCTTGAAATTGCCAACAAAAAAAAAAAAACCCAAGAAAACAGAAGATTTCATACAAAGTTGTACACTACAGTCTTCAAAGACAAAGGACAACTGGCTCTAACAAGGACAGACAGAGATGTGGAATGATGTACAACTAAACAAGAGGATAAGTACATCAGAGTCTCTAGTTTGAGAAATAGATGCCTCACATGTCCTCAGCTGACAGCTTCATTGAATTCTACCCACTCAGCACCAGTTTCATGTACAACAGTAAAGAGAAGACTCAGAGGTGCAGGCCTTTTGGGAAGAATTGCAAAGAAAAAGCCACTTTTGAAACAGAAAAACAAAAAGATAAACCATTTCCATTTTGACTGTTTATTTAATTAATTATGCACTAGTAAGGGTAAAACAAATTATCTGACAATTACTCTACAGACTTACAATGATGGTCCTTAATATTACTATGCCATTTTAGCCCTCTGTCATGATTAGCACAATGTAAACTTATTGGATTATTCATCATTAATGAATGTAAGTTAAGGTATCGCCTGTCCTCAACCTTACCTCAAACTCCACTCTTCACTATAATGAAAACCCCCAAAACTCCAACATAACAGAAACCTTTCTAAATCTCAACATAACAAAACATTAAACACTAAGACTATGCTGAATATTAATTTTGCACAAAAACACATAACTTAGTACTAAATTTTAGCATTTACTCTCCTTATCAAGTCATGCGGAGTGCAAAGCATGCTGGTAGCTAGAAATTTCCTGTCCATGTGTTTTCCATTTGCACATGAGTAAATTTAGTGCTACCTGTGGACCAGTGTGCAGTATTACAGAAGCAACACAGCTGAAGATAGCTGTGTAAATACAACAATTAACTTTTCCAGTTTTTCTCAACAAAATCGTTTCACTTTTAATGTACATACATGACTGCATTATTTAGTTTCAACTTTATTAACATGCTTTGGGCCAACAGCAGCCACGTTTAATTTTTTAGTTACAGCTGTCATTGATTTTTGCACCACAAGTTTTGACTAGCAGAATAACAATAATGGTTAACTTTATCTACACATCATTAGATCTAGGGTTCAGATCATTTTGGCTTGTCTTGCCAGAGAGCAAAAGACGCCTTTGATAGGTCCCAGTTTCCTTCTTCCCTCCTCTGTGCAAAACATAGTTGAATGTCTAACCATAATCCTTACAAGCCTTATGGGTGTTTAAGAGGAAAATCCAGTTGCATTTCCAATAATCTCCAGGTCGGACTTTGTAAAACAGGGCTGTCCATATTAAGTGCGTCATTTCAGACAGGGCCTAAGTTAACCCCCATAATATCAGACACACAATAAATGAATCATGGGCGACAAACACATCAGTGAATATGGTATCAGTATGATAATGACATCAGTAACTAAAAACCTTTGCCTTTTGTGTGATCCTGCATTCAGACTAATCATTGCCAGTACAAACTCCGAGACCACTGTTATATTGGCCAGAAAAATATAAACAAAAATGCTTAGTGCACCATTAACACTGATTTTCAATTCTAGATTTGCATATAAGTCATCTAATTTTCTTCACAATTCTGAAATGTCAGCTTTGCAGATTTTGTATCTCTTTAAGAATTAAACTTTTCCGTGTGTTTTGTGTTTGTGCGCAAAACACATATGTTGGTGCAACGTATCTTAAGATGATGCTTAAGGCAATTATTTTGTATAATGCAATTGGCTGTATTTCCCATACAACGATGTAACTCACTTAACCACCACAGTTCGATTCATCGTTGGAGAAATTAACTAGCTAGTCACGACTGTTCACCAAAACCCTAAAGTGTGTCGTACATCCATTGTTCGAACCATGTTGGTTCAACAACGCTGAGCTGTCATTAATGATGTTACGCAGGGGGTGGATTAATAACTTCTGTGGATATCTTATTACAATAGCTCATTTACACTTACACCAGAAAGCTGTTTGAAGATGCTGAAGACAAGAAAGTGGCGTACACTATGTAATGTGAAAGATGGAGTGGACTTTCACTCTATATTATACTTTGGGGTTCCCCCGATGCACTTAAGCACATACGCACTCTTCAAAAACATATAGGAACACCACTTTTGCGTTAACACTGACATATATGCTGTGTTTTCTGAGAGTAACTGTGTGAGTTAAAGTGATTTCTCTTAACATCCTTTAATCCCTTAAACAGTGTTTGTATGACATTTCAAAATGTCACTTTCTGCAAAACCTGAGAATAAGTGCATACAAATGTGGTCAAAGCCTTGAAAGAAAGATATACATCAGGGGTACTCAATAGGCGGACTTGGGTCCAGATCCAGACTGAAGGACAATTCAATCCGGACCAAGATCTAAATCTTTGTGATAGTTATCTGACATCTGGATAAGTGATTGTGTAAGCATACATGTATATGTGCGCGGAGCGGGAATGAAGCGCTCACAGCACTACGCGATCATTCCCTAGCGCTAAATGCGTTTTTATTACTGCTCTCCGTGTGTTGCCTCTCTCCCCGCTATAGAGGCGCCACAAAGCTTAATTTACTGTAAGTAGTTGCAGGCAAGGTTATTTTAACAACAGTAGCGGAGACAACGCTACAGATACTGGCATCTTTTGCTTAAACACACTGCAGAAAACATAAATGAAGCAAAGTGAAACTATCTTCATCTGTCGGATATGTGATTCGGATGGTTCAGCAAAGCCAGGTTTGTGTCAGGGCATGTTAACGTGCCACCTTTAGAGTTTAATCAGCATGTTACCAGAGCATGTGACACTCCGCTCACCCGCTCATGGCCCAAGCAGACGCTCCGCTCAAGTACCACTCATCGGTAAAAAAAGTTAGCTCAAATCCCGCTCCAACATGAAATTTCTCTGTAGTAGGCTATATGCCCGAGCGACTGCCCCTTTGCTCACATGGACTGAGGTGCCCCTCTGGGTGAAATATAGGCTATATGCCGACATTTATTCAATTACGAAATGCTTAGTAATGCACACATCTGAAATTATGTGATTGTATTGTTGTGTTTTAGTATATAAAACCTCGCGTTTTATTTTGTACTGGTTTACAAAGGCTGTTAGATAATCGGGTCTACCAGACCATCTTTATCATTTGTAATCAGTCAAATATTTCTCTGTTAGCCCATATACCATTGAACATCTTCAACTATTGCTAAAAAAAAAAAAAAAAATATCAGTTCTAATTACCTTTATTTACTTTAAACAAGTCATCAAACATGCCTCTACAAGAGATAAAACATCTGTTCGTTGACACATACACGCAAATTTGTGCTTTTCAGATTAAACTAGATCTGAGTGACACAACCAACCTGAAAAACACAATCTTTTCAACTTGAAAGTTTTTTTCTGAGTAGTTTATGGCAATAATGAAAACATGGACTGGTAAACATGGACATTAATAGGTTACTGATTTAATGCTATCAGACTTTGGGTCTGTAAATTAAAATGGGCAATTTCTCATCTTAGTTTTGTGTTCAGTTTTAAAGGGTGTATTAAGTTATCCAGAAATGAGCAGTGAATGTTTTTTTCTCTTTTTCAGTGTTGTTGCTTGATTACTATTCCCTACAATTTTATATGTAGGAATTGTATGCAATATTATGACTGTGCTTAATTATATAATAATTCTTATATTAGTAGATACCATGTGCCTCCTTTATATTTTTAAAGCAGCATTAAGTGAATCTGAACTTTATATACATCAATATATCAGGTGTTGTGCATGCGCTCTTTATGTGTACAGCAGGGTTAACCGTGGGTTTAACAAATAAAAAGTATTCATCCTGCATAAAGTTAGATTTTGTCTAATATATGTATATATATATATATGAAATCACGTTTAATGATTCCAAAACAAATAAAAAATATTGAATCCACGAATTAATCCACAAAGTATTCTAATGTAGGCTATAATCATTTATGGCTTTTTTCTCTGCGCATAAATGCAGCAAGTGATGTCGGAAGATGATATCCGCAAACACTAATCTAGTGTCAGTGGGTTTTTTTTACGTTTCACTAGTCGTTAAGTGTGGATTTGGCTTTGTGAAACTGACCAGCAGTTATGTGCCACTTTAGCAGAAATCAAAAGGAACAGGTGGTCGATTAAGTGAGATAATTCCGCTATGAAATTGTCTATGTGAAAGAAGAAATCTTTACCAATCAAATGCTCAATTGTACAATGGAGGCATGAAAGCAGAATGCTCCACCTGCAAATTAGGACACACTGATCTGCAAGATCGCACATGTTTATTTGTTTTGATGCAGGGATTTTTTGTGTGTATGCCGGGATTCAAGGAAATATGCTTTGCTAATATACAGAATTATCAAGCTTACATATTCAATTGAGGGTGCTCAAACGTTTGCAACCCCACAGAACCGGGCCTGCATCTAGCTGGCAGCTGCACTGACCTGATTGCAAAACAACAAGATACCTTACTACTTATCTATTAATTTATTATCGAATGGTAGTGTCAAGGACGTAGATTTGGCTTGAATATTGGGGGGGTTGCAGCATGAAGCATATACATGTTTCCATTGATCATGGTATAAAAATGGGGGTGGGGGGGTTGTTTTACTTGCTTGTTTTGATTATTAGGGGGTTACCTCCCCCCAATCCCCCCTGGAAACTATGCCCAGCTTTGTTGTCACAAAACAATGTTTGAACTCCATAACCTCAGGCCTATTTCTCATTTCACAGATTCCCAAACCAGCATATCACGAAGCGCATTCTATATAAAATTATAAAATTTCATAGCCATATGACACTGTGTAAGCTACATATTATTATCCGGACCTTTGCTGGGAAGGAAATGTAGAGAACAGACCACTTGGAACTTGGGATTACGTACCTCCCTAACCTAACACTTTAACCCTAACTTAACCAATAGTGTCCTAAAAGCAAATGAGAGGTGAACAAAACAGACATCATTACCCTTAACCAACACCTAAATCAAACAAATAGTGTCCTGAAAGCAAATGCGACATAAAAGGAAGATTTTCCGTCTCATGCGTTAGCTTGTGTGTTTGGCTGGGCTTGAACCGTTGTCTTCCAACACTCTATGAGGTGAGCTACCATGCAAGCGAATCATGTTGGAATAAGTGTGTAAATGTAGGTGGGTCTGTAATACAAGCATTGAAATGTATCTTTTTTTAAATGATGTGCTTGAGTAAAAGTGTTTCAATATCATAACATAGCGATGTGTGAGTAACAGAGTGAAAAATACATGTTTATAGAGTCATAATCAGTCGTTGTACTCGTGATTTGTGTGAAAGTGAATAAAACACAGTTGTTGTAGCGCCTCTAGTGTTCATTTCACCAGAAAACTGTGGTGAAACGTAGAATGCAGAATGTAAAACTTAGTTTGCCAAAATATAGTTATAGTATTGTTCAATTTATGAGACTATGTTGACAGTTTTAGAAAACTATGTTGGTAATGATGAAACTTGTGACCATAGTTCTTTAACAATGCTTTTGGGAAACACACCTGTTTGTGATCTTATGGTTGACCACAAGACCTTTTGTTTTTCATTAGCAGTGGCAAATGTGTATAATGTTAGTGCTTTGTAACCCTTTATGTTAAGCATTGTTATTGCTATCAGCTAGTTGTTTGCCTTGATTAACATTGCTTCTTATTAATTTAATAATATATTTTATTGCTATATAGTTAAACAGTTTAATATGCTATATCCAGTAACATGAAAGCTTAAAAACTTTTAGATTTTTTTAAAATAATTTAAATGAAATTCTGGTACTACAACAGCTTTTGTCTGTCAAGTAAATAATTATTATTATTATGATAATAGATGCAACTTCAGGGAATCATTCAGAAAAAAAATAAAAATAAAATAACTTTAAGATTTCAATGTAATTGCTTAATTGAAATGTTATTTTTATTTCTTAAAAAAAAAAAAAAGAAAATTGAAGTTGATCCTATTCAAATCCAGTTGCCTCCGTGACTGAGACCGTCAATCCGCACATCTTATCACGTGACTTGTTGAGTGCCTTACTGTGGAGACCTAGCGTGTGTGGAGGCTTCACGCTTTTCTCTGCAGCATCCACGCACATCTCACCACTTCACGCTATTCTCCGCGGCATCCATGCACAACACACCCCACACCCCACCGAGAGTGAGAACCACATTATAGCGACCATGAGGAGGTTAACCCAATGTGACTCTACCCACCCTAGCAACTGGGCCAATTGGTTGCTTAGGAAGCCTGACTAGAGTTACTCAGCATGCCTTGGTTTTGAACTTGTGACTCCAGTGTCAAAGTCAGCGTCTTTACTTGTTGAGCTACCCAGGCCCCAAACTACTTCTTTTCTAAAGGGGATGATTTTTATTGTAGTAACACCACAGACATTAAGTTGATGTAACATTAATGTTATGTTGCATGTCAGATTAAATATATTTCCATAATTTATGCACCTCACCTGTGTTTAAAATGTAATATGGTTGCAATTACATTCCAGGATCACTTTTTGAGGTACTGTATGAGGGCCAGTATGTTTACACATCATATTTTACAAACTCAATAAAATATTTGCTTTAAAGCAACAAATTTACATCCAAATTGCTTTCACACCACAAAATTGAAATGTGCACATTGTATAATGTAATGTTATTTAAAGAATGACCTCTCTAAGAACTGCTTGATGGTCAGAACCTCGATGGTTTCTGAGCTGCAGAACTATCCAAACACACTCTGTCCCTGTTGACTTGTGCAGAGGAAGGGGTCCCTCTAGTTGTAGTAATGTGTATGGACAACATCAGTTAATTTATTTCTTTGTTTTATTACACTCCGGGGATTCTTTCAACCAACATCATGAGGTACTGGAAAGGTTACCATGTATGCAGGATACTTGTTTTCATTCAGTCTCCACTCCAGCTGATTCATTAAAAAAAAAGTTGTGGAATGACACTAACCTTTTAAAAAACCTAATATTGGTGTAAAACTCACAACACCCCCCCCCCCCCTCCCAACATTACAGACAAGGGAATGATTGTCGGGAAGTGTGATGTGCTGCAGTGAAGTTTTACTAAAGTGAATCTAACTGGGAGACAATGTGATCTCATTAAAATCTGTAGATATTCAAGGATATGAGAGAGAGGTGCTCTGTACAGACAAGCTAACTAGATTCAGCTTATAAAGAGAAATAGAGATGCTAAGTAGTGTGTGTGTGTGTGTGTGAGTGAGAGAGAGAGAGAGAGAGAGAGAGAGAGAGAGATCGATCAAAACACATTTTGTGTTACAGCACTGATTTGAGTTGGCAGAGGAATGTTAGACTGTTTGTAGATGTGTTTTGTTTTGTGAGATTAGCTTTGGCTAAATGCGTACAGGTATAATTTAAATCACAGTATACAGGTGCATCTCAATAAATTAGAATGTCGTGGAAAAGTTAATTTATTTCAGTAATTCAACTCAAATTGTGAAACTTGTGTATTAAATAAATTCAATGCACACAGACTGAAGTAGTTTAAGTCTTTGGTTCTTTTAATTGTGATGATTTTGGCTCACATTTAACAAAAACCCACCAATTCACTATCTCAAAAAAATTAGAATACATCATAAGACCAATAAAAAAAATATTTTTAGTGAATTGTTGGCCTTCTGGAAAGTATGTTCATTTACTGTATATGTACTCAATACTTGGTAGGGGCTCCTTTTGCTTTAATTACTGCCTCAATTCGGCGTGGCATGGAGGTGATCAGTTTGTGGCACTGCTGAGGTGGTATGGAAGCCCAGGTTTCTTTGACAGTGGCCTTCAGCTCATCTGCATTTTTTGGTCTCTTGTTTCTCATTTTCCTCTTGACAATACCCCATAGATTCTCTAT
This sequence comes from Myxocyprinus asiaticus, assembly GCF_019703515.2. NCBI lineage: Eukaryota > Metazoa > Chordata > Actinopteri > Cypriniformes > Catostomidae > Myxocyprinus > Myxocyprinus asiaticus. The sequence goes on from NC_059347.1 coordinate 4,246,639, forward strand.
GGGATTCAGGTCTGGTGAGTTTGCTGGCCAGTCAAGCACACCAACGCCATGGTCATTTAACCAACTTTTGGTGCTTTTGGCAGTGTGGGCAGCTGCCAAATCCTGCTGGAAAATGAAATCAGCATCTTTAAAAAGCTGGTCAGCAGAAGGAAGCATGAAGTGCTCCAAAATGTCTTGGTAAACGGGTGCAGTGAATTTGGTTTTCAAAAAACACAATGGACCAACACCAGCAGATGACATTGCACCCCAAATCATCACAGACTGTGGAAACTTAACACTGGGCTTCAAGCAACTTGGGCTATGAGCTTCTCCACCCTTCCTCCAGACTCTAGGACCTTGGTTTCCAAATGAAATACAAAACTTGCTCTCATCTGAAAAGAGGACTTTGGACCACTGGGCAACAGTCCAGTTCTTCTTCTCCTTAGCCCAGGTAAGACGCCTCTGACATTGTCTGTGGTTCAGGAGTTGCTTAACAAGAGGAATACAACAACTGTAGCCAAATTCCTTGACATATCTGTGTGTGGTGGCTCTTGATGCCTTGACCCCAGCCTCAGTCCATTCCTTGTGAAGTCCACCCAAATTCTTGAATCGATTTTGCTTGACAATCCTCATAAGGCTCCGGTTCTCTCGGTTGGTTGTGCATCTTTTTCTTCCACACTTTTTCCTTCCATTCAACTTTCTGTTAACATGCTTGGATACAGCACTCTGTGAACAGCCAGCTTCTTTGGCAATGAATGTTTGTGGCTTACCCTCCTTGTGAAGGGTGTCAGTGATTGTCTTCTGGACAACTGTCAGATTAGCAGTCTTCCCCATGATTGTGTAGCCTAGTGAGCCAAACTGAGAGACCGTTTTGAAGGCTCAGGAAACTTTTGCAGGTGTTTTGAGTTGATTAGCTGATTGGCATGTCACCATATTCTAATTTTTTGAGATAGTGAATTGGTGGGTTTTTGTTAAATGTGAGCCAAAATCATCACAGTTAAAAGAACCAAAGACTTAAACTACTTCAGTCTTTGTGCATTGAATTTATTTAATACACGAGTTTCACAATTTGAGTTGAATTACTGAAATAAATGAACTTTTCCATGACATTCTAATTTATTGAGATGCACCTGTATATAGTATATGACAACCTGGTGTAATACAATCATGTTACTGTACCTACATTTTTGCTGTACAGATTGTTGCAGGTTCCTTTTAAAATGAACAATAAAGATGGTAAAACAGCAGATTATCAGTTCATAAACATTTATTTTTCACCCTGTTCCTCACACAATGCTATTTTATGACATCTAAACACTTTTATTGTAGCATTTGACTTGTAAGGCGATACATTTTAACGTCCGCAATGCATTACTAACTACTTTCCATAAAATTGAAACTGATGGAGTGTTGCACTTGCAATGCAAAGGACCGGTGTCCGAATCCTGGAGAGCATGCGAGTCAACATGTGAGGTGAAAGTGTCATAAAATTTTGCGGTAGTGATTGTGTTTTTCATCTCACATTTGCTTTTTCTATCACTATCGGTCAGGTTTAAGGTTTAGGGTAGGGAGTTCAGTTTAGTTGATTTAAAACTCAATAGAGAATTGAAATGTATATACTTTATTGTCACGCTAAGGAAAATTTATTTTGGACTACATGCACAGCAGGCATTAGCAAACACAAAACACAGACGTACATAATAGCAAAGAAAGAAGAAGAAGAAGAAAAAAATACATTATACAAAAAAACTACATGGTAGTAACTATAATAAATAATGAGTAAAAATAATAAAGTAAGAAGAACACACACCCTGAAAAAATACGTCTCAGGTAATCTTATTTAAAAGTCTTATTGAGCAAGGCACAAAGGAATTTCTAAAACGGTTCAACCTATAAAAAGGAGAAATGTATCATCTCACAGAGGACAAAAGACTAAACTCTCCGTTCAGAATATGGGACAGATCATCAATGATTTTATGGGCTTGCCTCTATATCCTAGATATAGTATATAAATGGGTTGATTTCTTTCCAACCAATCGTTTTCCTGCCAATCTGCACAAGGTGAAAAAGTTTTGTTTTTAAATGGATTGTTAAAGGGATAGTTTACCCAAAAACAAAACTTCTCTCATTATTTACTCACCATCGTGAAGTCCAAGGTGTGTATGACTTTCATTCTTCACCAGATCACATTTGAAGAAAAATAGAAAAATATCTAATCTCAGTAGGTTTTTAAAATGCAAGTGGATGGTGATCCGACATTTGAAGTTTCAAAAATCACAGACAGTCAGCATAAACGTCATCGATGCGTCTCCAGCGGTTAAATGAATGTCTTCTAAAGTGATACGATCACTTTTGCTGTGAAAAAAGACAAATATTTAAGTACTTTTTAACTATAAAGCATCACTTCCGTTCTTCCTTCACGAGAGGATGGAGTCCAAGTGGTCTCTCATGTGACATATTCCGTTGCCATGATACAGACGTAATCTCATGTTCTCCACTCGGTTGAGACATCCAGGATAAGCACATAAATGCACCATTGTGAGTAAAGAAACAGATAATAACAGATCTAAACCAAAACCAGCGAAGCTTCTGAACAGCGTTTCTCCTTCTCAGTTGTAAACGGCGCTGCTCTTCCAGCTGTGACGCACGTGTGTCAGTTCTCACGCGTCTCATGTGCCAACGCGATTACGTCACATGCACGTACCGCTGCCGACCAGAAATGATGATTAAGAGATAAATAGTACATAAATACTGATCTATTTTTGCACCAAAACCAAATTTTGGTTAAACAATTAAACTCCATTTGAGATTGTCTTCTTTTTGAACTCTTGTAGACTCTATGTCTGTGCCCATTCTATAAATATATATAAATTATGATGTGCTGGTGTCCCCATTAGGCTTTTATACTAGCTTCATCCAACTTCATCACTAAGCGTTTTGATGGTGAAAACATGGCTTTGCTGGTCCACCAGCTGCACCAGCATCAAACCAGTACTAGCTAGCATAAACCAGCCTAGACCAGCATCAGAATTGCATGCTGGTTAAGCTGGTCTTTTTTAGCATGGGGTGTGTGTAATAAATATCCAAGGTCTTTTTGTGACCCAAATGATGATAGATTGTGACTTCTGAATCCAAGAAGATGCCAGTTCAGTTGACAGCCAGTTGTTGGCGTATTCATACTGTGTCTTGCATTTAAGCACTGATTTTTGTAAAAGTGAATTAAAATCATTGTTGCTTGTATTATACTGCTTAACACTCCAAACATATACAGTAGTGGGTGAGAATGAGGTTATGAATAGTAAAAAACAAAAAACAGGCTTAGTACGCTCCATACGATATTCATTTTATTTATTTATTTTTATTCAGGGAGGAGATGGGGCAGGAATAAATCTTGTGTATATACGCTCAATCTTTGATTTATAAAGTGAACTTTGCGCAGGTTCTGGCTTAAGTACAGTTTCATAAATCAGATGTCTTTTGTGTATAAGCATAATACTTATAGGATGAAATCTACGCCAAGTTTTATACACGAGTCCCCATATCTATCTAAATTCCACATAAATGTTCAGCGTTACGTCGTCTCTCAGACCTCAGTGAGAGAAAATACAGTGAAATGCGACTAATCACTGGTCACACTGAAAATAGTAAGAGATGAAGCACAAAACACATTTCATACGCTTATCGCTCAGTTGCAGCATTAGGAACGTTGGCCCCACTTAAAGTATATCAAATAATTAATAACAAGCTTACTCTGGTGACAAGGACAAAGTCTTATTTAGGAGAAAAATCCATACGCTCCGATTTTTCTTTGTGAGCTGCCGTTGGGTTGACTACCTCTTTTCGGGTCAGACTCAAACTGATTTAATTAGGTAATCAATAGATTTGTTTGAGGGCAAGTGAGTAATCTTTTTACTGCGACCTCTCTCTCTCTCTCTCTCTCTCTCTCTCTCTCTCTCTCGCTCTCGCTCAATCTCTTTCGCTCTCTCTCTCCTTGAGTTTCCGCTCTTCCAGTAAAGTGCGCTCTGATTGCCTCCAACAGACTCTTGTGGTTTAGAGTCTATTCTGATGAAAGGCACTTTGAAAGGCCAGAAAAAAATAAAAAATAAAAAATAAAGACTGTAATGCTGTACTTAGGATTTGTTTTTAAAAGGTAACCAGCAGCCTGGAAAAAGTCTGGCAAGACTCACACGCGACAATTATATTCTGATTTTGTTGTGCTTTTTTTGGAGTTCCGCAACAAACCTACACCTAAACCTAAACCTAACCCTAACTTTCGTAGTAGTAAATGTGAACATCGTGAGAGTTTCCAAGCCTGTGGATTACCTTCTAGACATAACCGTACTTACGCAACAACACAAAAAACACTCCTCACGTGAGGCGCATGGAAAACTTGATTAGCAATTGATTCCAACAGATTTTGACGTTAACAGTTTGCTAATATACAAAAGTAAATTTTGAATTTTATCTATTCTTTTTGGTATGGAATTAAATATGATCAGCATTTTTCGTGACTCGTCCACCAATATAATATTTTTGGCACATTGTGGGATACATGTGATGCTGCCTTTGAATTTGGCTAATACTTGGTGTATTAGAGGGTAGCATAATATTATGTTGCCTTTTAAAGACAGCTGCCTTATCATAGGCATGTTTGGAGTGCACCTATGATGCCTCAACCCTCAGAGACCTAAGCATAGGGACTTACGTAGTGTGACTTCAGAAAACAATGGCAGTCCATGGGAAAATCTTGACATTTAACATATTGTTCTTTGAGGTGAATATTGTGTGAATTTAGCAAGCTGTAACATTAGATTGACCAAAACTGCTGCTGTGATATGGTTCAGAGTGTCAGCTTTATATATATAAATTGGTTGTTTTAATGCTGAAAAATGTTTTGCAATTCTGCAATGCTGGGTCTTTGAGGGTTAAAATGTTGTTAAACATTGAGTCACTTTCACTTTTAGTGCTCTGGGTATGAGAAAAGCGCATTATAAATAAAATGTATTATTTATTATTATTTCACACAAATCACAATAATATGGCAGAATATCAGTTAAATAACCAACTACACAATCAGTAGTTCAACTGATTGAGTTTTACTTGTGATGTAAAGGACCAGGGTACGAGACCTGGAGAGCACTTGAGTCGACATGTGAGCTGAAAGTGTCATAAAAGCACCATAAAATTACATTGTTGCTTCATCTTTTGCATTTTTCATCTCACATTTGCTTTTACTGACACTGTCGGATAGGTTTAGGTTTAAGGTTTATGGTAGGGAGGTCGGTTTTGTTGATGTGGGAGAACATTTAATTCACTTTTAGTGCCGCACAGATGAAATCACATCGGAGCTATCACTGTCACGACTACTATGTTGATCGGAACTGCACCCAAGAATTTCACACACCATTGCACTTGTGTATATGGCTGTGTGACAATAAAAGTGATTTGAGCTGCCAAGTGTAATAAACTGCTTTATATAATTTCTGTGACAATTGGAACTGAGAATCATGTTGGATCTGTTATAGCATGAATACACCTCTTGTAAATTATACATTTATTAAAGTTGATATAATTATCACTATCGCCACTGAATGGAATTGCAAAAAATAACTGTTTTCAAAAAAGCAAAAAGCTTTCCGAATACACCCCTCGTCTGCTGTTGTCCGAACCATCAGATAGTCCCGCCCTCGACTCACATCATTGGTTGTTGTTCAGGCGGGTCTAAGCGGGTCGCTCTAAGCAAAGACAGGAATTTTATAGTGCCACAAAGCGTTTACAGTTTTCGAGAAAATTTACCTCTGGATGACTTACTTGTAGTTGTCTTTGCATATTAAGCTGAAATAGAAGGAAGTATTTTAAAAATGAATAGTTAAATACTTCAGCTTTAAGTACTCAACAGGTGTATTTCTCAAAGTATTGTTTGCCATTGATCTTTTATAGAGAGAAGCCACAAGTAAGTGTTAAGAGAAATTTTAATTGTTGGCTCATTACAGTTCATTAGATTGGAGAGAATGTGGAAATCCCAGTGCAATCACTACTCTCAGAAACCAATTTCGAAAAATTTCTGTTACAGAGCATGTGAGCGGTGTGGAGCGAGTTGTTGCTCCGCTCAAATGTTTTATCTATTGCGAACAGCAAGCCACATACGTTTTACCTTTATCACTCAAATATTGCAAGGGCAGGCAAACTCGTGAACCCCTGGTTATACTAATCCCGTGGGAATTGAAATGTTGGTAAAAAAGACAGTGAATCATGACATGGTTTAAACAAAGAGTGCATTACACCTAAAACTACATGAAATTCCCAGAGACATTGTTTAAATACCAGTACAGGAGGTAGATTATAGTACAGTATACTATATGGTTTGTTATTTTCTGGGTCGATGTTCAAAATATACATACACATGCATACAATCATGTAATAAATCAAATTTGTATCTTTATATCTTCGACCCTGTTTCTCTCTCTCTCTTTGTGTGTATCTTTCTCTGTCTCTTTCTGCACTGTTAGATATAGACAGAACTGCAGGTTGCAGCAGCTTTTGTCTGTATAGTTCATGCCAAACTCCCTGTCTGAGTTTTAAAGGGCATCACATAGAGAACCAGTCAATCTGCCGTGACACCAACTGACTTTGGCTGTTGACCGAAAGCATAGCGGTTTTAGCCCACCCATGGAAGCAGTGTTCTAAAAACATTTAATGGAGACCCTGCTGAGCAAACTTTAAAACGTGAACTTGCTGTATACTTTATGCTGCTAGTTCTCACACAGGGAAGCTGTCGCAAGTGCCATACCTCAGTGACTATAAGGTTTTGAGTTACAGTTTTTCTCAATCCCTTTGGCTCAATTCTCGAACGAGAACAATTAGTTTCTTGTTCACACCAGATTTGAATTTCTTGTCCATGGTTTGGTACATGTGTGCAAAAGAGTAAGTATTGTCTACAATTTGCACAATTACTACAGTTTTTCTCAGTCGATTTTATAAATTTCTCCAAACTAAAATCAGTGCTCTCAAAACAATTCACACAGCGGACAAAACAGACACTCAAGTTTGTAGAACAATTCAATTTCACTGCATAATGAAGCAACATATTCTTTCCTGATAATGCATTTATTAAAACTAAATACTAACATCAAAACTATAGATGTGTTCTCTATTGAATTCATAACATTTTCAGCTATAGACACACAAGTCTATGATTGAAATAACACATTTATAATAAAAATACACAATAAAGACCTTTTTCCATCTGTTTTCATAAAATTTCTAGTTGTTCCTGCTCTTCCTCTGGAAGGATGATGAAGAAGTTTACTGTAAAAAAAAATTAAATAAAAATAGCATCTTGCCAAATTGTATGGACCTAAGGCAGCACTATAAGCACAGATGGTACAGTAATTGTGGACACTGACTAACTGGCATGCAGAGGAATGGCATTTCTCCCTCTTCTTTTTTGTTGAGATTGAAGTCACTGTAGATCTGCTCACATTAAGCCGAACACTTTGTGTGTCTCAGAGAGACCGTGATTCATAATATGATAAATTAGAGGAACTATCAGATCATTTGAGCCTCTTCTGTGTCTTCTTTACTCTTCCACTCTGCTGTCCTCTTTCTCTCTGCTCACCATCATTACACCATCTCCATTTGGTCTTTCCTCAACTCTTTCAATGCAGTGCTCACCCCTGAAAGAGTTGAGAAAACTTTCCCCTTTTCTCATTTCTTCTTCTTCCTTTTTTCTCTTCCTTTACCCACTCTACCTCTTCTCATTTTGCACCTCTTCTTCGTGTTGTTCTTCCTCTTCTTCCTCTTCTTCTTCTTCTTCCTCATTGTTTGTTTGCTCTGAATTTTCATATTTGACCCCTTTTATAGATAGCAAAGACATGACAGTTGTGTGAAGAATTTAGTAAATTGCATTTCTTTGCTGTGTGCATTACTATCACAGCAGATATCAATATGAAGGGATTTGACAACCTGGCATGTGCATGTGAGAGTATGACTTTAATTTAGTTGTTTGTGTTAACTGTTTTGAAAGCATGAATTTTAGATCAGATAAATTTGTATGTTGTGTTTCGAGAAAATTAGGAAAATCGAGAAAAATGCACGATCTGTTTAGGACAATAACAAAGTGTTCAGATGGCTGTGTTAACTGTATTGAGAGCAGTGACCTGAGTTTAGAGAAATGCATAAAATCGATTGAGAAAAACTGTAAATGCACATGGCTTGCTGATCAAAACTGATTTAATGAGTTTATTCTCATTGAAATTGTCATACTCTTCACAACTTCTAAACATTCTTTCATCATGTGAGCAATCACATGCAAAATGATCCATTCAATTATCAAAATCTGTCAGACATACATGTATATTCCATAAATATCTATGACATGGAATGTTTTTTCATTGTTGCGTTTTTTTTTTTTTTATTTTGTTTGTTTGTTTGTTTGTTTGTTTGTTTTTTGCATGGATGTCATTTTGTGGAACTTTTTTGTCAGTGTTTTCTCTAGTAAGTTTGTCAGTTAGTTTTAAAAAACAAGATATGTTTTATATTACAGTAAATTTTCAGAATTCTGAATTCCAATACCATTTTATTTTTGTAATAGCTGTTGGGTAAACAAGTGAACACAATAGAACCACACTGGGATACATTAAGACAAGAGTCATCTTTAAAATGATTTTAACTCACAGGCTGTCTTGTTTTCTCAGAGCAAGTTTCTTTTTTTTTATTTTATTTTATTTTTTTTTCATGATTGTCACATTTGGTGCAAGTTTTCACATGTTTTATATTTTACAGTATTCATTGTAATTAATGTATTACAATTTCAACATAGTCTCATGACAACTCATACTAATTTGTATGAGATGGCGAAATCATAAGATATTGTATGATATTAATATTGGGTATGAAAAGGTACAACTTTTATTTCCATATTCCCATAGCAGTCAACAAACAGAATTACAAGTTGATGCAATACAGGCATCAAATGTTAACTAGCCTCATATCCAACACTTTATTTTACGGAAGGAAATTTTGTGTCTGTGAAATAAAAATAAAAAAATAAAAAATATTCTTTCACAGTAAAGTATATGTGTTTATGCAATACAAATGATTGATGTATGCCAATAAATTCCCTCATCTTGTTCTAAATCATCATTCGACATCATTTTTTGGTTTTTCTCTATGGGAATAAAAGTGGCATGTGGATTTCTTACAAATTCACCACCTTAAACTATTATTATGACTTGTCATGAGATGGGGATGTACAATTGATGTTTGCCAAAACCATGGTTTTTACGTTATGTATCTTACCTTTTTTGCTTTTGAATTTTTTGTGTTTCATAACTGTTTCAATGTTTAAATTTAGCTGGGGGGGGGGGTTTAAAGGAATAGTTCACCCAAAAATGAAAACTCTCTCATCATTTACTCACCCTTATGCCATCCCAGATGTGTATGACTTTCTTTTAACTGCTGAACACAAATGAAGATTTTTAGAAGAATATTTCAGCTCTGTAGGTCCATACAATGCAAGTGAATGGGTGCCACAATTTTGAGGCTCCAAAAATCACATTAGTCAACATAAAAGTACTCCAGACAACTCCAGTGTTTTAATCCATATCTTCAGAAGTGATATGATAGGTGTGTCTGAGAAATAGATCAATATTTAAGTCCATCTTTACTATAAACAATCCTCCCTACTCGGTCAGTCTCCACTTCTCCTTCTTGTGTTTTTAACAATTCACATTCTTTATGCATATCGCCTCGTACAAAGAAAGGGAGAAGAATTTCTAGCAATAAAGGACCTAAATATTGATCTATTTCTCAGACACACCTATCATATCGCTTCTGTAGATATGGATTAAAACACTGGAGTCATATGGATTACTTTTATGATGCCTTTATGTGCTTTTTGTCAAACATTTTCACCCATTCACTTGTTTTGTATGGACCTACAGAGCTATTCTTCTAAAAATAATAATTTGTGTTCTGCAGAAGAATGAAAGTTATACACATCTGGGATGGCATGAGGGTGAATAAATGATGAGAGAATTTTCATTTTTGGGTGAACTATCCTTTTAAATAGCTTTTAAATGGCAGGTTACCAATATGACAATTTACTTGATGTAGTGTGAGTGGGGTCATACAGTTTATGAATGATACCAGCTTGTCATCAAACATATTAGCTGTCTTATATATAACTTTTTATCCTTGTTTATTTGTGTTTGTATTTCAGGGATAATAACTTCATCAAGGATTTTCCGCAGCTGGCTGATGGTCTGATGGTGATCCCTCTGCCTGTGGAGGAGCAGTGTCGAGGAGTTCTGTCAGAACCTCTGCCAAACCTACAACTACTCTCAGGTCAAACATACAGTACATGACCATTTTCCGCTCTCTTTTTGACCATTAGAATTAAACAGGTAGTTTTTGCTACTCTACATGTAAGTTATAATGTATGTAAAGGATCTGTAATGATTGGCTATGCTCTGCATAGTTTGCAGTGTTGTTCATCAGGACAGGCCAAATTGCTGAACACTAAATAAGGATTACAGAAGCTATCTTATGGCATCTTAACACTTTTACTATAGTGCATGTCTTGTAAGGCGATACATTGTTTGCATTACATAACTAACTACATTTACAAGCTTATTTGTGTGTGATCATATTGTGCGGTAGCTCAACTTGTATAGCGTTGCACTTCCATTGCAAAGGAATGGGTACAAGTCCAGAAGAGCGCAGAAAAATCGGTAAGGTTTAGGGTAGAGAGGGAGGTTTTGTTGATTTAAAACTCAATAAAATACATCCATCTGTTTGGGAGAACATTTACATTTGTGGCCTTTAAAAACGCATGCTTTTCAGGCAGCTTTACTCAACCCATCACACAATCTCACGCAGTATCAGTCTGGTGGGCACCTTGGAATTTAAATACATTTGTTACACTTCTCAAAATATCCACCAGGTACCAGCACCTTGGAACTGCTGCAGAAATGTCTCCAAAGTCCCATTATTTTCATGAGATCAGGTTTGGAACAATACATCCAAACAGCATGAATGGTATATAGTGAGTCTTTCCTACTGTAAGATGTACTCAATGTTGCCTGACAACCAGTACTTATTTTTTCAAACAGCTCGAAAATTCCTTTTTTTTTTCTATGATCTAATAGAAATTTTTTTTCTATTAAACTGACAGTAATTGCAGAATCAGCACACTGAACGGCTGCTCTCTGCTTCAATGACTGCGAGACATTTCACAGAAAACCCCCAAGAGCAGAAACCCTCCATTTCTCCCTAATATCGCTTTCTATCTCAACTCAAATTCTGAGCAGTCTTTTATGTATTTGTTTTCACTCACAAAATATGGACTCAAATGACAAGTGGCTAATTCAGTAACAGCTGGAGAGTTGTTAGTAGTGATTATGGCTCTCCCAGTTTCTGTGGCAACGTTCAAATCTGATTTAAACCATCATTGTATCTGTCAGTAAGTAGCGATACTAGGCTGGCTGATACAGTGCTTTGAGGATATGCTTCCATTTCAGAGTGCTTCAGTAATTTGAAACCATAGAATAACCATAGAAATAGAATTAGCATGAAACAGGGATTCTTGAAAACAGCTAAAATCAGTACATGCATACCGAAATGTGAAACACTGCCCCCAGTGGCCAAAGCGGTATCACCTCAGTGACGGCTTTGTTAAACGGGTAAAAATGTAGGGTCAAAATGAATTTCATGTTCTCACTGTGTGTTTATTAATGTTTCCCAGCATCATTATTCAGGGGTAAATTACTGTCACGTACTACCTATTTTTTTGTTTTGTTTTTTCAGCACTGGTCAGGATGGACCACAGTCACAGTCAGAGTTGTCATGCTTATTTAACCTGAGCTTGTGCCCCCTCATATTTTTAAGAAAAGTGGATTTGCAATGTATTATTTGAATGTCCAAAACATTTAGGTTATTTGTACTTTTGATGACTAAATTGAATGATTATTGAATGTTATATAAAATGTTTATCTAAAACATTGTGGCAGAAACCTATTCAAATGTCTAAATTTGGTCAGTCCAGTCGAGTCACACGTTCCACATACGATCAAGAGGAAGATCGAGCACTCAAGGCAAAGCACTGTGTTATGATAATAAAAGCTAATTAATTGCATCAAATTTAGTGCAGTTTATGCTTGCAAACTATGTCTGATATCTGTGGTATAGTCAATCATCTTTTTTTCATAGTCTAAAAGCTATACAGTTTAAGTTTTTGTTTGATCGGCCATTGTTCAGTTCCTTTGGTGCTAAATTGCATGCGTTTGATGATGTCTTTACACATTCTTCATGTTGAAAAGGAAACAGCAGTTCATCCTATTGTCAGCTATTTTAATCCCTTCCTTTCCAGTCAGTTTTGTCGGTGGCCGACCCCCTAAAAAAGCATATGTGTCCCCTGGTCACAGTAAAGTACTTATATATATATATATATATTTATTAATGGTTCCCAGCATCATTAATCAGACAGACAGACAGACAGACAGATAGATAGATAGATGATACGGTTTCAAGGGTGGGTTTCCTTTTGTATATCAGGCACAAATCATTGGAACAAATAGATTTAAACAAAATTACTTTTCAGTGTACAAATGTCTACCAAAAAAATAAAATAAAAAATAAATAAATGTCCTGTGGCTCAATGGAGGATTTGGCTTTCTTTCAGTAAGTGCCACTTGGAGGAATACCTTTTTGTTTCTCGTAGGAAACAGTTTTTGAGAATATTGCAGAAATTAGATTTTACTCATCACATTATGTGTTTATATGTTTCAGGGGATATCCAGTTCAGTGAAGCCACAGGATATCCCATGATGCAACAGTGGAGAGTGCGGAGTAACCTGTATAAGGTGAAACTCAGCGCCATCACACTGTCCACAGGTAAAACACCACCAGCAACAAATTAAAGGAATAGTTTCCCCTAAAAAGAAAATTCTGTCATTATTCACTCATATATAATCATGTAGTATATAACTTGTTTTAAACATCCCTGACTTTCTTTTTATGTGGAACACAAAAGGATACATTTCAATGAATATCCTAAATACAATGGCAGTTGATAGTGACTCATTTTAGAGCTTAAAAGGGACCCAAAATTATCATGAAAGTAGTCCTTGTTACACGTGCGTCATATTCCAAGTTTTCTGGATGCATATGAGAGGTTTTGGTGAGAAACAACCCCAAATTAGTCATTTTTCAGTACAAGTTTTGATGGGCTTAATGAATGCTATGATAGAAGCTTGTTCACAGTAGCTCATGCTGTGTTCACAAGAGATCTTGCGTTGTTTTTAGCGCTAAACAATGCAAGTTCTCGCATGAACATGCAGGTCATATTCACTATACTTTCTGGGTGAACTACTCTTTCAATAAAAAATAAATAAAACAAATAAATAACTCCCTCTTCATATGTTTACAGGTGCATCTCAATAAATTAGAATGTCGTGGAAAAGTTCATTTATTTCAGTAATTCAACTCAAATTGTGAAACTCGTGTATTAAATAAATTCAATGCACACAGACTGAAGTAGTTTAAGTCTTTGGTTCTTTTAATTGTGATGATTTTGGCTCACATTTAACAAAAACCCACCAATTCACTATCTCAAAAAATTAGAATATGGTGACATGCCAATCAGCTAATCAACTCAAAACACCTGCAAAGGTTTCCTGAGCCTTCAAAATGGTCTCTCAGTTTGGTTCACTAGGCTACACAATCATGGGGAAGACTGCTGATCTGACAGTTGTCCAGAAGACAATCATTGACACCCTTCACAAGGAGGGTAAGCCACAAACATTCATTGCCAAAGAAGCTGGCTGTTCACAGAGTGCTGTATCCAAGCATGTTAACAGAAAGTTGAGAAGAAAAAGAAAAGTGTGGAAGAAAAAGATGCACAACCAACCGAGAGAACCGCAGCCTTATGATTGTCAAGCAAAATCGATTCAAGAATTTGGGTGAACTTCACAAGGAATGGACTGAGGCTGGGGTCAAGGCATCAAGAGCCACCACACACAGATGTGTCAAGGAATTTGGCTACAGTTGTCGTATTCCTCTTGTTAAGCCACTCTTGAACCACAGACAACGCCAGAGGCGTCTTACCTGGGCTAAGGAGTAAAAGAACTGGACTGTTGCCCAGTGGTCCAAAGTCCTCTTTTCAGATGAGAGCAAGTTTTGTATTTCATTTGGAAACCAAGGTCCTAGAGTCTGGAGGAAGGGTGGAGAAGCTCATAGCCCAAGTTGCTTGAAGTCCAGTGTTAAGTTTCCACAGTCTGTGACGATTTGGGGTGCAATGTCATCTGCTGGTGTTGGTCCATTGTGTTTTTTTGAAAACCAAAGTCACTGCACTCATTTACCAAGAAATTTTGGAGCATTTCATGCTTCCTTCTGCTGAAAAATGCTGATTTCATTTTCCAGCAGGATTTGGCACCTGCCCACACTGCCAAAAGCACCAAAAGTTGGTTAAATGACCATGGTGTTGGTGTGCTTGACTGGCCAGCAAACTCACCAGACCTGAACCCCATAGAGAATCTATGGGGTATTGTCAAGAGGAAAATGAGAAACAAGAGACCAAAAAATGCAGATGAGCTGAAGGCCACTGTCAAAGAAACCTGGGCTTCCATACCACCTCAGCAGTGCCACAAACTGATCACCTCCATGCCACGCCAAATTGAGGCAGTAATTAAAGCAAAAGGAGCCCCTACCAAGTATTGAGTACATTTACAGTAAATGAACATACTTTCCAGAAGGCCAACAATTCACTAAAAATGTTTTTTTTATTGGTCTTATGATGTATTCTAATTTTTTGAGATAGTGAATTGGTGGGTTTTTGTTAAATGTGAGCCAAAATCATCACAATTAAAAGAACCAAAGACTTAAACTACTTCAGTCTGTGTGCATTGAATTTATTTAATACACGAGTTTCACAATTTGAGTTGAATTACTGAAATAAATGAACTTTTCCACGACATTCTAATTTATTGAGATGCACCTGTATGTTTAACACATTTATTGTTTTATAGCAAGACATCATTTGATCATGTATTTCACATGGATAATTTTAATATCAAACAAAATAACTTATTCACAGTAGTGCCATATTTTATTTTCAATGTGAATGAAAACAAGGCTGTGAGGGATATACTTACAGTGTCCTCATGGCATGCACAGTATAAAGCTGTTAAAAGTTCATAGATCACATATAATTTTTCACAACTCATGCTTTTGGAGTTTTTTGAATACTGCATTTTCTTGGAAAGGTGTTTGTTTCAATGTTTCTTCAGCAGAATGATCCAAAACACTTTACAGCTGCACTACGTAAGAGTTTTTTGGTTGCAATAAACAAAAGTCCATTATTGAGTGAGTACATAAAAACAAAAAAAAAACAAAAAATTGTTCACAACACTGTTCTTGTCTTCCCCGATTCACAATGGGGTGCCAACAGTAATTCTTTTTATTTTGAGCTCTCGGGTCGGATTTGGCATGGAATCGCAGGCTTATGCCATTCATCCGATCATGTTTATGTCACATAAAAGATCAGAAAAGTAGGACCAGCTACTGTGTCGCGTACATTTATGTTTGGGCTGGGGAAGCTATGGCGGTTAAGTCAGTCGCAGTCCAGGACAGCAGCCATATTTTCTGGTCAAGTTGTAGAAGCCTACAGTATATTGGCTATCATGCTTTATTTAATCGTACTTTAGGGTACTATGGGGCTAAAGGCACACCTCAAGGAAAATTAGCTTTTTTTTCCTGCTCACGATATATACATTTAAGTATTACAGTATTTATTTATTTTACAAAAGACAAAGTTTTCTCAAAAGAATAATTTTTTTGTGTGTGTGTGATGGTGCTTTTGTCAGATTTCTCAAAGGTCCTGAAATCCCTGACAGCAGACAGCACACGTGACGAGCTGCTGGCGTTTATTCAACAGTACGGCAGTCATTACATCTCTGAGGCGCTGTACGGCTCTGAACTCAATTGCATCATCTACTTCCCCAGCAAGAAGAGTCAACAGCAGCTCTGGCTGCAGTACCAGAAAGGTAAGGGGATGATAAAGAAATAAATACATCAATAAAGTTTCAATACAAATACTTCATCTTTTGCAGTTTGTGTATTTAAGCTTGTGCTGTGCAGTGTCCTGTGTCCAATATGAGAAAACATAAACACATGAAAAATTATGAAAAGTCAACTAACGTCTAGATGAATAATGGCAGATTATGTACAGTCCTGTGTGGTTGTTTACTTTTTGCCTTCATGACATGATTATATTTTATTATAATAATATAAAAACATACAAAGTGTCTTTTTTTGTCTGAATTAATCAACAGAAATACATTGCAAGCTATTAATTATTTAGTTTAAACAAACATAATTATTATATTTTTTTATTACAGGAAATATAGGTGTAAATTATTGAAATTAGTATAAATATTTATTTTATTTTATTTTTTTATCCCCTTTTTTATCCCAATGTTGGAATGCCTGATTCCCACTACTTTAGTAGGTCCTTGTGGTGGCGCGGTTACTCACCTCAATCCAGGTTGTGGAGGACAAGTCTCAGTTGCCTCCGCTTCAGAGACCCTCAATCCGCACATCTTATCACATGACACAACGGAGACTCCGCGATCCACACACAACTTACCATGCGCCCCATTGAGAGTGAGAACCACTAATCGCAACCACGAGGAGGTTACCCCATGTGACTCTACCCTCCCTAGCAACCGGGCCAATTTGGTTGCTTAGGAGACCTGGCTGGAGTCACTTAGCACACCCTGGATTCGAACTCGTGACTCCAGGGGTGGTAGTCAGCGTCAATACATGCTGAGCTACCCAGGCCCCCTACATAAGTTATTTTAACACAATAAATGCTCTGCAAGAATACTTTTGAAATAAATGTCGATTTGTATTGTGAGATTATACAGCACTCTACTGTCTACCATCAGAATTGATTTTGTAAAAAAAATAAAGCATCCATCTATTTATTGGCTCATATGGGGCACACCAACATTATATATGAAACAGATATGGGGGGACGATCAGATTGTGAAACCTTTCAAACTTGGGGAAAAAAGCCTTAACTGCTTAAAATATAGGAATGAAAAGAAAATTAAACATTAACTTTTTATTGAAAAGTAGACAATAAAAACACAAGTTGCACATAGTATTTCCAGGGATTTCCTCTTCTTTTTAAAGAGTAAAAATGCAACAGGGAGTGCATGTGAGATACATGTAGAGTCAATAGATCACCACCAGTAGTTGTAATTGAGAATATGTCATTGTTGGAACATTCTT
Source organism: Myxocyprinus asiaticus (assembly GCF_019703515.2). NCBI lineage: Eukaryota > Metazoa > Chordata > Actinopteri > Cypriniformes > Catostomidae > Myxocyprinus > Myxocyprinus asiaticus. The sequence continues at coordinate 4,263,913 of NC_059347.1, forward strand.
CCAGAAGTAACTTTTAGGTAAATGTTTGGAATTTTAAGATTAGCTATTTGCATTAGAAGAAGCCTAGAATAAGCCTTTATTTTTGTCACACATTTTACATTTGCACATATACAGTGAAATAATTTTTTTTCAAATATCCCAGCTAAGCTGACCCTGCACTCTACAATGCCCCTGGAGCAAATAGGGTCAAGGGCCCAACAGTGGCATCTTGGCATTGCTGGGGCTTGAACCCACTGACCTTCTGATCAATAACCCAGAGCTTTAACCACTGAGCCAGCACTGCATGTAACATAAAAGTTCAACAAAATTGTTTCATACACATACTTATAAGTGACCTGGTAACGGCTGATTTATTTTTTTTTTTTTATTTAAATGCGCACACACACACACACACACACACACACACACACACACACACACACACACACACACACAAAAAAAGAAATATTCTTTGAGACCAGAACATCTCAGATATGTTGAATTTATTGCACGCAATTGGTCATGAACAATACAAACATGAATTTGGACTCAATTCACTGACACCAACATCAATGCTTTAACATGATCGTTTTGTAATTTTACGATAGTAATATGTCCATTCATAGTCTCCTGCCATAAAAACCCTTCCAACAGTCTGAGGAAAATACTCATAATTTAGGCCTTACAACATTTAAAATGACTGTAATGCATGATAAATACCACTGTAAACAGCACCTGTCATTTATATCTGATTATACCTGACGCTGCTGATATAACTTTTTTTTTTTTTTTCTGGCAAGTTCATACAGATTTTGTCAAGTTTCCTGAAATTAACATCACAGAATTGTTGATCTGTACTTGTCTTCTGAGTCACACAATATATTTTGACAACCAAAACGAAACAAGACGAAAACATCTCACGATGGTATCTTATATTGATGAATGTATGCGTATAAATTCACTACTCTATGAAAAGGTAACAGGTGACCAGTTTTAAAAGCACAGTCCATCCAAAAATGCAAACCCTGTCGTAATTTACTTGCCCTCATTTTGTTCTAAACTCATTTGACTTTCTCTCGTGCAACACAAAAAGATGTTAGGACGAATGTTGGGATTGACAGCCTCGGTTTCCATTCACTTTGTTGCATATTTTATTGTATTTTTTCCCCATACAATAAAAGTGAATGGTGACTGAGACTATCATTTTGCCTAACATCTCCTTTTGTGTTCCACAGAATAAATGTCATACAAATTTGAATCGACATGAAGGTTAGGATATGACAGCAGAATTGTTTTTTCTTTAGTTAAACTAAACCTTTAATGTGCAAACAGATATGTTGAATAGAATTATGATTTTACAGCAGAACACCAATTTCAGTCCATCTAAAGCTTTAAAAGATGACTGATGCAGTTAAATATGGTCACAGTCCAAATCCAACTCGACATATTTCCCACTCAAATGTTTGATAGACTAAGCAACAGTCTCAAGATCCACCTCTTAGAAACAAGGACACTTAAATTATTTCATATATTGTGTAACATAGTAAACTGCTCACTTTCTATTTTGATTCAGTCATATCCCTGCAGTAGATTAACTATTGCAGCAACTCTGATTACATGCTAATATCTCCTGAATTTGACAGTCCTTTGGTAACTTCAACAGAGCAATGGGTTCGCAAACCAGATCACAGAACAACCCAATCACAGTCAATGATTCACAATTGTAAACTACTTAAATGAGACATTTTAATTATATTCTTAAAGTTGTAGTGAATAACAAGTATGATTTTTCCAAACATAATGTTAGCTAGATACACTGCGTTGTAATGTTTAATAGAATCATATTGTCCATTTAAATGCAAGTCTCTTTACTGACACAGGCTTCAGGTATGAGGGGGCACTTGAACAGTGAGGCATTACGTGTAATAAGTAAAATCATGACACAAGAACATGGAATTTACACCAATAGTGTTTTGAGTTATCCAAATTCCCCTGCGGTATTTCAGGAAAACCACCTTATAATTAATTTTATTTTTATTTTCAATTCATCAGAAGACTATTTAATGCTATTACAGCAGTACAGAAAATAATGATAATAATTCAAATAGAAACTGATTTGCACACTTAAATGAAAAACACTCTCAGTTATTGCCATCATTTGTGCTGTTATTCAAAATGCATGTCCCTAGCAGCCAAAATAATATCTTCAAATTGCTCCATGGCAGTGGTGAATGGTTGCTGCCTGACCCAGGCCATGGCTTGCTACTGGTCAGAAAGCACTAAGAAGCAGTTGCATTTATAATTTCAATTGAAGTTACCAGTCTTTTATATCGTTCGAATGTCCTTCATACATCTGCACAGCGATCTTAACAAGTAGAAGAACGCCTCCTCTGCAAGTACGTGTAGACCTTTACACAGTGGTCCCAGCAATCCAAGACTAGCAGTTGTCCCTTTTGAGTAACAGCCACCCCTACGGGGCACGTAAGGCCCTCCTGAATGAGAATGTTATAGCCACCTTCTTTCGGGAACTGTAGAATTTCCTTCCGACCACTGTCTGTCACAAGCAAGTCCCCGTTAGAGTCCACACACATGCCTGTGATGCAACGGAAGTCCTCGGTTTCTGAGAAGAAGTGGCTGAGTTGTTTTCCCAACTGCCCGTCCATGCCCACCGAGCCGATGGAGAACCCCCCCTCGAGGTGGTGTTCATTGTGTCTATTCTCAATATTTAGGCCTAAGCCCTGTGTGAAGTAAACTGTCCCTGAGGAGTCACAAGTCACAAATTTGGGCCTGACTGCAGAGCATAGACGGTTGTAGTTGACCACCCCAACGTTACGATCCACAGCCAGGCACCACAGTTTTCCACCTTCCACATCCGACACAACGAACTGTCCCGAAGGCATGGCGGCAATCCCCCATGGCTTGATGAGCTGGTTCTTATGGCAGGCGATGCAATGGCCGTCAGTGGTATAAACCTTCACGGAATTGTCATAGTTATCGGTGACCCCGATGAGGCCCTGAGCAGTGATTGCTATAGAGAGAGGAATAAGGTTGGGAAGGTCCGCGCCGAGGAAGCTCAAGACAAAGTTGTCGATGCTGCTTGGGTTGCGACGTATCTCCTTTTGGAAGCCCTTACGGTTAAAGATCTGGATGCGGTAGTTCCCTCGGTCAGCCACGAGCACCTCACCCTGCGGAGTGACGCAAATACTTACCGGCAAGTTGAACATACCAGGGAGATTCCCCTTGCAGCCCATCTTTTTTATGAACTGACAGAGCTGCCCGCCAGTAGCCCCTGGAGAAGGTCCCCCTCCATCTACAGACTTGGACTTGAAACTACCGGGAGAAGCACAAACCGCCTCTTCAACTGCCATTACCATGTCGATATCACGATAAATGTCCAATGGGTCAGTGGCAGCAGTGGCAAACTCAAGTCCATCTTCCTCTTCAGCATTGACAATACAAGGTTTTGTAGTCAGCTGTGCCACATCTAAGGGTTTTGAGTGCTCTGTTTTAACCAGTTCAGGCTCCTGTAGTTTCAAAATGACAGGCAGATTCATTTTTAAGTCCAACTCTTCTTCGTCATTATTGCTCCCTTCCTCCAGCAGAGCAATATCAGTCTGCTTTATCCTCATGGTGAGGTAGTCGCAACGAGAAACCAACTGCACTTCGGCGATGTTGAGCAGGTAGGTCTGCTCCTCCAGAATCTGTCCATTGAGTTTCTCTACTTCAGCCATAGATGTGGCAAAGGCACGGCGCGAGCGGCCAAGTTCTTCCTGGAGCCGCAACTCAGCCTTGGTATACTCCTGCTGGACAGCCTTGTACTTTAGTCGGAGCGATTTCGCCACGTTGTCAATGGCCGCCTTCTTCTTCTGAATATTACCCATTGCCTCCCGCAAGTTGCTGAGCTTCCCACTGAGGTCTTTCCGCTGCTGTTCGGCAGCCATGCGGATGGCCTGTACGACGTGACCTTGGCGCTGATGATCCTCGTTCTTGCAAATGTCGCACAGTACGATGACGCAGTCGTGACAGTACTGACGGGGCAGGCGGTTCTTACAGGACTTGCACATAAGACCCATAGTAGATCCACATGAACTTGCACAGTCAATGATCTTTAACACGGTGAGATTGTCTGCCAGCTGGGAAATACTGCTCATGCGAGACACCTTGCTGCAGAAGGGGCAGCGCACACCATTTATGGTGCTGGCGAGGAGTTTCTCAAGGCACTGACGACACACAGAATGACCACACTGCAGCAGTTTAGGTCGAAGCTGGTCCTGGTTGTAGGTCTCCAGGCAGATGGGGCATTCCAACACCTCCCGAACCAAATCTGGATCTAGAGACGTTGGTGTGGCCATGGTGCCTTCTAGTGCCTAAGGGATTTACAGAGGTGAAAAAAAGTTATGTCAATCAGTTACAATAATAATAATAATAAGAAGAAGAAGAAGAAGAATAAACTGACATAAATAATATTTATAACATGTCTCAATGTGATTCCTCACTAGTTCAGTTAAAATAAAGAGCAGTATGACTTGCAAAACAGAATCTTTTAGCACATATTAGGATGATTTTTCATTTGGGGAAGCATATCATTATTTGGTATTTTCATAATTTGCTGAAAATTAATGAGGTAGGGCTGGGTGGTTTTTCAGATTTTTCTGATTAATTTGCATTTGCGTTTTGACAAATTTTTTTATATTTTATAAATCGAAAAATCGAGATTTAGCAAAAACTTTTGCCAACACTATAGTTAGATACGTTGTAAATCCACCAAAGGCTGAATAAGGAAGCGAATAAGAATTCAGAATGCTTAATGCCACTCCCGATCTGATCAGCTGCACGTTTGTGGCGCGCTCCAAATGAATGTGACAGGTTAACAAGATGGAGAATGATATAAAAGACAGCGGTAATATTCCCAGCACAATGTGTGATTGTACCCACAACACAGTGTGATTGTAGCACATCTAAGACCATAACTTTAAAAAAAAAAAAAAAAAAATTAAAAGTTAGTTACTTGACAGTAACAGACACTTCATTTCAAATCATGGAGAGGCTATATATGGGAGGATCAAACATCCGCCGCTCCTTTTGCCATGATGATTCAGATAGATTATTGCTTTGTTCTGTGACGTGTTCCAAGTGTAATGCATCTATAGCCAACATTTGACAAACACTGTGAGTTGAATTGTAATGATAAAATTATTTCATATTACTGCGCTGCTCAGCGTGAACCGCTAGAGGGCACGTCTCTATCTTCAGGGGTTTATGAATATACACACAAAATGTTTGATATACTAGATAAACTTGATAATTTATAGATATTGATTTCTAGATAACTTTATAGATGGACTTGGTTTAGAACAAATGAATACCTACATTGACTAAGAATTATTTTGCAGATTTCTTATTCTATTATTTCTGAACATCTGGGTTTATTAGATTTTAATTTATTTTACATTTACACTCTGTTGACAACTTCCCCCTGTGGTGCATTTGTAAATTTTTCTTGCACACCTTTGTTTCCTATAGTGAAAAGAACTTGAATTTCTCTAGCCAGGTCACCTTGCATTCTAATAAAGAACATACAATTTGAACCATGTTGGAGTACATTTAAAAGTTGAACAAATCGAATCGTCCATAAGTTTGATAAACATCGAGATTTAAATTTTTTGCCATATCACCCAGCCTCAGTATGTGGTTATGATGAAAATGAGAATTGACAAGGGATGCATTGGCAAAATATAATAAATTTAAAGATTTTTTATCATGATCTGATAAGCTTTATTACATATCGTTACCAAAGCGGACAGTATGACAAATTTATTTCAGAAACAATCCATTTATTATACAAGTACAAAGTTTAACTTAATTATTTCCACCACACACTATATCAGAATTCCACATCATCACACATTTAAGGTACAGTACAACTGGGCAGGAGAAACATTCCCTTACATGAAAACCTAGGAAAATGTCACCTCACTATAAAAGCAGTCTGATGGCATGCATTGATGTTGATGCTGAATTTAACCCTTGTGCAACATTTGGGACATTTATGTCTTTTTCATTTTGTTTTTTTTTTCGATCATTTTGCCTGTGTTCATGCCATTGGCATAAATTTTGCCAAATTAGTGTCTTTTTGGGGGAATTTTGATATTTCAACCTCAGTTCCTAAAACACATCTATAATACACGGTGTACACAAAATAATTACACTCAGGACCTTCAGGACAAAAATGTCCCCATTAAAAACTGCAATATTTGACCCCAGTGCCATTAAAGCATAAAACCATGAATTCTATGATATTATGCTTTCATTCCAGGGCCCTGGCTTCAGAATTTACATTTTTTATATTTTCCACCAGATGGCGCCATTTTTCTCATGTTTAGCCTATGGAGCAAATACATGCTTTTTTCTTGTGTTGGTATGGATGTCAGAGTGTGTTTTGTAGGTGTGTATTGAGAAATGTGTGTGTGAAAAACAACAGTGGCATTATGTAAACACACTGGCATTTAAAGGGTTAAAATCCTGAAAATTAATGAATATTTGATAGTTATGATCAGGACTTATGTTGGTTAAAAAATCTAAGTCAGTGAAAGTGGAAAATCATATTACTATATAATATTTTTATGGCAGTTTTTTGACATGAACATTTTTGTCCTCTAAGGTCCTGAGTGTTTTTTTAATATATATATATATATGACACTGCACAAAAAATAATAATGCATCAAAATCAATGTTGTTGCTAATCATTGACATATCCAAGACTGTGATATTCCAAAAAGAAATTCCCCTTAGCATTTAGTATATGGAAAATAATTCATTTTTTGTGTTTGTTTTTTGTTTTTGTTTTTTTCATAAAAAAACAACAGTGGCATTATATAAACAAACTGGCATTTAAAGGGTTAACATCCTGAAAATGAATGAATATTTGGTGGTTATGATCAGGACTGATGTTGGTTAAAAAAAATAACTAATTGAAAGTGGACTTTTTTTTTTTTTAATATATAATATTATGGCAGTTTTTTGACGTGGACATTTTTGTCATCCAAGTATCTCTGAGTAACTTTTTTTTTTATTTTTATTGACGCACAAGGCTTAATGGATTTCCTAACATACTGATGCAACTCAACTGCATTTCCAGCACATGATCATATATCCATCCACAAAAGAGTTCGTGGCGGCTGGGCATTCATGAACTAAATACAGTCAAACTTTTAAAATAGGAAAAAGGGGTAGCACATCAGCCTTTCATGTTTTTGTTTAGGTAGACAGCTGGGTAACTAACTAACTATATCACCATAATATGCATTGTCATTCATGTGCAGATTTGGCGCATGCTTTTACATGCATTTAAAGTCATACTAATACAGCTCATTTTTATAGAGTTTGACTCCCTGCATTTGTCCGATTCATCAGATGGTTACAGGCCCAACGTTTCAAAACACTGCGATCTGAGTCCTGTCAATCCCACTCTACTGCATGCATGTCATGTATGACCAATGACTATAATAAATGCATGCAGAATACATTCATGCATGCTTCATCATTGATTAGTAGCTGATTTCCTACCTTCAGCTCAACAGCAGCTTTCGCTAGACGTGACGACGCGCGCGACTCTGATAACAAGTGCGCGCTTAACACTGCGGGGATGACGTCATTGTGATGGGAGGAGTCTTTCCTTGAGTCCCGCCTCCATGATATTTCATTGGTAGCCTCGGAAACTGTTGCGTTCGGTCTCTGTTAATTGATGCGCGCAGGGGCCAATCAGATAAGCGGTTGCTGTTGTCATGCGTGATGCGCAAAGTTATTTCAATCGCACATGTTAAAAAGCTCAGCAGGCTGCTGCTGGAAAAACACGGGTGAAACGGAAATGCAAAAAATCCAGACAATGACAACTTTATTTGTCTAAACAATACAAAGACTGAATGTTGACGAAAATATATTCCAAAAATATAATCAATGTAGTCACAAATGTCACTTTGTCACAGAATGTTAAAAATGCTTATTGAAATTAATTAGTAATACATATTCAGATATTTAAACAGCAGACGGGTCGATCTAATACTATGTTCTTTGTTACAGAGTTCTAAAAAAACAGCAACAATAATATAAACAAATATATATTTGTGTCAAATATGTCACAAAATGTTGCAGTTGAGATGTATATGTCGGAAAGCAATAAATAAAAATAAATAAAATTAAAAATAAGTCTGCATTAAAAAGATGATCAATGACAGGGAATTGGCATACACATAGCAACAGACTATCACTGTTTTAGTAGTTGTGGTGATCAACTGCATTATTGCAAAAGCAGTACTATCCTTTACCACTAGATGACAGCAAACATCTGTCTTAAAATACCCTTTTGAACTATCCTAAAATGAAATCGTATTAATGAAATATTATACAGAATAATCTAAAATCATGTTGTTATTGTTAGTTTTGAACTATAATAAAGTATGAATAATAAGCCATAATTATATAGTAAATATTATTTATTTATCATAATAAGTCTATATGGTAAAGATCTGATCTTTGACAAATTGAAAAATTGACAGTGTAACAGACTATTGTTAAAGTTTTTCATTACTATTAAAAAAAAAAAAAATGATGTTTTTATTGCACTTGAAGGGATATTACATAGATTTAATGTATCTTAATGTAGATTTAATCTACACTCATTCTTTCCCCCGTTTCAGTATATAATGCAACCACAGTATGATCATTTACAGCTTGAAGGCATCAAATATCTCTTAAAATTTTTTTAACTTACCTACTGCAATATATTGTAGGACAAAACACAGTTCAAGTGAGTCATTATTATTCTATTGTTTTGCATCATTAAATTGCTTAATGATGCAAAATAATAATTTAGAATGACATGATATGGTGCCCAAGTTGAAGACTTTTATGCAGCTTATCAAAAAATGTGTCAACTGTTAGTGCTAATATAATTTTTGGATGAAAGATGAGATGCAGAAGATACTCTGTAATTAAACACTGACTTTACACAATTGTCTGAATATTATTAAAGTGCAGTAGTAGTAATTATTGTAGATTTAACAGTTTGCATTGTTTACAAGTAGGTTATATGATTATGAAATTTGTATATATATATATATATATATATATATATATATATATATACCTTGATACATTTTGTGACCAGAAAAAAAGGAAAATTTCCTTAAAGGGTGCCCTTAGTCCTGTTGTACCCTACTGAATAATCATGCTCATGTAAAAGTACTGTTACTTCCCAAAAAATGTAGTGCGAGGAAAGTAAAAGTACATGTCCTAAAAGCTACTCAAATAAAAAAAGAGTAGCTCATTTAAAAGTACTCATGAGAAGTGAGTATTGAGTATTGGGTTGCAAAAGCGATGATCCCTTATAATAAACACTGTATGCTGCAATTTCAAAATGTAGCGTACAGTACATACCGTAATTTGCATTCACTTTTATGGCTCTTTGCCAGTAAGAATGAAAAATCTGGGTATTTTTGAGGTATTTTTGAACATTTTAAATACATCAATAATCTATGATAAACGCTACGTGTATCTAATTCCAAAAAATAATAAAATCGAAGTATACCATGGGCTTTAGCACGAGGGCACGCGCATGTAAAGTGCACAAACATCAGCCGCCTGCCAGTCAAACAGTGCGTGGCTACAGAAACAAGGAAATAAAAAGTCAATCTTTTAGATTTTATAGAGACCAATCAGTGGCTGTCTTGCTATGGCAATCAATGAAATGAGCAGCCCTGGTCTAGATGTAGAACATAGGCTAAATATAGAAAATTACTCAAAAGTTTCTCATCGATATCGAGGATTTTCCCCCTGATAAATATCAAAATCATTTTATCCCCCAGCCCTATAACCTATCTAACATTGCATAAACCTCTCACAACAGCCCAATAATCTCAGTGATAAATAGCTCTTTTACGGGCTATGTTATAGATACAGAGAATCTAATAAGCAGAAATATGAAATTTACCTTGATATGTTTCTTCAAATTAGAGGTAGAATTAATGCTGATATCTTGACTGGCTTGAGCAAGCTAAATTCTCATGACATGATCAACCAATTGGCCTTCTTCATTGCGAAAAACTCTTTCAGGTTTGGCCATGGATGTTCAGTTGTTGCACTGCTAATTGAGGCATCCTCCATATCTATGATTAATAGCAGTTCCCTTTCAATTACGATTCACTCTGCATTGCGTCAGATTAAGCTAACACTTATAGGTATTCCTTCTCAGATGACCTAGTTGAAGCCCTTGTACAATAACAGCAATTCTATAATTGGCAATGGTGTTTGAGCCCTGCCCCTTTAGGCGCACTGTTGGCCTATACAGTATAAGCGTGTGCGAAATCACCATTTCTTCAGAATTTTCTTCCTTCAAGACAGTGACTTGATCTCTCGTCTTGACATGCCCTCTCATCTCTGCTTCGGTGTCGAAAGACACTCCACCAGTGGACGGGTTCTTCGCCTGCAGACGCGAGCAAGATGATTCGTTGCCTTGACAACGGAGCACCTGCAGTGAGATGACTGACCCGCTCCCCTGCAGTGTTCCGGTGGAGACATTTGAATCCTTTTATTACTATACAGTATATTTTACAGGCTTTTATTTTCAGCAAACTTAACATGTGTAAATATGTGTATGAACGTAAAAAGATTCAACAACTAAGACATTAACTGAACAAGTTTCACAGAAATGTGACTAACAGAAATGGAATAATGTGTCCCTGAACAAAGGGGGGGTCAAAATCAAAAGTAAAAGTCAGTATCTGGTATGGCCACCAGCAGCATTAAGTACTGCAGTGCATCTCCTCCTCATGGACTGCACCAGATTTGCAAGCTCTTGCTGTGAGATGTTAATTCACTCTTCCACCAAGTCAAGTTCCCAGACATTTCTGGGTGGAATGGCCCTAGACCTCACCCTCTGATCCAACAGGTCCCAGACGTGCTCAATGGGATTGAGATCTGGGATCTTCACTGGCCATGGCAGAACACTGACATTTCTGTCTTGCATGAAATCATGCACAGAACGAGCAGTATGGCTTGTGGCATTGTCATGCTGGAGGGTCATGTCAGGATGAGCCTGCAGGAAGGGTACCACATGAGGGAGGAGGATGTCTTCCCTGTAACGCATAGCGTTGAGATTACCTGCAATGTCAACAAGCTCAGTCTGATGTGACACACTGCCCCAGACCATGACGGACCCTCCACCTCCAAATCGATCCCGTTCCAGAGTACAGGTCTCTGTGTAACGCTCATTCCTTCGATGATAAATGCGAGTCCGACCATCACACCTAGTGAGACAAAACCTAGACTCGTCAGTGAAGAGCACTTTTTGCCAGTCCTGTCTGGTCCAGCAAAGGTGGGTTTGTGCCCATAGGTGACGTTGTTTCCGGTGATGTCTGGTAAGGACCTGCCTTGCAACAGGCCTACAAGCCCTCAGCCCAACCTTTCTCAGCCTATTGCAGACAGTCTGAGCACTGATGGAGGGATTGTGCGTTCCTGGTGTAACTCGGGCCGTTGTTGTTGCCATCCTGTACCTGTCCCGCAGGTGTGATATTCGGATGTACCGATCCTGTGCAGGTGTTGATACACGTGGTCTGCCACTGCGAGGACGATCAGCTGTCCTTCCTTTCTCCCTGTAGCGCTGTCTTAGGCATCTTACAGTATGGACATTGCAATTTATTGCCCTGGCCACATCTGCAGTCCTCATGCCTCTATGCAGCATGCCTAAGGCACAGATGAGCAGGGACCCTGGGCAACTTTCTTTTGGTGTTTTTCAGAGTCAGTAGAAACGTCTCTTTACTGTCCTAAGTTTTTATAACTGTGACCTTAATTGCCTACCATCTGTAAGCTGTTAGTTTCTTAATGACTGTTCCACAGGTGCATGTTCATGAATTGTTTATGGTTAATTGGTAATATTAATTGTATAAACCCTTTACAATAAAGATCTGTGAAGTTATTTGGATTTTTACAAAATTATCTTTCAAATACAGTGTCCTGAAAAAGGGACGTTTCTTTTTTGCTGAGTTTATATATATATATATATATATATAAGAATCACCCTCGTTCTGAGGGACAGTTCCGTCTCCCGTGCCCCCCCATCTTCCTCTTCTGTGACTCCTGAGGGACCATACAAGGAGGCACGGCAGGCCCACAAATTTCAGCTGGAAGAATTCAGGGAGGATCTTGTGCCGGCGCATGACTTGATTGAACCCCTCGATCTCCTGACTAGCATCTTCGCCTGTGCAGTACGCCCATGATGATCTCTGGCCCTCCATCGTAGCTCACAGGCTTGTCACATTCAATGGATCTGACAATGGGATGATGCCATGTCCCTCGCAGCATCAGTGGGTGAGTGGTCAGGCCTGGCGGAGTATGTTGCCGCCCCTCCTCCCGGTGAGGGTGAAGAGTGTACACATGCCACTGATGCTGAGCTGCTTCGCGTCCTTTTGCGGGTGGTTGAGGAGCTTGGATTACAGTGGTTTCCTCCAGTCGAGCGGGAAAGATCTCACCTGGATGAATGGTCCCTGCAGTCCAGCTGCCGTTAAAAGACTCCGTCCCACAGAGCAGTGGCATTCCTCCCGGAGGTCCACGCGGAGCTCACGAAGACGTGTCATGCCCCCTACTCTGCGTGCACTCAAGTTGGAGGGGCTGCCGCTTTCACCACGCTGAATCGAGCTGAACAGAAGGGCAATCAGAAGCTCCCCCAATGGAAGAGGCAGTTGCGGCCCACCTCTGCCCGACCGCTGCCCTGGGATGGAAAACTCACCCCACCCGTCCTTCTAAACCTTGCCGACTGACGTCTGCACTGGCTGGGAAGACATATACGGTGGCGGGTCAGCCCAGCTTGGCACTCCATATTATGGCAGTACTCCAGGTGTTTTTGGCCAAGCTCCTCAAACAGATGAACGAACAGGGTCCTGAACCAGAGCTGTTCAAAGAGCTCCGCAGCGCTACAGATCTGGCGCTGCAAGCCACAAAAGTCACCTCTTAGGCCAGTGGTTCCAAAACTTTTTCTGTCAAGCCTCCCTTTACTAATTGAAAATTTTTCAACCCAAATCCATTAGCACCTTTCATAGTAAATTGAGTTGTAATTGTTGCATAGTCATACAAAAAGCTATTTATTGTCTCTGTAAACAATGCAAAAGTTAAAGTTGATGTCATTTTGTTCAAATATAATTGTAACTAATTACTAATAACTAATTTAAAAAATAGTAAAAAATTTGCTGCACATTAAAAATATTTCAAACATGATCTTCGGTGGTGGCTGACGTACATGGTCATCACATGCGCGATGCAGTTTTTAGATGTTGTTTTTTATTTTTATTTTTTTTTAATTTACAAATTGGAATTAATATTTTAGATATGTAGTTGCATTTTATGTTTGTAATTAATATGATTTATTTGATCATCTGTGTATCGAGAACCTCTGAATTCAAAAATTTTTTTGTACTTCAAGGTGCTGTGGGAAGTCAAATTAACGTACCTTATTTCTATAGGCCTAGTTATAATATTCATGAGTAAACCACCTTACAGATTTGGGAACTATGCTTCTATAGAGGAAATGTTTGTTTCCTACTCCAAAACAGATATTGTTTCCTTTTACCAAACTATTCATGATTTAGGAATCATTTTGATTATTGGCCTGTCTGATGCCAAACCAGGCCAGTTTGTTTCCTAATCTCAAATATATTCAGAACAGGAAATGTACAGTGTTAAAATAGTACACATGAGTTTATTAATAATTTATAAAGGTCTAGGCTTTTATTCTACATGCCCTTTTGTTTACCATAGTTCCTTCATTGTTTAACAGTTGCATTTGTAATGCCATAATCACAAGAAAGACCATGGTTGGCTCCTCATTACAAAGGTAGTTAGTCTTTCTTAAAAAAAAAAAAAAAAAGACATTGTTTATTTGTTAAAAATATTAGCCTAAACACATTTAAAACCACTTTTTTAATGTAACAGTTGTAATGAAAAATTCTGTTAAAGTTTCCTATGATAAATGTAAGTAAGGGTGTTGTTGATGTGTTGATGTGAAAAGTCTTGTAATTGATGCTGATGAAGAGCAGGTGTTTTCCATTTCCCTTGTCAGAGCTGTTCAGAATGTTAGTGCTGCAGCCATTTGAAATGGTTGAATTGCTCCACTACGCTTTAAATTAGAAAATTCTCTAGAAAAATTCAAATGGGTCGCATAAGTTTTGTCGTCTGCACTACGATATTGAAAAAAGCCCAGTTTAATGAGACAGTCATGTGATCCGCATTGCGCTATCCTGTCACCGGATCTCACATATCGAGGGAAGCCTGGTTGACGTGCGTCGCACCTGCACCTGTGTGCTCCAGAGATACAGTAGGATAGAGCAGAGCGCGTCTCGTATGTGATTCTCGGTGGATCGCACAATACTCATGCAAAACCAGTCTTTAAGCACACTGCGCTCATCCACGTTCCAGATGAGAAGCATATTTAGTGCTTATAAAACATCAAAAGCAAGATGAATTTGAATATCATATAATAACTTAACTAACAGACAATGCACTTGTTATGCCTGGTGTTGGCATTGCATATTTATGTGGAGCGTACGCATCAGTTCAGACTATCGGATGAGCTCTTTGTTTGCTTTGGAGGATGCACAAAAGGCACATCCGTCTCTAAACAAATGCTCTCTCATCGGATCACTGATGCGATCTCCCTCGCCTGTGAATCACAGGGTGACCCCATCGGTGTGAAAGCAGATTCGACCAGAGGCAGGGCCTCTTCATGGGCATGGGTAAACAGTGTGTCCTTGCAGGACATATGTTGAGCAGCAGGTTGGTCTTCGCCAAGCACATTCGACAGGTTTAATAACCTAGATGTTACTTCTCTCTTTTTCTGTCTAAGAGAGCTAATTATTCCAACACTCAACAGGCAAGTCAATGCACTTTTATAACGAGCGGGCTATCTGCTATAATTTTGATACAGCTGCCAGTATACAGGCCATTGTAAAAATAACCCATTAAAGTCATAAGCACTTATTAAACTCTGCCTTCATACTGTGTGTATTTATAAGGTTCATATAAATTCCCAGTCTGAGATACATTTTCCCTGCTGGGTTTTCACTATGTAGGGGGATAAATCATTACTCTATACACTTGAGGCATGTCTTTGATGCCGTCACCATCCTGTGTGGCCTCTGACATCCTATGCATATCCTTCCTCAAGTGTCTATGCCTCTGGCAAGTCCCCTCTGTTGGGTGTAACATCATGTTAGTAGTGCAGCGTGATTGGACGCTGTTCCCATAAGCGTCAAGTGGACCATAATCGAAAGGGAACATCTCTGGTTATGCATATAACCTCGGTTCCTTGAGATGAAGGGAACAAGACATTGCGTAACCTGGCCGCACTACTGACCTAGAGCTTCATGGTGCAAGCAATACGCTCCTTGTCCCTCAGTCAAAAAATACTGAAGAAATTGTGATTTTGCACCCACTTTTATAGGCCAGCTGTGTGCCTAAAGGGGCCGGGCTCAAACACCATTGCCAATTATAGAATTGCCGTTATTGTACAAGGGTTTTAACTAAGTCATCTGAGAAGGAATTCCCCACTCGCTCACAAATTCTCCTGCAATATGGAGGGAGACACAGCGCCAGTTCACATTGCCGAAGAAGATCTGGTTAGTAAAAAGAAAACATTTTGGATTTAAAAGATCAAATGAGCAGCAAAACAGCTGTGCGCTGTTTTACTGACAGGCAGCTCGTGTGTGTGTGGCGCGGTTTACATGTACATGTGCTCAGAGAACGCTCGCGCCTAAACGGTCAAATACATTTCAATATTCTGCCAAAATGCCCGTCTTGGTGAGGTGTTCATGTAAACACAGAGAGTTATGTCTAAAGTGAATGTAAACATTGGAGGAAAAGCTGATTTGTATCAAAATTTACCACTTGTAAGTTTAAATGTAACCTAATAGACCTACTGTTGTCTAGTGTATCCTTACTATTAATCAAACAACAATAACAAGAAAACGACAAAACCACTCACTGCTCTTGGCTGAGTAACTTTACTTGTATAACTCTAGTATAAAAGTATTATTCATACATGGAAGACCAGTAGTAGTTTATGTCAATTTCATTCTGAATGTTTAATGGAATACTTTTAAAAGTTGTTAAAAAGCACTGTTTCTTAATTTATATTTTTTGTATTATATAGTGTTTTTCTTCTTCTATTCATTGCTTTTCTTTTGTTATTTTAATACTGACTGTTTACTACTCTTGAATAATAACTTGTGAACTTAATTATTTTATAATTAACAAATTAGTTAGTATTAGGCTATTATTTGTTGTGGCATTGAAGCTGGTATAAAAAAATCATCACATTTCACTAAAGATTACTGAAATTTTGGTATTATGATAAATGTATGTATTGTGTATGGTAGAGCTTGCTGCAATAACATGATGGAAAGTGACACAGAAGTGTAAGCATCCCTGCTGTAAGTGAGGGTGATGGATGCTTTCCTTTATTTGACTACCGTGCACACATGTAACATAAAATAACCTCCCCTACCCAGCGCAGTTTACATTTTTATCCCAGAGTATCTAGTTGATTGTATAGGTATAATACTATTAGGTTGGCCATATCATAATTTTAGAAAGCAAACAACAGAAACTTGTTTCTTGAGCATGTAACCAATACCTGTCAAAATGTCCTTTTTTTCTCTGGACAAGTAACTTTTTTACTCAGACAAGTGAATGACCAATTTACTTGTCCAAAGGACAAGCACATCACAATGCTTAATGTCGAGCCCTGCATGTCATCTGTAGAGAATGCCATAAACAGGTTTCATCCAAAAGTGGAAGCGCTTCAGATCTCTTCCACCATTTACAACAGCGCCATAAACTGCAGTATGTGTTAAACTTTGTGCTGCTGCTGCAAGCCCGGCCGCAAAGCATTCACAGCCCGAAAGGTCTTCTGCCTCGAAACAAAATGCCTTGCAATCTTCATTTACCATCTCACATGTGGCTTTGACTTACAACTGAACATTTAGTCCACTTTGTAGAAAATACTGAGATATAAATCGTGCATCGGCATTCAGCCTAAAAATACCGAGATGTGATTTGTGGTCCATATCGCCCAGCCCTAGCCCTAAGCAAAATCCTTCTTGGGTTCTAAAATTACCGATTAAAGCAGTTTTTTTTTATTTTATTTTTTATGAGAAATTAACATTAATGCATGTCATCAGTCAGTTTTATATGCATTCTCCGATCTCAAATTCTCTGGTTTGCCTCAATGACAGCATGATGCACAGCGTGAATCAGACTTATACCTGCCTTTCATTCGGATTCATTTGCTCTCGCAGTTTCCTTTTCTGAAAGGACTTTCAGGCTTGATAAATCATTCATATCAATGAAGAAAGTTCTACCTGATATGTTAGGGTTAGGGGTTGTGTTAGGGTTGGGTTATAGTTTCTCTGACAAGTGATGTTTCGTTCGTGAACTAATCAGTCTTTGTAGACAAATTGTTCTCATTCATCTCCATAAACTGACCCATACTTCTCGTTCACTGATGTCCCTCCCTTTCGAAGCCAGTGAGCTCTAGTCTGAAGTGCAACACTGCTTTGGTGGCTTTTCATGCCAATCAAGACTGACAACAGAGCAAGCCAATAGCATTCGAGTGCAGGCTGTGAAGCAGCATGCCTTTGGTTTGACTCACTGAATGAATGTGCCCTTCACTGAACCAGTCGAGTCGGTTGTTTTAATCTGAAAGAGATGAGACATGATAATGTACTGGCATACTCATTTGCAGACAAAATGAATGAAAAACTCTCATCTTATATGTGAACGAGGATCAGCTGACTGAATGAATGAGAGGAGGCATGTCATTCATTCAGTTTGGCACGTGAGTCAGTTGAGTTCAACAAGGATAAAAAGACAAGTTTATAGGTATGAAAAGAATCCCCAATTTATAAATGTGTAAAAATTACTAAAGAAGTTCAGTTAAATTGACATGAATTATGAATGGAAATGTTGGGCTTTGGTTCACAGTCTAAGATATGTAGGCTTTTCTTGAACTTGTCTTGGTAAAACTGATGCCCAGGGTTTGACAAAATATTGGAAAAATAAGACCTGCTTTCTTGTCATTTGTGGTAAAATACACAATTGTGTATTGTGTTTAAACTCTATTTTTAGTGTCTTTGAACATTTGTAGACACGCAAATTCCAGTTTTTCTGCTTTTTTCTTCTTTTAAAGACTGATTATAGTGCGAGCCAGTAGCATTCGAGTGCTGGCTGTAAAGGAGCATGTCATTGGTTTGACCCACTGAACGAATACACCCCTTCACTGAACCAGTTGGTCATTAGGCACATACATTTTAATAAAGAATAAATTGACTTGTGACTGTGCTTTTGGTTCAATGAAATTACTCATTCAAAAGGTAAAAGATGGTCGTTTGTCGCCATCTGCTGGTGCAAAGGCTTAATTTGCAGAAACGGTAAATGAAGGAAAACAATCAATGAAGGAATCTGAACAAATCTTTTTGGTGAGTGGATTCAAAAGACTTGAGCCACTGCAATGAATCAAAATCCCCACTACTCTTTCTGACCAATCTGAAAGAGTTTTTCTGATGAATATTACTGAATTGTCCAATCAGTTATCACTTTACTCATAAATATAAATGACTCATTTCCTGCCATCCTTGAGAAAGGTGACACACATGCTACAATAACCTCGAGTATATGCAAGGTGGCCTTCAAGTACTGTATAACAGAAATATTACTGTTATGCATTGTCTTTTAAAACAGTACCTGGTGGTGCAAGTTAGTGGTTTTCAACATGATCAGCACAAATAAAGCCACTTTTCCACCATCTGGCTGAACAGTTCTCATCGCAAACCCTTGCCAATCCGGGCCAGTTTGCGCGGTTACGCTTTCTTTTTCCACTGTGGTGCGATGGAATCAGGAGAATGTACTTAAAAGACCCGTCTTTTGGCAACGATGTGAGAGGTACACATTGGAACGAGTGCGCTATGGAGGCAAATCGCAAATTCCAGTTTTTAGTACAGCTTTTTTCCATGGTTTTACCTTTCTAGTACACAGGAAAGACATAGCCCATGTCGCTAAAAGGAAAGCAAAGAGAAAAAGGCGAGAGGTTTATCATAATTTGCTGAGGGCTTGTGTATGCCACCGGACACAAATATACAGAAAGGTCAAAGTTCCAAACTAGCTAAAAAGAATATGTATTGACAAAATATTATAGAAGTAATATTCTGTATGAAAATAGTATATGAGATTATATTGATACATTTTGAGTTTTAAGGAGCTTGTAATCTACTTCCCTGACGAAAAAGGCGTGTCTAAATACTAATGTAGGCTACTATACTAGTTAAACCATCATAAAATCATGACTATACACTAAACATACACTATTTTTATTAACTTTTATTAACTTCAGCCAAATATTAGCGAACTTGGCGAGCTAGAAGCAACTAAAAGCACTATAAGTTGGCGTTGACAAATTGACAATCGTGAGTTGGCACTAAAGCCATTCTAACAGCACAGTTGAGAACGGTTGAGTACGGTTATAGAATGGTTTATAATCGTGCTGTGCCGAACTGTGCTTAAGAGGAAATGCTGCTGTAACCATTCTGTAACCATTCGGCCCGACACTGGAAAAGCGGCTTTTTTGTGTTGGGACATCTGACCTGGTTGCTGTTCTTTCCTTCAAGAATATGATTTTGAATTTGACTCAACTAATCAACCAGTAAAAATCAGTAGTCGACTCATGCAACCTCTACTCTGTATAATGATATTACTACGATGATAATATGACATTTATAAAAATAATAATAGCTAGATTACTTTGGAATTGAAATCAAGTACCTGTTACAAATTACATGACAAAAATTGTTATTAGTAACATAATCTCTTGGAATAGTTTTTTGGTAATCTAATCTGATTCATTTTGTATTACTTTTAGATTACGTCAAGATAACTTTTGTTAATCTGATGTCACATGCATTTGAGTAGGATAACCTTACCATTTTCAAAAAATGTTGCTTAAATGCATTAAGAAAAAAAAATAATGAATCAAAATATGACAATTGATATGATTTTTTGTTTCACTCACTCTTTGCCTGTATAGGAGTAAAATACAAATATACTTAAAGGGTCATGAAATACAAAAACACATTTTAACTGATAAGAATAATTCATCTACATAATTGTGTAGAAGGGGAGGGTTTATGAGACTTATGTGAGAGTTTCTAGAAGTATGGACAGGTTATCCAGGGCTTGTTTAACAAATGTGGTCTTACTCCAGCAATTTCGCCCATTACAAACACCATCCATGTGAGGTAACAGATCTGGGCTGTGTTTCCCAAAAGAAGTGCAAGCTTTAAGGCCTTTTCACACCAAAGGCGATGTGATTATAAGAGCCGAATGGCCGACGAACGGCCCTTGCCCATAGAAAGCGATGTGAATGACCGCCGTTAAAACATTCACGCCTTTACTAAAGGTGGCATTAATCGACAAACAATTTTACCCTGGTACGGTAGGTGGCTCAACGCACCATTCCGCCTATGACAGATAAGAAGTACTTTACAAGCAAAACTGATTTCTCTTCAAGCTGCAACAGTGATAAAGAGTTTGATGTTGATTTGCTCAACGAGAGAGAAAACATGTTAGACACTTCACGAACTATTGCAGTTCACCTGCTGGACAAGTTGACTGGAAGTATTATCATGTGTACACAGTCCAAGGGGTAATTGGAAAGAATTGAGTGTAAAAAATATTAATGGTTAAAACTTGTTATCATTTGGAACAATGCCATTCTCTATATAATTGTGTTAAGTACATTTGCTTAAAATCAATGCATAATGCACACTTAATGACTGTTGTAACAGAAGTTGTAACAGATGTTGTCAACTTGAACTATACTGATTGTATCTTATTGCATGTGTATCTAAATTTGTTTAAAACGTGTCACTAATTAAACATGACATAATTTAAACAGTCTATATAATGCAAGAAATACAACACCTCACCCAACAAAAACATCTTCAGTCTGATCCATTATTGGATACTTTATTACTTGCCAATGAAAGCTGTTAACGGATATTAAGAATCGCACAGAAATAACGATTTTGAGGAGACACTATCATGTTTTTGGTATACAAAGGCATTTTAATACAAAGATATACAGTGCACTGCAAATCACAGCATTAAATGTATAAATATTTGGCAAATAAAAACACTTAAGATCCGAACAGTTGTTAATTAAAAAAGGTGATACAAAAGGAAAATATGCCACGATATATGTTATATTAGAGATATAAGAGAACTCACGTAAGATTAAATGCTAAGGAACAAAAATACAGCAGTATGGAATACACAATGAAGACATGTAAGATCAGAAAGGGGATGCAAGGGAGTGATGCAGCAATATCATTTACTTGTTAAGGAGGACCCACAAGAGAACAAACTTTTTCCATTTATAAAGGCATTTGAAGCAAATGAAACACATGTCCTCACTGATCAGGATTTCCTCATGAGTTCCTTTACCGTTTAATGTGGGTAGTCAAAACAGCTTTCTGTGCTTTAACGCCACCTGTTCATATGGTTTTGGGAACTGCAGCAGCTCCCCCTGAAACGCGATGAACAGCTAAAATTTTATTGGTTGGAATGTTTTTTTGGCAAAAACAAAAAAAACAATCCGACACACTCACTGTAAAAAAAGCTTTGCTTTGTCGGCATGAGATTCGGCACAAATGTTCATTCCAGGTGTGAAGAGCTTGTTAGGAATCCATTGTTTTCATAAAAAAAAAAAAAAAAAAGATTGCTGCGAGAAATCGTGGCGAAGGTTCGTGTTTGGTGTCAAAAGGCCTTAAGTAGATCGTAGAGACCACTGGCACCAATGGTTTTTATGATCTACTTAGGCTTATGATGCTTTTGGGAAATGCATCCCAGACCAGATATACAGTATTTGTGAATCAGTGTCACAATAAAACAGTCTCAAAAGTTATCGTAAAAGCACATTCATGTACATTTTTGAAGCTGAGTACAAAAGCAATTTGTGAAACTAAAACTAAACTTTGCTGAGCTAATGCAATCAGTTTGGCATTTATGCAGTATGTAGATTAGATTGTAGATACAAAATAACATGTGTAATGTTCTGAGCATTTTCATTGGTTTATACAATGACGTTTATATAACGTCATCTGAGAGTGCGGAGTTAGTCAGTCAGTTGACTAGAATGTAGGGAGCATGAATAGAGTTGCACTGAGTCTGTACACACCCCGGAGTCTCAATAAACGGCAGACATCAAGTCATAATGTCAGTGTTTTATTAAGCACCACAACACAACGGACATTACACTGGCGACGAGGATTAAAACCACATTCATAGGAAGACCGGAGTTTCCCTCAAGTGTCTGTGAGTAAAGCTAGCATGAAACTAGCTCGCTAACTGTGATGGCGTTGGCTAACGCATTCCAGTTTCCTGCATTTAACCCTGATATTGATCCAAACTCAGTAGGTCCGAGATGGAAAAAGTGATACAAAGGTTCGAAAATTATGTGATTGCAATGAACATTACTGAGATGCTAGTCTCAAAGCACTGTTGCTGGAAGCAGCTGGAGAGCAAGGGCATGATATCTATGACACGTTATCTTCAGAGGCTCACAGATATGAGAACGTGAAAATGAAACTGACAATGTACTTCACATATACTAGTATCATGTACTGTACCATACGAGGCTGCGCATGCTTGCTAAAAACTGTGTTTGGTGACACAGACAAAGAAATTAAAGCACAAATAATCCAAAATTGCACATCATCCAGGCTCCGCAGACGTGCTTTCAACGAACCCGACATGCAAGTTACTGGCATAGAACAAAAGTCCAAGCTTGCCGATGATGTCAAAAAATCAGATAAGCGAAGCTCAAAAGAAAGGGAAAAGTCTCAGTCAAACACTGAATGTCTAAACTGTGGAGGAACTTACCTAGGGTGACCATATTCTGGTTTTCCAAAAAGAGGAAACTTTTTTCTGAGAGAGTTTGGGGTGGGGTGGAATAATAGGGTTCAAAACAGTTTACTATTATATTGAATGGCCATGGGAAATGAAGCAATGTGATAATTTTACCTGGTCGCAAAAAAATAGTCTGTTAATTTACCTGATGAACTTTCACCTTTTGTTGACCCTTTATGCTTTGCAGAGCTAATGTGTGCTTCTAAATCACTAGCACCTTTATGAGCAACTGACACATAAGTGCCAGCTTTACATGTCATACATTCTGCTTCCCACGGATCTCGACCTGGACGAAAGCATGGGAATTTTTTTGAAAATTTTCTGTAAATTTGCACTTTCGTTTGGGCATTGTTTCCACATTTGCTGCTACTGTCAAGCAACTGTTTGATGCTGAATACAACAGCGCTTCACGCAGTCACAGAGAGATTGACAGGCAGGAATTTGGCCAATAGTTGCTGCAAGCATCTTATAATCGACCAATTGGTGTGCGAGAAGGCGGGACTTACAAAGAGGGGTTAAAGCAATGCAAATATGCGCGCACACACAATGAAGTATTAGACCAGATGCACATCATAATGCAACTAAAGCCAAATTCTGGACATTTTCGCAAATTTAGAAATCCCGGCCGGATGCTTTTTAAGGTCCGAAAAAGAGGACATGTCCGGGAAAAAGAGGAGCTGTATGTATGGTCACCCTAACTTACCCTCATAATGGCAGCTGTCCATCAAAAGGCAAAAACTGCAAAGCCTGCAGTAAAGCAAATCACTTCTCAAGAGTATGCCGCTCTAAATCAAAGCAGCCAGGTTACAAACGCTGTCATGCTGAAAAGAGAAGGGTGTATGGCAGGAGAAAATCAGGTGTCCATCAGATTAGTGCAGAGACACAGCAGCCGGCACCAGAATCTAGCAGTGATGAAGCCTATGTCTTCATGGTGAATACAAGGAAAATATGAAAACAGCAAAAAGCCAACATTGAAATCCAAGGAAAATACATATCAATGCTAATTGATTCAGGGGCTGTCATTAACATTTTAAGCAAAACTGAATATGACTCACTAGATCCAAAACCAGTACTGAAGCCAACCAGCATTCAAGTATATTCCTATGGCTCTGCACAAGCACTTACCGTACTAGGTGCATTCACCGCCAGTATTCAGTCGCATGGCCGCACAACTCATTCCACTTTCTATGTGACCCCTACCAACGGCCATTCTCTGTTAAGCTACCAGACTGCTGATGAGCTTAGCCTCATCAAGATCCTCAAAACCATAACTCCTCCTACCACTGGTAGTACTGTGGCAGAGTAACTCGTCAATAGTCATCCTGAACTGTTTAGCGGCATTGGAAATCTAAAACACTTTCAAGTCAAGCTGCACATTCACCACACTGTTCAGCCTACCTGTGTGCCACACAGGAGAGTGCCGTTCCACATTCGACAGAAAGTTGAGTCAGAGCTGAAATCCTTGGAAGATAATGACATCATAGAGTCAGTCACAGGACCTACGCCCTGGGTATCACCAATAGTTACCCCACCAAAGCCCAAAGATCCAAACAAAGTAAGGATATGTGTTGACATGTGGCAGGCAAATGTAGCAATACAGTGTGAGCGTCACCTCACTCCGATGATGGACAACGTCATCCACGACCTAAACAGAGCTACAGTGTTCTCTAAGCTAGATTTGAAAGCAGGATATCACCAGTTAGAGCTGCATACTGATAGCCATTACATCACAACTTGTTCCACACATGTTGGGCTGAAGAGATACAAATGTCTCAACTTCTGAATTTCATCAGCCGCTGAAGTGTTTCAAAACGCCATTCACCACACCCTACAAGGCATTCCAGGTGTGAACAATTTAAGTGATGACAATTGTATATGGTCTTACTCAAGAGGACCATGGCAGACACATCACATTAGTCTTCCAACGACTCAAGGAAAGCGGTCTCACACTCAATCGCAGTAAATGCGAATTCAACAATTCAAGATTAGTATTTTTTGGCTTCATTTTTTTTCTGCTGCGGGCATCTTGGTGGATCCGAAAAATGTCATTGCCATACAGCAGGCTGACAACCCGAAAGATGCAGGTAAAGTTCGCAGTGTCTCAGGTCTCGCTTATTACTGTTCTCGCTTCATTCCAAATTTTGCCACAATCACTGCTCCCTGAGGCAGCTCACCAAAAAGGATACACCCTGGAGGTGAAACAGAGAACATGCCACAGCATGGACAAAGCTGAAGGAAAGTCTTACTTACAACCATGGAATATTTTGACCCCAAGAAAACCAGAGCTCATCATCGACGCCAGCCCTGTAGGGCTAGGCGCTGTTCTTTTCAGGAGGAAAAAGGATAGAGACACGTTATAGCTTCTGCAAGCAGGGTGCTTAGTGATGTTAAAAGGCGCTACTCTCAAACAGAATGCGAAGCACTCACTATTGTGTGGAGATGCAAACATTTCCATCTCTACTTGTATGGGAACTCTTTCACTCTTTCTCATTAATAACAGATCACAAGGCTCTTGAATTAATCTGGAACAAACCGATGTCAAAACCTCCTGCCCGCATTGAACGCTGGGGTCTAAGTCTTCAACCATACTACTACAGAGTGGAGTACTGGAAAGGGGCAGATAATCCTGAGGATTACATGTCACATCACCCAGTACCAACAGTCACTCGCACCAGCACCAGAGCAGCTAAAGTAGCTGAGGAATATGTGAACTTTGTCACACAACATGTAACACCCAAGGCCATGATGCTGAATGAGATCAAACAATAAACTTCAAAGGACCCAGTACTCCAGCAAGTCAGTTCGTACATCAGCAACAGCACATGGCACACGGTAAGAGACACACTGCCGCACGCTGAAACACTTAAGAAATACAAGCAAATCAGCTCAGAACTGTCTAACACACAGATGATATTATTTTGAGAGGTTCCAGAATCGTCATTCCATCATTACTGGAACAGCGCATCCTCCAGCTTGCCCATGAGGGATGCCAGGGCATTTTGAAGATAAAGATGCTACTAAGAGAGAAAGTTTAATTTCCAAACATGAACCAAAAGACTGAACCTGCAATAACAAACTGCCTAGCTTGCCAAGCCAATTCCCCTGTCATACTCACAGAACCACTAAAGTTGACCAAGCTACCTGAATCACCCTGGCAAGACATCAGCATAGACTTCTATGGACCTCTGCCATCTGGAGAACACCTTATGGTCATTCTGGATGAATACTCATGATACCCTGTAGTGGAAGTCTTGAGATCAATAACTGCCAACTCTGTAGTGCCCATACTGGACAATGTATTCTTCATGTTCGGAATCCCAAAGACAGTGAAATCGGACAATGGACCTCCTTTCAATAGAGAGCAGTTTAGCAAATTTGCAGCATATCTTGGTTTCCATCACCGGAAGATCACCCCTCTTTGGCCACAAGCGAATGGATGTGTAGAACGATTTATGTGAACTCTAGGCAAAGCAAAACGAGTTGCCGGAACACTTGGCATCCCATTTAGACAACAACTCTGCATATTCTTACGTGAGTACCTCTCCACGCCAAACACTACTACTGGAACATCACCAGCAGAGATACTGTTCCGACACCCTGTCTGTAACAAGATTTCAACTGTCAACACAGGGAAGCATTATAAGCCTGACAGAGCTCTTAGTCTGAGAGATCAGGCAGCCGAAGCAAAGATGAAGTCCAATGCTTTTTCCCGTCAGTATGCTGCACCTCATTGCCTGGTGACAAAGTGATGTGTTGGAAGACAAAACACAACAAACTCTCAACACCATATCATGCCACTCCATATACCATGATAAAGGTCTAAGGTTCCATGATCACTGCAGTGCATGAAGGACACTCAATCACCCGAAATTCATCATTCTTCAAGAAAGTGACCTCTCAACTCTCCGACTTATCCGTAACGGTCTCTGATGATGTACCCCCTTCTCCAGAGCAGCGCTATCCCACAAGGGCAAACAGGAGACCCCCTACATATTTGAGAGACTATGCAGCTAAGTGATTGCTAATTGACAGTGTTGTTTTAATGTGTGATTCTGTTTGAAGTGACTGTCCTGTCCAAATGTTCATCTCATGATCTGTAACGTTATCTGGATTCATTTTACAGGTCATGTGTAATTCATTTACAGTTCATGTGTTACTGTTACATGAGTTTATTTAGTTGCTACTTCAGGTATTCTAGACATAGTGTGCACAAATTAAATTTGCAGACTGTTCATTTAAAAAACAATAATAATGAAAAGGAGTGATGTAATGTTCTGAGCAATTTCATTCATTTATACAATGATGTTTATTTTACATCATCTGAGAGTGCAAAGTTAGTCAGTATATACAGGTGCATCTCAATAAATTAGAATGTCGTGGAAAAGTTCATTTATTTCAGTAATTCAACTCAAATTGTGAAACTCGTGTATTAAATAAATTCAATGCACACAGACTGAAGTAGTTTAAGTCTTTGGTTCTTTTAATTGTGATGATTTTGGCTCACATTTAACAAAAACCCACCAATTCACTATCTCAAAAAATTAGAATACATCATAAGACCAATAAAAAAAAAACATTTTTAGTGAATTGTTGGCCTTCTGGAAAGTATGTTCATTTACTGTATATGTACTCAATACTTGGTAGGGGCTCCTTTTGCTTTAATTACTGCCTCAATTCGGCGTGGCATGGAGGTGATCAGTTTGTGGCACTGCTGAGGTGGTATGGAAGCCCAGGTTTCTTTGACAGTGGCCTTCAGCTCATCTGCATTTTTTGGTCTCTTGTTTCTCATTTTCCTCTTGACAATACCCCATAGATTCTCTATGGGGTTCAGGTCTGGTGAGTTTGCTGGCCAGTCAAGCACACCAACACCATGGTCATTTAACCAACTTTTGGTGCTTTTGGCAGTGTGGGCAGCTGCCAAATCCTGCTGGAAAATGAAATCAGCATCTTTAAAAAGCTGGTCAGCAGAAGGAAGCATGAAGTGCTCCAAAATTTCTTGGTAAACGGGTGCAGTGACTTTGGTTTTCAAAAAACACAATGGACCAACACCAGCAGATGACATTGCACCCCAAATCATCACAGACTGTGGAAACTTTACACTGGACTTCAAGCAACTTGGGCTATGAGCTTCTCCACCCTTCCTCCAGACTCTAGGACCTTGGTTTCCAAATGAAATACAAAACTTGCTCTCATCTGAAAAGAGGACTTTGGACCACTGGGCAACAGTCCAGTTCTTCTTCTCCTTAGCCCAGGTAAGACGCCTCTGACATTGTCTGTGTTTCAGGAGTGGCTTAACAAGAGGAATACGACAACTGTAACCAAATTCCTTGACATGTCTGTGTGTGGTGGCTCTTGATGCCTTGACCCCAGCCTCAGTCCATTCCTTGTGAAGTTCACCCAAATTCTTGAATCGATTTTGCTTGACAATCATAAGGCTGCGGTTCTCTCGGTTGGTTGTGCATCTTTTTCTTCCACACTTTTTCCTTCCACTCAACTTTCTGTTAACATGCTTGGATACAGCACTCTGTGAACAGCCAGCTTCTTTGGCAATGAATGTTTGTGGCTTACCCTCCTTGTGAAGGGTGTCAATTATTGTCTTACGGACAACTGTCAGATCAGCAGTCTTCCCCATGATTGTGTAGCCTAGTGAACCAAACTGAGAGACCATTTTGAAGGCTCAGGAAACCTTTGCAGGTGTTTTGAGTTGATTAGCTGATTGGCATGTCATCATATTCTAATTTTTTGAGATAGTGAATTGGTGGGTTTTTGTTAAATGTGAGCCAAAATCATCACAATTAAAAGAACCAAAGACTTAAACTACTTCAGTCTGTGTGCATTGAATTTATTTAATACACGAGTTTCACAATTTGAGTTGAATTACTGAAATAAATGAACTTTTCCACGACATTTTAATTTATTGAGATGCACCTGTATAGGGAGCATGATTAGAGATGCACTGAGTCTGTACACACACCGGAGTCTCTGCAGAATTGATCTAATGTCAGTGTTTTATTAAGCAACACAACACAACGGACATTACAACATGTATTTAGGCATTTTGATAAGTTTGATGGACAAAACCTTTACAAATACATAGTGACACATGGTTTTATGACACACAAGATAATTCAAAGAACAGTTAATATGTGTTCATCAGGAGCTGGTTAGATATGCAATGTGAAGTTAAGAAAACATGCAAGCACACCTTCAAATGCTTTTTGAAGGCAGAGTTTAAATTGCACAGTAATGTTTTTGCCTTGTGTCTCCTTAAAAGTAAAATTATTTTTGTAAATCAGTGGTCAAATGATAAATAAGATGCTCCATTTTCAGTGTTATAGTTACCTGGCCAGTGGCTAGTTTCAGGCCTGTGTGTGCAATTCCACAAACCTCCGCCCTCTTCTGAAAACTCTCAAAGACTTATGAATGTTCTGTATTTTAGCAGTAGGCTGGTTTAGAATTAAATAATAAAACATAAAGAATTAGGGGAATCAATAAATTATTATTCATTAACTATTTACTGCCATTTTCTAGAAAAACATGTAATGACCTAATCCATACAAAGGTAACTGTAATCTCATTAAGAGTATTTTAAAATGTAATTTACTCTAATTACAAGTTCTTGATTTTTGTAATTTGATCACACAATACAGATTACATGTAATCATTTACTACCCAATACTGCCCATACATATCCACAAAGGTCTGGGCTAAGCCCCGAATATCCACTGGCCCTAGAACCGCCTTGGTCCCAAATGCTTCACTAGCAACTATCTTGTGTTGTGACGTTAAAGGCAGCAGACCAGGAAAAATATCAGTCCATTTCACACCTTTAATCTGTCAGAATACACCGGCACTTTCGAATGTCCAACAATTACAGTAACAAAAAGGCTTTTATAATGCATAATGGTGTAGTTATAGCATCTAACAGCAGGGGCTAACTGGACATGGTGCCCAGGCAAACCACTGGTTGTGCTCTAATATGGACATCATTATGACATGTGATTTAATATTTCATTCCAGCGTCTGGGCGTACACAACTCAAACTCTATTTACCATGAGACAGATGGTGTAGGTATAAAAACCAAACAAAAAAACAACTCACACCAGCAAAGATGTAGAACACACATGATGAAAGACTCATGCGGCCAGATGTTTTCCTTCCACTCTGTGGAGAAACACTTTGGAAGGCGCTGCTCCATCTCAAAATGATTAAGTGCATTGCAGGAAATGAATAATTTAAAAAACGCACCCTAAGCTGTTAGCAATTACTCTAGCCGTGTCATTTTCATGTGTGGTGAGAACTTCACAAACAAGGGCCTATTGAGTCTGACTGAGGCTCAGGATTGGCACATCTGTGTGTTGATGCAGACATGACGGCTTTGTTCTGTTTGCTCTCCCGCTACGTGTCCTCCATTATGCGTTAGCCTGTCATGCTACAGTCCACCATAATGAGTCATCTGATTGCCAGGCACCATGAACCGGAATGTTGAGCGCAGTGAACAGACATTGTTTAAAGCGGCACATCTGTTTAGCCATCACATGGACGTCTCAACACTTAATTAATATCTTTCTTCCTGAAATTGCATTTTTTTCTGTCTACCAAGTGTGCTATGCACAAAAATCAGCCCTGTATTTACCGTATGCTAGCGGAGACAATTCATCATCTTCTGTAACTACTTCCTTCCTGATAAGCTACTAGCCAACAATTCTGACACACTTGACACACTTTGACATATCCATCGTGTCAGTGATACACTGGCAGCCAAACAAGAGGATAAGTACATCAGAGTCTCTAGTTTGAGAAATAGATGCCCTCAGCTGACAGCTTCATTGAATTCTACCCGCTCAACACCAGTTTCATGTACAACAGTAAAGAGAAGACTCAGGGATGCAGGCCTTATGGGAAGAATTGCAAAGAAAAAGCCACTTTTGAAACAGAAACACAAAAAGAAAAGGTTAGAGTGGGCAAAGAAACACAGACATTGGACAACAGATAATTGGAAAAGAGTGTTATGGATCTTAACCCCATTGAGCTTTTGTCGGATCAGCTAGACTGTAAGGTGCATGAGAAGTGCCCGAAGTGCTACAGGAAGTGTGGGGTGAAATGTCACCCAAGTGTCTGGACAAACTGACAGCTAGAATGCCAAGGATCTGCAAAGCTGTCATTGCACGTGGAGGATTCTTTGACAAGAACTCTTTGAGGTAGTTTAAGAAGTTCTGAATATTTTTTTCAAATTGTAATAGTCATTTTTCACATTATTAATGCCCTGACTATACAGTACATTGTGATCAGTTGTATGCCACTTTGGTGAATAAAAGTACAAATTTCTTTCCATAAGAGCAAAATCTGTACGTTATTCCAGACTTTTGGCCGCCAGTGTATATTACCTGAAACAAGACCGAGATCCGTGTAGCATATTACTATGACAATGAGCACCCATCAAAGCCAATCCACCTCCTTGGTACCAAAAATCTAGTGTTTGTGCAAACTAAACTAAAACGTACCTAACTAGTCACCTAAACCGGTGTTGTGGTATAGGGCCCTGGTTTCTCTTGGTTTTTGTTGTTTACAACTGAGATCCTCACTTCCTACTTCTGGTGTCCCATGGGTAATGCCTTTACCTTCTCATCCTTTATGGAAATGGATCAGCCCTCAGACTATCTCTCCTGGGGTTGTGTCCAGAATATATTACAGACTAATTTTAAAGTAGTGCAAGACACTGTGTGTTACTCAATCCTGGAAACATGGCCTGCAAACACTGGGCCTGGAACTTGACTGGGACATACTAGTATGGTAAACATATTTATAGCTTGAAAAACAATAAATAATAATAATAATAATAATAATAATAATAATAATAATAATAAAACACCAGCTTATTCATTATAAGTTTATCCATAAAATCTAGCCTCTCCATACAACAAGTTCGATTGAAGCATACTGACAGACAAAGTGGCTTTTTTCTTTTTTTTTTCAGTTCCAAAAACTTTTTTTTGTATTTATTTTTTTTATTTTTATTTCTTTAAACCTCTTTTAAGTAAGTTTAAACCATCTGATTGCAAGGCTCAGCAGTTTGAGTTGTTTTATTGTGGCATGTTTTAGTTTAAACTTTGTTTCATGTCTTTTATTTTGATATGTCAGATTTAGTTATGTGATTTTCCTGTCCTGTCTTGTGACCCTCATGTTCCATTATGTGTTTACTAGTCTTGCATTTTGATTGGTTCTTGTTTTATTAGTCTTGATATCTGTTTATCAGTTTTGTCTTGTCATTGGTTGTTGTCTATTGTCTTATCTTGTTAGCAAATGTTTGTGTTTTATAGCCGTCATGTTTGCTGTTGTCCTATGTTGAGTACTGTGAATGTTTAATGTTGTCATAGTCACAGACAAGTTGTAGTCTATGTTCATAATCCTTGTTTTGTTTTGTTTCATGGTTTAATTTACGTTTGTTTGGATTTAAAATAAAGTGCACTTGTATTCTCTCATCATCAAGTCTCCCTCTCTGTCAGCATCGTCATCAGCTTTACGTTACAGAATCCTCGACCAACATCATGAATCCAGCAGTTCAGCTCTTACGACTACATCAGGGGGATCAGCCCACAGAACACTATGTTTACTCAGTTCTGTGAGTTGTTATAGTTGATGAATTTTAATGATAAGGCTCTAAAAGACATTTTTCATTTTGGACTTGCTGAGTCAATCAAGTCATATCTGCCTCAAGGCAGTATCATGTGGACCTTAGGTGCTCTATTGCTAAGTGGATCAAATTTCACTCAAGGACTCAGCGAGGACGCCAGCATACCTACAATGAATTCTATGCCAGTGATCCGGAAGCCTCAGTCTGCCACCCTGGCTGCCACGTCAGAGTGCGGTCATAACTGTCTTGCCAGGCTATGATGCCACGTCTGTCTCACCATGCCTTGCTTTGGCACGGCCTGCTGCCATGTCTGCCTCGCAAGGCCCTACTCCCTCTTCTGCCGCACCATGCTGCCAGGTCTGCCTTGTCAGGCCACGGCGCCAGGTCTCCCCGCCAGGCCATGCCCCACGGCTCATAATCGGCCTCGTCAGGCCATGCTTCGTGGCCAGTCTCTTCAGGCCATGCTCCACGGCCAGTCTCGCCATGCCATTTTCCACGTCCGGTCTCTCCATGCCATGCTCCATGGCCGGTCTCGCCATGCCATGCTCCACTGGCAGTCTTTTCAGGCCATGTTCCCTGTGGTCTCCAGCGCTGTCTGTTCCCCCATGGTCCCGACATCATGGCCAAGGTGCACTACAGCTTATGAATGAGTGACATTAGCAGCAAACAGTTAATAGTGTGAAACACGGAGAGAGCGCGATTCAGATTCACTTCTCATGAGTGAGTCAGCGGGACTCATTGTACCTCTCCGCTGAAGGCCAATCATTAATAAAATTAGAAAAATTTAAATACATTTAAACAGCATAGCAAGAGATTGCTATAAAAACAGTCCACAACAAGAATACACAGGCTTATATATATATATATATATATATATATATATATATATATTAAACAGATATTAATATAAACATTTTATATTCATTTAAATTACAAGCAAAGCTTAAT
Source organism: Myxocyprinus asiaticus (assembly GCF_019703515.2). Classification (NCBI taxonomy): domain Eukaryota; kingdom Metazoa; phylum Chordata; class Actinopteri; order Cypriniformes; family Catostomidae; genus Myxocyprinus; species Myxocyprinus asiaticus. Next base: position 4,297,479 of record NC_059347.1, read on the forward strand.
ATCATTTAATACGATTACAAATGCATCAAGTCTGCTACTGAACAATCATGAAGAGTCTGTAACCTAATTTCCATCCACATTACGCGCTATTTTGTTATCAACAAAGTGAAAGTGCGTAAAAAAAAAGTTTGTGAAATTTGCCGTCTTCTGCCTGTTTCCATTCAAATGGCCTTTTATTGATAAAAATGGTGTGCGTGATGACGTAATGCCTAAAAAACACTTGTCGCATAAGTTTTGGTGTATCGCAAAAGAAATCTGCCCTTAAGCCGTTTCCATGCAGAAATGTGTGCTTATCGCTTATTGTGTAACTTTCGCCTCCCAGATGTCCCTAATTTTTTTCCTCCAAATTCTTTGTAAAATTGGGAGAGTATTGAGACAATTCATTGAAATTACCCAACTTACTGTCATTTTAATTTCACAAATAAATGCAATCATAAGAGGAGGAATTGCAATCAAAAGGGAGCCGTTGCCCTTCTGATAGGACTATAATATTGGTCCCGGTTGCCACCGGTTCTGACCCGAAAGTGAATCATCATGGCCCTGTTCAAGCTGGCAACCTGCACCAAGTAGTGGGGGAAACTTTCGGTCTTAGTATAAGGACCATCCATCTATGTGTATATGCTGTGTGCACAACTATTAAAGAAAAATTGATGCGGCAATATCAGGATTTACATATGATACATTCCTGATATTTAATAGGCTATTTTGAACAATCATCTAATCTAAAGCATTGCCATCACAACTGCATTATGTCCCACATATTTGTCCAGCAACTTTTAACGACCAGCTGAACTTGATTGTCATCTAAAATTAATTTTAGCATCATAGTGCAATTTACATTTTCTGAAGAAGCTCAGCAAATGAGATCCGAGGTAAAGAGGGTAAGATTTAAAATGTTTAAAAGTTTTAAAATGTTCAAAAGCTTGTTTTCTGAAAGTGAACTCAGCATTAGGCAAATAGTTCTGATAGTTTATAGTCTTGAAAAAAGTGTAGAACATTCTGAGAATGTCATTCAGCCACCTTTTTTCATCTACAGAACAGGGTAAGGCTAATTTAAGTTTGTGTAAAGAAAAGGCAATTATATAGGTCTAAATATAAATATATATATACTGTATATATATAATTGTTTGGTAATTAATTATTTTAATTTAATGCTTTATTCGTTTGGTAATTTATTTAATTTAATACAGGGAATTTTGCCGGTATTTTTTCAAAAGTAAGCTAAACAATAATTTTTTAGAACTGGGCTATGGTAGTGTTCCAAAAAGCACACTGATGCTTTTCTCCTAGTATTGTGTATTTATTTTTAATTTAAAACATCTTTGTGCAGAGAAATTATATGTTTTATTTATTAATTTTTTTAATGTGGGTTAATTCCGTGACTGCCGTCTATTATTTTGAATTGTGTGGAAAAGCAACTTTAATAAATAAATGGATGGCTACCACAATTAAATGAATCACAAACAGTGGCCATTAATTTGTTCTCCGTGCACTTGTCGATGGTTAAGATCAACCAATAATCACGTACAATAAATTGGCTTTCAAGGATTTATACCTTGTCGTCATGATTAACACATGCTAATGAATGAGGTCAATTCTGTCATGTGACACTACATTTTTGCGTTAATGCCAATTTTCTCAACAAAAAGTGTTTTCAAACTAGTTTTTTGTGACATTTGAAGTATCGACATAGAGTTTATGCGCTAGAGTTAAACGGAAAAATATTATGTCGACACTTGTGAAATTTTAGCAATAATTTGCATTTCCATCAGCTTTATTTTGATACTTTTTAAAAAAAAAAAAAAATCTTTGGATTGAAATATAGTTAATTTTGTGGATCTCTCTGTTGTTTTTTTGTTTTTTGTTTTTTGTAAAGTGTGCTTTAAGAAACACGGGCGAGTGACTTCATTGCATCAGAGATGTCACTTAACATACAGCTGATTGGCTCAATATCTTTAAGTGATCTGTTACCCAGAACAAGGGTCACAAGGGTGTTAAGGGTCAGATTAGCCATGGAGCGTAAGTAACATGGCGATGAAAAGTTGAAATAGCTGTGGGCCGGAGATCTGCAAATCGAGGCGGAATCTCCAAAAAATTGCCGGGTTACTCCAGAAGGGGGCGACACCTCCACGGTTAGGCTTAGGGAAAGGGTTATGTTAGGTGCTCCCTATATCTTTGCTGCCAGTTTGGAGCTCCCGCCCCTTTTAGGAAATCTGTTTGCTGCTATAGCCTTCTCCGATGAACACCAGTAATGGACGACCACTTGTTTTCTCTTATCATCAAGTCTCTGACTCCATCATCGTCAGCTTTGTTACATTTACTGTATGTACTGTAGTATGTTTTCCTTGTTACATGTATGGATAATTTGTTTGTGTATTTTTAATCTGTATTTTATTTCCATGACATTATGCAAAATATGTACACTATCTTATCCCAGTGTAATGTGTAAGTTAGGAAACAAAAAAAAAAAACTTGACTGTGACGAGGAGGAGGGCGTGGCAGGGCCGTGAGGGTGCATGGCTGGTGCTGAATCAGATGATCAGCGGGACAGCGAGATAAAGGGTGGCCGGAGAGGCCTCCTCCTTGCCCGTCCTTATACTGTAACAGTATAAGGACGGGCTAGGAGGAGGAGGTAACCGGCTGAACAGTCAACATAAAATTTAATGATATAAATTAACTTAAAACTAAATAAAACATAAGGACACAGACACACATGCAACACGGCCACGTGCATCTCTCTCCCTATCGAACAGGTGTCTCCGGCCCCCCTTTATCTCACTCTCCCACTGATCATCTGATTCAGCGCTGGCCATGCACCCTCACGGCGTGGCCACACCCTCCTCCTCGTCACATTGACACTGAAAACATTGTGATGTCACACTGTTGTAGACATTTGCATCTGACTGCCTCAATAACAGCACATCAATGCCTACATTGCGTTATCACTTCAGTAGCCCCACCCAGTAATGATTAGCAGTGAGATGACAGGTCATTCAAGAGCAGAGAGCCAGTCAGAACAGTGGCCGTTTACTGTTAAGTCTTAAAAAGCTGCTCCGAAACCAAGTGTTTCTGACAGAGGGTCAAAATGAGAGTGGAAAATGATAATGTTTGACAAATATATAAATGTTTTTGGTGCAAAAAAACTGTACTAATTTTATATGTGAACTCCAAGGAACATAATAATTTAAAAAGCATGTCATGACCCCTTTAAGTGTACCAGTGATGTCATACCATGTCTCATCTCCACAGAGGTCACAGATCAGGGCAGCAGACGGGATCTGAAAGCCGTGCCCTTCATCAGCTACCTGTCAGGTCTGTTGAAGACGCAACTGCTGTCCGATGACCTTGTGGCTGGTGTGGATATTCGTTGCCAGGAGAAGGGCAGCTGTCCGGCCACCTGTCACCTGTGCAGGCAAGCCGGTCGTGAGGCGCCCAGCCCGATGCCCGTCCTACTGGAGGTCAGCCGTGTTGTGCCCCTCTACAGCCTGGTGCAGGATAATAACACTAAAGAGGTAAACAACGATCTGGAGGATATTTTTAGTGGTGTTTGCTAAGAAAAGCATGACTGTTACATTTGCTCATACTTAGGGGTAGTGTTAACCCTATTAAACTTGCATCAACTCGTCCCGCTCTGTGTTACAAACACGAGTAATACCTTAAAACATGCGGCCTAAGAAGAGATGTGCTATCACTAAGTGACTTGTGATTTTCATCTGGTGGACAAGGTTTAGGATTGGGGTTTAGGTTAGGGTGTAGAGGGAATAAAATTCTACATATTTTAGAAATAAAATTCTAAAATACACTGCTCTTAATTGTATTACATTATTTACAACTAAAACTAACTCACATTACATTTTACACAGAAACTGGAGCTTACACATGCCCAAATGGTCAAAAACACTCTCCACTTTGAATTTGGGTAAGCACGGACCTATTTTAGCTGAAGAACGTCTGGCCTACTGTTGCCGAATTCACAGTAAGATCATTCTGGAATACTTCAACAACTTCATAGCAATGCTCTGGCAACCACCCTCAACATCCTAGTATAGTAGCGGCAACTTTTGCACAGACAAGCGGCACTCACATTTTCTACACACAAAGGCTACATCTGATTTTATAATGTTCATTTAAATACTGTAAGTCCTTCACTCTTAAAAAATAAAGGTCCAATTAAAACCAAAAAGTTTTACAACCTGATCTCATAGGAGAATCTTCACAATGTTCCACAAACTTTTTTATCATCTAGTTCCTTAGAAGACCTTCCATGTACTGGTGCTTTTAAAACCCAGAAACATCAAGAAACATCCAGGAGCCTTTGTAACCTTCAAACAAGGTTGGGAGAGTTCATTTTAAAATGTATTCTACTTCAGATGACTAAATGCATGCTGTAAAATGTAATTTGTGACGTATTGCGTTAGATTACTTGTTGTCAGTAATGTAATCTAAATATAAATGGATTTCTATTTCAGCACTGGCAGATTTTTTTTTCACTTGTTTATGACAATAAACAAGTGAATTGCATGCCAAAAAAAAAAAAAAAAAAAACATCTACATCCAGGATAGTGAGACAAAATACACTTATATTAAAAATACATTCTATGAAAAAGCCTAAATATTTAATGCAGTGGAGCTACTTAAATTTGTTTTAAGGATTTATTAGAAGATATTTTTACAGGAAAACAATTAAAGTGTTGTTATTGAGAGTAAGATTTATGCACTATTCTGCACGTATGAATGTAACACATTATAAGAAAGTGTTTCACTGCTGTTCAAACGCTGCTCAGATCACATCATTTATATGGATAAATGTTTTTAAACTGAATAGACAAAATATTAAAGGAATATTCCGGGTTCAATACAAGTAAAGCTCAATCGACAGCATTTGTGGCATAATATTACCACAAAAAAAAAAAAAAAAAAGGAAAATCCTTTTCTTTAAAAAAAAAAAAGAGCAAAAATCTGTTACTAGTGAAGCACATTGCAATGGAAGAGAATGGAGCCAGTTTTTATTTTATTTTAAAATGCTCACTTTTTCAAAAGTATAGACACAAGACATAAACAATATGCTCGTAAACATGATTTCAGTGTAATAAAGCCTCTTACTAACCTTTTTTTGTGTAAAGTTATAGCTAATTTTAGAACTTTGTTACTATGACGATAATGTCAACAAACCCTAAAATGACCGTACAAATAACAATTTAAACAACTTTACAGCTCAAATACTAATAAATAAATAAATAAATAATAAATAAATAAAAATAGAATAAAATAAAAAGTGAATAGAAAATAAGGTATATATATAGAAATACACAATAGGACAATATATATATATATATATATATATATATATATATATATATATGTGTGTGTGTGTGTGTGTGTGTGTGTGTGTGTGTGTGTGTGTGTATATATATAATGTATGCACAATATACAAATATATATCTGTTATATACAGAAGCAAGGGAATGTAATGGCAGAAGAGGTATGGTATGTTGGATAAATATAAATAGATTAAGCTGTGTATTGCACATTAATTATTGCTCAATGGGGCAATTTTAACTGTTCATGAGATGGATAGCCTGAGGTAAAAATAACTGTTCCTGTGCCTGACATTTCTGGTGCTCAGTGCTCTGTACTGCCTGCCAGAAGGCAACAGTTCAAAAAACCCTCTAAAAATTGATCCCATTCGCTTCCATTGTAAGTGCCTCACTGTAACCTCCATTTGTGCTTTTTTTAGAGAAAAGGAGGGAAGAGTTGATATAAATTTGTGTGGTAATTAACATTATGCCACAAATGCTGTCGATTGAGCTTGACGTGTATTGAACCTGGAATATTCCTTTAAATTAAACAAATTACAATAAAATGCAAAGTAATCTTAAAAAAAAAAAAAATACTTTGCACCGTTACATGTATTCTGTTACTCCCCAATCCTGTGTTCATAAAACTATATGTTAACACACTGAAGAACCTTTTAAGTGTTTTGATGAGGTGTTGATATTAAATGGAAAAAATAAAGACTCTTATGATTAATTGCGGATATATTAAAAAATTGAAAAGAAAGAAGATAATATAATAGACTTATTTTTTTATGCATTTCATAGCATAATAACAATAACATATTAGTTAAAATAACTGTAAACCATATATGATAATATATCAGCTAATTTACAATAGGACGTTCTAAACACGAATTCCACAGATATTGTTTTCTTGAACATAAGCAGTGCATTAAATCCTCCATGTTGTACAAAAATGATGCATTCTGCTTCTCCAAACCCACCAGCAGATGGCAGGAGTGATTTTCATTAGGTTAAATCACTTTCAAAATAGTGAAGAAGGCAATGTGTTTCAAGACAGATGATAGACTCTGTGTGTGCCAGACAGAGAGAGAGACAGTCCAAAAGACAGATAAATGACTTGAAATAGCATGTTATTAATCTTGCACCCGTTTCTTGGCTTTACTGTATGACCACAAGTTAATATTTCCACTTTCCTTAGATAAGGAGACTTTCATTAGCAGCCACTGTATCTTCTGAGTCACGGACTTAATGAGGATATAAAATCGGGTTTTGGAGCAGATTGCCTGGGCTTTCTTTTCCGCATCATCCTTCTTGCTGCTGACGTCTTGAAGGAGAAGATGCCATTTACTTGCGTCTGTTGTTCTTCAGTGTCAGGTGACAAGAGAGTGACTCAGTACCAAATGGCCCGCTTTGGCCCACTGCGTACCTGACAGGTGATCGCCCTGGGGATCGGACCCACTCCATAACAATGATTCCCCCCACTAATTGCTTCTCACACTGAAGCCAGTACTTGTCTCTGATGGCGTGTCTGGACCTCGGCAATAACAGGAGCATCGACAATGACAAAAGGCTTGCAATCGATAGCAGACGGTCCCTAGTGGGGATCTGTCGATAGGTAAACAAAACGTCGCCCCCCCCTCCCCACCCATGCAGCTGAGTTGACTAGGGACAGAGCAGACTGGTGCAGCACAGGCTCAGAAGATAATGCTAGATTATGAGGATGATATTGATGTCATCGACCCGGGGGACAAGCCAGGGCTTCTTGTACTCACATTTCTGAAACAGCCATCTGTCAATTAGCATAGCAGACACAAAGACCCAGAGAACATATGTATTCAAACACAATACTGCCACTTGCATCTTCTCTGCATTCACCTGAAGCAAAGAGCAACACTTTATAATTTGACAGCGATGGTGATTGGGATCAGGTGGGTTTTGCAAGTAAGCAGATGTACCTGCGGTCTCTTTGTTAAACTGACTGGATCTTGGCATGTCAGTTCTGTTTCCTTGTCACCCTCACTCTAATGGAGGAACATTGGGCTCTGGTTACGATCTGGAATTAGCCATCTGTTTCCTTGAAAACACTGTACCGGAAAACAGGTCTGAAAAGGATAAAAAGCAAAATTTTTGCAAAGCTTCTCATGTGACAGATTTTATCCTGTTTTCATTATATTTCCCCCTTTGTAACAATCCACTACACACACTCTCACATACACACTCATTTTCTGTGAATAGGCAACTTAGTAATTTTATGATTAAGGGGGTACTTGTAAATGTAAAAAATGAAAAAAGGTTGCTTTCCAGCAGTTTTTTCTGGCAAAATATTTCTAATGCATTTCCAATCTCCAGACAAACATTAACCTTTGGGCCAGAAAACATACTTTACGACAGTACATGAATGCAAACGCTTCTTGCTTTGCAAGCTCGATTTTACGTGTTCTATGATCTAAAATTTGTCAGAGCTCAATTCCTAACGCAACAGAAGTCCATGTTGCATTCTCAGTGTTATTGTTGCCTCTACGGTCAATTTTCACTTTCAGGTCAACTTTTGTCAAGGCCAAGCAACAGTTTGAACAGAATCTTGTTAAAAATGTGTTTATAGCTTGGAAACTAAATTAAAAAATAAATTTCTAACTGAATAACTGAATAATAACACATCTGTTTTAATAGCACAGACACTTGAAGGTAACTATTCTGAGTACTGAATTTGTTGCCAACAAAGATAACGCAATAACGATAATAAAGTACAAGGCGCTGGCCAAGAATTTGCATCTTCATTTGCCTACTTGCGCAGAATGTGTTTAGTGTAGTTTCAGCACATGCAAATTGTAGTTGTTTGCGAACAAAAATGGCCTTAAGAGGCATTTACCCCAACAGTGAATTGCAGTTACAAAGCAACTGGAAATCTTTTGTTTACAATGAGAATTGGCAATGAATGCCGTCATGACTGTTGTGATGTGGGTATGTCCGACCATGCATCTAAAGTTGACATGCAATGTGACACGGCTAAAACCAATGGAAGTGAGGACAGGAAAGGCTCTGTCTCAGCAAACGTAAAGTTCTGACTTTTTTTTTAAGTTGCTACATGCTTGCCCTGCATAACTTCTTAAAAACCATTCCCAGGAAATTAACAAATTAATGGGTGGAGTGTGGTTTTTTGTGTGTGTTTTGGAGATAGTCTTTTCTGTAATTGAGTGTATGGCTGCTTATTGGATCTCATCCTGTAAACCTGAATAAAACTGCTCAGCCAGGGAATTGCCGTCTACACATTCAAAGGTGCATCCAATTTAATCATGCTACAGTCTCCGTTCACTCAAGAAGAAAGTGATGGATACTGCTCTTATAAGTTGGTATTAAACCCCTGCCAAGCTGCTGACCAAAATACATTTTCCAGGGAATGCTAAACCCATGGATTTTGCTAACCATTCAAATAGATGGAGGAAGCAAATCAAATCAGTTTATAGGCAGCCGTGTGCCGATTTGCCGCTCTTCAATGGATGTGCACATTTCTTTGCATTCCTTTTGTCCCCTCGTGAACCCCAGGTTCAACTGAAGGCATATCTCCCTTCCTGGAAGATGGTTGTAGGTGTTCCTAGAAACAAGGACATTTCCTTCTCTACATTACACTGAATGATCGGAATGACCTATTCACTGAGGTTTTAGGTCATCGGATGAATCAGTTCCTCTGCCCAGCTGGCTAATGTTTGCATGCATCAGACACTGATTAGGGACAGTAATAGGGTGAGCTCAAATGAGCAAAACAGATAATAACATTTAGATGTCGTGGTCGCTCCATTTCTTGTTATTTAGAATTGTTTTCTCTGAAGTCTAGAGAGCTAAGAGGATTTGGGGTCATCGACTGATACCTAAAGAAAAACATACGTGGTAAACAAACAGTTCTGATTTGAAATTTGTGTTCTGTCATTAAAATTCTAACCATTTACCAAATTACAGTGTGCGTATCCTCAGGGCATTCCTCAGTCTTAATATTAAATGTTGTAGAAGCCTCCAAGAATCCCGACTGATCTACACCAGAGTTCTATTTAGAGTTACCCATACGTCGTATCACTCGTTCTTTTTGCCTGAACTCCTAGACACCACCCCCCCCCCCCCGACCACTGCACACAGACATACAGACACACACCCCTAATTACATTCCCTGTAGATCTGGCTTAGGTTACTCTGCAAACATAAACAGAGCCATAATCGGTTTGTCTATTTTTCACATGTGCAGTTGAACAGTCAACTGTGGTTTTTCTAGGAAACTTCTGGTGGTAAATGTGTGTGCAAGTTTGCGGCTCTCTGTTTGTCTATGAGTGGGGGTGCATGATATTTCATGTTATATTTTCTGATCATCTGTTTCCCATTTCAGGACACTGTTGTTTTTTTTTGACACTTTTCACAGTTGCTGAATGCCACTGTAATGGGCATATTTTTTTCAACCATTAATTTTCTTTCTTTCAAGCAGGCACTTTTTAAGCGGCTTCCTTAGAACGGACTCATGGGTTCCCAGCAAACACACACCAAAACTTGCTCCACCTACACCTCCAAACACATATGATTTTGTAAGCAATACCTATGTTGGTTTTTCAAACTGCAACGCTGGAGCTACAAATATTGGAAATGACGAAAAAAACGGATCCCCTTGCATTCCTCGTTACTTGTAGTGGTGCTCTCTGAATCGGTTTGAATCGGTTTACTTATTCAGACATCTCCAGCACAGACTGGATCATTGAAACAAAACCTGCAAATGTTTCTTTTTGTTTGCAGTAATGAAGAAGGTCTTTATTAAGTTCAACACCCGCATGAGCAGCTTGTGCATGACTCTGTACTGCACAACTCTGTACTGCCATGTGGCAGGACTGACACAATGCATAGTGTTTTTGCACTGATTCCAGACTTATCATCTATGAATTATCTTTTATTTTGTGTGTATAAAGTTCCAAATTAAAAGAGAAAACAAAGTTTGTAGATTCCATTTGTAAAGTCCATTGGAAAAATTGGAAATACTACATTGTTGTTTAATATATAGACAATTTTTGTTGAATTTCCAGCAAAAAATAACTATTGTGATAAATATCATTACTATTTAAAGTTACTCATATCGTGAAATAAATTTTGGTCATACCACCCACCCCTAGTTCGTACACACCTCTCCATTCACTCTCTGTTTTGTCTTACATGACACTCTGCCTCTGCCAGGCATCTCTCATGCAAGCCATTATACCGCAATGGATTGCAGTCTTTCCCCTCCTTCGCTCTGCTGCTGTAATAATGTCTCATTCATCAAGGTCGTTTACAGAGAGTTGCCTGTGCGTAAATAAGGGGTGAGGTCTGGCAGCCAGAGAGCTGCTGATGCTATCATTGAGAGGGGCACTTCCTCATGACCGTCTACTGGTTGTAACCAAGGAGGCCTATAATACCTGGAGAATGTTATCTGTTAGCATTCCCATTTATCTCAATGGCAGTTGTTTGGCTGACACATGGGCCCTCAAAAGTACTCTATTTAAATTCTAATATCTTCCCTTATGGACACTGACTTCAGGAGACAGGCAGGAAAATTGACATCTTGACCAGGCTGATTATCTGATGTCACCACAAGAACATGCATAGTACCAAGGCCTTCACTAGAAGCTATCATGAGCTGTGACATCAAATGCAGCAGACACAGAAAAATAAAAGTCAATTTCATGCTTTAAAGAGCCTTTAAAAAAACAAAAATACATTGGCCACTGGTAAAACATCTATTATGAAATTATGAATGATGGTAAATGGTGCCCATAATGGTGTAGTTATAGCATCTATAAGCAGGGGCTAACTGTAATATGCTAACGAGCCAAACATTGACCACTTGACTGCAACCTAATGTAAGGTCAGTGCTATACCGCTCATTGGCTGGTCTTTTGATAATGGTTCTGCTGAGATGGGAATGCACATTTTATATTGACAGGTTCTAGTTGATGTACTGCTGTTTTATCCCAAGGTGAAGGAATGGGAAGAAAGAATATTTCATTTTGGTGAGTCAGAAAGAGTCACAAGCTCTTGTCTTACTGTGTGCCATCACTCTGCTATGTCTGAGTTACCCCTTCGTTCTCCGCCCCATACTTGTCCTATTATTGCCCCTGAGACAGAGTCTCCTGACACTCACATGTGGGCTGACCTTTTTTTGTACAGTTTCCAATTAAATCTTGGCAGGTTCTTGTCTGAACAAAGCGCCCTGAGATGCCCTTTGTCTGTCTCTTCACAGAGATACACCACTTTTCAAGTGTAGGTGGCAGAGCCTGTTTTTGGTGACTTGGAGGTGACTCATCGCATATGACGGAAGGACGTGGCTCATGGAGATAATTGCATTTCTCTCACCTGTGCCATTTATTTTGCAGGCCTTCAAAAGTGCCACTATGAGCTCATACTGGTGTGCGGGGAAAGGTGATGTCATTGAGAACTGGTGCCGTTGTGACCTGACGGCTCTTGGCAAGGACGGTCTGCCCAACTGCAGCCCCCTACGACGGCCCGTGTAAGTTAACCTGGCCAAGCGGCTCTGGTCCTGATGATGCTATAATGGGCTTCTGCAAGCATCTCTATTTAAAATCATGTACATGCAATATTTGATTCACAGGAGCTGATTTTGGCCTTTAGAAGTATTTTGAAGCATCATAGGCACAGTTCCCATGCCCCTTAGGAGAGAATTTTTTTCTGGTATGGTTTTGCTTTTCCTTTCAAATGTTTTGCATTACCTCACAAAAAGTGTTGCATCTCCTCACAATAATGTTTGGTTCCTTCACAATACCTTTATCCATCCCATTCAGAAATAACCATAGTTTTACGACAGTAATATTAGATTAAGTATGATATTTGTAGTAAATCCATAACCACAAAATTGACCATAGTTTGACTACAGTAAACACATTTGAATCATGATATTCTTAGTGAAACCATACTAATAATACAGGAAAACCCAAACTGTAAATGCTGTAACCATGTAACCAATATTTTGATAAGAGCCATGGTTTTAAAAACCATTATATATGACCCAACCATTAACCATGGTGTTACTGGTTATGCTTTTACCACAAATACCATTGTTCAAATATGGTTCCCCTTCATAGCAACTCGAGCTGCATAGTCACATTGGGACACAGTCTAAGTGTCACATGGTCTGAAGCCCTTGTACAATCATGGCAATTTATTGGCTGATGGTGCTTAAGCGAAGCCCCCATGTCATAGTCTCCATAAAGGCACTCGCTTCACACCATCGAGTCAGATTTTCTGTTCTTTAGTGCACGATCTCGTCTGGCCCGTGTTGTACCAACGACTCATGTCAAAGCGAGGATCATTACTATTCTCCCTTTTGAGTGGTAACACAGGATGAAATTTAGGAAATGCTTATCTTCGTGCACGTGGTTCATCGTCATTGAAGATTCCCACAACATGTGTATTGCCTGTCTGGTTTTCACCATGCGGAGGCCACGTTGGAGTGTTCGAATTGCCCACAGTGTGATTTAATGAACGTCAGGACGCTCCGTGAAAGGCTCGCCTCCTTTGGAAATTTGGTCATGCCACGTGCTGGTGCAGACCACGTGTCTGACAGCGGCATGCGGCGGTTTGACACGTGGGAGGCTGGCGCAGACACCAAGGAGATGGGAGTTGAGCATCAGGCCGACCTACAGTTCTCTCTGTCACTCTCCCCACATTTGGCTAGACGTTATCCAGTGGAGTTTACAAATGGGCATTTGCATCCTAGCCCTGAGGCCCACACTGTGGTTTCCTTCGGCATAGAGGATGAAGATGCCATCGGATTCCGAGGATCTCGCCGGTGGCCAGGCTGAAGCCTTGCCTCCTAGCAGTCAGATTTCCAGACCTTTGGCAACTTATGTGGAATTGCTGGAGGTTATTACACGTGCAGTGGAGAAATTGCACCTGCATTGGCCGGATGAAGCGCAGTCGATCTTAAATAAGTTGATCTCTAAATTGATCTTAAACTACTGTTTTTTAGCGGACCAGTGCGCAGCTATGCCTCGTAGGCAGCTCCCTTTTTCCCCGGATCTCCATCGTGATATTTCGAAGTCCTGGGATCAAACTTATTCAGCCAGGATTACGAATCATTAGTTTTCTAATGTGTGTCGATCTTCCGACCATGGATATACTTCGATCCCAGTGATGAAAGAGATGCTGGCTGCCCATCTCTCTCCTTCTTCGGCAACCACATGGAAATCGAGGCCTACTGTTCCCTCGAAGCCATGCAAAGTTACATCGTACTTGTTGAGCAAGGCCTACCAGGCTTCAGGCCAGGCGGTTTCGGCTTTGCACATGCTGGCGGTTTTGCAAGACTACCAGGCCCATTTTATTAGGTATTTAGATGAGGGACTTAGACTGGATGCTGAGGCCATCAAAGAACTGTGCTAAGCTTGTGATTTGGCGCTAAGGGCTACCAAACATATTGCTTGTGCTGTTGGTCAGAATATGGCAGGCCTCTTGATGGCAATTCACCATCTGTGACTTATGCTAACAGATATTCGTGACATGGACAAGCCTTTTTAATGAATGCCCCTGTCACAATCCGGACTGTTCGCTGATGTGGCCCAGTCGGTGGAGGTAAAATTCTGCACTGTGAAACAGCACACTGCCGTGCTCCAGCAGATGATTCCTCGTAGAGAGAGAGAAAATCCCACCGCAGCTCCGGTGCATTCATGTTTGGTATCTTTGCAACATCCCACCAGAGAGCCGCATAAGTCGCCGGACATGGGTTTTGCACCCCATCAGAAGCATCAGGGTCCTGGTTCATTACCGTCATCACAGGTGCGTCCACGTAGGCATTTGAATGTAAGACCGGCAGGACACCAGAAGCAAGCCTGATGGACTTGCAGTGAAACGAAGGGTGAGCCCCCATTCGGTGAACGGAACCAGACTGTACAAACATATCCGTGTCATTCCTGTTTGCCCTTCATACAGTATCAGGTTGATTTCGCCATTGTTCATGCATCAAACACAGCCAGAATATAGTTCAGCTTTCCCCCGCAGCTTGCACTGGGGAGCGAACATTAAAAACTCACATTCCGAATTCAGCCTATGTCTCCATGACCAAGGGTCTCGAGTTATGCATAACAGCACTCAATGTTCATCAAACACAAGTGTACACAAGACACACAGTGAAAATAAGCACCAAACGTTGTCCCCCCATAAGAATACTGGGGCCGTTGTGGCAAACAAGTTTTCCAAAATAAACATTTCCCTCAATATAAATTTTTCCACATTTAAAATACCAGGGAAAAGGTTTATTCTGTCAGCGTCCCTGCTACAAAGGCATCTCAGGGTGCTCATCTTTTATGCCTGAGTACAATAAAAGCAAAAACATTATCAAATTCCCTTCAGCCAGCCTCAGTAGTAGAGGAGCAAAGGCTTCCCTCCGCTGTACCACTGGTTCAGGGGCAGTTGCCAAAAGTAAGCCAAGCATGCCATCTAGTGATTACAGGTCACACTGCAGGCAAAAGCCATGCATTAATCCCTCTGTCTGCCCATCTGTCGGCTTGGCAGAAGCTGAAGGGCATTTTGAACTGGGTGCTTGGAATGATAAAGCATGGTTACGTAATTCAGTTCAGGCGAACTCCGCCGGTGTTCAACTGGGTTGTTCCGACAGATGTTTCTGTTCGAGAAGACCTGTTTTTGATTTGGGAAATTCATTCTTTCTTAGAAAAATGGGCAATAGAGGAGATTCCCCCTTCTCAGAGAGAGTGTGGTTTTTACAGCCATTATTTTCTGGTCCCGAAAAAAGACAGCAGCTTGCGTCCCATTCTGGATTTGAGATGTTTGAATTCAAAACTAATTCAATGTCAATTCAGAATGCTGACGCAGAAGCAAATAATGCCACAAGTGCAGCGGGGGACTGGTTTGTGACAACAGATTTGAAGAATGCTTATTTCCATATTTCCATATTATTCCTGGTGCTTTCTCAGATTCACTTTCGGGGGCAAAGCATATCAATTTTGCCTCCTTCCATTTGGACTGGCACTGGCACCAAGCACTTTCACAAAATGCATTAATGCGGCTTTGATGCCCTTGAGGCTTCAGGGCATCCGCATTTTTAATTATCTCGACGATTAGTTGGTGCTAGCCCACTCTGAGACTTTGGCTGCCCAACATCGAGATGTCATTCTCAGACATCTGAGCAATCTAGGGCTATGTGTAACCTAAACAAGAGTGTCCTGTTGCCAAGGCAACAGATTCTGTTTCTAGGCGTGGAGCTAGATTCGCAGGCGATGCAGGCACATCTGTCTCCAGCTTGTGTTCTATCATTCCGCCGGTGTCTAGCGATGTTCAGAGTGGGACGTGTTCTCCCTGCAAGAACATTTCACAGGCTTTTGGGACTCATTATCGTGGCTTTTGCTGTCATTCCCCTTGGAATGTTGCATGCGAGTCTCTTCAAAGTGACGCATGTGTGCTACCGAACTCTGTTACCATGGAAACGGACCCGCGTTCTGATGTCGGGCATTCCGTTGGGACAGGTATGTCACCACAAAATTATAATGACAGACACCTCCACGGGTTGGGGCGCTGTATACGAGGGTCGTCCATGCCCAGAGAGTGGACATTACATCCTCAGATTATGGAACAAATCTGGAGAAGGTTCGGCATAGCGGAAGTGGATCTGTTCGCTTCGAGCGAAATGTCACACTGTCCCCTCTGGTTTTTCCCTCTCGCCCAAGGCACTGCTGGGCATCGATGCGTTGGCACATCATTGGCCACTTGGTGACTTTACACATTTCCACCGATCAGTCTGCTGCACGCACGTCTGCAGAGAGTTCGAGAGGATCGGGTTCGGCTTCTGCTAGTTGCACCGTTTTGGCCATCTCAAGTATGGTTTTCGACTCTGGACTCTCACCTGGAGAAAGTACCATGGGAGATTCCAGTCAGAACAGACATGTTGTCTCAGGCTCGGAGCAGCATTTGGCTACCCCGGCCAGACTTGTGGAAGTTATGGGTATGGCCCCTCAACAGGGCATTCTTTTGAATGATGGGTTATCTCCCCGCTGTGGTTGATACCATTCTGAATGCTAAAGCTCCATCAACTAGGAAGCTTTATACATTCAAGTGGCATATTTTTGCTTCTTGGTGTTCAAAGCGAAGTGAAGATCCAGTTCACTGCCCTGTCGGTACAGTGCTAGATTTTTTGCAACAGTGTTTTGGGGCCGGGGTTGCTGTTATAGTGGCTGAGCATGAGCTTATCAATGGAGTCTCTGTTGGTAGACATTCTCTTGTCTCTCGTTTTATACGTGGGGTACGCGTTCCTTTAGCGGATTTATCAGTTGTTTTGGAGGCGCTCTCGGGTGCTCCGTTTGAGCCCTTGGCAACAGTCGCTGATAAGTTTATGACTCTTAAAACAGCCCTGCTGGTGGCATTGGCATTGTTTAAAAGGGTTAGTGATTGGCATGCCCTGTCGGTTAATCCCTTATGTATGGATTTTGCACCAGTGTTCAAGGGTGGTGTTAAGACCTCATTTGGCTATTTTCCCAAGGTCATTTCTACATCATTTCGCTCACAGACTATTCATTTTCAGGCTTTCTATCCTCCCCCATTTGAGTCGGTGGAGCATGAAAGATTGCATATGCTTTACCTAGTTTGGGCGCTGCAAGTTTATGTTGACCGTACTAGACAGTGGCATAAGTCAGAGCAGTTGTGTGTGTGCTTTTGTGGCAGCAACAGGGGTATTTCGGTGTCCAAGCAAAGACTGTCTCATTGGCTAGTTAATGCAATTTCAGGTTCTTATGAAGTACGCAGTTTACCTTCACCTTCGGATATTCGAGCTCATTCTATGAGGAGCATGGCATCCTCATGGGCTTTGGCTAGAGGTGCGTCTTTGGAGGACATTTGTATGGCGGCAGGATGGTCCTCTCCACATACATTTGTTAGATATTATAATCTGGATGAGGGTTTGACTCCTGCTTCACAGGTTCTCTCTGTTGGAACAGGAATAAACTCATAATTCCTTCTGTTTTATTCAGATGCTTTAGCTCGCTTGTGCACAGCTATATGCTTGCGACATGGGTGTAGACAGTTGGCAGCTACTGTTCGCATGGCATGAATGTATATTGTTCCCAATGCGACTATGCAGCTCGAGTTCCTATGAAAGGGAAAGTCTCGGTTACGTGAAGCGTAACCCTGGTTCCCTGAATGGGAATGAGAAGCTGTGTAAGCTGGCCATACTCTCTAGCTGCTGCATAGGCTCATACGAGCGGCTTTATGGAGTCTGTGACATAGCTCCCAAGGGGCGTCGCTTAAGCACCATCAGCCAATAAATTGGCATGATTGTATAACGGCTTCAGACCACGTGACACTCAGGGCGTGTCCCAATGCGACTACGCAGCGTCACGTTCCCACTCAAGGAACCAGAGTTACGCTTCACATAACCGAGACATTACTTCAGTAAAACCATGGTTAATTTTCGTAAAAGATGGAAAAAGGTATTGTAAAGGAAAGCAAAACTTATTGTGAGTGAATGCAAACTATTGTGAATATTGAAAACAAATTACCTCCATGTCCTCTAAGGTGCACTGTACAATTCAAAAGCTTTTCCAACCAGTAGGTAGCAAAATTATGCGGCCATTTATGATGTTTCATCAAGTTTATTGCAAAATGTCACATGAAATTCATGAGTAACAATGCTGTGACATTGAGTGTGAGAGTGTTTTTGTTTTTTGTAGAAACATCTTCAACAAAACAACACAAAATTAATCTATTCAATGACTTGGTTTTCTCACAACATTGGCTCTATTCCAAAACATTGGAACTGTGGTCTACTGTCTACATACTGTAGGCAGCTACTGTACCTTCTAAGGCAGCATCCAAATTGGAGCAGAACGGAACCAGATCAGAATGTGTTTGTACCAATTAAAGGAGCCTTTCACACAGGACAGGTTCTTGTGTTCAAAAACAGCTGTGCAACAGAATACAGGGGTCTCGAGACCCATTTTTCAAAGTTTAAAACTACTTTTAATTTGACACAGTGTCCTAAAAGCACAGCATTTACGGTGCTAGACTCTGAAAACCAGTTTCAATTGAGCAGAATCTCCAATGCTAGAAACCTTGCTGATGTTGCCTTTGAAACTTTTTGATATTTTTATTTACAAATACGTTTTGATTGCTAGAACAAATTATAACCAGTAAAACTAAATTTTATTTTTAGTGTTTTAAGATCTTGAGTGATGAACATACCACAGGGGGGTCTATTACCTTAGGATGAATATATGAGATAAATAAATAATAGGGTTTAAGTGGGGTTAGGATAATCAATTAGATTATTTTGACATCGGATAACAATATACAGGCCAACAATTAAGTCGCGTTCACAGTGTACTCTTTGGATTTTGATATTGAAAAAAGATTTCTCTCGTCATAGGACAATTTTACACTTGTCTTTGATAGCTTAGTGTGACATGTTCAAAAACGATGATTACTTACCTTTGCGATAAATATTTGCCTCTGACAAAGTTAAGGCAGTGTCCGAAAATTAGCATTTCAGTCATGCAGTGTGACTGCTATTTCTATAACCAGATGAGACAAAACCCAATCAAAGCTATCAACTGGGATGACTGGGATGAAAATCTTTGCTTATTTTTGTATTGTGCAGTCAGTGTTGCACATCATGTCATGGCTTTTACCCAAGATCTCGTCATAAAGGGCATTGTACATCATGCACCCAGCTTTAAAAATAGTGCAGATGGAACGCAAGAATACGTTACACTAATTCTTCAGACAGATTGACAAAATAAATTGCAAAATGGATTGCTGTGGACCATAGATCAGTAATAGGCTTATGTCCAAAGAAATGGAAATAAACAAATAATATATTGACTTCTAAAGCAACATGTTGTATGAGTGAATTAGTTACTTTTCAGTAATGACACAATAATGTAATGCATTTTAATAATCTGAATTATGATATTTATTATACATATTATATAATTTTTTTTAATTAATATTATATTATAATACTTATAATCAGGGACTAGAATGGGGGAAAAAATGGAATATTTTTCATTTTGTTTTGTTCTGAGAAGAAACTGTATTTTTCCATTCCAGTTCGAGTGTTCCGCTATATCCTTTCCAATTGGTAACTGGTTAGAACAAAATAAAAAATGGTTAATTACATGCTTTTTAAAACACTAGTACTCTGTGCTAAGGGTAGGTGACATACCTGTTGCAGTGTTTCCAGATCTGGCAAAAAAAACAAGGTCAAAATAAGGGACTAGCCTCACCCAAAATAAGTGAAAGTAAGCAGTTATTTTTTCCCCCTTCTCTGGGAATTCTAGCATAGAAATCATAAGCATATTATATAGTAGCATGTATAGAATTACGTCTTTTCAATAAATCGATTTTGAATATTAAATATATCCCTAAAAATATTTCAAATATACATCTGGCCATCTAAAATCAATTAATAGCCTAAATCAATCTCTCATGTACTGAATGCATGCATATGCTTTGGCACATTTGAACTAAATGTCATATATGCATACCAAATAATTGTAATTATTAAATAATTGTTTAATTGCTTTATTTTCATTATTTTTTTTTTAAACTTGTTTAATTCTTTATTAATGCATCATATCTAACAATAATTCAGTGAAGACTTGGAAACAACTGAGAAATGTACTTTTTACCTCTATATTTTTCCTTTCATCTGGATTAATTGTGCCTGTATATGTAGTAATTTTATATATTTGCAAAAAAGGTCTTCAGAACATCCATTAAGGCAAAGAAATATGTGATGCAGCAGTTTCCTTCAGAATCAAAGCACATGATTATCATGTTCAACTAAAGAGAGTGAAGCCCCTTTTTTGGGCAACAGGAAGGGGTATAGTTTCCGAAAATGTACTGTGATAAACCATTTGGACTTTGGCTTCATTAAAAAAAAATGATCAGAACTAAATTAACTGGTAATGAACCGGTTTGCAACATTTAAACATAATGTTTTCACTCTGTAACAATTGAAAGGGCCTTTGTTCCCATTTTTGGTTAAGTTCTGCAAAAAAAAAAAAAAAAGAAAACACACACACACACACACACACACACACACACACACACAAACAAAAAACAAGTTCGTTTTCCATGTTCGTTTTTGTTCCTTGAAACATTTTTGTCCCTGCTTATAAAATATTGAAAATATTAGATTTTGAATTAATTTTATATGAGGTCTTTCTCAGGTAATATTGAAATGCAATTAATTTTGTCATTTCAATAAAAAATGTACAGCCCTAAAAAAAAATATATATATATATATACCATACGAATATACTGGGTAACACAGTCTGTTTTAATTAGACTAAACTATTTTTATTTAAATTTTTAGGTTGTGAATGTGCCAGTCTTGAATGGGATTGCACTATGTAGGCAGCACACTAGGTTTTGGCACAGAGCCTTTCTGTCAAACCCCAGTAACATACATGACCCAATGGAATAGTTGGTGTTTTGTTATCTTCACAGGTTGAGACTAGCTCCCCACCTGGAACCATCCAGCACAATAGTGGCACTGGACTGGACCGACGTGGAACCCCTGATTGGCTACAAGGTTTCAGATTACATCATTCAGCATAAGCGTGTGGAGGACCCTTCGGAAGCAGAAATCTACACAGGTAAGCACAATTTACAGGTTTATACAGAATGTTGCCAACCAGGGCAACTTTTTTTAAATAAAATGTTTAATAACATCTATGCCAAAACAACTTTATATGATATTGAAGATCCCAAATTAGGGGAACTACATCTCTTTGTACTTAAGTGGTTAATGCATTTCAATTCCTAGCATTATTTAGGACTGTTAGATGGTGTGTGTTTTTTCTACACATCCTTCTACACCGCACATAGACTGAGATATTTTTCATTTTAACTACTTTGTCTTTGGTCTAATGGACCATCTCCAATCTTGGAGATGGGTCCAATAATTTAGATGGGAATGTACTATTCTTACGTCTGTGATCATGTTGGAAATCTAATTTTCCAGTGCTGGGAAATTGCAGTTTAATCAGAGCTCTACAATGACGTTGTACTCATAGCCTGCAGTCAGAGTCTGAAATACATAACTGATAGTCTTGTTGATCTCGTCAAATCTCGTTAAGCCCTTATGGCACTGCAATTTCAGGGTTACAGGACCAGAGGCAGATACGGATGAAGAGAAAGGAGACGGCTTACCAACAGCTTCTGTAATTGGCAGTCATAGCTAGTGAGTCATAGCTAATGAGTCAGACCTCTTGTGATAGAAATCTAATAACACAGGATAGATGAAATTTAGAAGTTGAACAGACCAGGTTTAGTCATCCAATCCACCACACCTATCCATCTAGTGAGGTGCTGATTAGTGAAACCTGCATATTAAGACATACAAGACATTGTACTAGGACGTGCTGGTACAATGGGAGCAGATGGTGTCATCTTTTATTATTTTGGACAATCCCCAATCAATGATATCCAGTCAGACATTGAGTAAAGCAAGGGGGCTGTACTACGAGGCTAATTCAACAAACTCAAAGTAACAGGATTGGTTTCAACAAAGCCAATAAAAGCTGACAAAACCAGACACATCCAACCCAGTTTATGTGGTACCTCAATGCTTAATATAAACTTTCTCTGTCAGATCAGAGTTTGATCCTGAGCTCATGATTAGTTAACAAGCAGTGGGGTCCACTGGTGTGCACCAGAAAACTGCAATAAAACTCTCTGGTGCACTCTGGTGAAAATCTGGTGATGACAAAAGTTATTTTCTGTCCTTAAACGTTTGGATCCATGATTATATCCTTAAATCCCTGACAAGACAGTATTGACCATAAACAAAGGTGAAAGGCAACACAATGTAATACAGAGGTGGTGGGGACTCTTTCAGGGTCATAGATCTCATTCAGGAAGTATCTTTCCATATTGCCATTTGGTCTACTGTCGTAAAACAAACGTGTCGGGATCTCTCTACAAAAATTAATGAGCGCAGTGAGCAGGAAAGGGGAAATACAAATCTGGTTCAGTGCTAAAGAAAAAACAATATTCAGGGATATTGCCTGTGCGCTTGCACCACGCCACTCGCTTCCAGCGTAGGTCTCTTATTGTCATGCATTGTCTTTAGAGCACTGGTCACCAATTATCGTACTGCGGTCTGGATCCAGACCCCAGATTGGTTCCATCCATACAGCAAAGCGCTAATTGCTGACCGCTGCTACACTGGGTTAAATGGGTTTTGTGTTTAGACATGGTAAACCAACCTGCCTATAGAACTAGATCCATGTAGAAAACTCAAGGGGTAACGTGTGAAAACTAACATACATTTTGTTTTGTTTTTTGCTTTTTTGTCAAATGAGTACTTATTCAATTAATAGATTGTATATTTATGTAAACACAATTCTACACACATTTGCATCTCGCCATGTCATTATACCTTATTGTTTCTCAAAAATTCTCAAAGATGAAAGTGAAATTCAGCCGGACATGTTCGAGTTATTTGTGATTCATATTTTACTCACCAGAGATTCATCCTGACATGGTTCATTTTTTTTTCTTCTAATCAAAAACAGAACAGGTCAAACAGATGACAGTTGTTTCTAGGCTCAGGCCAGAGAGCTCAAGGGGCTCTTTGATACTGTATTGTACAAAAGTCTGGTTATTAGATGATAAATTCGTCCGATATCAGCCAGCACTTCGACAGTGATGTACCCACTTGCGGCACATCGGTCAGGGTCAACTTCATACAGTTACACTGATCAATAGAGTCTGTTATCTTCTCCTATCTCATATCCCTACATTCTCATGTTTCCTTGACTTGATACTACCTAACTCCACATAAAGTGTTTTGCACCACCCATCAATAACATAATCATCATAAGAGGATTTCCTGAGATATGTTTAAGACATCATGGTGGGCTATGTTTGGATTAAAATGAGTGGGTAATATAACATTTTTACAGGCTTGTTACTTGGTAAAAATATGTTTTTAACATTGAGGATGTTATTACTAAAATCTGAGGATCTCAGCTTTCCAACAACACCTAGTTTGAGCTTCTAGTCCATTCAGAGGCTGAGAAACTCCATGAAACAGTTGGGGTCATCCATGCAACCCTAAATAGACTGGATGTGTATGATGTGAGCGCTCGGCTGTGTTGATGTTCATCATGAGATTGCAAACACATAAAAGTATTATTTATGAATTATTGGAATATATATATAAATTTATTTATTTGCATTTTTGGAGGGGTTTTCTGTAAAATTCGCTTTTTGCAATTAGTCCACTGTATGAGTAAAGATAATGAATTAAAAATGTCATCATTTAAACATTACTTAAAAATAACAATATAATATAAAAAGATAATATAATATAATAATAATAATAATTTTTCTTTTGTTTGTTGTGGGACACAATAAATATGTATATATATTTTTTTAATTAGTTGCAGCTCAAAAAACAAACAAAAAAAAGACCAAATTGCCAAATTTTGGATGATGTATCATTTTGAATTAGATAAGATATGACATTATTTCATATGATATGAGGTTGTCAGGAGAAAATGTCCAGCGATTAACATTTTACGTAAAAATACCTATGAACTATAATGTGATCAGGCTGAATTGCTTCATTTTTCAACAACTTTTTCCAGTTTTTCTCATTTTTAATTTTATGATTGGTTGAGACGGCATATTTGACAATATGTTGCGGTCTGATTGGGTAGGTTTGGGAAAGCAACTGTACCCTGTGAGTTTCAGTTTGGGCAGCAACAGTACTCAACACAGTTTGGAGAGGATTCAGGGGTGTATGCTTTCTTGCATTCAATGACAGCAATACGGAGTGTAAATGATGAAATGAAATTGAGCTAACCAAAGTGGTCTTGATAGATGTTAAAAAATAAATAACATGCCATATTAAAATGTAAATAAATAAATAAATAAAAAATAGCACAGAAGTAACCTGCTCACCCCCTACAATAAAACATTGAATTAAACCATTGTACTTTCCTATTGTGTTATTCATTTTTTTGTCCAAGAATGCTGGACATGCTTTTAAATAACTGAACACACATGACAATATCGCTGAAATTTCACAATCAACCACTGTGTTCACCTAAGGCTATTGACTCACTGCCACAAATATGTTTTGCATTTACTAATTAAACTAAATAAAATGTTTCGCTTTGTGCTGACAAATGCCAGTAAGCCACAATGTTCTTGTTTTGCCATCTATAAACAACTTTATTGCATGCTGTTTGCTTCACAATTTTGTACACATAAAATCAGATTCTCGGTAATATTGTGCAACAATGTGTCACCATGCGTTACCATTAGGTTAACATCCTGAGCCTGGCTGGCACATACAGTATTCACACAGCAGGGCAAGGAGTGTTTTATGTGTACAACACTGCAAGCCAAATATCATGGGTTGCAATTAGTTCAGACAAGACCAGACTCTCTTTGCTATTTTATTATTTATTTATTTATTTTTTAATAAAAAAAATTTTTATTTGAATTGCAACAATGATTGGATGGTAAACATAGACTGTTATCTTTAAATTTAAGCCAGATTGATTTTTTTTTTTTTTTTTTTTTTTTTTGCATAAAGTCGACTATGCAAATGAAACTAGCTGTCACAAGTTTTCTGTAAATAGACTTATATTCACTCTTAATTTCAGTTTTTTTTTTTTTTTTAAAGGGCCATGAAACCCCACTAGTTGAGCCCCAATTTTCCAGACCTCAGACTGAATAAAGACTCTCAAAATGGTTGGGAAAATATGTAAATATCTGGGCGGGTATTGTGAGCGGGAAGACATGAAAAGGGGAAGGTGGTCAAGAGCTATTTCCAAACACACACACACAACAGACAGAGATGGCTGAAACTCACATTGTGAGTGGAGATGAAAACAAAAGAGTTTGGGGCTGTATATTAACCAAGGGACAAAAGTGTGAAGAGTGAAGATGATAGAACCGTTTGCGAATCTGTAAAAAGATTTGGATGTTTTGTACAAACTGAGAACAGCACTCATGACCATCAAAACCAGCTCTGCTTTGAGACTTTATATTCATTCATAAATATATATTACAAGGAGTGTTTTGGATTCAATACAAGTTAAACTCCACTGACAGTATTTGTGGCACAATATTGATTGCCACAGAAAATTATTTGGACACTTAAAAATGCGTGCAGGAAGACACACAATGAAAGTACACAAAACATTAAATACACACTGTTTTTAAAAGTATAGCCACAATACTTTAGCATAATGTGTTAACATGACTCTAGTGTGATAAAATCGCTTACTAAACTTGTCTGTGTAAAGTTATCTTGTATTGCAGTTCCATTGTCATGTAAGCCATGTTGGCGTAAATCATGGAAACTTGATGTATAGTAGATTAAAATTAGAGTTGACATGACTGAGTTTTCGGTTTTCATCATTGTCTTCTGTTTTTGAACAAGCCGTCATGAAATCCTCCTGTTTATGATCAGACGCACGGCGAGAAGACGCGATTGGTGCAATCTAAACAAAACAGCCTCCCCAAATACAAATGGAATACACAGCTGCTTCATGTTTAGAGTGCGGCACCGTCCAGCCAACAAACATGCTCGCTTCGGTGCGGTTCTGGACTGTGGTTTATTTTGACATGTGATTTCGATCTTATCATGTGCCTCTCTCATAAACAGCGTGTTTGGAGCACGAGTAGCACAACTGCAGGCAAGAAGTGCTCGTGCTAGTCTGGTGAAGGACTGCGGTGCGTTTTGTGGAGTAATTTCGATCGGATCACAGTGTTTAGTGTAAAATTAATTCCCCAAGTGCTGTTGAAGTCTCATGCCTGACCAGAAGAGCCATTACATCCATGAGTTTGAATTCTCCGCTGTTGCTGTAATGTGAGCTCATGCATGAGGCAACGCTGTGATTGGATGGAAGCGTTCCTTCTCATAATGTGGAGAAACTCAGAATCTAGTGACGTACATGTGTGCTCTCCTAGCAGTCATAAGTCGGAGTTTGCGCATATACATCATTTATGTGACATTGCTTCAGCTTTCATTTTGAAACAACCAGAAGAACAAAATGGCTCAATAAAACGAAAAAAATAAAAATATCCACTTTCCCCTTAGCATTAAACATAACGAGTGCTATCTTTGTTTTCGGTGATATGCAACCTGTACATATCTGATCACATCTCCAAAAAAATTTTTTGGGGGTTTCATGATCCTTTAAACTTATGTCTTTTCTCTTACTTTATTTCCTAAGTTTCTGTAAACATGAGTCACTGAAAAGGTGAGGTATTCAAATAATCACATAAGGGTTTCTGAAATATCCTGCACATCTCTTTTATGTTTTCTCTTTTCTGTATTTGTGCATTATTCTTTTTTCCTCATGATGCTAAACTAACACTAAATGACAAAGCAATTACATTATATCATAATTCAGTATGCAATGTGTGTGAAACAATATATGCCAGATAGCATTAAACATTACCCTAGTTGTCAAAGGAAAAGTGTTTTTATTTTCATCTTGCTCCGTGCTAGATAGAAGGATGTTTTGAACCTCTAGATGGCATCCATTTGCTAATACCTCCCTTGCCTTCGGCACCATACGGGATTGCTGTAGCACCGTAGGAACCAAGCTTCTTGGATATTGCTATCTTTTAGCTCTGACCTTGTCAATTTTAATGGCAATAACTTAATGCCAAGCCATAGTCTCTTTTCAAAATCACATTATGGAAATGGAACCAACATAAACAGAGGTAAGTGAATGTGACAGTTGCCCATTCCGTTTCCAACAATATGATTTTGCTTGGAAATCTGTCTCAATCTGAGTCACTAGTGGAGTATAGGCACACACGCAGAGACCTGTGCTGCCTTTGGCACTCGCATTCTCCCCTCTCAGATAATTTAACTTCAGATTTTCCCATTTAGATTAGGCCCAGCCACTTTAAAAGTTTCCCAAAGCATTCATACATGGCCGGCATTTGTGAAATATGCATAATGTATACTGACAAATGACGTAATGCACTTGTGTTTTATTTGCGTTGCTTTGCAAAAATGTTATTGCTCAGACGTTGCTGTTTCATAGCTTAGGAAACCTTTTGGAGGTCTCAGTTTTTTCAGTTAAAGTATCAACCTCTTTGAAATAGTATACAAAATAATTAATTATTGATATTTTCTATCAATTGTGCAACAAATTTTAGTGTATTGGGTCCAATACCAGGCTCATGTACTGGTACTCGTACTCCGATATCAAAAACCGATAACATCTGATATATGAATGTCATTATGTAAACATTCAGCCCACAAATTAAAATCAGTCTATGTTCTGTTGAGACTATTTACCCCGAAAGCTGCAAATTAATGAGATGAATATTTAGTTTGCATGTAATTCAAATGTGAGTGATTGTGTGGAGACTTGCGTGCTCTGTTTGTAGCAGATGACAGAGTGCAAATTCATGTTGTAGCACAAGACACATACAGAGTACATACTTATTTAATTAAATAGCAGCCTTTTGCTGTTTATTAATCACTCTGAGTCATGTAGCGACCAGCTTTTCCAGAGTGGGAATCTGCCATCATAATGTCAGAGCTCCTTGATCAAAACAACTCTGAAACACTTCAAAATAAAAGCTCCGTCAAAATTAAAGGTACGTTTATAGGGAAAAAATATGATAGAAATATATCATAACTGTAAAGTTATGTAATATTCACTGTAATACTCATGGTGGGATTGGCCGGGGGGATGTTTTTTTTTATTGCAGAAAGGGGAAATGTTTTAACCCTGTTTCTAGTCAGACTGAATGCATTTACCATATCCAACAGTAGATTGCGCTATTAAGTAAAGCCCTGTTAGGACACAATTAGTTTTCTGGACAAATGTCTGACTGTAGATTAATTATTACTGTGGATGTCTGTAATGTTCTGTAGTGATCCCAGAGATGTGTGCATAAACTCACTGTATTTACACACTGACGTCACATGTAGATAACAATCAGAAAATGTATAGCTGTGCTGATTAATTATCAAGAAATATCAAACATAAACATATGTTGTAGCCTATCAGGGATTATTAGAAGAAACTTATTGGAATACCTGGAATAGCTACCTAAATAACTGGTGACATTAGTGAGCCTGTAATCCTATATTACAATCTTGAATTAAAAATATGGACAATCCATTCACATGAAAAAAAATTGTATGCCCCTCTGGAAAATATGTTCCAAAACAAGAGGATGCAGTGTCCGAACAACACTTAAAACACAACTTCTCCCCTTCACTCTGTTCAAATAACAATATGACATGCTTGTGTACTAATTTCCCTAATCAAAGGAAAACATGCTGGTTTCTTTATCTTTTACATTGGTAAATAAACATATAATTGCATTTAATGCTTGAAGGAAAACATGCATCCATGCCCCATCCTGATTTCTTCTGTTTTTGTGTATACTACATTTTTTAAAAATTCAAACAAAATCTAACATAAAACAAAGGCAATCTGACTAGACACAAAATACCGTTTTTAAATGATAAAGTTATTTATTGAAGCAAAAAAAGTCATCCAATACCAACTGGGCCTGTTGTTACTAAATCCCTAAATCTATGAAACTGCATTTATAATGGGGTTCAGCTGGACTAGACACAACCAGGCCTGATTACTGCCAGCCCTGTTCAATCAAATCAATACCTAAACAGAACTTTTCAGCAGCATGAATTTGGCTGAAAGGTCTCACCCACTATGCCAAGGTCGAAAGAAATTCCAGAAATGATGAGAAAAAATGTGATTGAAATACAACAGTCTGGGAAGGGTTACAAAGCTTTTTCAAAGGCTCTGGGACTCCAAAGGACCACACTGAGAGCCATTATCTCCAAATGGAGAAAACTTGGCACAGTAGTGAACCTTCCCAGAAGTGGCCGACCTTCCAAAATTCCTCCAAGAGCACAGCAATGACTCATCCAGGAAGTCACAAAAAAGCCAAGGACAACATCCAAGGAACTGCAGGCCTCTCTCACATCAGAGGTCACTGTTCAGGACTCCACTATCAGAAAGACACTGGCCAAAAATGCCATCCATGGAAGAGTGGCGAGGTGAAAACCACTGCTAACCCAGAAGAACATTAAGGCTTGTCTGAATTCTCAAACCATTTAGGAGAATGTTCTGTGGACCGATGAGTTGAAAGTGGAACTGTTTGGAAGACAGGGGTCCCGTTATATCTGGCATAAATCAAACATAGAATTCCACAAAAAGAACATCATACCTACGTTCAAGCATGGAGGTGGTATTTTGATGGTGTGGGGATGCTTTGCTGCTTCAGGGCCAGGGCGACATGCAGTAATTGAGGGAAACATGAATTCTGCTCTCTACCAGAAAATCATAAAGGAGAACGTCTGGGCATCAATCTGACAGTTGAATCTTAAGCGCAACTGGATTATGCAGCAAGACAATGATCCAAAGCATAGCTGTATGCTGAATGGCTCAAAAGAAGCAAAATTAAAGTTTTGAAGTGGCAGGACCCTAAACGGGCAGTTCATGCTCGAAAACCCTCCAATGTGGTTGAACTAAAGCAGTTCTGCAAAGACAAGTGGGCCAAAACTCCAACACAACATTGTGAAAGACTGATCTCCAGTTATTGAAAGGGTTTAGTTGCAGTTGTTGCTGCTAAAGGTGGCACAACCAGCTAATAAGTTTAAGGGGGCAGTTCTTTTTTCAAATGGGTGATATAGGTGTTGGATAACTTTTTTGCTTAATAAAAAAAATAAAATAAATAAATAAATAAAAAAAATATATATATATTTAAAAACTGTATTTTGTTTTTACTCAGGTTGCCTTTGTTTTATGTAATATCTCTTTGGAGATCTAAAACAATTTAGCATGAATAATACTCAAAAATAGAAGAAATCAGGAAAATCATTTTAATGTTTTAATGCTAATTGGTGTGTATATAATACGTACACTGGTGGCCAAAAGTTTGGAATAATGTACAGAATTTGCTGTTTCAGAAGGAAATTGGCACTTTAATGCATTCAAATGATAACAAAGTATAGTCAGGACATTACTGATGTAAAAAACAGCACCATCACTATTTGAAAAAAGTCATTTTTGATCAAATCTAGACAGGCCCCATTTCCAGCAGCCATCACTCCAACACCTTATCCTTGAATAATCATGCTAAATTGCTAATGTGGTACTAGAGAATCACTTTCCATTTTATCAAACACAGTTGGAAGCTATTTGGTTCATTAAATGAAGTTTAACATTGTCTTTGTGTTTGTTTTTGAGTTGCCACAGTATGCAATAGACTGGCATGTCTTGAGGTCAATATTAGGTCAAAAATGGCAAAAAAGAAACAGCTTTCTCTAGAAACTTGTCAGTCAATCATTGTTTTGAGGAATGAGGGCTATAAAATGCTTGAAATTGCCAAAAAAAAAACAAAAAAAAAAAAAAACAGAAGATTTCATACAAAGGTGTACACTACAGTCTTCAAAGACAAAGGACAACTGACTCTATCAAGGACAAAGAGATGTGGAAGGCCAGATGCACAACTAAACAAGAGGATAAGTACATCAGAGTCTGTAGTTTGAGAAATAGATGCCTCACATGTCCTCAGCTGACAGCTTCATTGAATTCTACCCGCTCAACACCAGTTTCATGTACAACAGTAAAGAGAAGACTCAGGGGTGCAGGCCTCATGGGAAAAAAGAAAAGGTAGAGTGGGCAAAGAAACACAGACATTGGACAACAGATAATTGGAAAAGAGTGTTATGGATCTTAACCCCATTGAGCTTTTGTGGGATCAGCTAGACTGTAAGGTGTGTGAAAAGTTTTTTTTTTTTACTCTTTGAAGTAGTTTAAGAAGGACTCATTCTTTTCATTTTTTTTTTTTTTTTTTTTTTTTCAAATTGTAATAGTAATTTTCATGTTATTAATGTCTTAACTATACATTGTGATCAGTTGAATGCCATTTTGGTGAATAAAAGTACCAATTTCTTTCCATAAGAGCAAAATCTGTACATTATTACAAACTTTTGGCTGCCAGGGTAAATAGAAACTTTATTTTGTAGGGAGGCCCTTTCCGTTTTTTTGTGTTTTTGACAGTAGCTTATCTCACCTCCGGGAAAGTCGTTACATGACTTGGGGTGCATTCCATTCAGAAGTGATCAGCCCTTTGCCCTATTCCCTTTGAGGATCCCCCCTCATAACTACTGACTCTAGATATACACTACCAGTCAAAAGTTTTGAAACACTTGACTGAAATGTTTCTCATGATCTTAAAAATATTTTGATCTGAAGGTGTATGCTTAAATGTTTGAAATTAGTTTTGTAGACAAAAATATAATTGTGCCACAATATTAATTTATTTAATTATAAAACTAAAATTTAATAAAAAAATAAAAATAAAAAAAAGGTTTTTGAAATTGATGACTTGGACCAAATAATAAAAAAAAAGCAGCCAATAAGTGCCCAACATAAATGGGAACTCCTTCGATACTGTTTAAAAAGCATCCCAGGGTGAAACCTCAAGAAGTTGGTTGAGAAAATGTCAAGAGTACATGTCTGCAAATTCTAGGCAAAGGGTGACTACTTTGAAGATGCTAAAATATAATACAGTTTTGATTTATTTTGGATTTTTATAGTCACAACATAATTCCCATAGTTCCATTTATGTTATTCCATAGTTTTGATGACTTCACTATTATTCTAAAATGTGAAGAAAAAAAATATAATAAAGAATAAGTGTTTCAAAACTTTTAACCGATAGTGTAGACTATATCACTATAGTCCCCGGGGGCCCAAGTGTGGGATAAAATTCCCCCTCACCATCCACACATTTTCCTTAAGGGGAACCTTTAGCCCTGTTGTACCCTAGTATTGTATTTTAATGCTTTTAGCTTTTTTTTTTTTTTTTTTTACTTTTTTTGTATTCATGCTTAACAAATTTCACATCTGTGGTCAAATGCTTTAAAACAGCTGCTTTACAACTTTCTGAAAGCATTCATACATGACAGACGATAAGCGCATGCAGCATTTGCAAAAACATGCATGATGTATACTGACATATGACGTAATGCACTAGTCTCATATAGGCATTACATTGCATTGCATCGGGACTTCACAGTCGCAAGACCACACGTGTCGTTCTGAGTTTCTTAATTTGGGCGAGCTATCTTTCCTGCTCAACTGACAGCCTTGAAGAAGAAGTGTGTGTCTTCCAAATTTGCTAATTAACAACGAAAAGGGTGTCAGAGTGTGAGTATCTCCCACTGTTCCTCACCACGGACACATAGTGGAGTCTGGAAGATGTAAGGCGAGGGAATAGAAAGAGAGTGAGTGTGTGTAAGAGTTGTGAATGGTAGAGCTAGAGCATGAAGTGAGAGAGAGAGAGAGACTGGGAACCAGCCGCCACATGCCAGTGATGTCATCTCACAGCTCTGCTGTCAGACGGCACACAGTAGGACATTTGATCCTTTATTTTCCATCTCCATTTCATCCTCTCGTCACAGCAGGTGGCTTATCGGGAGTTCATCAAACACCTCTTCCTCCCCCCGTCCCATCATCCTCGTTGAGGGTCAGGCCTTCGCTCTGTCACGGAGGGCTATCCTTTTGTTTACATAACAATTCTGCCGTTGCCTTTGAGCGGATCATGATCCCCGAAATGCCGATGCTTGTCGATAAGCCCGTTCTGAAGTGAGATTCAATTAAAAGGAGATAAAAGGGTGTCCTTGAGGATGAGCGCAGATAACAAATTGGGGAGCCTTGGCTGACTCGCTTTGTTTGCTTAATTAAGGATGACCTCATCGCTAAAAATAGCTCCCGCTTTCCCTGGCGTCACGAACGGGGCCATCAGCAGATTGGAGTACAGGCATGAAAGCCAAGTCTGGCTCCTTTATTCACCACACATACACGCTCACACATACACACATTTCCAGCACGCGGTAATCCAAGGCTAAACTAATATCAATGCATTTTTTGATGCAAGTAAAAAGGCATTCGTGCAGATACTTAACACATCATGCAATTAACTTTTGAGTGCTTGGGCAAGAATAATGATGTTTAAAACACACATACAGTACACATACAAATATAAACTGCAGACACACCCACAGATCCAGTCATCTCAGTGCACAAAATGATGTGGAAATGCATTTTTTGTTAGCTATTTCGTCTGTTAGGTTGAACCGAGCAGAGGCAGGATCCAGTGCTCTGGGCTGACGTCACCTTTGGTCTGCTTCAATTGGATGTCAAATGAAGTCACTGCATTTTGTACTTTTGTGTGGCATAGGAGATAGGTTCCAAAAAGTGTGAGGATTCTAAAGGGCAAAGCCAGTCAGACCAGTTTTATGCAGGATGGAATTTTTTACTTCTGTAATGTGGATATGGAATGTCCTAGAGTTTAGCTCAAAGCTTGCAAGCTGGACCTCATAATCTGGATTGCATACTATTGTCTCACTGGGCTTTCTTATGGAAATTAACCCCTTAAACTCTGCTACTGTTTATTTTGGCAGCTGTCTGCAATTTTTATTCACTCAGATTTAAACGCTTACGTTACACACGTACAAGTGGACTAATTGCAAAATATGTTTAATATGTGCTTGCAAACTTATAATGAACATATGTTATTATTATTCTTTTTTCCTTGTCTTTGAAAGCCTGTAATTCAAGCTCTTTTTGCACTGTAGCAAAAAATGTTTGTTCATTCGATTAGATGGCTGATCAGATTGTACAGAACAACTGTTGTCTTTTATTTTTTCATATGTTTTTCTTGTCTTGATTTTTATGTTTGTCATGTTTGGTTTTGGCTTGGTTGAGAGTCTTTGCTTTGCAAGGTTCTACTCTCTTTTTCTATGATCAGGGAAGAACAAGGCCTCTGATCACATTTATTTTTTTAGGTTTTTTCTCATACCTCATTGGAGGGGGTTTATGAAATGAAATGAAATTTAATCAATGCTTCAGCATCAAGCACACTTGCTCAAATCACTTGATTGGGGCCATTATACGGACTGTGTCTCCAATAATAAATTGAATAGACACAGTAATGTCAGATTAGCAAATGCCATTTTAAAATGCAGAGCCGTGATCTCTCTCTCTCTCACTCTCTCTCTCTCTCTCTCTCTCTCTCTCTCTCTCTCTCTCTCTCTTTCTTTCTGACTTAAAATCATGTACTTTTTGACTTTGTCAGACACCTAATTAACAGGGCAGCTGAGGGGCGAGACTCAGACACCTGCAGAGAAATGTATTTTATTGCTTTCATTTATTTGTTATTTCACTGTAACTTAAACGTTTGAAATGTAATTTACTGGTCAGTTCTTGCAGTCTATGCAAACAGTGAGATGGTTAGAGATATACAGACCATGTTACTTATGCAAAATAAAGAAAATAAACATGTTACTTTGCCTGTATATAATACATTATAAATATATACAAGTGCCTTATACTACACAGTGTAAATCATAATATATTTTCTCAAATAATTATAACTACACTTATACTTCTATGCTTACAGCTTCTTTAATCCTTAAATGCATGCATTTCTTCAAACATTATTACATATTTTGGGTCCTTGGTGACCTTGCATGTGATGTCAATCATATATGGATCAACAAAATGCCCAGATAGTGTAACATATTCAAACCAATTTTGACAATTAGAAATTCAATAGAATATATACTGATATCATTGCACAGAAACTCAACACTATATAGTTGTCATTTGTATAAATCTAGAACTCATTTATCTTGTAATAAACAAAGAAATAGATATGTGATAGTAAACAAAAAAAGATATGAAATAATATTACATTTACATTTTACATTTATATATATTAATTTGGCAGACGCTTTTATCCAAAGTGACTTACAAAAGAGGAATACATTATAAGCGAATCATCTTAAGGATACAGTGGTATGAAAAGTGCTGTAGTTTCAGTAGCATCAGAATAGTAGTATTCAAGAAAGTTTCATATGCAACAATTTTTTTTTGTTTTGAGACTGGTTAAGTGCTCATGGAAAATATGTTTTTAGCCAATTTTTGAAGACAGAAAGTGAGTCAGCTTCACTGATGGAGTTGGTAATGTCATTCCACCAACGTGGTATGATGAAACCGAAAGTCCGGGAAAGTGTTTTGGTGCCTCTTTGTGTTGGTACAACAAGGTGCCATTCCTTAGCTGACCGCAGGCTTCTGGTGGGAACGTAGCTCTGCAGAAATGATTTTAGGTATGTTGGAGCAGACCCAGTGACTGTTCTGTATGCCAGCATCAGAGCCTTGAATTTGATACGTGCATCAACCGGCAGCCAATGAAGAGAGACAAGGAGTGGTGTAACATGCGCTCTCTTTGGTTCATTAAAGACCAAACATGCTGCTGCATTCTGGCTCATTTGCAGGGGTTTAATTGCGCATGCAGGGAGGCCTGCAATGAGAGCGTTACAGTTGTCCAGTCTAGTTATGTCAAGTGACTGAACAAGAAGTTGTGTGGCATGTTCAGGGAGGAAGGGTCTCATCTTCCTGATTGTGCTATCTTTGAGATGTGGTCTGTGAAATTTAGTTGGTTATCGATGGTTACCCCTAGATTTCTGACCATTTTGGAAGGCGTTACTGTAGTTGAATCTAGCTGCACGGTGATGTTGTGTTCAAAAGCAGGGTTGGCTGGAAAGACAAGGTTCTCAGTCTTGGCTGGGTTAAGTTGCAGGTGGTGTTCCTTCATCCAGGCCGAGATGTCTGCCAAACAGACAGAGATTCGAGCAGTCACCGTGGTGTCGATGGGCTAGAAAGACAAATAGAGCTGTGTCATTGGTGTAGCAGTGGCAATGTCAGTGTTTTGCTTGTGTTTATGTTTTGGCCTCTAGAGGTCCTCCAGGTGCTCTTATAACCAGCTTCTCTATTTGTAATCAGTGTAATTAAGTTCACATGTGTGTCATTTAGCCCCGTGTATTTAAGTTACTCTGTCTCCTAGTTTCTTTGCTTGGTGTTTAGTTGTCCTGAAGCCAGTTGCCTGAGTAAGTGTTCTCTCAAGATGTTTGATTAACTCTGCCCTAGGATTTTTCCCCTTCACTGTTTTATTTCTCGTGGACTTTCTCCTCTGGAGTTTTTTGCTTTAACTTTTTGGTATTTTTTGAGTGCATTTGGGGAATGCCCTTTTTGGACTGGTTTTGATTTTTGAGGATTACTTTTGCTGTTTTTTGCTCCAGCTGTGGATTTTTGTTGCCTGAATTTTTATTAAAATATTTTCTGCACCTCAACTTCTAAGTGCGTCTTACTATTGGGGTCACCATCCTCCAGTGGCTCAAGGGTTGAGAGTTAGACTCTCACACCGGAGACCTGAGTCCCGGCCTTGACAGGCAAGTGAGACCATATTCCTGAATGATGGGTCCCAGTGATGTTGTGTATATAGAGAAAAGAAGTGGCCCAAGCACTGAGCCTTGAGGTACCCCAGTAAGTAGCTGATGTGACTTGGACACCTCACCTCTCCAGGCTACCAAGAAGGACCTACCTGAGAGATAGGAATTAAACCAGTCAAACACAGTTCCTGTGATGCTCAGAGTAGAGATGGTGGATAGTAGGATTCTGATGGTTGAATGTGTCAAAGGCTGCAGAAAGGTCCAGTAGAATTAGGACTGATGATCTGGATCCAGCTTTTGCCTGTCTCAGTGACAGACAGCAGGGCAGTCTTGGTGGAGTGTCCACTTTTGAAGCTTAACTGATTGTCATCCAGCAGCTTGTTCTGTGAGAGATAGGCAGAGATCTGATTGAAAACTGACCTTCAAGTGTTTTCACCATGAATGGGATGAGAGAGACTGGTCTGTAGTGTTCTACTTGTGTGGGGTTAAGTGCAGGTTTTTTCAGCAGCTGGGTTACTAGAGGCTGCCAAAATGCAGTGGGAAAAATGCCTGTAAGTAGAGATGTGTTAATTATGTGTGTGAGGGCAGGTAGGATGGATGGAGAGATGGCCTGGAGAAGGTGGGAAGGAATGGGGTCAAGGGAACAGGTGGTGGGGTGGTTGGAGAGGAGGAGTTTAGAGACCTTAGTGTCAGTCAGAGGAGAGAACATAGAGACAGAAGAGCTGCATACAGGAGGTGGGTTTTTGACAGGGTGTGGTGCTGAGAATGTATTGCTGATGGCTGTAACCTTATTAGTAAACAATGTGAGTAATGTGTCAGGCAGTGGAGGGGTAGAACAGAGAAGTGTGTTGAATGTTCTAAACAAGCTGCGAGTGTCTATGGTTGCTGTTGATCTTGTTCTGGTAATAGGACATTTTTGCAGATTTATCGTTATCTGAAAAAGTTGCAAGCAGAGACTGATACTTACCCAGATCTGCTGGATCTTTAGATTTCCACCATCTCCTGAGGTCAGTCCAATGTTCATGAATGACGTCAAAGAGCCAGGGGCTGGGTGGTGTCATATGCACTAGCCAAGAGGAGAGAGGACAGATGCTGTCTAGACAGATTGCTAAAGTAGTGCTTAGTGTGTCTGTGGCAGTGTTTACATCCAGAGTGGAAAATATGTTTTGTGTGGGAAGAGAGGTAGAGACAGCAGTGGAAAGGTGTGAAGGTGAAAGAGAACGGAGGTTATGGTGAAAGGAAACCAAAGGCGGAGTCTGTTTAAATATAGATGGGAGAGTCATGTTGAATTGAACAAAGTAGTGATCAGAGACATGTAAAGGAGTAACAAGAATATTTGAGTTGGTACAGTTACGTGTAAAAATGAGGTCCAGCTGGTTGCCTGATCTGTGAGTTGCTGTAGTGCTTAGTCTTTCCAAGTCAAACGAGGCAAGAAGAGTATGAATTTCAGTGGCCTGGAGCTTATATCATTAACAGCATTTTATGCATTTAACACATGCTTTAAGGACATGTATAACAGTTTAAACAACACCACTCATATTTTAACATATAACACATATTACACTTATTCACTAAACTGGAAAACACTCTGGGTTATAAATCATTAAATAAGATATGATTAATACTAAATTTACAAACCCAGTCCACACATATGTGCACAAAACGTGCTCTAACTCCACACATGCAATCCATATGCATCCTTAAAAAATTATCCATAACAAACATTCAATTTTAACATACGACTCTTCTGAACACATATTTAATGCAATTATTAAGCATTTTGTGTCAAATTTGATATTTACGCAAATAATTCTCAAACAATGAACAAAACCTGGAGCTCTCTTGCAACACGTGTGTTCTCATTTCTCTAACCAGCACAAATGCACAAAACGAGGAGTGCCAGCAAGAAGTGGTGCAAAACTCCAGTTCTTAATGGGGCCACGTCCAATTTATGACTAGAGTTAAATTACATGAAATTTCTCCACTTGGCTACATTTTCCCCTGCTAAAAGTCATTGTCCCCGATGCATATATATTTTTTCACTTCTTTAACAGCTTCTCTAAAGAACACACTACCCAGGCATGTTAACACCTGAGAGAAGACATCAGTACTGAGTGAAACCACATTGCATGCTGATTTTGTCTCATTAAATGGATTTGAGTGTATGCCAGCATACACTGTCTCTTTTAGTTCTTCTTTGTGCTGGTACAGGCTTTTTCATCTCTTGCAGACTAGGAAATGTTGTTTCTTCTTACACAACACAATCAGGATCAGAGTTCACAACTTCAGCCTGCTCAGAAACAGATTCTCCCCTCAATTGTGGTGTTTTGGGAGAATGGGTTTCAGTCATCTCTGCAAGTCATCTCTGGACTCTCTTTATAGGACCACCCTCAAGGAGCTCAATTGAATGTGTAGTACCCTGCACATCTTTGACCCTCTATACAGTAGGATCCCATGAATCCTGTATTTTGTTCCTACCCAAAGGTCTGTGACACAAGTATACCTGCTGACCCACATCAAACACAGGGCAATAGACCTTGTCATTCAAAGGGGCAAGTCTCTCAGCAGCCTTGTGTTCGGCGTATTCCCTGGCTTTTTCATGAGCTTCTTTCAATCTGTCTTGGTGAATCACTAACCAATCATGTTTTCTGTCCACAGTTTGCTCTTGACCTAGCAGTACATCTACTGGAAGATGCGGGTTCACTCCAAACAGCAAGTAATGTGGTGAGTATCAAGTGGTTGCATGTGGTGTTATGCTATAAGCATAAATCAACTCAGGAAGGTGTTCTGGCCAACGCTTTTTCTTTTCAGGGGGAAGTGTACGTAATAGATCATGGAGCGTTCTGTTAAAGCACTCGCACTGAGCGTTGCCCTGAGGCCGTTAGGGTGTGGTGCGGGTTTTCTTTACACTATACATTCGACACAGCTCAGCAATTACCTCGATTTCAAAACGTATGCCCTGATCAGAATGCAATCGTTCAGGCACACCATATTTCATGAACCACTCTTTCAGAAGGATCTTGGCAGTGGAATCAGCCTTCTGATCCTTGGTTGGAAATGCCTGTGTGAACTAGGTGAAAACATCAGTCACAATTAACACATTCTCACAGCCATCAGAGGCAAGTCCAAGCACAGTCAAATCTACTGCCACTACTTTAATGGGCCTTGAAGCTAGAAATGGCTTCATTGAAGGATGTATCCTTGGCTGTGGCATCTTGGTTAAGATGCACCTTTAACACTTTTTGGTCCACCGCTCCACATCATTATACATGCCAACCCAGAAGCATCGTTGCCACAACATGTTTAGAGTGCGCTCAATGCCCTGATGTCCCATACTGATCTCTTCGATTTCAGCTGACATTTTCTGAAATCTCACCACACACATCTTCACACTCTTGACACGAGACAGAGTACCAAGTCTGGTTCTGGCCTGTAACCACATATCTTCTGAGGAGCGGTTCACAGCCTGTACAGAAAACAACAATTTCTCTGAAGACACAAGAGAGGGAACAACAATCAGACCGCCAGGTAAGGGTGTGTTCACTGGTTCTAACAGGAAGTCCTGTGAACCATCATTTAACATACTATTTGCTCCCTTGACCATTACCATTGTAAATGATGAAGCAGTTATGTGTACCACGTCTTTTTCAGTTACTCAGACTATGCTTCTCTTCTCTAGACTGCTGGCACTCTGCATCTGCTGAAATGCCTCTCTCCAATCAGACTGCAACTCTCCACTTAGGGTAGTGTCAAACTCTGCATAAACTAGTTGTCTGCATCTGCTAATGATGTTCATGCCAGTTAGGGCTGGTACAGCAGAAGAGTTTTGTTAGTCTCTGACTAATAGAAAACCACACTCTGGTAGGGTAATACCCATAGCTTCAACCTCCAACTCAAGAGTACCTTGGTAAGGTATGCCTAAAACCTCTCCAGACAGGTATTTTTGAAGAAACTCTCAGAAATAGTACTGACTTGGCTTCCTGTATCAAGTAAACAAGATGCCATTACTCCGCTAATCTTTAGATTAGTGACAGGACATTTTCCCACAGCAGGCTGGAGTAGTTGGTCACAAGTATCAATATTGGCTGAGCCTATGGACTGCCCTCGCACTGCCTGGCTCACAGCAAGTGAGAGTGCAAATTTCCCTGCTGCACTGATGATTTAGCATTCTCTGTGACAATCAGTTTTTTTTTTTTTTCACACACCTCTTAGCTATGTGTCCTACAATGTTAACTGGAAACATATTGGCTCACAATCATCTGTTAATATTGGCTTTACTATGAGCCATAGTTTCTGACTTAGTGCACTGCAAAGTGAGTTTCTCGACAGCTTGTGTTAACTCTCCTATAGCTTTTCCTTATTCTGCTACAAGTTTTAAAACTTCTTTAAGAGTAGCAAGGACTTTCTCAGGTATACCAACAGCAGCACACTGAGCTTCTGCTGTCTCCGACACAACACTTCTGTTGCTGATTAATTTTGTGACACAAGATTTAGGATCTTCTTGAGATCTTCATCTTGCACTTCAATAAGTGTTGATTGTGGCTTGTCTCTCACAAGCTTACAAAGCTCCCTTCTAAGGCCTGCATCCCACATCCCCTCAAATGAATTGATTTCGGATTGCCAAATTCACATTTGATATTGCATTTGATAATTGTTTCAGGATAGAACTCATAATTTGAGATAAAGCATGAGAGTAAGCACATAAATCATCGCCTTCCATTTGTTTATGGCTATAGAATGTCTGTAATAACTGAGACACACTGCACTTTTCTCAAAAACTTCTCTTAGGTACACAAAGAGGTCAAATGGTCGCTTTGGTTCATTTCCCATCCGTAATCTGACCTCTTCTAATGCTTCACCCTTTAAGAGGGAGAGTATGAGGTCTAACTGGTCCTCTGTGGTCTGATTTCTAGCATGTAGTACTCTGTCAACTTTGTCAGTGAACTCATCAACATGTCTCCCATCTTTGCCGAAATCACCAATAAATGGTTGGATGTGATGCTCTCTTGGCACATATACATACTGTAAGACCTGGCTGGCTCTCTGTTCAAATTGCCTAGTCTGTCCCTGAACATCATGCATACTATTACCTGCACCAGGTTCATCATCAGTGTTTTTTAATACTGTACTATCATCATCAGATTGTGACATTTTGAAAAGTTCAAATTATCTCAGTTCAACTCAAAAAGTGGGCAAAAAGTATCTTAATCAGTCCATAACGTTGAAACCAAAGGATATGTTGCCGAATGTATTTCCAAATTTACAAGCCCAGCCCACACATATGTGCACAAAACGTGGTTTAACTCCACACATGCAATCCATATGCATCATTCAAAAATTATCCATAACAAACACTCAATTTTAACATATGACTCTTCTGAACACATATTTAATGCAATATGATAATACAGTGATTGTCAACCCTAGGGTTGAAAAATAGTTCAAAAAGTTTTCATGCATATTTTTTTTTTGAGTAGGTGTAGTTCTTTAAAGTGTATTTAATAGTTAAGTTTATTTTTTCAAAAAGTGCAAATGCTTAATTTATATCTTAAATCTTTACTCACTTTTGAGAAGCAATAGAAGAAATTATGCATGCTTCTATTTGTTATTATGCGACAAGCATTTTGTAAGTCTTATTAACACAATTATTAACCAGCCTGATCTCATGAACATTATGTGACAGTGGAAACAATATTTGCAAAATGAAATTGCATGCCTCACTACATGTTTGGCTGCAGTTTCCAAGTGAAATGTCAAGTGTGGGCTCCAAATGCAAGTGAAATGGTGCTGTAGTCAGAAAAGGTTTTCAAGGTGAGTATTAGGCGGAGGTTTTAATTAGTTAAACGTACCTCCCTATCCTAAAACTTTAACTCTTGTCTCACTTGTCAGCTTGCATGCTTGACTGGTCATGAATCATGTAGTTCAGAGTACAAAGTCCAACACTCTATCAGGTGAGGTACCTTGCAAGTTCATATCATATCGGAACAAGTGTGTAAATGTAGGTGGGTCTGTAATACAAGTGTCAAAATGTATCGTATTTGTATATATTTCAAATGATACATTATAGTAAAAGTGTTTCTGTTTTATAACATAGTAGTGTGAGAGTAATTGTGTCAAAAATAAGTGTTAATAAAGCCATAATCTGCTGTTGTAGTTGTGATTTTGTGTGAAAGTGAATAAAACGCACAGTTGCTGTAGCGCCTCTAGTGTTAATTTCAACAGGAATCTGCCTTGAAACTTAGCATTTCGGCACGTAAAAGTCAGTGTGCAAAAATGTAATTATAGTAATTCTCATTTAATTAGACTAGGTTGTTAATGACAGTTTCAGTTTCTGTCCATTAAAGTGTTAATTCAAAGTTCCACTTATCTCTTCTTTTAAAAAATATGCCCTGAAATCATTTTAAAAGCAGAGCATTATGAACCTTGCAATGTCCCTGTCAAATCCACTTTGACCAAATGGAGTTATTCAGGTTGAGCTTTTAGAAAATGAAGGCAGTTTAACAAGAGTACAGCTGACAACTTTGACAACTCATTAAAATGCTGAGTTTTGTTTGGCTGTAAGGTAGTGTGTGTGGTGTAGACGATTCATGGGAGATCTGCATTGCGGCCCCCTGTAGAGATGGTGGCATGATGTCTCATTGCTTGTGATCTCTGGCATGCTCTAAGGCAAGCATCACTATTATTATTGCTCGTACTTAGGGTTAGGCATTTGTTCTAACCCCCTAACTCTAAATTTTAAAGAAAATGTTTACCTAAAAATTATAATTCTCTCATCATTTACTCACACTTATGCCTTCTCGAATTCGTATGAATTTCATTCTTTTGCAGAACACAAACGAAGATATGTCATAGATGTATGATGTATTTACATCCATACAATGAAAGTCATAAAGGACATAAAGGCAGCATAAAGTTAATTTAAACAAATTGAGAGGTTTAATCCATGTCTTCTAAAGTGATCCGATCGGTTTTGGATGAGAGTGAACCAAAATATAACTCTTCCTTAACTATAAATCTTGATGTCTGCAATCTATTTGGTGGATCATGCTACACTTCCTTTGCGCATACATCAAGCAAAATATTATAATTTTTGGGTGAACTATTCCTTTCAATTTCAACTTGCAAAGTTTCATGTCAATATTTTGAAGCATTGCTGATACAGCCTCAGATCATTTTTGTCATATTGCCATCAACATGGTTTGACCTTTCAAAAAGCTTTTAATTACTTTTGGCCAGAATGGTCTGAAAATGACCTGAGCAAATTTGGATAAGATCCAATTAATGCTGTAGAAGTTCGAAAAAGCTTTTCGGGTTTCAATGAAATTCAGAAGTGGCGGACAGGAAGTATGGTTGACCATGGCAAAATTGGTATCATTGTAATCACCATGACCCAAGGAATCCAGAGACCAGTCTCATGACAATATGCCAAATTAATTAAATGCATTTGTAAAATATAAAATTTTCAGACAAAATTCAAAATATCAAACTCCCAATATGGCCGAAATAGGAACATTGGGAATCAGAGGAAAATCTATTTTGTTTGTAGCCCCTGCTGTTCAGTGAAATTTTGAACTGCTGGTGATGCTACTAGGTTAGGTATAGAGACCCCAAATTTGCAATAGAAAATGTCCCAACTTTGTCAGTATGCCAAATTTCATAACATTCCTCCAAACAGTTTTTTTTATAATTATTAGACGAAAATGTGTATTATAAGAAAAGAATATTGTCCCCATTATTCTGTGAACTTTCTTTTATATTACTTGGAGGGAAACGTTTGGAACAGGCATAGTTTCGAATGTGCTGTTGATTCTTTATTTTTCTTGCCTGTGCTAATGAACACAGTTGGACTTTTCTG
Organism: Myxocyprinus asiaticus; assembly: GCF_019703515.2. NCBI lineage: Eukaryota > Metazoa > Chordata > Actinopteri > Cypriniformes > Catostomidae > Myxocyprinus > Myxocyprinus asiaticus. Next base: position 4,341,934 of record NC_059347.1, read on the forward strand.
AACTTGCACTGCCCTCAAGTGAGCGTAAAACCAGCAAATGTCTGTGGACATTAATGAGACAAAGAGCATTGCGTCAGGAAATGAAAGAAAAGCCTTGAATCTGGGGTTAAGATCCATAGCAGGATCATTGAGAACAATCGACCTGTGCTTTGCACTCTCCAGCTATTGTTTTGAGCACTCTGTTGTGACAGAAACAGATGAGGGACGAAAGTGTACTCACAAGTGTTTTAACTGGAATTGGACTTGCACTGATGGGAAACATGGAATTCAGCCTGTTAAGCAGAGTTGTGGAACTATTTCTGGGCACTAAAGTGCATGCTTATGATGCAGTTGAGTTTTTACTTTTATTAGATTGGAGACATACATGGCATTGCAGAGTAATTAGCCATTATGGTGGCACAGACAACCCTGCAATGCTTTTAAATTAGACATTAGGAAGATATATGAGCTATGCCAACACAGCCGCCAACAGAATCCAGATGCCTTGAGTGACTCAAATAGCTCCCATCACGGGCCGAAGCAGATAAATGAGATTAATACAGGGAAATAGTTCTAGCCTCTCTCCTTCAGTTCAGCTTCATGATTTGTTTCCTCCCTGCTTGCTCTAGCAAGAGGTCACCTAACATCTGCCACAAGGTTTTAATCGTTGTGTTAACTCCACATCACGCAATATGTTTCTCCAGTAATAGAATTTCTCTGCTAATCTCAACCGGCTGTTCACGGATCCTGTTCATATTGACACACCCATCTGAAAGGTACCGGACGCTTAACAGAACCCTGGGAAGATCAGAGGTATTACCGAGTAAACTCTGATGCTATGGAGGGACCTCCCACATTGTAATGGTGAGCTTCATAAATTTCCATTCTCAGCTTTTGACCAATGATAATGCAGTTTGAATTTGAAGATGATGGATACTGGAACTGATATTGTGCTTTTTGCTTTGTGAAGTTTCTTGTTTTAGACATTAGAAAATGCAGTATTACTTTAAACCTTAAATGCATACCTTGGGTCTTTAGTGACCCTGGACCTTATTCCACCCCCTCCATCTTATAATAGTTTTTTGGAGTTATGTCCCTCCTGTTTACTTTTCCTCAAACTTTCTCTTATGAATTAAAGTATGTAACAATAAAAAAGGCAACATTTGCACAAAAATAAATATATATATATATATATATATATATATATATATATATATATATATATATATATACACACACGTATATATATATATATTCTAATTGCTTAATTACCAAAAGTGTCTGGCTATGAAAAAGTATATTGCTATTACATATAATAGTGTTATACTATTATTTATTGCAATTCTAAATAGAATATTTTATAATTATTTTATATACCTATAAGTTTAATATTAAACAGACATGATGCAATAAGATTCCAGTGACAAGCAATTTGTCTGTCCACACAGGACACAACATGGCACCACGATACACATATATTAAAATGATAATACATGACGATAAAATCTGGAATCTAAACAGTCTGGGGAAGCATTCTGTTTATTGAACGTATCTATTTTTCTCAGTGAAGCTGCATGTGGGTATTCACTTTCTATGGTAAGCCCTGAGGGGACAAATATACAATCATACACAGGGCACAGTTACTCAATGAATTGCTTCCTAATTCAATCTATTACCATTGTTTATGTTTACGCAGTACTTGTGTTGCTATTTCTCTGATTTCCACGGGACAGGGTAACGAAGAGTTAGTCAGAGGAAGCCGGTATGTCTGTCAGCTCTCCTCCATTGTGTGTGTGTGGACGGGTTGGGTGGTTTACAAGGACTTTTTTTTTAGGTTACAAACTGGTAATTACAAGGGTATTATGCTATAAATGTGGTTTATGAGGACATTTCTAGTGTCCCCAGAATTCAAATCGCTAAAAAACATACTAAACTATGTTTTTTTGAAAATGTAAAAATGCAGAAAGTTTTTTTGTGAGGGTTAGGTTTAGGGGTAGGGTTAGGCTTTGGGGATAGAATCTATAGTTCATACAGTATAAAAATCATGATGTCTATGGAGAGTCCTCATAAGGATAGCCGCACCAACATGTGCGTGTGTGTGTGTGTGTGTGTGTGTGTCTGTGACAAAACCTCTGACTGAAAAGAGAGATACCTCAGCGCAAAAGTTAGAAGGTGTGACACTCTTAGACAAACTCAAGTAGTTCTGAACCAGCTAGTGAGACACTGGCTTTAAAAACAGTTTTGCTTTGTTTATTGTAATTTGTTTTATATATATATACAGTGCATTCATAAAGTATTAATTTTTTTCACAATTTGTCTTATGCTAAAATGCTTTAAATTATTTTATTTTTTCACATCAATCTACACTCCATACCCCATAATGACAAAGCAAAAATCAGATTTTTGATCATTGCAAATTCATTAATAAGAAGAAGAAGAAGAAGAAGAAAAAACTGAATATCACATTGACATAAGTATTTAGACCCTTAACTCAGTACTTAGCACCGTTGGCAGCGATTACAGCCTTAAGTCTTTTTGGGTATGATGCGACAAGCTTTGCACACTTGGATTTGGGGATTTTCTGCTATTCTTATCTGCAGATCTTCTCAGGCTCTGTCAGGTTGGATGGGGACTGTGGGTGGACAGCCATTTTCTGGTCTCTCCAGAGATGTTTGATTGGGTTCAAGTCCGGGCTCTTGCTGGGCTACTCAAGGACATTTACAGAGTTGTCCCTAAGCCACCCTTGCATTGTCTTGGCTGTGTGCTTAGGGTCATTGTTCTGTTGGAAAGTGAACCTTCGGCCCAGTCTGAGGTCCTGAGCACTCTGGACAAGGTTTTCATTAAGGATATTTCTGTATTTTGCTGCATTCAGCTTTCCTTCAACCCTGACCAGTCCCCCAATCCCTGCTGCTGAAAAACACCCCCACATCATGATGCTACCACCACCATGCTTCACCGTTGAGATGATATTGAGCAAGTGATGAGCGGTGCCTGGTTTCCACCAGACATGACACTTGGAAATGAGGCCAAACAGTTCAATCATCGTTTCATCAGACCAGAAAATCTTGTTTCTCACAGTCTGAGAGTCCTTAAGATGCTTTTTTGCAAATTCCAAGCAGGCCACTCTGCCATAAAGCCCAGATCGGTGGAGTGTTGCAGTGATGGTTGTCCTTCTGCAAGTTTCTCCCATCTCCACACATGATCTCTGGAGCTCAACCAGAGTGACCATCGGGTTCTTGGTCACCTCTCTTACCAAGGCCCTTCTCCCCTAATTGCTCACTTTGGCTGGGCGGCCAGCTCTAGGAAGAGTCCTGGTTGCTCCGAACTTCTTCCATTTAAGTATTATGGAGGTCACTGTGCTCTTGGAACCTTCAATGCAGCCAAAAAAAAAAATGTATAGCCTTCCCCAGATCAGTGCCTTGACAGAATCCTATCTCTGAACTCTGCAGGCAATTCCTTTGACATCATGACTTGGTGTTTGCTTTGATATGCATTTTCAGCTGTGAGACTATATATAGACAGGTGTGTGCCTTTCTAAATCATGTCCAATCAGTTGTATTTGCCACAGGTGGACACCCATCAAAGTTTAGAAACATCTCAAAGATGATCCAGAGAAATGGGATGCTAAATTTCAACATAGCAAAGGGTCTGAATACTTATGCCAATGTGATATTTCAGTTTTTTCTTTGGTTTTTGCTTTGTCATTATGGGGGTATGGAGTGAAGATTGATGTGAAAAATTTAAAGCAGAAGGCTCCAATATAACAAAATGTGAAAAAATGAAGGGGTCTGAATACTTTATTAATGCACTGTAGATAGATAGATAGATAGATAGATAGATAGATAGATAGATAGATAGATAGATAGATAGATAGATAGATGTTTTTGTTAAGTAAAATATCATAGGTGAGTGCCTATTATTTGGATACACCTCCAACTTTTCTCCTCCACAATGAATATTATCATATACACCTTTCAATGTTGAGAAATGTGTTAGTAGTATATACACTGTACACTATGTATTATTATAAGCCTTTGTATAAATCAACATTAATAAACACTGTAAAGAGGTGCTGTTCCTTGTTGGTTGACATTAAATATACAGTATATCTATACTGTAAATTAACATAAACCAAGAATAATAAATGCTGTAAAAAGGGTGTTGTTCTTTGTTAGTTAATGTTAACTAATGTATTAAGTAATGTTTACTTATACAGATTTTTAATGTTAAGAAACGTGTCATTATATTGATCAATTAACATTAACCAAGATTAATAAATGCTGAAAATAAGTGTTGTTCATTGTTAGTTCATGTTAACTAATGCATTAACTAATGTTAACTAAGGCATTAACTAAAGTTAACAAATGCAACCTTATTGTAAAGTGTTATCAAAAAAAACAAAAAAAAAAACTTATGAATGACATCACAAATAATATTTTAGATATCAAAATATTTAAAAATACTAAAAATATCTTTATATCTTTTTGGTCAAGCTTAGTCTTGGTCCATTTTGCATTTACACTGTTGTTGGAACCCAACCAACCAACCCATCCATCCATTATTTTAAGAATGGAATAGTAAAATTCTTCACTTTCACACATTACTTTAAGGCTCTCTGATTAAATCCATGAGCCATTATTTCTCATGAAGTAAGATCTTTGAGATTCTGTTTCATCATTCTATCATCTCCTTATAAATAGAGTAAGCGGGCATGACACAGGGCTCCTGTCACTGCATGTCATTAACACTTTGTGTATGAACCCTCAATGACAAATAACATTTGCCATAACACGATTGTTAAATTAAAGTGAAACCGGAGCACTTGCCATTCACTAAAATCCTTGTTTATAGTTTTGCGGGAGTTTAATATGAACCTCCGCAGAGGGCACGTGCATCACAATGTTTCATGCCTGGTTTAGAAGTGGTTAATCTTCATGCCCTCTTCAGGAGCTGCATTTAGTGTGGTCCGTGGCGTGGCACAGTGAGATGGTTGGAGTTCAGTTGACTGAGACACTGAAAAGTGCCATTCATTCCCTTGTTTAAACAATAAAATATAATTGAAATTTAAAGTACATCAAATAACTGTGATCAGACAGTGTAAAGCTTTTTGCCAGGGAGAACACGGGGAACCAGGTTTCTTTCACTCAGGTAAGGGTCTTTAATGGAGTTACAGGGTTGCCACAACATGTCAGCTTCACGCTCTCACAATACTCTTTAGCTTCACAATAACACTGTAGCTTCACGAAGAGCTTCAAGACCCAGACTCTCTCAGGTCTGCTGGCGGTGTGGCTCTTTTATGCCGCTCTCTCCATGCTCACTTTAATTAGAGACAGCTGTTAGACATAATTTATCTCAGGTGCAAGTGCCCTTACCGCTTTCTCTCTTGACGCTTGACCACGCCCCCACTGCCACATATCCCCGCCGCCCGACTCAGGCCAGGGAGGCATCCAGCCTGCCTACCACTCCCCCCCATTTCTGGAAAGGATATCGGCAGCAGCCATCTGCGCTCCTGGTCTGTGGACCACCTTAACTTAAACGGCTGAAGAGCCAGATATCAACGGGTGATCCGCGCGTTGGTGTCTTTCATGCGGTGGAGCCATTGGAGTGGAGCATGATATGAACAGAGGATGAAGGCCCGCCCCAACAGGTAGTATCGGAGAGTGAGGACTGCCCACTTGATGGCAAGACATTCTTTTTCCACGGTGCTGTACTTAGTTTCCCTCAATGAGAGCTTGCAGCTACTGCACAGCACCGGGCGCTCCTCCCCCTCCACCACCTGTGAGAGCACAGCGCCCAACCCTATGTCTGAAGCATCTGTCTGTAAGACAAAAGTGAGAGAGAAATTAGGTGAATGTAAAAGCGTCCCCCCTCAAAGTGCAGCTTTAATTTGCGTGAATGCCTGCTGACACTGCTCCGTCCATTGGACCGGGTCTGGAGCTACCTTTTTAGTGAGATCAGTCAGCGGGCTGGTGACGTCCGAATAATTAGGTACGAATCTCCTATAATAGCCAGCCAGCCCCAGGAAATGTCTCACCCCCTTTTTGGTCTTGGGCCTCGGGCAGGTTGGAAGTGTCACAAATTGGTGTAATCCAAACAGTGTGGAGAAGGCTGTTTTTTCACGGGAAATTGGTGTCAAGGGGATCTGCCAATAACCCTTCGTCAAATCCAATGTCGAAAAAGATCGAGCAGTGCCTAACCGATCGAGCAACTCATCAACGCGAGGCATTGGGTACGCATCAAATTTAGACACCGCGTTGACTTTTCTATAATCCACTAAGAAACGTACAGACCCGTCACTCTTAGGCACTAGAACAACCAGGTTGGACCAATCGCTGTGGGATTCTTCTATTAACCTCAGATCGAGCATTGCATCCAATTCTTCCTGAACAATTTTCTTTTTGTGCTCGGGTAATCGGTAGGGGCGGCAACGTACCAGGACCCCTGGCTCGGTCTCGATGTGGTGCTGAATGAGGTTCGTACATCCCGGTAGAGGGGAGAACACCTCCGTGAACTCCTGTTGCAACCTGGCAACCTCTGCGAGTTGACTCGGTGAGAGGTGGTCTCCGCAAGTGACCGGGGTGAAATGATTATGTTTTGAATTCACCTCTGGCCTGAGCTCTGCCCTCTCTGGAACTACCATAGCCAGCGTCACAGGGACCGCCTCCCTCCATAATTTCAGGAGGTTGAGGTGGTATATTTAACGTGCGCCCCCTCTATCGGTTCGTTTAACCTCATAATCAAGCTCCCCCACTCGTCGTGTGACCTCAAAGGGTCCTTGCCACTTGGCGAGTAATTTAGAGCTCGATGTGGGAAGCAATACAAGCACTTTATCTCCCGGTGCAAATTCCCTTAGCTGAATTCCCCTGTCATACAGTCGGTGCTGCCGTTCTTGAGCTTGGAGCAAATTTTCCTGTGTTAGCTGCCCCAACATGTGGAGTTTTGCTCTAAGATCAAGAACGTACTGAATTTCATTCTTACTATTTGAAGGTCCCGCCTCCCAGGCTTCCCGCAAGACATCAAGCACACCGCGCTGGCGCCACCCATACAGCAGCTCGAATGGGGAAAACCCAGTGGAGGCTTGCGGGACCTCCCGTACTGCGAACAACTGCGGGGTCGAGCCACTTATCCCAATTTCTAGCATCCTCGTGCACGAACTTATGAATCATATTTTTAAGGTATTATTAAATTGTTCCACCAGGCCATCTGTTTGTGGATGATACACGCTGGTGTGAACCGATTTAATGCCCAATAACTCGTACAGCTCACGTAGTGTCCATGACATAAATGTTGTGCCTTGATCGGAGAGGATTTCTTTCAGAATCCCCACCCGGGAGATTATTTTAAAGAGCGCCTCCACCACACTGCGTGCTGAGATGTTGCGTAGAGGCACTGCTTCTGGATATCGCGTTGCATAGTCCACTAGGACCAAAACAAAGTGATGTCTGCATGCTGACTGCTCTAATGGCCCGACGAGGTCCATTACAATTCTCTCAAAGAGAACCTCGATCAATAGAAGGGGGTGCAATGGTGCTTTTGGGGTGGCCGGTGGATTTACCAGCTGACATTCGCGGCATGCCGCACACCACCTGCGGACATCGCCACCAATGCCCGGCCAATAAAAATGGGCTGTTAGACGGTTCAGTGTTTTTCTTTCCCCTAAGTGACCCACCATGGGATTATAATGAGCCGCCTGGAACACAATTTCCCAACGGCTCTGTGGCATCAAGAGCTGGGTTGTATCTTCTTTTGTTTGAGCGTCCTGCATCACTCTATACAACCGCACATTTATAATTGCAAAATAGGGATATGAAAGTGCGACGTTCGGCTGGAGTTGTTGACCATCGACCACTCTCACTTGGTCAAAAGCTTGAGGGTTTCGTCTCGTGATTGCTCCAAAGGGAAATCCTCTTCGGGAAATGCCCTGAGGATGGGAGGGGCTGCAGCCTCTCCCCCCTCTCATCATTCTGATGTGGAGCTGACGAGGATGGCCCTGGCTCCGCCTCCCCTGCCAGAGCATCGCACATTTCACATCTCCTTACTTTAGTGCAGGACCCATCCACGCAAATACCTTCCAATAGATTTCTAAAATCAGGCCAATCAGTCCCCAAAATCAGCGGATGGGTGAGGCGGGAACTAACCGCGGCCTCTAAATCTATGCTTTTTCCCCCGGAATTTAATCACAAAAGTCACCACCGGGAACTTTTATGAATATCCCCATGCACACACTTCACCCTCACCGTTTTAGCTGTGCCCAAAGCCTCATGTCGAACCAAGCGTTGGTGGATAGTTGTTTGATTACAACCTGTATCCACCAATGCTTGGTGAGTACGCCCCCAACACTTACCGGAATCTGGTACGCTCTGGCCTGGTTGGGGGCAGCCTGCAGAATGTCGGAGACCTGAACCACTGTCCCGAGCTCCATCACAGGGCACTGATCTCGGAAGTGTCCCAGATCTCCGCAACTCCAGCAGGCTGGCCCAGGTGCTACGCCCGCACCTGCATCGGCAGATGCCCACACCTGAGAGGGAGAGCAGTGGGGCAGCATAGGAGTCGATGGGGGTGCTCCCCTCACCCAGGGAACTGGTCTCGGTGGTGGTCCTTGTCGCCTGCGCGGGGCAGGAACTGGCCCTGGAGAGAGAGCAGAGTGAGGGGGAAGAGGGGAAGGGGAGGAGTGAGAGTGTAGGAGGGCTCTTCCACCCTTGGGAATGCCACCAAGTGGTCCTCCGCGAGCCGGACAGCCTCCTCCAGCGACGCTGGGCAGTGGCACTGGACCCACTCCGCCGTCCCTTTCGGTAGTCAATCTGTCAGCTGCTCCAGTACCACCTGATTGATGACTCCCTTGACGTCACAGTCCCCTGCCAGCAGCCATCTTCGGCAGGTGTCTCGGAGCCGCTGGGCGAAGGCGAACGGGTGGTTGGTCCTCTCAAACTCCATCATCTGCCGCCCCCATCTTCTGTAGCGTGGGCGAGGGCAAGGGGGTTGTGGTGTCCAAGGTCGCGGCTGGGGTGGCTTGCTGAGGAGGCTCCGGATCACCTGCCGGTCCTCTGCTTGAGCTCGTAGGATTTAAAAAAAACTACGTTCTTGGTCTTGTCGGAGCTCAAGCAGGGATTGTTGGTGTGCTTGGTGAAGGCCAGCGAGGGATTGGAGGATCTCTGACAGGTGGGAGGACTCTATGGGGCGATTCGCTTCCATCCTGGGCTCAATCCCGGGTTTCGGCAGTGTAAAGGTTTTTGCCAGGGAGGACACGGGAACCTGGTTTCTTTCACTCAGGTAAGGGTCTTTAATGGAGTTACAGGGTTGCCACAACACGTCAGCTTCACTTTCTCACAATACTTTTTAGCTTCACAGTAAGATTCTAGCTTCACAATAACACTTTAGCTTCACAATATCACTGTAGCTTCACGAAGAGCTTCAAGACCCAGACTCTCTCTCTCCAGTCTGCTGGTGGTGTGGCTCTTTTATGCCGCTCTCCCCATGCTCACTGTAATTAGCGACAGGTGTTAGACATAATTTAGCTCAGGTGCAAGCACACTTACCGCTTTCTCTCTCTCTGGATGGACGCTTGACCACGCCCCCACTGCCACAGACAGGTATTTAATAATCATGACAGACCTATACTCATATTACACCTTTGCTATATTCAGTGCAGCAATGGTGAATTATCAGTATCCTGTATGTATGTATACAGACATATTGCTGATGTTATTTGTTACTCAAGGTGGCATTGTTTCAGTTGTTGTTTGATTTGATTTACATTTGACAATAATATCTGATGAAGAAGCAATGTGGAAGTAAACGATAGGAAGTACAACACATGAACATTATGATAAGGCTGTTGCCATTTGGGTGTAATACAGAAGTTTATTTAGACTGAATAGGTGCCTGAAAATATACATGTGTAGCTTATGTGTTATATGTAGCTCAATATGTGTTAGACAGCCAGTTCAAGAATCTGATAAATTTCAGCATGAAAGTTATGAACCCCTATCGTTTGTTGAATCATCTCTTTGATATATGAAAAAATAAAACATAAAAAGTTAACATTTATATATTCTATTATTTTTTAACACTGTTGAAAATGCTTTGAAAATGTTTCTCTAGGCATTTTGTAGATCCATTTGTAACAGATATACGTGCTGGGTTGCTAAAGACCCAAGGTATGTAAAAATGTTTGGCGAAATACCCATGCATTTAAGGGTTAATGATTCTTATTCCAATTCCTCTAAACAATTCAGTGTGTGGGCACCCAGCAGGAGAACAGGCAAAGTCTGAGAGAAGTGGTAAATAGTTGACTGGCTTGAGCGTAATCCAGGTAAATCCACGGAAAACCTACTGGCAGGATGATAAAATGGGCTGAGAAAACACACAGAGAAAAGACACAAGACCAACAGAGGCGAGACTGCATGAGTAGAGCACACACAACAATCTGTCAAAAAGAAGAGAAAAGAAAGTACATGATATAGGGAGGAAAACAAACAAGGAACAGGGAATAGAAATTAAAACAACGAGGACCAGACAAGGACATAATGAGGGGGCGTGGTCATGTGAAACAAGCAGTCGGGTCTGGAGAGCACATGGGAAACATAAACAAAGACAAAGACATCTGCTCAGGCAAAAAACAACGACAAATACACAAAAAGAACACTGAAGGGAATGGACTGCCTGACAGGATCATGACAGAAGTGGTGTGAAGAGTAGAGCGTTTAAAGTTTGCTTTTATTGCGATGACCCGAATTCCAATAAGCTTTTTTCCAATCCAAATCCTCCCATCCCCATTTCATGTCAGCGAAGACACACACTTTATTTTAATAAACATTTACATAATATATTTTGAAGGTGGAAATAAAATGTTTATCTTCTGAGCGTTGGGCAATGGAACCCCTTTATGGTCGAAAGTAAGAATAAGTCTGCCAGGAGAAATGGCTAACATTGCTTACAGCATATTTAATGTGATGTTTTAAACTCATAAAAAATTTTCAGTTACCTAAGTCTTAGATGGTAAGGATGTCTGTTTCGTGAATAAATTGTTCTTTTGAAGCAGTTCTTTTCAGTGAACCAGTTGAACCAGTTTACCAAATCGGATGGAATCAGTTGGAGCAGTTCCCGTCTTGAGTCAACCCTGATCCACAAGTTACTCAATGTCTCTAAGACATTTCCAACACTCTGACGGGAAATGTGGCAAGAATGGGAGTAAAATGATCCAAGAACTAGTGATATCTGCTTTTACTAACGTTTGTTTGCACCTGACCACTTCGACCAGTTCACAAATCGGACTAAGCAATCAGTACAATAAACCGAGAACCGTCTCTTTCGGACATGTCTGAAATGCCAAAGACTGATAAGTGAGCTGCTGATACTATGAGCATGCGTGTACAGAGGATCCGACTGGGGAGGGGGGTGGGGGGGTTGAAATGTATGTTTCTGATGTATGTAGATGAATAGCAGAAAGTATAACAAAAACAACAAAAAAAACATACTGGAAATATGTTTATGATTGCTTGATAGTTTTATCAGCATGCATGCGAAATGCATACTTTTTCTTTTTTTTATACAGTATGTAAAAACTTTTTCAGCCAAGAGATGTTGATTGGGGATGATATATATATATTATTATTATTATTATTATTATTATTATTATTATTGTAAGTACATATCATATTTAGGTTCTGACTTTTAGTTGTTATGAGCTGGATTATGGCTGCTGTTAAAAGGGGCAGCTGATTAAGAGTTTACTCTCTTTATTCAGATGTAATTTCCACTGACCACCTAATGCATATAGCAAAGCTTATAAACAAAAACTGTGGTTGGTTTACAAGCTGGTGGGTCTCTTACTGTATTCTTATGTGATTCTTAGCTATGCAAGACTATATTTTAAATAATGAGTCCTAATACACCTTTTTACTTTTATCATTTTATAATTGCATGCTCATGTGTCTTCTTTCAGCCTTGATTTGAGATGGGTGTCGTCTTTACTTACAGTTGATGTATTTGGAAAAGGTTGTATATAAACAAAATGGTCTTAAAAAATCAAGTTACTATACCTACAAATGCAAAATAATTATTTAGTTTTTTTGTAGCTCTGCATACATACCGCAGCAGTTTCCTAGTGAAATAAACTCTAGAAGCGCTACAACAAGAATAGCCACTTTCCCACCATCGGGCGAATGGTTCTGAGCACAATGAGAAACGGTTTCAGCAGCATGTCCACTTGAGCAAGGTTAGGCACGGCATGATTTCAAATCATTCTTGGCATGGGTTTCTCAGCATGGTTAGCTAACCGTGGTTAACCATGCTCAACCGTGCTTCTGGATTGGCTTTAGCATGTGGTGACTCATGATTGTCAGTTTGCCAATGCCTAGGTAACTCATTTGATTCTAGGTAGCTGGCGAAGTTAGCTATGGTGTGGTTAATGACATTTAATAAGAAATGATTTATGTCTGGTGTATGTTCATGGTTTCATGATGATGATTTAACTAAAATATTTAATTGTTTTTATACACGCCTTTTTTGTCAGGGAGGTAGTTTATGATAGCAAGCTCATTAAAACGTATGTAATAAATCATTATATTACTCATATAATATCTTGTTAATAAAAATCCTTTTTAGCTAGTCTGGGAAGTTACCTGTGTGTTCTTGTTCATTGGCGTGCACGACCCTCAGGCAAATGAAAGTGAACCTCTCGCCTTTTTCTCTATGCTTTCCTTTTTTGCCACTTGGGACAAGTCTTTCCTGTGCTTTATTAGAGTGGAAACCAGGGGAAAAGGCAGTCCTAAAAACTGGAATATGTGAGCGTCCTTCATTGTGCACTCACTCCAATATTTACCTCTCGCACCTTCACCAACAGACATACGGTAATCTGTTACATACATTAAATCACCACAGTGGAAAAAGAAATCTTGACCGTGCCAACTGGCCCAGAATGTCGCAGTTTTACAACAAGAACCGTTCACCCAGATGGTGGAAAAGTAGCTAATGACTTGTATTTACTTTCACACAAATCATGAGTAAAACTGCAAGTCATAAGTACATAAACACTTACTTTACACTCTGTTCCTCACACAATGCTATCTTATGACGTCAAAATACTTTTACTATTGTACGACTTTTAAAGCAATACATTTTAACATAAGCATTACATAACCAACTACATTTACAAGCTTATTTAATCATGATTAAGTCGCACAGTAGCAAGTGTAATTCGAAAGACTTCCTTAAAGGGGTCATGACTTGAGGAATCCAATTTCCCTTGATCTTTTGACATATAAGTGGTCATTGTACTATATTAAAATAATAATAATAATAATAATAATTAAAAAAAATAAAATAAAAAAAAAACACAGAACTGAAAACTTGCTCCTTAATATAAAAATATGATTTATTTAATCCAGCCTCTAAAAAATGACTCGTTTAGAATTTGTGGAACTTGTGACATCACAAGGACCAAATACATCTGCATATGACTGCCTCTTTAGATGACGGTGGTGTTAGTTGTGCATTAAGTTAATCCTGAAATTTAGTTTTATAAATGTTGTGGTCCTGTGGAGTTTGTTCATTTTCTTCGGATTGCGTTTAACAAATGGCTGTATTGGAAGGGCTGTACAATGTTAGCCAACGATAACAGTGGGTGTTTACTTTGAAGTCTTAAATGGCCAGAGAGCTTAAAACCGTGCATTTCAGACATAGGGCCAGAGACAGGGTGAAAAAACAAAACAAATTATACATTACTAAATTATGTCTGTTTAGGTGCAAAAAAATAAATAAAAAATACTATACTAACATTATAAATGGACTTCGGGGAAGATAATAAAATTATATATATATATATATATATATATATATATATATATATATATACACTACCGGTCAAAAGTTTTGAAACACTTACTCGTTCTATATTATAATTTTTTTCTTCACATTTTAGAATAATAGTAAAGTCATCAAAACTATGGAATAACATAAATGGAACTATAGGAATTATGTTGTGACTATAAAAATCCAAAATAAATAAAAACTGTGTTATATTTTAGCATCTTTAAAGTAGTCACCCTTTGCCTAGAATTTGCAGACATGTACTCTTGACATTTTCTCAACCAACTTCTTGAGGTATCACCCTGGGATGCTTTTTAAACAGTACTGAAGGAGTTCCCATCTATATTGGGCACTTATTGGCTGCTTTTCTTTATTATTTGGTCCAAGTCATCAATTTCAAAAACTATTATAAATTTGAGTTTTGTAATGAAATAAATGAATATGCTGGCACAATTATATTTTTGTCTACAAAATTAATTTCAAACATTTAAGCATACACCTTCAGATCAAAAGATTTTTAAGATCATGAGAAACAATTCAGTCAAGTGTTTCAAAACTTTTGACCGGTAATGTGTATATACAAGCGCATCTCAATAAATTAGAATGTCAAGGAAAAGTTCATTTATTTCAGCAATTCAACTCAAATTGTGAAACTTGTGTATTAAATAAATTCAATGCACACGGACTGCAGTAGTTTAAGTCTTTGGTTCTTTTAATTGTGATGATTTTGGCTCACATTTAACAAAAACCCACCAATTCACTATCTCAAAAAATTAGAATATGGTGACATGCCAATCAGCTAATCAACTCAAAACACCTGCAAAGGTTTCCTGAGCCTTCAAAATGGTCTCTCAGTTTGGTTCACTAGGCTACACAATCATGGGGAAGACTGCTGATCTGACAGTTGTCCAGAAGACAATCATTGACACCCTTCACAAGGAGGGTAAGCCACAAACATTCATTGCCAAAGAAGCTGGCTGTTCACAGAGTGATCCAAGCATGTTAACAGAAAGTTGAGTGGAAGGAAAAAGTGTGGAAGAAAAAGATGCATAACCAACCAAGAGAACTGCAGCCTTATGAGGATTGTCAAGCAAAATCGATTAAAGAATTTGGGTGAACTTCACAAGGAATGGACTGAGGCTGGGGTCAAGGCATCAAGAGCCACCACACACAGACGTGTCAAGTTAAGCCACTCCTGAACCACAGACAACGTCAGAGGTGTCTTACCTGGGCTAAGGAGAAGAACTGGACTGTTGCCCAATGGTCCAAAGTCCTCTTTTCAGATGAGAGCAAGTTTTGTATTTCATTTGGAAACCAAGGTCCTAGAGTCTGGAGGAAGGGTGGAGAAGCTCATAGCCCAAGTTGCTTGAAGTCTAGTCTTAAGTTTCCACAGTCTGTGATGATTTGGGGTGCAATGTCATCTGCTGGTGTTGGTCCATTGTGTTTTTTGAAAACCAAAGTCACTGCACCCGTTTACCAAGAAATTTTGGAGCACTTCAGGCTTCCTTCTGCTGACCAGCTTTTTAAAGATGCTGATTTCATTTTCCAGCAGGATTTGGCACCTGCCCACACTGCCAAAAGCACCAAAAGTTGGTTAAATGACCATGGTGTTGGTGTGCTTGACTGGCCAGCAAACTCACCAGACCTGAACCCCATAGAGAATCTATGGGGTATTGTCAAGAGGAAAATGAGAAACAAGAGACCAAAAAATGCAGATGAGCTGAAGGCCACTGTCAAAGAAACCTTGGCTTCCATACCACCTCAGCAGTGCCACAAACTGATCACCTCCATGCCACGCCGAATTGAGGCAGTAATTAAAGCAAAAGGAGCCTCTACCAAGTATTGAGTACATATACAGTAAATGAACATACTTTCCAGAAGGCCAACAATTCACTAAAAATGTTTTTTGTCTTATGATGTATTCTAATTTTTTGAGATAGTGAATTGGTGGGTTTTTGTTAAATGTGAGCCAAAATCATCACAATTAAAAGAACCAAAGACTTAAACTACTTCAGTCTGTGTGCATTGAATTTATTTAATACACGAGTTTCACAATTTGAGTTGAATTACTGAAATAAATGAACTTTTCCATGACATTCTAATTTATTGAGATGCACCTGTATATATATATATATATATATAGAGAGAGAGAGAGAGAGAGAGAGAGAGAGAGAGAGAGAGAGAGAGAGAGAGGATGTCAAGACCCCTTTAAGAGCCAAAATGTGAGCCAAAAGTGTCAAAGAATTACCACACAATGACATGGTTGCTTCAGCAATTGTGTTTTCCATCTCACATTTGCTATTTATGACATTATCAGTAAGGATTAGGCTTAAGGTTCAGGGTAGGGAGGTCCGTTTTATTGATTTAAAACTTGATAGCGTATTAACCTTAAAAACCTCATCTGTTTGTGAGAACATTTAATTTGCTTTTAACTCCACACAGTGGAACTGATGCAAAACATGTAATGTACCACAAAATGTCATTTTGCCACTGCCACTAATTTTCACGAGGTGGTATTTTGTGCTAGCCAGCTCATTAATGATTAATTAATTATTAATCTTGTTCCCAGGATCCTTCATTTGTCCTACTGTACATGAACCATGATCAAGATGATTATTTGACTAGTTTATCCATAAAGTAAAACTTTTTCCTTGTTATTCTCAGTGCTAACACGCTCCAGCCAGTATTAGCTGACACAGTACTGATTAGCTTTACTCTAAATACCAAGCTGAAACACTTCAGATGTAGCACGTGTAGTGCGTACTGTACTCACGGTACTGGCTGCGATTGTTAAAATTCTGTCTGTTCCCCTCTTAATGAATGGAAGCAGACTGCTAGTTCTTGCTGAGCAATGTGTTCCTGCCTGCAGAACCCCTGGCAAGGAGAAGGTGTTAGCTAATAGGGGTTAGCTGAGGTAACGTCCACCCTGCCAGGTTGCAGTTTAGCCCTGTGAGTGCGAGCTTGGGTATTACTACAGTAGTGTTGGAATACAGGGAGAAGAAGGCAACATGCTTTATGCTTGGGAATGGTATTTGCAATTATTCAACATACAAGAACCTGGAAAAGATTCCACCAGAATGTTGCTAGACAGTAAGCATGCTAAGTCTGGCTATATAAGCACCCCTACAAAACAAAAACAGAACAAGTTGATTTGCTGGTCTAAGCGAATCAAGCTGGTTAGGTCAGGCTGGTCTGCTGGTCAATCTTCCAAACTGTTTGCCAAAATGCTGTGGTATTATACAGTACATTTCAGCTTAAATCATACTTTTTTTTTTTTTTTTTTGGTCAAGTTGGTTTAGCTAATTCACATCCCTGTTCTTCAAAAAAAGACTAATGTCTCAATCAAAAAGAGAAAAAGACTAATGCCATAAGGCAATAAGTCCTACAGCATAGCTTACATTTGTGTTGAAAACTGGTGCCTGGGATGCTGGTGTGTTGGTGTTCCCATGACTTTATAACTAGCTTTGTAATGAGTGGGCAGACTCAGAAGTATTAGGATCCATGTGCAGAGTTTTATTAACAAAAATATCACAAAAAATATAAAATAAAAATAAAATAAAAAATCCACAATCAAAGATCAGGGGACAGGCAAAGGGTCAATCATAATAAAAAAATAAAAAAATACAAAACAGGCAGAACAGGCATACAAATTCCAAGACAAAAGGCAGAGACAATAATAGACACCTAAGAACAGGCTGTAAATCCAAATACGAGAGGGCAAAACATGAGAAATAATGCTCAGAACTGCAATCCAAAGAGAGACTTCACAATGAACAAACTTTTAAACAGGGCTTAAATGCACAGCAGTTGATTAGTATGATGAGACACACGTGGTGTGAATTTGTCTGTGTTATTATTCAGGCGAGGAGAACCGCTGGTGGTTATTGCAAGGTATTGCAGTAGAGGATGTTACAGAGCCCCTCTCCTGTGAGTGGCTCCTGATGTGAATATAATCTCCTCGAGGTCGGGTGGCAGGATGGGTGAGGTGATTACGATGAAAGTCCTTAATGAGTGAGGGATCCAGTATATCATCCATCGATACCCAGGATTGCTCCTCCAGACCATAGCCCTCCCAATCTTCTAGGTATTGAATTTAATTACCCCTTCATTGTGAGTCCAGGAGGGTTCTGACCCAACAAGCCTCCTCTCCATCAATTACCAAAGGGGGAGTACCCTGGTTCTCTTGATTCATGGAGTTCCTCCATCTCGCCAGTTTCAGCAGGGATACATGAAATGTGGAGGAGATACGATAATTAGTCGGCAGTTGAAGCTTGTAGGATACAGGAGTGATTTGTCTGAGGATTTTGAAAGGTCCTACATACCTTGGATTTAGCATCTTTGAGGGGAGTCCGAGGAATAGATCCTGAGTCTACAGCCATGATGAGAACAAGGGTGTTGTGGAATGGAAAGAGGTTGTAATAGACCAGCAGGTGCCTGTTTGGAAGGTTTAGACATGGCGCAGATGTTGCAATCCTTTACATACGAGGTTATATCGTCAGGGAGAGTGGGCCACAAGAATTTGAACCAATCTGATGGTTCCCTGGATTCCCGGGTGCCCTGAACTGAGTGAGGTATGTACCCATTGCATGCGGTCGAGAGGGTACGGACTTGGGGACATATGTTTTATCTGGTGGACAGTTATTGGGTGAGGGATTAGTGACTTGAGCTTGTTGGATCTCATCAAGAATCTCCCATCTCACCGGAGCAAGTAACAAGGTGGGTGGAAGGATGGTATCTGGACTCTCATTGATTCGCAGAGAATCATGTAGTCAAGAGAGTGCATCGGCTTTGATGTTCTTAGATCCAGGTCTGTAAGTGATAGTGTAATCAAATCGAGGGAAAAACAATGCCCAATGTGCCTGTCTTGGATTCAGGTGTTTGGCTGCTCGGATATATTCCAAATCTTTGTGATCCGTAATGACTTGAAAAGGATGCTGAGCTCCTTCCGACCAATGCCACCATTCCTCGAACGCAGCTTTAATTGCCAGCATTTCACGATCTCCCACATTATAATTCTGCTCTGCTTGTGATAGCTTGCATGAAAATAATGCACATGGGTATAACTTGGGTGGTGTTCCATGATGGTGTGACAACACGACACCTGTTCCACATTCAAATGCATCCACTTTGACCACAAATGGCAACGTGTGGTCTGGATGATGGAGGATGTGAGCGCTTGTGAAACAAGATTTTAATTCTTCAAATGCTGTCTCGGCATTGTCACTCCAGGGTAGTCGTTTGGGTTGACCTTTGAGTATCGATGTGAGAGGTGCGGCGATGGTGCTGAAGTGATGAATGAGTCATCTGTAGAAGTTGTCAAAACACAAGAAACGATGTAATCCTCCATGGCTTGGGTCTCTGGTGCTGATAGGGGATAAATATTGCTCTTGGAAGGATCAGCACCGGACAGAAGTACGATAGTACAGTCTTGAGGTCAGTGAGGAGGCAGCTCTGTAGCCTTGATCTTACCGAATCCTCAAAGAGATTGGAGTAATCTGAGGGAATGTCCATTACAGGTTCCTTCAGTGATTCCTTAACTAAAGCAGTTTGGCAAGGAATGGGTTCTAGAGAATGGAAACAATGTGACTGACACGACAGGCTCCACCTTCAAATTTGCTCCATGCTCCACAAAATTTCAGCGTTGTGCTTGGCTAGCCATGGGGATCCCAGGATAAGATGATTTTGTGGTGTGTGAGTAACCAGAAACCTGATGTTCTCAGAGTGTAGGACACCAGTTTGAAGTATGACTGCCTCTGTGGTTTGGTGAATGGCTCCACTGCCAAGTGGCCATCCATCTGCTGAAATGTGAAGGGGAGGAGTACAAGGAACAGTGGGTATGTTCAATGACTTTACTAAGTCTAAATCCATAAAATTGCCAGCAGAACCAGAGTCTATTAATGCCTGGACATTGATCTCGTTGTCATCATAAATAACAGTGGTGGGAATGAGTAGTTGGTTATTAACAAAGTCAATGGAAGATCTCGCACTCACCACAGTGGTACTGGAGTTATCACAGTAAAGACATAGCCCTAGACGTCGGCGACGAAGCCTTTCCTCAGGTGTTAGGCGGGTTCGACCGATTTGCATGGGTTCAACCTGAGCATTGTCGGCAGTGGATGCAGAGGAAGAGGACTGATCATAGGTGGGTTTATGGGCTCGGAGAAGGTTATCCAGTTTGATGGAAAGGTTGATATTCTGCTCAAGATTTAAACCCTCATCCCGACACATTAGTTTAGCTTGTAGGACACTACTCAAACCATTGCGGTATAGAGTTTTTAAAGGCTCCTCTTCCCAACCAGCCTGAGCTGACAACATACAAAAAGACAATGCAAAGTCCGCAGTGGTTCTCAGTCCCTGTTGAAAGCCAAGTAGTTGTTCTCCTGCCTCCTTACCACCAGCTGGGTGTTCAAAGACCTCCTTAAAGCGGGTTTTGAAGCATTAAAGGGAGTGGCAAAGTTCGTTATCTCTCTCCCAGATGGAAGTTGCCAATCTAGTGCTCTACCAGTGAGATGTGAGGTAATAAATACTAATTGACTCTCCTTTGTGGGATATACACTACGTGTGGTTGTTGGGCCACAAAGATAGTACACTGCATGAGGAACCCCTTGCATTGAGCTGGATTGCCATCAGATTTCTCCGGGAAGGCTAAATGTGGTCCTCCTGTAGCAAATGTGGGAACTGGTGCAGGTGGAATGTTTTCAGTGAAGGTTGAAGGTGGAGAGGTAGTGGGCTGCATGAGTTTTACAAGCTCCTCCATGAGTGTGGTCAACTTAAAAAGTTGTAGATGATGTTCATGCAAAACGGAGTCTTGTGAAGCAAGTACAGTACGTACATGATGAAGCTCCGCTGGATCCAGATTAGGCAAAGACTTATGTAATGAGTGGGCAGATTCAGAAGTGTTAGGATCCACGTGCAGAGTTTTATTGACAACAAGATCACGAAACAAATCCACAATTAAAGATCAAGGGGCAGGCAAAGGGTCAATAATCCAGAAAATGTTTTTCCTTTGTATGTGTTTACATGGACACATAAGCTGCATTCTCCGGCAAAAACCTTGGTATGTTAAACCGCTGTCTCTTAATCCCTTTAACAGTGTAAGAAAACAGCATTCACGTTTATAAGACGTTTCAGAGTTCCATTTTCTGCAAAAACCCTGGAATAAGCCATTTTCTTAAATGCATTTAAACTTGGTCAAATATATATATATATACACACACACACATGTATATACACAGGGTTGGGGAGTAACGAAATACAAGTAATGGGAATACGTATTTAAAATACAAAATATAAGTAACTGTATTCCACTACAGTTACAATTTAAATCACTGGTACTTAGAATACAGTTTCATTCAAAAAGTATTTTGATTACTGAAGAGATTACTTTGCATTTTATTGTCATTTGTTTCATTTAATATTTAGTCCTTTCAGATGGAAAAATTTATACATACAAATGATGCGATCCAAAGTGCATTTGAACAGCAGTGAAACACTTTCTTACGATGTGTTACATTCATAGGAGCAGACAGAGAAGTAAGTTTGGTGCAGAAGAAATAAAAATAAACCTTGTGTAAACTGTCAGCTTTATGCTAAGCTAAAATGCTATTTCTAGCCATTTTACATGCACATGTTACCAGGCACATTCATATTTTTTATCAAGAAAATTCATGTAGGATCATAATTTCTTTTTTCTAGTAAGACCTTTGATATTAGGGCAAAAATTGTATTCTTCATAATAATTTTTGTATTGTTTTCCTGTAGAAATATCTAAAAATCCTTAAAACAAGATCAATTTGATTTATCTTGTTTTAGAAACAACACTGCATAAGATATTTAGGTTTTTCAGAGAATGTATTTTTAACATGTGTATTTTGTCTTACTGTACTGGCAGAGTTTTTATAGTCAAAACAAGTGAAAAAATCTGCCAGTGCTGAAGAAGTAATCCAAAGTATTTAGAATACGTTACTGACCTTAAGTAATCTAACGGAATACGTTACAAATTACATTTTACAGCATGTATTCTGTAATCTGTAGTGGAGTGGAATACAATTTCAAAAGTAACCCTCCCAACCCTGTGTGTGTGTGTGTGTGTGTGTGTGTGTGTGTGTGTGTGTGTATATATATATATATATATATCGTTGAACTATGTTGGTAATGATGGATATTTCTTCCATAGTTGGCTTACAGTGCTTTAGTGAAACACACCACTGGTTGACTAGTCAAAGTTTTGCTGGTGAACAACATGGCTATGTTTCTCCACCAGCTAGAGCTGCACCAAACCAGCACTAACCTGCATAACCTAGTGGAAATTACATGGTTAAGATCTTGTCAGCAGGGGTACCATTTAAACGTTGGTTGCACAAACTTTGTACAGCACTATTATGTTTTGCTGCAAAGAATCCACATGTTTTAAACCATCAGTTTTGCAAACGAAAATCACACAAGACAGTGAATAATGGCATGTTGTGCTTAATTCAATAATGAGTGTGTCAATTTGACTTTTGACATAATCAGAATGCTAATTTATTTCCTAATCAGTCTAGATGTGGAAGCTAATGGAGTTGTGCACCTTTCTCAAAACACCCAAGCAATGCATAATTAGTATAAAGCAGCAATACATTATTAACGATGTAGGGTTGGCCATGTCACAAAAGGCAGTAAAAGAAAGTAATTCTTCAGTTGTTGGGTATTGCCACTCATCAAATCTGTATGGCAGAAGCCTTTTTTTTTTTTTTTTTTTTTTTTTTGCATGGCCATTGCAGTTGGCACCATCTGGAGGAGGGCTTATGTAAAACCCCCTGATATCTGACCACCTTAAAGTGCACACATCACTCCCCTATGGACATTCAAGCTTGCGAAAACATCCAACTCGTGCAACTTTTATGTCCATGCACACAAGCCTGTGGGACCCGTGTGAGGTCTGTGCAGTGAACGGAAGAGTAAGCGCAGATAGGTTTATATGCCAAATGCGTGTGACTGAACTAAAAATCACAGAACGTCAATGTCGGAATCTTAAGCTAAAGCTCAGGTCTGTGTCAAAGCTTGATTTACCATCTCCTAGTAGACTGAACGTTCAGATTCTAAATGAATAGTTTACCCAAAAAATTAAAATTCTGTCATTATTTACTTTTTTTATTTTGAGACACTTCAAAGACTCTTCTTGGAACTCTTTTATTTTATAATACTGACAGTGGTAACACTTTACACAAATGTTCCCCTTGTTAATGGTTTATAAAGGGGTTCATTTATTACTAATAAGCCATTTACAAATGCAAAGTTACAAATATGCTGTTATGAACGCTTTAACAAAAAGGACAGTTTTCATACAATACTTGCCAGTTAACTAGTTTTACTTAAAGGTGCACTCAGCGATTCCTGAGAAACACTGTTGATATTCGAACTCAACTACCATAACAAACACACCCCTCCCTTCAGTGCTCCTTTGGAAGCTCCGCCCCCCAAATTCATGCGGTGGAGATGGTTTAGACGCTACGGGCTTATAAGGCGTGGAAGTGGAGGTCTCTTTTTCATAGCTGAAGCAAAGCAAAATAATAATCTAACAAGTTAATAAACGACAGACAAGCAAGCACAAAAACAACATACAAAACACAGCAACTAGAACTAGCGAGAGTTAGTTGTTTAATTTGATTTTACAGTAACAAATACAAAACCACAGTGACTGAAGAGGGTGCTACCAAACATGTGTTTTTAAATCTTCATGGCTATGAAACCCTTTGCAAATGCTATGCGGACAAATAGCATTAGAGGATTAGCGTGAACAACAACACAGCAAGTAATGTAAATAATGTTAGCTATGTAGTGGTTTAGCAAACTGTTGCCACAGTAAATTGCTGCTGCTAAGATAACTTGCAGAGAAGACGATGGTTTTACGCACACCAGCTCCAGACACAACTCTCCTGCTACTAAATCTAACATTACAACAACAGCATATATGGGTTCTGTGAAACATAGCAAAATTTACATTACCCACCTATCGATAAGAAAAAGAGCAACTTCTGCATCCGCCTTCAAGCCTTTTACCTCTCGGAGGTCTCTCCACCGCTGAAAAGCCTTGCGATGTTGACGCGGCTCCTAGCCATCGACTTATCATAATCCTTCATTTTAGTTTATTTTCATCTGACCTTTTTTCTTGGTCTGTTTCTCAGCCATTTATCCTCATTGGAGTTTAGAAAGTTTGCATCAGCCAGATTTGCCGTCGCTCCTCTGATGAATTTCCCTCTCGCTCTGCCCCCACCCCCCATCCTGTGCACGCACAAGAACCACCCCCTGTTGCTGATTGGCTGGAGTAGTGTTGTGTGGATCGATCCGATCCACTTTGTTTTGTCCCATTTACAGAGCCAGGGTTGTGTACAAATACTAGATTTTTTTTTTCAGCCCACCCACAGAACGGACAGCTAGCAGACTGTGAGGAGATATTTGCAGAATTTGACAAAAAGTGTATTGGATTAGAATTACTGGTATAAATACTTAAAGGAGGGTTCAATACAATTTAAGCTCATTCGACAGCATTTGTGGCATAATACTGATTACCACAAAAATGTATTTTGACTTGTCCCTCCTTTAAAAAAACAAAAACAAAAAAACGAGGTGACAATGAGACACTTACAGTGGAAGTGAATGGGGCCAATTTTTAAACATTAAAATACCCACTTTTTCAAAAGTATAGCCACATGATATAAACAATATGCATGACTTTAATGTGAAAATCACTTCCTAACCCTTTCTGTGAGAAGTTATAGCCAATTTAACAACTTCATTGCCATGATGATGTAATGTCAACGCACCATCATCTGTTCTTCCTCAACCCTGTTCACAGAAAATAAGAATTCACCAGTTAAAGTTTGCCGATTGTTTTTGCAGATAGACGTTAATATTTCTTTAAAAAAAAAAAAAAAAAAAAAAAAAAGATTCATGCATGTTTATTGCAATCTCATCAAGCAATGGACACCTGGATAGGACACCATTGCACTCACCAACTCGCTTTTGTCACCGTGGGCTGGGCTGGCAGTGTTTTTTTTATTCTTTTTTTTTTTTTCAAAAGGAAAATTAGCATGATTATGAATTGAGATGCTGTGCACAGACCTAACCTAACTGACCATGGGATTTTTTGAGAGTAGGGGCTCAGTACTCATTGTTTGTGTATATTTTATTTTTAATTCTTTTAATTTAATTTAATTTTATTATTATTAATTTATAGTTACACCTTTTGCTTTTTAGTCTTTATTCGGCAAGTGTCAAGTTCATTGTCGGGGCGCCGAGCAGCGCACAGTTCATCACTTACCGCCTATCCACCTAGTTCCTGATTTACTTTGGCTGACGTGCAGTTGCATTTTGCTTGGTTTATTAAAAATAAATAAATAAATGAAATAATTAGACCTACCCATTTGAACCTGAAAACGGCCCCTCGCACTCAATACATTAATCCCTAGTCAAATTAATTTATTGATCATCCGAGTTATTGATCATCTGTTTTATTACAAAAATGTTTTTATTTATTTATTTTTTGTATCAAAAAGGTAAATGTAGTACAGCAAAAGTGTATTAAAAGTGTTGCCTAATTCATCCAAACTGAATCACATTGATGGTACATCAAGCCAAAAATCCAAGACACTCACATGGGGAATAGGCCTAATATTAATAAGGCTAGCTATTATAATGGGGCAATAATATTAAAAGCCATAATCAAATTGTGGCTAGAAGAGCCTTATTCATGTACAACAATTATTTTACCTAATTCCCATTAAGTTTTAAACAAATTTGCTGTCCATAAAATATAATATTTTATTTTGTAATGGTTGAACGCAAATAGTGATGGTAAAATCTTGTCTGTATTAATATCGTGTAGCCCAGATTTTAAAGAGAGACAACTGAATAATATATAAGGGTGTCATTTTTTTTCAATCAGTTCATGATTAAAACTATTTGTAGCCATTAAAAATGTATGGTTAATTCTGTTCTATGCTTCTTCACATATAAGGACACAAATTTACTCCCCCATATTTCACTATAATAAGGTATGAATAAAGATGAACATATCGGGCAAAATCAAGTCCTTTCTGACTGTAGCCATGGCAATGTGCGCACCTGAAACCATAACGTGAGCAATGCATTGACTGTAAAAAAAAAAAAAAAAGCTGTCCTCAATGTAGGCTACGCAATATACTTGTGGTTATTTAGCGCTCACCACATCCCGTGTGAAAAGGATTTTAGTCTGAAGAAAAGGAATGAGGAAGAGCAGATGACACTGCAGGTTGACCAGTCAGTAGAAATGGCCGTGTCATGATCCATCCACTTATGCAAATCGAATAATCAAATTACACACTTATATTATGCACTTGAATGTAAAAATTAGAAATTGAGCTGAATTATTGTTTTTCTATTTCTTACATGAAACAAATTCTTTCTTGATGGAAAATGAGTAAACGGTCAGTTTATTGGTTATTACATTTTGAACACAAAAAATAAAAAACAAATTATCCGAAGGTACAAGGACCAATAACATATCAATGATTAATAATGCATTTGTAAATTACTTATTAGTTGTTAATGAGCCCCTTTAGAGCTTGACAGATGTGGTCACTTTGCTCTTGAAGAACTACATCAAGAGTTTTTTTAAGTGTCTTAAAATGATCCTTTTGTGTTCCAAAAAGGAGTTTAAGGGTTAGTAAACAATGACAGAATTTTAATTTTTTGGGTGCACTATTACTTATAGACAGAAGTGATAAATGGTTTAAAAGTCAGTTGTGTTTCAGATATAGTTAGAATTTTTCAGCTCTGATAATCCGTCCAGTTCTAAAGTAAGAAAGCAGCTGTGGGTGATCATTTTGAACTTGAATGTACATTTCCTACTTAAAATCAGAGACTATTTAGCAGAGACGGGCCACTTCTATTAAAATGAATGGGAGAAATTGGAACACCCAACCAAGAAGCTCTAGTGCCCAACGGTCAATGGATGTAGAAAGGAAGTCCTTGTAATCTGAGGTAAAAAAAAAAAAAAAAAAAAGCACAATTTATGATACCAGCATTGTCAGATTTTACTGCCTATTTGAAATATGCTCTTTGGTCGTAATCTTGACCAACCGTTTTTGAGATTTCGGTGTTCCCTCATTTAAGTAGATAGGAGCTGCACTGTCATGACTGGAAATAGTCTCCCGGGAGTGCTCTAAAGACGGCCAACAATGGACTGACTTGCTAGAAAGACTTTATTAAAATTTATTGAATTCTCTTTACTTTCTTTGTTTCCCTTCAGGATTGCTGGAGTATGTGATGATAACCAGCAAACACCCCCCCCCCCCAAAACAGCCCCACAAGTGGCTGGATTCCTCCTTCCCAGTCACGGATCGGCCTATTGATTTATTCTGATTATCAAAACATACAAAGATACTGTTTCAATCCAAACCACATCCAGAAACATAAAACACGGTTCTTTTCCATTTCCTTTTGCCTTACCTGCAAAAAGCTCTCATACCCATTTCCCTTTTGTACTTTCTCTCGGCTTGAAGCAGTCAGGGGGCTGTCAGAATCTGGCTCCATCTGTGCATTCCTTGCATATTTGTGTCAGTATGAGGGAAATAGACTGAGGAATAGGCACTGTAATATACGTAGTCAATTTTAAGCACTTCTTGACCTCTTGTCTACTTGTAGTATGAGGAAATGAACTGAACAGATCTCACACAGTTCTTGTGCTCTGGGCTGCTCTGACTGGCTTGTTTTCTGACAGTCGCATTCATTTGGAGCAGGCTGTCTTTTGATCCAGAGCTAGGAGTGCTATAAAGGTGTCACTTCTCTCATCACGGGCCATGCTGAAGAGATGCTTCTGTATTTGCATGCCTTGCATGGTGGCGCTTCGACACTTTCAGTATAATTAACTTTTAATGCAAAACAGGTGGCTTGCACTCCTGCAAACAAACGTAACTGTATATGTATATGCTCTGTAAATTCTTCTCAAGCTTCCACATAATTCCGGCCAGGGCTACACTGAATTATGTGGAGAAAAAAGTGCATTCAACTTGTGTGCTAAATTCCAAGTCTACAAAATCCATACGATGGCAATGTTCTTAATTTTTTTTAATTTATTTTTATTGATGTTCTTATTTTACTTTATACTTAGTTCTATATTATTATAACTGTTTAACTGGGTAATTATTTAAAGCTGCATTACAGAACTTTAGGCTATTTAGTGACATCTGTGGTTGAAACCTAAAATTGCAAAATAACATGCAGAGGAACATTTAACATCAATTTTGTTTCGGCACTGTTTTCCGCACAGATTGTTCAATGGTTTGTGGTTACCTGGACATTGCCTGTAATCACACAGAGATATTCACCTATGTGTCACAGCTCTGGTGTTTTGTTTGTTTTGTAATTTTCTCTCCCTCATGTCTCGGAGGCGCAGCCGGCATGCATGATCAGCATTTCCATGGGAACACTGATTGTTCCCGGGGGAACGCTGACCATGCCACTGATTAGCGTGCCAAGCAACCTGTTCTCCTCTAATTCACACCCTTCTTAAGCCTGTCGTGTTCTCAGTATCTTTGCTAGAACCCGAATCTCATGTAGGGAAAAGCAGCGATGTCTTGTTAATGGACTATGTTTTTATTATGCTCGTTCTGATCATATCTCTGCTTCCTGTCCGGTAAAATACATTGCTTGTCGGTAGGAGAGGGGTTACTGCTGAGCGCTCCACCTTTGAACAAAATCTCTGGACTCAGACACTTCTCCCGGCCCGGCTGCAGTATGGACCTGCCTGTGACATGGTTTCTGCCTTGGTTGATTCTGGAGCTGAAGGGAACTTTACGGCTTCTAAGTGGCAGCTTCCTATGGTCCAGTTGGATAAACACATAACCGCTTACACCCTAAGTGGCACACCACTGTCCGTCATCACTCAATCTACAAAGCCGGTCACCTTTGTCTCTGGGAATCATACGGAGTAATTGTCCGTCTACCTGATCCAATCTCCATCGGCACCGGTAGTGTTGGGGCGTCCTTGGTTGGTAATGCACAACCCACACATAGACTGGTCAACCAACACTGTTCTTGCTTGGAGACCTTATTGTTTGTTTGTCTTAACTCTGCTGTTTCCCATGTCCAGTCTTCTGTTTTGTTGCCGGATGAACCAGCGGATTTATCCAGAGTACCGGTGACATACCATGACTTGAGGGCGGTGTTCAGCCTGTCCTGCGCTGCGACCCTTCCTCCTCATTGCCTGTACAACTTTGCAATTGAACTGCTTCCTGGCGCCTCACCGCCTCGGGGATGGTTGTATTCGCTCTCAGCTCCCGAGAGGGAGGCCATGAACAGGCATATTAGTGATTCTCTGGCAGCTGGTCACATCCGCCCTTCCTCGTTGCCAGGAGGGGCAGGGTTCTTCTTCATGGAGAAGAAAGATGACTCGCTTAGACTCTGTATAGATTATCTGGGACTGAATGACATCATGGTAAAGAATCATTATCCTTTGCCATTGATGTCCTCAGCCTTCGAACTCTTGCAGGGAGCGTCCGTCTTTACAAAGTTGGATTTACGCAACACTTATCACCTTGTCCAGATTAGGAAGGGGGATGAGGGGAAGATGGATTTTAACACCCATAAGGGGCACTTTGAATACTTGGTCATGCCTTTCGGATTGGTCAACACCCCGTCGTCTTCCAGGGGCTCGTGAATGATGTGCTTAGAGACATGGTCGATCGTTTTGTGTTTGTCTATCTTGATGATATTCTGATCTTCTCCCAGAATATCCAGGACCATGTGCAGCACGTCAGGCAGGTGCTTCAGCGACTGATAGAGAATCAGCTGTTTGTCAAGGTGGAGAAGTGTGCTTTTCATGCACAGTCAGTTCCGACTTTTGTTGGTCCCCATGAGCTGAGGCCACATTTTCTAAATTAAAGGAGCAGTTTTCTACCGTACCCATCCTCATTACTCCCGACCCTGAAAGTCAGTTCGTGGTGGAGTTGGATGCGTCTGAGGTTGGTGTTGGAGCAGTTTTGTCGCAGTGCTCTCCCTTGGATGGAAAGATGCATCTGTGTTCTTTTTTTTAAAAATTTTAATCATTAATTTTGCACCGCTTAGCACCAGCTGACCAGAATTATGACTTCGGCAACTGAGAATTATTGGCTGTCCGGTTGGCCTTGGTCGAGTGTCGTCATTGGTTAGAGGGTTTGGGGGTACCTTTCGTGGTCTGGACAGATCATAAGAACCTAGAGTATGTTCGTAGCATCAAACGCCTCAACTCTAGACAGGCTTGCTGGGCACGTTTTCTCACACGATTAAATTTTGTCCTGTTTTATCGCCCGGGCTCTAAAAACGTCAAGCTCGACTCCCTATCTCAATGTTTTGAGGTCAAGACCTCCACCGCCCCACCGGATACCATTCTACCCGCCACTTGCGTGGTGGGCATGGTGTCCCGGGAGGTGGAGGCTAAAGTCCATGCTGTGCTACAAAATGCACGTCCTACAATGGGGGTCACTCATCCATTGTCGCTTGTCATCCAGGGGCGACTCGCACCCAGACGTTCATTAGACAGCGATTCTGGTGGCCATCACTAATGCAGGATGTACGCCGATTTGTAGCTGCTTGCCCCATTTGTGCGACTAATAAGACATCCTATGAACCTCCAGCTGGGCTCCTCCAGCTGCTGCCTGTTCCTTCGTGAGAGGCTGTGTAGCCTCCCATAATCCGTCTTCTTGGAGCGATCATTTAGTCTGGGTTGAGTACACCCACAACTCCTTGCAGATGTCATCTACGGGTTTATCACCCTTCCAGTGCAGCCTCAGTTATCAGCCCCCTCTTTTCTCCACACAAGAACCCGACGTACAGGTCATGTCTGCCCACGCCTTTATCCAGAGGTGCCGACACACCTGGAAAGCCACCAGAGAAGCCCTCATATGGACTGGTGCTCGTGTTAAGAGGTCGGCGGACCAGCACCGGGCTAAGGCCCCAGGTTACCTGTGTGGGCAGAAGGTTTGGCTGTCCTCTAAGGACATCCCACTCCGACTCCCCTCACATAAGCTGAGTCCCAAGTTTATCGGGGGGTGGTACTGCTCTGGTGAGTTCACCCTCATGTCTCGTATGCGCGGCCAGAATGCATGATCGCCATTTCCATGGGAACATTGATTGTTCCCGGGGGAACGCTGATCATGCCACTGATTAGCGTGCCGAGCAATATATTAATAATCAATATATTGTGTGTTTTTTCTCCATAACATTGAACATAAGCTTATTATTGGCCTACACTGGGCAGCAATCCATTTTAAAATTGAGTTTGTCAGTCTCTCACAGGACGTGGTCCATCTGTGCTATTAGAAATGTGTGTGTCTTTGTAAAACGTGTCATACATATTCTCTTAATGTTTGAAACGTTGAAAAATTTATCTCAAGATCCCTGCATTTTGTTTAGCTCTGTCCAGCTGTCTTTGAATGCAAAAGCATGTCATTCGTGAAATGCTCCTTATTCAATTTATGCTCCCTGCTCTCGTTGGTTTGTTGAGGCACGTTGCTTGTAAAACCCAAGGAGTTCTAGGTAAAGCCTTCTCTTGCTTTTTCTATGGTACAGTAAAGCCCCAAGCTGAGACTGCGCTGACTGGCCCCTGCTGACTG